>NC_057863.1:530904953-531523287 GCF_019393635.1 Dromiciops gliroides
GGGAGCAAAGCCCAACTTTAATATGAAGTTTAATATTAAGAAATAGGCTAGGAATTTGAGCAAATTATTAAAAAAATGAACTTGATTATAAAAAGCTACTATGGGGACAGGGAATTTCAAGGTGTAAACCCAGAAGAATCAGTTACCTTCTGAAAGAGATCTGAAAATAAAATTTCTGAGGAATATTATAGTCAAATGCCAGAGCTCCCAAGAGTAAAAAATAACTAGTATTAATTGATATCTTGGGGGACCCACTGACCTCTCCTTCTTTATTAGTCCTTTCTTATACCCTCACTCAAGGTCTAAGTCCTTGAAAGGAAGATTCATCAGGGTCATAAGAGATCCAAGCAAACAAAAGACTCTTGGATGGATCAGATACTTTTTTTCTAGATAGCCCAAAGCCACTACTGAAGAGATTAAACTACAACAAGGTAGAAAACAGCTTGAGAGGAGTTCTTACACTCTTTCTGTGATGTCATCTTCCACAGGAGATGAGGGACCTGAGTCTGTCTCCCCAGATTTCATTTTAATATAATAATATATTCCACCTCCAATCATGTCAACCAATTAGATTTGATTGCTGTGTGATAGACCTCCTGCAACTGGAAGGGTATATGAACTGAGACATGACCATAAGGAAAGGGATCTTTGATCTGAGAAAGACAACCATAGACCTCATTTTAGTAATAACCCACTGTCTTATTAAAAAAAATTATTAAATTACCCAGAAACTATGTCTCTCATATTTTTAATCATCACACAGGTCATGGAGAAAACATTACAAGCAGCCAGAAAGAAATCATTCAAGTATCCTGCAGCCAGTCAGGATAACACAGGATTTAGCAGCATTCACATTAAAGAAATAGAGGAGTTGAAATATTATATACTGGGTGGCAAAGGAGCTGGAGTTATAACCAAGAATAACCTACCCAGCCCTTCAATGAGGGAAAAATGAACTTTTAATGATGTAGAACACTTTCAAGGATTCTTGATAAAAAGACCAGAGATGACTAGAAATGTTGACATTCAAACACAAGTCTCAAGAGAAGCATAAAAATATGTGAGCCTAATAAAGTTAAACTGGTTACATTCCTATGTGGGAACAAGATATATGTAACTATTTAAAACTATCATTAGGGCAGTTAGAAGTCTACATAGAGAAAATTAATGTTGGCCAATTCTGTTGGGATAAAGTCCAAAAAGATATAAAGTGGTGAAAAAGAGGGATGCACTTGAGAATGGGGAAGGGAGAGGCAGAATGGGGAAATTTTTCTCACATAAATGAGGTACACAAGAATATCAATTATAATGGAGAGAAAAAGTGCAGGAGCTAGCAGGCAATGCTTGAACCTCGTTACTATCAGAATTGATTCAAAAAGGGAACACACCCAAAGGTATATACATACACATTTATGTATACATACATACATATATATATATATATATGCATATGTGTAGTGCACAAGTACATGTACTATATGTGTATACATACCCTCTAAGACATCTTTGCCTGGAAAATGATCTTACCCATCTTTTGTGGGTTCTTCTCCTCCAGAAATGGTCTTATGCATTATTTGGAGGTTTTTGGAGTGACTGTGTGGAGAGCTCCATCCAGGAGTTTACTCCTTTTCCTCTGACATCTTGGCTCTGCCCCGGGACCAAGTAGTTTTGATGACTGCTGCTTTATAGTATAGCTTCATATTTAGTGTGGCTATTCCACCTTCCTGTTCATTTTTTAAAATTTATTCTCTTAATATTCTTGAACTTTTTTCTTCCAGATTAATTTTGTTATTATTTTTATAGCTCTATAAAATAATTTTAGGTAGTCTGATTGGTATGGTACTGAATAAGTAAATTAATTTAGGTAGAATTGTCATCTCCAAAGAGATTTTTAAAAGGTAAAATACCTTATCTATACAAAAATATTTATAGCAGCTATTTTTGTGGTGGGAAATAATTGGAAATTGAGGGGATATTCATCAGTTGGGGAATGGCTGAACAAGTTGAAGCATGTGATTGTGATGGAGTACTATCGTACTATGAGAAATGACGAGAAGAGTGGTTTCAGGAAAAAAAAAAAAGACAAGACCTATATGAATAGATACGAAGTGAAGTGAGAAGATACTGGAGATTATTATGTATAATATCAGCAATGTTGTGATGATGACTAATTGTGAAAGATTTGGCTACACTGACCAATACAAAGATTCTAGACAATTCCACAAGACTCATGATGAAAAAAGTGCTATCCACTCCAAGAGAGAGAAATGATGAACTCTAAATACAAAATATAATTTTCTCATTTTATTTTTCCTTGCAGATGCTGCTGCTGATGGTGAAGATGATTCTCATGACACATCAACTGAGATTTCTCCACTGAAGCCAGCCAAGTGATTGGCCTCCTGCAGTCAGGTTGGTGTTGCAAAGGCAAAAAGCAAGACAGCAAGGATGACATTTGGGAAATCAAGATGATCTAGAAGAGAGGGAGTCAAGGATGAAGAAGGAGAATGGGAACTGGGAAAGCACTCATAACACAAAGAAAAGTTTGGGGTTTTTGGTTAATAAACCTTTGGTTAATTTGTTTAATAAACCTATGATTAATAAACCTTTAATAAATCTATTGGCTATAGTTGCAAGTAAATACCATGATTTTAACTTACATGGATTTCAGTATAATATTTCTTTATCCTTTGAGGTTTCCATAAGCATATATATTCAATACTGAATTAGCAAAGTTTTCTTTTGGTCAGGTAGGAAATTATGTCTGACATACATTTAAAATATGTTTATATGTGGGGGATCCAATATCTCACAGGAAGTCCTAAGATTATAGCTATTACTTTAACTATAGGAAACAAATTGCAAAATAAATATGGAAACAAAATTATCTTGTTCACTTGTGATATTTCCATGTTCTCCTTACTTAGAGAACAAAGAAACTCTTCTACCCAATTCTAGCTTTTGCCCTTTACACTACAGCTAATCATATTTCTAATTTAAGAACAATTGTTTCCATAGTAACACAGTCTAGCAACTTCTCTTAGTGACCAATAACTTTTTTGAAAACTTGGTTAGGAATACAACAACTTTCTCATATATATTAAAATTTCATAACCAAGATTAGAAAAGCATGACTTTTGAAATAATATTTAAGCAGAACTTAATAAGGTTTTAAAATAGATATTCTCATTAAACACATTATATAACTTTTTTCCATTAAAAAAAAGATTAAGCGGGCAGCTCGGTAGTGCAGTGGATAAAGCATCGGCCTTGGATTCAGGAGGACCTGAGTTCAGATCTGGCCTCAGACACTTGACACTTAACTAGCTGTGTGACCCTGGGCAAGTCACTTAACCCTCATTGTCCCCCCCCAAAAAAAATTAGATGAGATGAGAATACATTTGGATTTTTTCCCCAAATCAAGGTATTTTCTAGATCGTAAATACCATTATCAATCAATTCATTGTTTGTATATAGTTTTTAATTTGGGGGGTTTCTTTTGAGGAGCAGTGAGGGTTGAGTGACTTGCCCAAGGTCACACAGCTAGTAAGTGTCAATTGTCTGAGGTCATATTTGAAATCAGGTCCTCCTGAATGCAGGGTCAGTGCTTTATAGACTATGGCACCTAGCTGCCCCTTGTGTATTGTTTTTTCTTAAAGATCAGTAAGTGAATTTTTAAGCAAAAGGCAAAACTGGCATCAGTAGGAATATCAGGAAAAAGAGATGCTTATAATTTGGAGCTCATGACAGCCATAGAAATTTTGATGAGGATAAATGTATCTAGCCAAAATCTTAAGAAAACTTTTTTTTTTAATTTCAGGGAAAAGTTGTGATCGCATTGGAGACTTAAAAAATAACTAATAAGTGATTAGAAAATCCATAAAAATAAAATTTTGTCCAATGTTTAGAAAAAGGAGAATGAAGACTTGGGATAAAACAATGATTGGGATACAATATTCATGTCAATTGGACTTGTAGGTGGCAGCCATTTGCAACTATTATCACTAAGGTTGCTAAGGATAAATAAATCTAAATGAATGCTTAGGAAGCTCTCCAAAATCTGAATTATTAAGATATATGCAACATATGGAAGGAAACACACCTAGGAAAGTATGAATAAAAGACTGTCCTGAATTTAAAATAATAGTGTGTGTGTGTGTGGGGGGGGAATGCCCTGAAATGTTGGGACTTCAGAAAAATGCTAAGGACTTCCAAGATAGTTTCAAAACAGTGGTAGAGAAAAATAGAAAAATAAGCAAGAAAAGATGGCCTCATTGTGTGTAACAGATAGTGTAATGTTTGATGACCAAGAGTAATCAGAATTACTTACCCATATATTGCTTCCATATTCCATTCCAAGGAGAATAATCTGCAGTCTGGAAACAATTCTATAAGCATATTAATAGAAACTTATTCAGCCTATGATAAATGGGGAGATAATAAATAGTACCAAGTTTCTTTAAACAAGAAATATATTGATGGCATACTTACATAATGGTCAGTGTGGCAAACCTTGAACTAGTGATGCTTAATGAGGCACCTCAAAATAGCAACCTGAGTGAGGATGTGTGGTCATGAATAAGTTTTAACGAGACCAAGTAACTGGATTAGGAAAAATGGCTTTCTATATGAAATAGTTCATGTTCTTTCTGGTTCCAGATGGCCATGGCCTGAATAAAGTCGTATTTCCCAAAATTAATACTATTGGCCAAATATGGCCATAATGTGAATGTTTTCACCCCCTTCTCTTGGGCTAAAATGGGGTCTTTGGAGTAGCTAGCATATAAAGCTAGAATATATGTTTCTAGAAGTTATGACTGGAAGTTAACCAATTTTTCCCAAAGACACAAAAAAGCATGGAATTTGAGAAGTGTTAATGACCTCAGAAGCCATCTAGTACAACTTAAAAATGGAAGGAATACTCACTTTAACATTTCCAACAAGTAGTCATGGTAGCCTTTGCTCAAAAGCTTCTCCTCTTCTCCCTCCTCCCCAAAGAACATTGGCGAATATGTGTATGTCCCGTGACAGAGACAGAGGCTCCATCTTGAACTATAAAGTGATAGACAGGGTTATGCTCGTTGCTGTACCTGATTTTCTCTTTCCATAGGTATATACTAGAAGCATTGAATGTTTTTTTCTTTTGTATTTCCTACCTTTTTCAGGATGGTGAGAGAAAAAATAGGGCAATATTTTTTACAGGTAGGGGCCTAAGAACCTCTATAATACCATGATTTAAAAGATGCAGACCTTAGATTCTGGTATCTACACATGAAGATTCTAGTGAGATATTATTTTTTTAGTATTTCATCTTAGGGATTAAATCCCTTGTTCATATAAGTTGTTATGGTCGACTTCTATATTTGCACTAATATTTTCCCTAAAGTAGTTGATGTCTATTTCAGTTTTATATTTTATTAAATAGAATGTCTTCATTTTTGAAAGAGAACTCTATTGTATGTTTTACTATTTAAGAAGAGGAAATCAGTCAATAAAGCATTATATTGACAATGTTATAAGTTCAAAGAATCTATGAAAATTTTTCAAATTGGGTGAAATCACTTTTAGAGACTGTAGGAGACCTCTGCCTCAAACCATTAACTGTTAGTACCAAATGAGAAGATGTTACCCATATTAGAATGAAATCCTTTCTCCTTCCATCAGTCCATGACTTCTGACTGTACCTGACAGTACCTGGTTTTCTGACATTAACATGCCCTAGGGGAGATGTGATGGCTCAGAAAATTCTTTCAAGTAAGCAATATTTACTTCTCTTGTGACTCAGACACATCATAGTAAATCCCTTTGAAAATCTCTGGGCTTCAGGACTTGGACAGCTCAAAAACACAGCCTGGCAAATAAGACTCCCCTGAGAAACACCCAGCAAAAAGGGAACAAACTGAGAAATACACAGGTGACTCTGCTCTTCTCAGACAAGGCATTACCAGTCTTGTCTTTTCGTTTTTTTAATAATATATGATTCTGGGGGTGGAGCCAAGATAGCGGAAGAAAGCCATTAAACTCACAGAGTTCCTGACACAATTAGCCCAAAACAGCAATAAAAGAAGCACTGGAGCTGCAAAACCCAGAAAAAAATTGGCTGAGTTAATTTTCCAGATAAAAAGGGGCCTTACTGGGCTGCTAGCAGAGTCCAACCTGTGATTGTGCCAACACAGACCCCAAAAATACTGTGCAAAAGGAGCTTACGCCCAACCCTCTGAATCAGCTGCAGCACAAGTGTCTTCTGGAACTAAGCTTGCAGTTCGTTTAGAGGGCTGAACAGCTGGCCAGGGGTGGGGGTAAAGCAGAGGTGTCTGCAGGACCTAGAGAGGAATTTGGCTATCCCACCCCAGCAGGGAACCAGGAAGAAATTTTGAGTGGCAGGATGCCCAGGTGGGGGAGGGGAACAGGCTCCTTGGAGCTAAGATCCACAGAACACATAGTTCTGCTGGCTGGTTAATTAGAAAGTTGGCTTGAGGTTATCTACACATCATAGAACAGGCCAGGCAAGACAAAATCTGGCCTTCCCTCAAACCAAAACACCTGGGACCCTCTGAAGCTTGGGACAGTGTAGTTTGAAAGTAGGACCCCACTGTAAGAGGGAGTTAAAAGTCAAATAAAAGACTGTAAGATGACCAAACAAAGAAAGCTGAGAACTATTGAAAGTTTATTTAGTGACAAGGAATATTGAGGTGCACCCTCAGAAGAGGATAGAAACCTTAGGAACCCTATATCCAAAGCTTTCAAGAAAAATATGAATTGGTCTCAGGCCATGGAAGCACTCAAAAGGAATTTTGAAGAGAAAGTAGAAGAGGTAGAAGGAAGATTTAGAGTTGGAGGAGAGAATGGAAAGAAAAATGAGAGCAATGCAGCAGAGTCATAAGAAAAAAGTCAACAACTTGAAAAATCAAATGGAAAAGGAGATAAAGAAGCTCTCTGAAGAAAATTATTGCCTATGAATTAGGATTGAACAAATGGAAGCTAGAGACTTTATGAGAAACCAAGACAGAGTAAAGCAAATCTAAATGAATAAAAAATAGAGGGCAATTTGAAATATCTCCTTGGAAAAACAGCTGACCTGGAAAATAGATCCAGGAGAGATAATTTGAAAATCACTGGACTACTTGAATACCATGACCAAAATAAGAGTTTAGGCAGCATCTTCCAAGAGATTGTCAGGGGAAATTGGCCTTATATTCTAGAAGCAGAAGGCAAAATAGAAATTGAAAGGATCCATCAATCACCTCCTGAAAGAGATCCCAAAAGGAAAACCTCCAGGAATATTATAGCCAAATTCCAGAGCTCCCAGGTCAAAGAGAAAATAATGCAAGCAGCTAGAAAAAAGCAATCAAAGTACTGTGGAGCCACGGTCAGCATAACACAAGATCTAGCATCTTCTACATTAAAGTACTGGAGAGCATGGAATATGCTATTCCAGAGGGCAAAGGAACTGGGACTAAAACCTAAAATCATCTACCCAGAAAAACTGCGTATAATCTTTCAGGGGGGAAAATAGGACTTCAATGAAAAAGAGGACTTTCAGCCATTTGTGATGAAAAGACCTGAACTGAATAGAAAATTTGACTTTAAAATACAAGACCCTGGAGAAGCATAAAAAGGTAAACAGGAAAAAGAATTCATGAGGGATATTAAAAGATTAAAGTGTTTACATTCTCACATGGGAAGATGATGCTTCTAACCCATAAGAACTTTCTCAGTAAGGAATACACTTAGAGGACAAAGGTCTGAACTAAATATGAAGGGATGATATCTGTAAAGCATTTTTTGTTTATCCTTGTTCTTTGTGGGGCAAATAGGGTGGGGTATCTTATTTCTGGGGCCAGATTTGGGCTTGGGGCCTCCTGGGTCCAGGGCTGGTGCTTTGTCCACTGTGCCACCTAGCTAATCCATGATGATATCTTTAAAATAAGGTTGAGGGGTAGGAGGAATGCACTGGGGGATGGGGAATGGGAGAGGTGGACTGGGGAGAGGTAGCTTGCATGAAAGAAACAAGAAAAAGCCTTATGGAGGAGACAGGCGGGAGGGGAAGGTATGGGGGAGTGAGTGAACCTTACTATTATCAGAATTGGCTCAAGGAGGGAACAACATAGATACTCAAGTGGGTATAGTAATATATTTTTATTTATTTATTTATTTATTTTTTAGTAAGGCAATTGGGGTTAAGTGACTTGCCCAGGGTCACACAGCTAGTAAGTGTTAAGTGTCTGAGACTGGATTTGAACTCAGGTACTCCTGAATCCAGGGCCGGTGCTCTATCCACTGCGCCATCTAGCTGCCCCGTAATATATTTTTTAGCTGAGGGAAAGAGGGAGGAGAAGGAGAAGAGGGGAAAGAAGGAAGGGCAGACTGGGGGAGGGAGTAGTAAAAAACAAAACACTTTTGAGGAAGGTAAAGATGTTCTGCATAACTGCACAGGTATGGCATATTGAATTGCTTGATTTCCTAGGGAGGATTGAGGAGAGAGGGAGGAAGAAAAATTTAAAACACAGAATTAGGTCAAAGACCTTAATCTCATCAGACTGGGCTCAATGAGGGAAAAACATTCACACCCAATTGGGAGAAGTAATCTATTTAACCCTACAGGAGAGTAGGAGGGGAAGAGGATAAGGAGGGAAGGGTGAAAGAAGGGAGGGCAGGGGCAGCTAGGTGGCACAGTGGATAAAGCACCATCCCTGGATTCAGGAGCACATGAGTTCAAATCCAGCCTCAGACACTTGCCACTTACTAGCTGTGTGACCCTGAGCAAGTCACTTAACCCCAATTGCTTCACCAAAAAAAAAAAAAAATGTGAGGGCAGAGTGGGAGAGGGGGCAGTCAGAAGTAAAAAAACCTTTGAGGGGGAATAAGGTAAAATAAGACAGAAAATAGAGTAAATATCATGGGAAGGGAATAGGATGGAGGGAAGTAGTTATGATGATTGATTATAATGGCAAAGTTTATGGTACTTCTTTGCTGGGCTATTGTGAAGAAAATTCTTTTTCAAGTTTAAGGTACTATATAAAGGTTATGATGAACAGGATGCTATCAGAAAAAACTGGAAAGACCTACATGAACTGAAGCAGAGTGAAACGTACTGTATACAAAATAACAGCAATAGTGTAAGATGGTCTGCTGGGAAGCACGTGGTTATTTTCAGCAAGGAAATAATCCAATATAACCCTGGATTATTGTATTATTATCATAAAGCCCTCACGGGGCTTTGTGATAAAATAATGGGATTTAGCAGATACTCAAAGGCCCACCAGTGAGGGCAGTCATGTGACGGTCAGTCAGGGCTGCCAGTCAATTGGCTTGGGGCTGTGTGTGGTCAGCCTGGGGTTTGCTGGGAAGAAGAAGGGAGTTATGCCATTCTAGCTTGAAGCTGGAAAGCAATAGGATGCAGCATGTGTTCTCAACTGATTCCTGGGTGGTACTGTTATTCAGATTGTATCATTTCCCTTCCCCCATTTTATTTCCTTTCCCTTAATTCTACTGATCTTGCTTGTGTTTTTAAGTTCATTCTTGTTAATAAATCCTGTTCTGTTTTTGAGGGAGGCTGGCGGTCTCCTTCCTTGCCCCAATATTGCAGTGAGCTGCATAGCTAACACTCCCCAATTAAAAATTGGTCCCTACAGTACTTCAGATGTGCTATTATAAGGTTAAGGTGCCCATTTGTATCTTCTCCTGGGTATCTTTCAATGTGTTGCCTCTGTATTGTGTGTTTTCCAAGGAGTGCTATGTGTGTCAGGCTGTTCTGCTGAGCTAAGTTCCAAGGGACAGTGAACATGAAAAGCATTAGATGTGATACATTGAAAGGCAAGCAAAATGGCATACTTAATTGTACTTTCTGAGATTCTATCTATTCCCTTGGTCAGCATCAAAGGTCCAAGTATCTTGATAACTACACAGAAGGAAGCTGCTTTCAACTCAATAAATAACTTCCTCTGTCTTACTTGAACCATTTAGTAGAGGAGAAAAAGACAATCTTCCACAAGGGTCTCTACAATATCTAAAAGAGACTGCATTCTGATTTCACATTTAGAGTCAGTATTGAATCCCCTTAGGATCCAGATGACTGATAATAAGATGCTTTATATGCTAGCTTCCTTCCTCCTCTCCAAACACACTTAATAAATACTTCTTGACTTTGCTTCATATGCACACTTATACAAACACACACCACACATACACACACATGTGTATTTAAAAGATATTGTCAATTTGTTTAAATGGGATTGAAGTAAAATTCAAGCATTATGGTGAATTTTTGCCTCACTACAAATATAGAAATCTACAAAAATAACTTCCACAAATAGAGAATTTTAGTTGCTAATGCAAGAATACTAAAAAAAACATATTAAAGTTCCAGTGCTCAGAAGACAGACCCAAAGCCTAAAAACTCTTTTACCATCTGTCTTGTACTTTTTTAATGTGGCAGAAGATTTCTTCTTTTTTGGCTTTCACATCACCTTTTTATGCACATAAAGACTGAAGAGTACTAAGTGCAGACAGGTCAGTAAATTAATAAGTATTTATTATGGGCCAGACACTGTGATAAACACTGGGGGCATAAAGACTAATAAAAGAAAGGTGTTGCTCTCAAGGAACTCACACTCTAATGAGGGAGACAACATGCAAAGAATTATGTACAAACAAGCTATATATGTAGGATAAAGAGGAAATAATTAACATGTGGAAGAAATTAGAATTAAGAAATAACGGAGGGGCAGCTAGGTGGCCCAGTGGATAGGACACTGGCCCTGGAGTCAGGAGGACCTGAGTTCAAATCCGGCCTCAGACACTTGACACTTAACTAGCTATGTAACCCTGGGGAAGTCACTTAACCCCAATTGCCTCACAAAAAAAAGAAAGAAAGAAAGAAAGAGAGAAAGAAAGAGAGAGAGAGAGAGAGAGAGAGAGAGAGAGAGAGAGAGAGAGAGAGAGAAAGAAAGAAAGAAAGAAAGAAAGAAAGAAAGAAAGAAAGAAAGAAAGAAAGAAAGAAAGAAAGAAAGAAAGAAAGGAAAAGGCTCCCTGTAGAAAGTGAGATATTAGTTGTAACTTGAAAAGCCAGGGAAGTTGGAAGGCAGAAATGGGGAAAGAGGACATTTTTCAGTCATGAGATCAGACAGTGAAAATTATGCCTATAGTCAAAAGATAGATGTTTTGTTCAAGAAACAGAAAACCATTTCCACACATAGTCTCTCTCTCTCTCTCTCTCTCTCTCTCTCTCTCTCTCTCTCTCTCTTTCTGTGTTTGCGTGTGTGTGTGTAATCTTGTATGTAATTTGTAAGAAAATTCAAAAAGTAAGGGAGGGGATAAATGAAGGGCTTTGAACAGGGGATTCTGTATTTGATCCTAGAGGTGATAGGGAGCCAATAGAGTTTATTAAGTAGCATGGTTATGTGGTCAGATCTGCATTTTAAGGCTAGCAGGGATAATTTCCACAAGGAAATAATCGTCTCCTCTTATATTTGATCTAGAAACACCACTAATCACAATATCAAAGCTATTTTCTTGGAAGATGATGATTGGGAATTCAAATAGCTGCTAAAGTTAACTCACTTTTCCCTTATATTTTTCCAATGAATACATAGTGTGAATGGAAATTTTCTTCTGAATTTAATATAATCAGGGCTAATCCTACTCATAAGTAACATCCATGATAATCTCTAGGCTTCCCTGATTACAAATATTTCCCCCACTGACCTGTCCTGGTGCCACCTGAAATTGTATTCGTTAAACAACTATAACAACAAAAACAGCACCCTCTCCATTCCTTATGTTCACTATCATCCTTTAAGATTTTTTGGTAGGGCAATAATAAGCATTGTCACAGTGGAAAATCTGAACTGTAGTATCCTGTTGAATTAACAATGTGCTGTATATCTTTGGCTGATACAGCAGTCCTTCACTATAGAGAAGTTTCCATCTTATGTAAGTCCATCCATACTTATCAATGCATTACATGCTAAAGGAATTCCACCTTCTCCCCTACTTGCAGTATTTCCCCTACTTGGCAAAGAACTGGTGTTGGCATTATCATCTGACAGTCTTCCTCACAAGAGGAACCAGCTCGAGATATCATTGCTTTAAGGTAGTGTTGTACTAGCCTCATCCCTTTCTCACTTGACTAACAGCCATATAACTGTGGCTTCAAATAAGAGGATTTTTCACAAAAAATGGAGAAATTGCATATTTTAAGAACTCTTCATTCAGTTTAAGGGATAAAGCAAAAGTCCCTCACCAAGGTTTTAAATTAAATTACAAACATGCAGGATGGTGGCAATATGCTTCAGCAATTCATCTGAAAAAGATGTTAGAGGCAGCACCTACAGGGGGCCCGATTACCACCAATGTATAAAACTGATTATAACAACTCAATACACCCTGAAAGGTTAGCTTTACCAATGCAAGATTCTAAAGACATAATGTTTTAGCAATTTGACTCCACTAGTTTCTGCATTCTAGAACAACACAGCCATCAGGCAAATTCATTGTTGCAGAAAGCAGAACTTGGATATGCAGTGGGGAAAAGAGTTCTATCTTTTTGCAAATCAAAAATTTGCTGCCTCCAATTTCACTTCAATATATTACAACTGATCTGCCAGCAGGGTATGTAAATGTAAACCCAATTATTTGCCTTTTAAGTTGAATCACAAAAAAATCATGGAATCAGAGGATCTCAAAGTGGCGTAGGTCTTCAGAGATCATTTAGTCCAGCTCTTTCAAGAATAACAATCAGTCAGATACCTGCTATCTAGCCACTTCTCCTCAATGATGTTAAAAGAGGTTGATTTTTTTAAAAAAGCAAGTGTTTAATTTTATATTGATCCCTATTAAATGACTTTGCATTTGATTCCACCCAGTGTTATAGTCCATCAAGATCTTTGTGAATATCTATGTCTTCATAAGATGTATTAGCTGGCACTCCCAGCTTTGTTTCATCTGAAGCTTTGATAAGCACATCATCTATGTGTTTACCCAAATCAGAGATAAACATGTTAAGCAGCATGAAATCAACTACAGATTTCCTGGCAGTTAACCATTGTATGCCTCCTTCCTACCTGACACTGAACAATTAATGACTACTCTCTTGGCCCACTCATCTGACCAGTCATCTAATTCTAAATCCAACTTAATCTGATATTTATTTTCTAGCCTAAATCTCCGTTTTATCTACAAGAACAATATGGGAGACTTTCTCAAGCACTTTGTTGGAAATCTAGATCTTACAAGTGTTTCATTTGTGTCTTTTTATTCCCAACACAAAGCACAGTACATGCATGTTGAACTGAAATAAATAGCTAACATTTACCTTATTTACTAGTCTAGTAACACTATTAAGAGAGTAAAAGATTTTACACTAGTATGATCTTTTCTTCAGGAAGCCAGAAGACCCTTTGTGATCACTGTTATTTTATTTCTATCCTTTTGAAGTGATGATAATTGTTCCCCATAATTAGTAAAGCAAGAATAATAAAGTATTAGCTCAAAATCATTCACTATTTATTAAGTATCTCCTATGAGTCAAGTACTGTGCTAAATATTTGAGATACAAAGGAAGGCAAATCCAAATCTAAAGGAACTTGGGGTCCAATGGAGGGGAAAATATAAAAACAAAAATACAAAAATGAGCTCTATGCAGAATAAATTGGAGATAATAAATAGATGGAAGAAACTAGCATTAAGGGAAATCGGGACAGACTTCTCAGAGAAGAAGTAATTTTAGGTGTGACTTGAAGGAAACCAAGAAGCCAGGAGGTAGAGATGAGGAGGGAGAGAATTCCTTCCCCAGCAGCCAGTGAAAATATCAAGATTCAAGATGGGAGTTTCTTGTGGGAAGAAAAGCAAAGAGGACTGTTTCACTGAATTAGAGAGTTCATAGGTTAGGGGGTAGGGAATAAGGTATAAGAAAACTGAAAAAGTAGGAAGGGGACAGATTGTGAAAGGGTTTGTATGCCAAATAGAGTTTTTATTTGATCCTAGAGGAAAGCCACTAGAATTTACTGCATGGAAAGGGGAGGGTAACATAGTAAGAACTCTGTATTAAAAAGCTTAATTTGGCAGGTGCATGGTGGATGAACCTGAGTGGGGAGAGACTTGGGGGAGGGAATCCAACAGGGAGGCAATAATCCAGGTAAGAGGTGATGATATCCTTATGCAGGTGCTTAGCAGTGTCAGAGGAAAGAAAGGGGAAAGTACAAGAAATGTTTCAAAGGACTTGACAATATATTGGTGTGAGGGGTGAGAGAGAGTGAAGAGTTGAAGGTATCTTTGTTCAAGTTAGCACAGTTACTTGTTGGCAGCCAGGATTTAGACCTAGGTCCTCTGATGCCCATTACAGCACTCTTTTAATCACCACACTGCCTCATGTAAAAATATATTCTAATTCAAACTTAAAATGAGAATTTTTATTCATTTGTATCGATTTCCACCTTTTTCTGACCTCCTTCTTTCAATACTAGACAGTATGGCCAGGATTCACCAGGCAGGGTGCAACAGTGGGCTCTAGTGAATTGCCAGTTCTAAGCAAGGAGAAACATCATTACCAAAAATGAGAATATATAAGGTGTTAATTAAATAGTGACTAGAGAGGCCAGCTAGGTGGTGCAATGGATAAAGCACCAGCCCTGGATTCAAGAGGACCTGAGTTCAAATTTAACCTCAGACACTTGATACTTACTAGCTATGTGACCCTGGGCAAGTCACTTAACCCTCATTGCCCCACAAAAAAAAATAGTGACTAGACAATCTGCACACACACACACACACACACACACACACACACACACACACACACACACTGCATTTCTCCCCTCCTTGTCTTCACAATGGCTGTCCCTATGCATGAAATAAACTCCCTTCTCCCCTCTCCTTTTTAGAATCCCTATTTTCCTTTAAGACTTTAAGGAGTTGGTTAAATAAAGGTATGACATTGTCTGATCTGCATTTAAGGAAATTTACGTTTGCAGCAATGTGTAGGAGACTTCAGTGGTGAGAAACTTGAGGAAGAGAGATCAATTAGGAAACTGTTGGAATAATTTAAGCAAGAGGTGTTGAGGGCCTGACATAAGCTAGAAGATGTGTGACTGAAGAAAAAGGTTCAGATGTGAAAAATGTTTCAAAGGTGACAATGGAAAGATCTGGCACTTGATAGGATTTGTGATAAGAAGGAGCATACAGAGGTCAGGATAAATGCCAAGATTACGAACTGGAAACACTGGAAAGATAGTGGTGCCTTCAAGAAAAATATGGAAGTATGTAAGAGGGGAGAGTTTAAGAGGAAATGCAATAAGTTCATTTTTAGACACTTTCAATTTATAATGTCTCTAGGACATCACATTTGAAATGTTATAAAGGAATTGGAGGCTGAGCCAAGATGGTGGAGGAAAAGCAGTAAACATTCAGACTTTCTGACACAATTACTCCAGAAAAACCTCCAAACACAGCCAGAAAGCAACTCCTGGAGCAACAGAACCTACAAAAAGATGGATGAGATTATTTTCCAGCTAAAGACAGCTCAGAAGTTTGGCAGAAGGGGAAGCTGGGCTGGAAGTAGAGTCCAACTCCATGATCATGCCTACACAAATTCAGCCCCAGGGAGGTTGCACAAGAGAAACTTACCCCATGCCTCTGAATCAGCTGCTGTGCCAGAATCATCTGGAACTGAGCTCATGGTCTGGTGAGAGGGATGAGCAGCTGTCCGGGGGGAGTCTACGGAAGTGTATTCAGGAACAAAGCAGGGATTTGGATGTCCTACCCCAAATGGGAACCAGGAAGAAACCTTTAACAGTGGAAGCCTAGGTGGGGAAGGGGTGCAGGCTCTTTAGAGCTAGTAACCACAGCACACGATGTTTTGCTGCCTGGTTGATTGGCAAGATGGCCTGGATAGGGGAGTGGCAGAATGGGGTGAAATCTCACATGCAAAAAGCAGGAAGGGCATATAGTGTGGGGGGAGAGATGGGGAGGTGTGGGGAAGTAAAATTGAGAGGGTTATATACAGACCAGAAAAAGGACCAGGCAAGTGAAGAAATTGTCCCTCATTAAATCATAACACCTGGGACCCCATGGGGTCCAAGCTTCATGAAGCTTCACACAGTTTATCCTGGAAGCAGGACTCCACACCAAGAAGGAGTTAAAAGTCAAGTTAAATACTGGCAGGATAAGCAGGTAGAGAAAGTTGCAAACCATAGAAAGCTTCTTTAGTGACAAGGACTATTGAGGTGCACCCTCAAAAGAGGATAGCAAAGTCAGGGCCCCTATATCTAAAGCTTCTGAGAAAAATATGAATTGGTCTCAGGCCACAGAAGTGCTCAAAAAGGACTTTGAAGAGAAAGTTAGAGAGGTAGAAGAAAAAATGGAAAGAGAAATGAGAGTGATCCAGGAAAGACATGAGAAAAAAGTCAACAGCTTGAAAAGCCAAATGGAAAAGGAGATACAAAATTTCTTATGAAAATAATTGCCTAAGAATTAGGATTGAACAAGTGGAAGCTATTGACTTTATGAGAAACCAAGACACAATAAAGCAAATCCAAATTAAAAAAAAATATATGTATAGGGCAATGTGAAAAATCTCCTTGGAAAAACTGCTGACATGGAAAATAGATTCAGGAGAGATAATTATTGGACTACCTGAAAACCATGATCAAGGAAAGAGCTTAGACATCATCTTCTAAGAAATAGGAATTGAAAGAATCCACCCATCTCCTCCTGAAAGAGATCCCAAAAGGAAAACTTCCAGGAATATTATAGCCAAACTCCAGAGCTCCCAGGTAAAGGAGAAAATATTACAAGCAGCCAGAAAGAAGCCATTCAAATACTGTGGAGCCATAGTAAGGAAAGAACAGGATCTAGCAGCTTCTACATTAAAGGATTGGAAGGGAATAGAATATGATATTCTAAAGGGCAAAGGAATTGGTTTTACAACCAAAAAAATCACCTACCCAGAAAAAAATCAATATAATCTTTAAGGGGGGGGAAAATGGGACTTCAATGAAAAAGAGGACTTTCAGACCTTTGTTATGGAAATACCTTAATTGAATAGAAAATTTGACTTTCAAATGCAAGACCTTAGAGAAGCATAAAAAGATAAACAGGAAAAAGAAATCATGAGGGCTGTTAAAAGGTTAAACTGTTTAGATTCCTACATGGGAAGATGATATGTCTAAATCATAAGAGCCTTCTGAGTATTAGGGCAACTGAAAGGAATAAATTTAAACAAAGGGAACAGGTGAGAACTGATTATGAAGGGATGATACCTGTAAAGCATTTTTTTTTGTTTCTCTCTCTTTTATTTTTTTTTTTTGGCAGAAAGTGGGGGGTGGGGGGTGGACGGTGGGCAGCCAGGGTTGATGAATGTCTTGTGTTTGAGGCTGGATTTGAGCTCAGGTCCTCCTGGGTCCAGGGTGGGTGCTTTGTCTACTGTGTCATTTAGCTGCCCCATGATGACATCTTAGGGGTAAAACTGAGAGGGGAGAGGAATACATTGGGGGAGGGGAGAGGGGAGTGGTAGAATGGGGTGAAATCTCACACAAAAAAAGCAGAAAAGGGCATATGTTGTGGGGGGTAGGTGGGGGAGGTGTGGGGAAGTAAAGGAGCCTTAACCACATCAGAATTAGCTCAAAAACCTTAATCTCATCAGAGTTGGCTCAAGGAGGGAATAACATGCACACCTAATTGGGTGGAGTAATCTATCTAACCCTGAAGGAAAGTAGGAAGGGAAGAGGATAAGGAGGGAAGAGTGAAAGAAGGGAGGGCAGATTTGGGGAGGGGGCAGTCAGAAGTAAAACACTTTTGAGGAGGAATACAGTAAAAGAAAATAGAAAATAGAATAAATATCATAGAAAGGGAATAGGGTGGTGAGAAACATTTATGATGATTGATTATAATGGCAAAATGTATGGTACTTACTTTGCTGGGTTATTGTGAAGAAAATTCTTTGCCAAGATTAAGGTACTATATAAAAGTTATGATCAACAGGATGCTATCATAACAACCTGGAAAGACCTACATGAACTGAAGCAGAGTGAAGTGTACTGTATACAAAATAACAGCAATAGTGTAAGATGATCTGCTGGGAAGGACGTGGTTATTTTCAGCAATGTAATGATTCAATATAACTCTGAAGGACTTATGAAAATTGCAATCTATCTACAGAGAAAGAACTGATGGCATCTGAAAACAGATTGAAGCATAATTTTTTTGATAATTCCTTAATCTGAAGTTTTGTTTTTTTCTGTTTTCTTTCACGACCTGGTTAACGTAGAGATGTTTTGCATGACTACTCACGTATAATTTATATTGAATTGCTTGAGTTCTTGGGGGTGGGTGTGGGGAGCAAGGGAGGAAGAGAAATTGGAACACAAAGTTTTTAAAAATTGATGTAAAATTTGTTTTTTGTTTTTACATGTAATTTGGAAAATAAAATTATAAAAAAAAAGGAACATTATAGAGAATTGATGATTCAGGCTTGAAGCTACAAGGGAGAGAATGTGTCTTGATATATAGATCTGAAAAATCTTCTAAATTGGATAATGAAACCCATAGGAGCTGAAGAGATGACTGAAGGAAAGAATATAGAAATAGAAGAAAGACCAGGACAAAAGCTAAAGGTAACACCCAAAGATTGGGAGTGTGATACAGTTGATGGTACAGTAAAGGAGACTGAGGAGTGGGCAAACAGGTAGGAAGTGAATCAGGAAAAAATACTGTCATCAAAATTCAGAGAGAATATACTATCTTAGAACAGAGTTAACAGTGTCAAAAACAGAAAATAGATTGAGAAGGATTAGAACTGAGAAACAACTTTGAGATTTTTTCATTGAGATATTAATAGTAAGTATGGAGAGAGCAGTTTCAGTTGATATGATCAAAATGACAGAATAAGAGGGGTGAGGGAAGAGCAAGCAGAGGCAGTGAGTGTAGTCAATTTTCAAGGAGTTTGATGCAGAAAGAGATGAGCAATAGACGATGAGATATAGAGATAGAATAGAGTAGAAGACAATCACAAAGAAATAGCTTCAGATCAACTTCTTAATCTTTGTGGAATGAACAAGTTTCATTCTCTCTCTTACTCTCATTTTCTTCAGCTGTAAAATGGAGATGATAAGACTATCAGCATTGTCTTCACAGGGTTGTTGTGTGTCACTAATGAGGTCATCCATGTGAAATGCTTTACAAACTTGAAAATTCTATGTAAATATCAGTTACATTTGAATGTTGGGCTAAGAAGTTCTGATTTTATTCAATAGAAACAAAGGAGTCATTGAAGAATTTTGAACAGGAGTTAAATGCTAATCCCTCCTCATAATAACCAATATTTATATGTGCTTTGAAGTTTCCAAAGTGCTATACAAATCCTACATCATTTTATTCCCATAATAATCTGGGAAATCAATGCTATTATTATTTACATTTTACCTATGAGGAAACTGAAGAAGATAGAAGTTAAATGATTTGCTCAGGGTCACAGAATTACTAAGAATTTGAGACTGTTTTTGAACTCAGGTCTTCCTCTGAGTACTCTGAATACAGAACTTGATATACTGTGCCACTTAGCTGCCTATATTATTCCTATAAAAGCATAGAGTCCTTGATATGATCAGTGAAAGAAAGAAATTCTTCCATGATTAATGCTCATAAAAGAGGGCTTCAAACTGTAGGCCTCATGATGTATCAAATACAAAAATGCTACTTTAAAGACACCCATTTCCCAAGAAACTAAATGATTTTTTGCAAGTATGTAAAATATTACCATATTAGCCATTTTGTACAAGAGAACTTGAATAAAAGAAAAGAACGAAAGTGAAAAAATAGCATTTTTCAGTCTATGTTCAATCAATATCAGTTATTTCTTTGTAGGTGATAATATGCTTCATCATTAGTCTTTTGGGATTGTCTGAGAATTGCTGAGAATAATTGTCATTCACAGTTCTTCATCAAACAATATTTCTTTCACTGTGCACAACATTCTCCCGGTTCTGCTCATCTCATTATATATCAGTTCATATATATCTTTCCAGGTCTTTCTGAAATCATCCTGTTTGTCATTTCTTATAGCACAATAATATTCCATTACAATCACATTCCACAGTTTATTTAGCCATTCCCCAATTGAAGGACATTCCTTTGATTTCCAAATCTTAACCACCACAAAAAGAGCTGATATAAACATTTTGTACAAATAAGGCCTTTTCTCTTTTTTGACATGTAAATAACTTCTTAACAAAGTATTCAGTATTGTTCTTCTGTTAGATTGGGCATTGAATAGATCTATGAGCTCCATAGTAACTCCAGATACAGGATGCCATACTATGTCACTTCAAAACTTGAACAAAGAGAGAGCAAGAAAAGGAAATAGGTTTCTGTACAGAGTTGTTGCTTCATATTTACTCTGATTATTGAGGGGTTGTCTGTCAACACACATGGATAACATATGTCTCCTCTTGTTCAGGATAAAAACACCTAACTCCTTTAAGAGATCCTTATGGAGAACAGGTAGCTCCCCTTACTTGGCCTCCAAAAAAGTACCTCAGGTTCAAGATACTATGTGTTAGCACCAACCTAAAACCTAAAAAAAGGAAGGAAGTGGGGAGGGAAGGAATAAGGGAAAGAAGAATGGAAGAAAGAAGGAAAGGGAGGAAGGAGTGAGGCAGAGCGAGGGAAGGAAGGAAGGAAGGAAAGAAGAAAGGTGAGGGAGGGAAGGAAGGAAGGAAGGTGAGGGAGGGAAGGAAGGAAGGAAGGAAGGTGAGGGAGGAAAGGAAGAAAAGAGAAAGGAAGGGAGAGAAGGGAGAAGGAAGGGAGGGCAGAGGGAACCAAAAAAAAAAAAAGCATTTTTAAGTGCTTACCATGTGTCAAGTATCATGCTAAACACTTAGCATACAAATAGGAAAAAAAAGAGTCTTTGTACTCAAGGAGCCCACGTCTTTTGTTTTTTGGTTTTGTTTTCTTTTGTTTTTGGTGGGGCAATGAAGGTTGTCACACAGCTAATTAAGTGTCAAGTGTCTGAGTCTGGATTTGAAATCAGGTTTTCCTGAATCCAGGGCCAGTGCTTTATCCACTGTGCCACCTAGCCGCCCCAAGGGGCTCACGTCTTAATTGGGGTAGACAGCATGTAAAGGAAAGTTCAACTATAGAAAAGTTGAGAAGTCTTAAGGGAACAGCAGCATATTGATTGATATCAGTAGGTCAGGTGAAAGTGTGAGAATCTGCAGGGTGTAGAAGCAGGGCAGAGAGCAAGGGCTGGAGGACTTTAGGAGGTAGTAACAAGGCAAATAGTAAGACTGAGTGTTCTTCCATTTCACAGCAAAGAATAGAAGTGGTGATTCCCATCTCATCCAAGCCATGTGAGCAGTCAAGCAGTTCATATCCATTCTTGTTTTATGATCACTACACATCTGTTGCTTACAGCCAGGATCCTCTGAGGTGTGACAGCTCATGAGCCTCTCCATGACAGAAAGAGACACCATTCTTTTAGTGCATCCCTGAGAGTCTTAAGCCATTACACATAGATAGCCAAAAATATACAGCGGAATGCTCCAGGCTAAGATTGCCTAGTCTTACCCCCACCTTTGGTGAGGCAATTGGGGTTAAGTGACTTGCCCAGGGTCACACAGCTAGTAAGTGTTAAGTGTCTGAGGTCAGATTTGAACTCAGGTCTTCCTGACTCCAGGGCCAGTGCTCTATCCATTGTGCCACCTAGGTGCCCTGATTGTCTAGTCTTTTGAACAACTTTCTCCTGGTACCAACTCAGTATTTTTGGTCTCAGACACATTTATGACTTGTGCTTAGGAAATTCCTTTTAACTCCTACTAAATCCATGATTTTTCATCTGTATCCACAAAACTTATCTGGGGGAACCTGCCTCCCAAGTCCTATAGAGACAGAGTTTACTGAACTCTCTCTAGTTCCCATGAAGCTTCAAAACTGACATGCAAGTGAAACTAGGACAAAAACAAAACTCACATCAAAGTAAACAGAGACATCAGTTTTCACCTCTGTTTTTAACTATTTTTCTTTTTTTGCGGGGCAATACCCAGGGTCACACAGCTAGTAAGTGTTAAGTGTCTGAGCCCAGATTTGAACTCAGGTCCTCCTGACTCCAGGGCTGGTCCTCTATCCACTGAGCCACCTAGCTGATCCTAACATTTTTTTTATTTTTAAATAAGCATTATTTTATTTCCCTCCCACTTCCTACCACATTGGGGGAAAAAAAAAGCCCTTAACAAATAAGCATAATCAAACAAAACAAATTCTCACATTGGCCGTTTCCAAAAATAAATGTCTCATTTTACATATTTAATCTATAGGAGGAGATGGATAGCATGCATCATCACTGATACTCTGGATCTTGATCACTATCTTGATGAGATTCTCAAATCTTTCCAAGTTGTTCATTTTTACAATGTTTTTGTTCTAGATTGTTCTCCTGGATCTGATTATTTCACTCTGCATCAGTCCATACATGTCTTCTCAGGCATCTTTGAACTGTCTTTTAAATAATTTCTTATGGCACAATAGTATTCCATTACACATATTATGATTTGTTCAGCCATTTTCCAATTTATAGATATTCCTTACATTCCAATTCTTTGTTCTGTCACAAAAATTGTGTTATAAGTATCTTTTGTGCATGTGGGTCTTTAAATGCTCTAGTACTATTGAGGGCATGGTTCTAAATTGTTTTCTCAAATGTCTGGGGCAACAGTCCATGAATATGTTTGTTTTCCTCCAGTCTTTCCAACATTTATAATATTCCTTTTCTTTTAAATTAACTTCCCCAATGTGACATCAGTTCTGTCTTTACTATGCTCAGTTACCAGTGACTTTTGTGCCATATTTTACCCTCCGTATACCTCAACATTGTCCTAACATTATGTAACATGGTGTCTAATTCATTAATCATCTTGGTTGTCCTTTCTCAATATCTTGGCTAATATGAAGATGAGATTAGTCTCTGATTTTCTGGGATGGCTCTAGACTAAAATGGGAATATATAAATATATTTATTCTAGTTTCTCAATATGCTCTTGTGGATTCCATATTCAACTTGAGCTTGATGGGTCCTGATCTGCTATGGGAAGTAAACAACCAGATTTAGGCAAATGGGAGACAGGATGGAAATGAGATGTCACAACTACTTAAAGGCTGCAAGTACTTACATTTCCTTCATATGATTTAGAACTCTTAGACACACAGTTCTCTGCTTCCCCTCCACCACATCCTCCACTCTTTGTTCCTGAAAAACTGAATCAGCCTTGATGCTCACACCTCATCATGAAGGATTATTGAAAGATGGAGAGATGAGCTCCACAAACTCCACTTAAAGAGAGGATCCAAACTAGCCATCTCTTCATTTCCTACACAGTTACACTCCTTTGGATTTCTTCATCATAACCCTTCTTCCTTCCACTCCACTTTTCATCTTCTTTTTATATATTGTCTTCTCCCATTAAATTGTAAGTTCTTTACGTCAGGGGCTATCTTTTTTTTTTTTTGTATTTGCATCCACAGTGCCTAAGTTCAACATTCTAATGAGGTACAAAATAGAATATCAAAATTTTCTCTCTTTGAAATCCTGTTCCCTATGGCTAACATTCTTTTCTACAGCCCAATTCCAGTTCCTCATCATGGAATGGAGATAATCTTCTGTTCTCCAAGACTATACCAGCAAAGTAAAAGCTTTGGCAAAGACTACTAGGTTGGAAAGAGTTTTGGGTAGTGGTCTAACAATAAGCTATATAAGTCTCTCATCTGAAGAGAGCCTGCCTTAATACAGAGAGGCTTATCACCAGGAGCTTAGATAGCAAGAGATTAATTTGTCAGCCATAGCAGTTATCAAGAGTTGCCATGTAAGTGAGTGCAGAAGAGACTGGTACCTCCACCAATGAAATAACAGAGTTTTCATAGTATCAAAGTAAAATTTATTATCAAAAGTGAGGAAAGGAGGGTGCAAGATCATTGACAACAGATGTCCTTTTTTGTACTAAACATTTTGGCTGACATCTTTAAACCTGACAAAATAAAAGGAAGTTGAGAACGTTGTAATTTATGGGCCAAACAAAGGAACTCCTAATTAAAATTTAGGAGCCAATTTTCACGATCAGTGTCTGGAAAGGAGACCAGAAGAAAAATGATATCATGACATAACAAAATAAACCCATAAAAGTCAAAATGTGTAGAGAAACACATACACACACAAAAAGTATGGAAGTCACTAGAGGACCAAATAGTTCAAGACAAGCTGACAATATGAAGTGGAGTCATTACTCAGTCTAAAATATATTCCTTTAGTCAAGAGAATAGGAATTACAGAAACATGAACCCTTCGATGATTCTGTCAGCACAGAGACCATCCTATTTGGATCTAGAAAAAAATTTCTAGTCTTATCTTTCTACTCTGGGCATGCCAAAATGTCTTCAGGGATCTCTGTTTTTAGGCAATACCCTTTGTCCAGGAAGATTTGCTCTAGGTCTCTATTCCAAAGGACACTTAAAATTTCTTCCAGTACGTCCTTTACACATCTTTGGCATTTCTGTAATTAATACCAAGACAAGAAGGTTCAGTTATGTAAAACAGAGAATAAGATCTATAATCTCCTAACAAGAGTAGGGTTCCCAAGAACAGGATTGTAAACTAAGGTTTATAACTTTCTAGGCAAGGATTTTTACACAAACAGGCACAGACTTGAATTGCATAAGGACACAATAATACAAGGAATCTATTAATTTCAAAATCAATACTTATACAGGATTCAATAACCCAGCAAGTAGCAGTACTTAAACATTCAATAAATCAGAAAATGCAAAAGTTTGCAACCATCATGTCAAAGGAGATTAGCTGTAAAGGAAACTCACACCAGGAATAACTATAGACTACAAGAAAAAGAAAAAACTTGTCAATTTTTTTTCTCTAGTGGATCTTAAAAAAATTAAGTATCCAAGAATGAAAGTCCCAGGTGAAGACTCTCTAATGGTATGATTTTATGTCACATGAGATCCCAAAAATAACTTCTTTCACTCCACCAGAGTCAGCTTCCCCTCAACATTCTAGGGCTAACTCTGGAGGCTAGGGGCACCTTCCTCTAAAGCTATTGGCTCCATCCCTGTTCTGTTGTGTTTCTCTCCATGTTAGCTGTTGGTGATAAATGTCCCAGTTACATTTAATCAATTTACATCGACTAGCTTTAACAATGAGTATTTACTTCAAAGATATAGAAAGAAAAAAAAGTGCAGATATTTCCTTGTCCTGACCTCTTGGGGGATTTATATTTTTCTCTTCTATTTCTCCACCTTATTCTTTGGGGAGACTAAGCTAGAGTTAACACAGTTTTTATATAGCATCAGTCTCACCACGTTCATAACAGTGACATGACTCCTGAGTGAGAACCTGTCTCAACTTTTACTGGACTAGGTCCTGAAGTTCATTTCTTTTTCCTCTAGATCTTATCCTGCACTAGCCAGCCACAAAACTTAGCATGTAATTTACTCCCTAAATCCCTGTTGGCTGAGTATTCTGAACATTTAAAGCTACAAAGCGGGGGCAGCTAGATAAAGCAACAGCCCTGGATTCAGGAAGAACTGAGTTCAAATCCAACCTCAGACACTTGATACTTACTAGCTGTGTTACCTTGGGCAAGTCACTTAACCCCTGTTGCCCTGCAAAAAAAAAAAAAAACAACCTACAAAGCCAATGACATCTCTGATTTCATTTACCTATTAATGAGAAAATGTGAAAATAATAATGTAATGTGAAAATAATAATTGGGTGGCTTGCCTTAATACTGAGGTAAGAAAAGAAACTGCCTCTTTCAATAATAAAACAGGTTTATTAATGGGAACAAATTTAAAACAGTATCTGAGTCACATGAGTGAGATTAATAGAACTAGAAATAACGCATAAACAATGTATAAATCTTTGGGGTAAAAAGGCCCCAGTCACCTGAACCTGCCTCCAGCCCAGCCAGCTCCAAAGAGTTTTGCGTAAAAAACAAAAAAACTCACCACACCTGAAATCTGTAGCTTTAAGGAGAATCAGCTGTGCAGTCTCTTGTGTTTTTGTCTGAAGGTCAACCACCAGCAGCTCCTCTAAAAAACGTCTGCCTTCCTTCCCTGTTTCTCTCAGCACCCTCTCTAACTAACTGCCTTTTAACTTCTTCTCCCTCCTGCTAACTCCCTCTAACTGATTCCCCGACAGGCAGGGGAGGGGCTGTTCTCAGCCATGCTGAGTCTCCAATTGGCTCAGCACACCCACATGGTCTGTCCCCATTATAATCTAGCCAGACTCACGTGGGTGTGGGGGAGCTATTTGAGAAGGCTTTAGTTACATAGTTTCAATAAATGTTCCCTGTGGTCAGTCTGGTTCCTCTTGTTTGTTCAATTATCTCTCAAAGTACACACCCAAACTTACATTTTTTTAAAAAATCTTACCATAATAAAGCAAAGATAGGGTTATGAAAACCCCTAATCACAATTAATTCCTTACAATAGCAAAAGAAGCAGCAGCAAAGCCGTGCACTCTTAGGCCATATTCTGATTGCCCAGGTAAGGATAAAAAGATACATGAGCCTGCTGTCTCCACCAAGCGCTTAGTCTTTCCCTCCTCAATTGAGCATGACTGATGAGAAAGGTATAGACCCAGCCTTTTTTGCATGTACCTTATTTCAATCTCCATAGAATATCAGAGGTTCCTCTTTCCTATTGTTTTGTGTTTTTGAAAATTACATACATTCTGATCAATTATCTCTTATAGAGTTACTTGGTTTTACACACAAACGTATATATATGTATATATATGTGTGTGTTTATATATCTATATCCATATCCATATCCATATCCATATCCATATCCATATCTATATCTATATCTATATCTATATCTATATCTATATCTATATCTATATCTATATCTATATCTATATCTATATCTATATCTATATCTATATCTATATCTATATCTATATCTATATCTATATTCCCCTTATAGCTTGGATATCAAACATTTTTGGAGATATAGATCAATCCAAATTGATAATTTCTCTTACTTATCCTAGCTTCATTGATTTTGCTCACACCAAAGATTTCTTTTTAGATACCATCAGTTCTTTCTCTGTACATGGATTGCAATTTTCATAAGTCCTTCAGAGTTATATCAGATCATTGCATTGCTGAAAATAACCATGTGCTTCCTAGCATATCATCTTGCACTATTGCTGTTCTTTTGTATACAGTACACATCACTCTGCTTCAGCTCATGTAGGTCTTTCCAGGTTTTTCTGATAGCATCCTGTTCATCCTAACCTTTATATAGTACCTTAAACTTGAGAATTTTCTTCACAATAGCCCAGCAAAGTAAGTACCATACATTTTGCTATTATAATCAATCATCATAACTTTCCCTCCATCCTATTCCCTTCCCATGATATTTATTCTATTTTCCATCTTCTTTTACCACATTTGTACTCAGAAGTGTTTGCTTCTGACTGCCCCCTCCTCTGCTCTGCCCTGCTTTCTTTCACCCTTCCCTCCTTATCCTCTTCCCCTCCTACTTTCCTTCGGGGTTAGATAGATTACTCCTCCCAATTGGTTGTGTACATTAGTACTTCCTTGAGCCAAATCTCATGAGATTAAGTCTTTGAGCTAATTCTGTGTTCTAAATTTCCTTCCACCCTCCCTCCTCAACCCTTCCTATGAAATCAAGCAATTCAATATCAGTCATACATCTGCAGTTTTGCAGAACATCTTCATCTTCCTCAAAAGTGTTTTGCTTTATATTGCTCCCTTCCCCAATCTGTCCTTCCTTCCTTCCCCTCTCCCTGCCCCTTATCTCCTTCCCCTCCCACTTTCCCTCAGGACAAAATATATTACTATAACCATTTGAGTATATATATATATATATATATATATATATATATATATATATATATATATATTATTCACTCTTTGAGCCAATTCTGATGATAGTAAAGTTCACTCACTCCCCCACTCCTTCCCCTTCTTCCCCACCCCTACATAAGTTTTTTCTTGTTTCTTTTATGTGAGCTACATTTCCCCAGTCTACCTCTCCTTTTCCCTTTCTTTCAGTGCATTCCTCTTACCCCTTAACTTTATCTTAAAGATGTCATCACAGGTTAGTCAGGTGGCACAGTGGAAAAAGCACCAGTTCTGGACCCAGGAGGCCCCAAGCCCAAATCCAACCCCAGACATAAGGCACCCGACCCTGCCTGCCGCACAAAAAACCAAGGGTAAACAAAAAATAAATGCTTTACAGATAGCATCCCTTCATATTTAGTTCAGGCCTGTGTCCTCTGTCTAAGTGTATTCCTTTCAGCTTCCCTAATACTGAGAAAGTTCTTATGAGTTATAAGTATTATCTTCTTATATAGGAATGTAAACAGTGTAATCTTTTAATATCCTTCATGATTTCTTTTTCCTGTTCACCTTTTTATGCTTCTATATGGTCTTTTATATGAAAGCCAAATTTTCTATTCCGTTCAGGTCTTTTCATCACAAATGCCTGAAAGTCCTCTTTTTCATTGAAGTTCCATTTCTTCTCATGAAAGATTATATGCAGTTTTGCTGGATAAGTAATTTTTGGCTGTACTCCCAGTTCCTTTGCCCTCTGGAATATCATATTTCACGCCCTCCTGACCTTTATTGTAGATGCTGCTAGATCTTATTTTATCCTTACTGTAGCTCCACAGTATGTGAATTCCGTTTTTCTGGCTGCTTGCAATATTTTCTCCTGGACCTGGGAACTCTAGAATTTGGTTATGATTCCTGGAGGTTTAATTAAATATATTTGTCTTACAAATTCTCAATTTTCTGGTATATCATTTTGTATAATAGTTTCTGAAAATATTATTTATTGCCTCTCTTCTGTTCATTGTGAAGTCACCTTGTTCAGTTTGGATTTTAGTAATTTGCTTCTTCCATATTTTTAATTGTTACCTGAAAATTATCAAATTTGTTATTTTTTTAAAAAACTGTAATTTGCTTTATAGTCTCCAGGATGTGACATAAGCACATTTTACTTAAATGTGAGATGAGTTGAAATAGGTATTATGGTATGCATTTGCAGTTTTAGCTCCAATGAATTACCATGAAAAATAAAAATTAACATTACCCCTGAATTATACTGTATTATTTTTATAATGTAATTAATGTTTATGCTGCATTGATTCTTAGAATTGTCAGTATCTGCCTGAACTCACCTCACTCAAAAATTTAATAAGTCCTAGTCTAAAACTGGAGAAGTAAATTAATGTCAAAACACTCTAGTATCTTTCCCAAGAAAAACCCCTGATTGGGTCACAAAGGGTCAGATCCAAATGAAACAAAATAATCTGAACTGACTTACAGATGTGGTCGAAAGCAAATGGTGCTATAGTTTATGCCCCTACCCCTTGGACATTTGCTTGCTAACCAGTTTAATGTGGGACTCTTTTGTTTACTATAAACAAGTAACCAGCTTAAGGTGGATGCCCTTCTCCCAACTCTAATTCTTCAGCCCTGGCCTATCCTTGTAAATCTAGGAGTGGTTCAGTCTTCCTGAATGGTAAGACTAACTTGGGTCCCTGATTTGGGTGGTTCAGATTTTCTAGCCAAGATTACTGGAGTCATTTGTGACCCCTAAAGCAACAAAAATTCTATAATTGCAAGAGATAGACTTGATCATTTACACCTCAAGGCCAATGCAATTTCCCCAATTACAGCCAGTAAGGCTTCCCAACTATCCCTCCTCCTTCTTGAAAAGCATATTTCTCAATAAAAATGTTTTTTTTTTCTATGCCATCTGGTCTCTGGCTTTACTGAGGTGCCAGAATGAACCACTTTATTAACAACTATATGTATGATTGTTAATAAACTGTTATCTTGCCCTGAGAAAATGTGCCTCACTTTGCCTCATTTTCATTTTATTAACCACACCTCTAATGACTGCCATGTTTACTCACTGGTCAGAAAACCTCTAGCATAGTGACGCCCTAAACAAGCCCAGGAAGTTTTTCCTGATTCCATTATGGTGTTTTACTATATATATAGCATTTTCCCTGATTTACAGGATTCATTCAAGCCTAGGTCTTGAAGCATTGCTTAAAAATTAAAATATGAAATCCACTATTTATATTTTTGGCTTGTTCTTTTTTCCTTTGTAGGTATTTTCTCTCATTTCTCTTCCCTAAGTACTCATTAATTCAGTTCCTTGATATGTTATTAGTCCATAGTTTTAATATCATGATATTAAAATGCATAGAATGTTGTAGAATCTCCCTCTTTTGTACCCTCCTTAAAACTTCAATGAAGAAGTAAATATATCCTCACTGTTCATATTTTTTCAATGTTTATAATTTTTACGTATGAATTGGAGGGAAGGGACATTCAGTTCCCTCTCTTAGGATTAGGGAGAAAAGCAGGGGAAGTGAAGCTTCCCCTGATTCATCAGCCTACTGAATAACAAGATTCTTAGTAGCTACTGTACCTAGCAACTGAATCTAGATAAGAGTAGATTCTTAAAACATAGTACCGACTACTCACTGCCCAGTTTAGCCCTTGTCACTTGATTCTCAAATTCTATTCCTATCTGCATCCTAACCAGAAGTCTGGATGGAGAGAAAATAGAAAGAAATGAAAAGTGTTATCCCATCTTCAAAATCCTGTTCCTGTCCCAATAAGCATTATTAATGGAGTGAAGCAGGAAAAAAGTTCTTTTCCCATGCCAAAATTTCAGAATGTACTTTCCCATCTCATTCTATGAATCATTTCTTTGAGTTGAGAAGATCTCACCATAGGCAAAAGAATGAGGTATATTCTCTGGGACTCTACTTTTTATTCATGAATCAAGATGCATGCTATTCCATGCAAATAGATCTAATAATATTTTTCCAACATCTATGGTGCCTTTAAGCTTAATATAGTCTGTCATTATATCTCTTGACATTATATGTTTTTATTTCTGCTTTTTCTTATAGCAGGACTGAATCCTCTGGGTTTTTTTTTGAATCATCAAACAGTACATTTTGCTAAAGTATCTCATTTTTTAATTTTATGTGCACTTGTATTTATCAAACATGTATATTTTATGAAGCAAATTTTACCATTCTGCCATTCTCTTTCACTTAGAGGACCATATAGTACATTCACATTTAAAGATAATGTTTTATATTCATTTTCCTCTATTTGTTTGCTTTTATTTCCCCCTTTCTCTTGATACATAGTTCCTGTGATTAGATTTATTTACCCTATTGTGATCCCAGTCTATTCCCACAGAATCTCTCCAATGATCTCTCCATGCCTCTTGTATTGCATACCTACCCCACACTCCTTTAGTTGTTGAAATTGATCATTTATTTTTCATTATCTACCTAAACTCTGTCTCAATCTACCCATCCCCTTCTGTCTCTCTCTGTCTCTGTCACTCTCTGCTTGTCAGTCTCTCTGTGTCTCCTTCCCTCCCTTCTCTCTCTGCCCCTCCCTCACCTTCCCTCCTTCCCTCCCTCCCTCCCTCTTCTCTCTCTCTCTCTCTCTCTCTCTCTCTCTCTCTCTCTCTCTCTCTCTCTCTCTCAGCCTCACATATTTTTCCTCTTCCCACTCTCCCACACAAGTGTAGTTCAAAATCCTTTTCTAACCTTGCATTGCTTCTTGAGTTAAAATATTCATTTGTGGTGTTTTTTTTCCTTAAGAAGGCTTGGTTTATCTTGTCCTTCTCCTTATTTATATACATATCCAGAATATTATAAATTATATTCTCTCATCCATATTTTAGATGTTTCTTATTTATTTATTCCCCTCATGAAAGGAAGGACTTCTGAAGGACAAAAGTTGAGTACTTTCTTCTATACTTTTAGTGCATCAATACATTTATACCTTTTATCTCATTCTTCCTTCTCTTTATTTATTGTAAGGCCACTTTATTCTCTGCATCATTTCCAGAAACATCTATTCATGAGGGAAGAATTGTGATATGGCAGGAATCATTCTGTATGCTGAATCATGGGGCTTCATCCTGTCCCATTGCTTTTACCATCAATACTCACCTCTCCTTAGAACCTTATATCTTACTTCTATAACTGTATGTCCTTCCATCCTGGATGTTGGGCACTCCCAAGAATCAAATGTACCACATTTCATGGTAGTTTTATTTTGTTCTGAAGAGACATTATTCTAAGATGTCCATTCCCCCCAACCAAAACTTCCAGAAATACATTTTAATATCAGCCTTTTATTTCTCCTAGTGTGAAACCAGCAACCCTCCCCAATTGCTCTTTGCCTCTGTTCTTAATCTACTTTCCCATATTTTCCCATAATTGTTGAGTAACTAAAAAAAAAATAATCGTCTTTCTCTGGTCACCTCTAAGTCAGACAAGAGTTCATCTATTTTCAATTGTATTTTGCCTTGATGCTCTTCATTTGAGCTACTTCTTCCTCTTATTTCTCCTACCCTCAAAAAATGTTGATTCCTCTTTAGGGAAATTAGATTTTATTTAATATAATATATACTACACCTTCAACTCTCTTCCTCTTAAATCTTTAGTTATGATTAACATTCTAGCTCCTTATATTAATTTGTCCTTTGATCCTGCTTTATTCTTTGGTGCATGTTTTAACCTTTAACTTTTCTAACCTAAGAAGACTTAGATGAAGTGATATAAAGTGAAGTGAGCAGAACCTGGAGAAAATTGTACACAGTAACAGCAATATTGTATGATGTTCAACAGTGAATGATTTAGCCATTCTGATCAATACAATAATCTAACACAATCTGAAAGATTTATGGTGAAAAATTCTATACACCTTCAGAGAAGAAATTGATGATGTCTAAATGAAGAATGAAACATAATTAATCACTTTATTTTCCTTGCTTTTTTGGAATATGACTAATATGTAAAGATGTTTGGCAAGATTGATAATTTCTGGTTTCTCAATAGGTGGAGAGGAGAGGAAGAGAATTCAGAACTCATTTTTTCAATGCTAAATACATATTATACACACACACACACACACACACACACACACACATATGGTAAATTTGGGGTTTTGTAACAGCCTTTTCTTTCTCCCAAAAATTTAAATTGTATTCCTTAGGTTTTTTTTCCTTCATAATAGTATTTATTTACCTTTCTTGTGTTTTTGGAATTTTTGCAAATCAAATATTCTGCTCATCTTTGGTTTCTTTTGGAGGAATAACTGAAATGCTTCTCTTTTGTTGAAGTACTTCTTTCTCAATTGATGAATGTTTTGCAGAATGTTACCTTAAGGTTTAAAAGAATTTCCATTAGAAAATTCATATTTCATAAGAACTTTCTCAGTATTAGGGCAGCTGAAAGGAATAAATTTAGACAGAGGGCACAGGTGGAATTATTATGAAGGGATGATATCTGTAAAGCATTAATTTTTTTGTTTATCATTTTATTTTGTGAGGCAGTCAGGTTTGGGTAGCATACCCAGGGTTGCACAGTTGGTAAGTGTCTTATGTCTAAGGCCATATTTGGGCTCAGGTCCTCCTGGGTCCAGAGCAGGTGCTTTGTCCACTATGTCACCTAGATGCCCCATTATGACGTCTTTAAAAGAAAATTAAGGGATGAGAGAATTACAATGGGAGAAAGGGAAAGGGAAAGGTGAAATGGGGTAAATTATCTCACATAAAAGAAGCAAGAAAAAGCTTTTGTAGTGGAGGGGAAGATGGGGGAAAAGCAGGGAAGTGAATGAGACTTACTCTCATCAGAATTGACTCAAAGAGGGAATAACATATATACTCAAGTGGGTATATTAATATATCTTCCCCTTAGGGGAAGTAGGAGGGGAAGAGTACAAGGGAGGAGGGATGAAGGAAGGCAGGGCAGATTGCAGGAGGGACAGTCAGAAGCAAAACACTTTTGAGGATGGATAGGGAAAAAGAAGATAGAAAATAGAGTAAATAAAACAGTGAGTGAATACAATGGAGGGAAACACAGTTAGCAATGGTAACAGGGGCAAAAATTGAAGCAGAAAAAAAAGCAATGTAATATGAGGATGATGAAGATGATGAGGATGATGGTTGTGATGATGATGTTGGTGGTACTCTGAGGGGCTATTGTGAAGAAAATTCTTCATCAGGTATAAGGTACTATATAAATGTTAGCTATTATTGTGGTCACAATAATCAATCTCATGTATGTTTTGTAAGGAAATCTCCTTTTAAAGTACTATATATGTAGTTTGCTACAAAAAATGAACAGGATACTATCAGATAAACCTGGAAAGACTTACATGAGTTGATACAAAGTGAAATGCACTATATACAAAATAACAGCAATATTGTAATATGATCTGCTACTTATGACTTAGTTATTTTCAGCAATACTGTGTTTCAAGACAACTCTGAAGGACTTGTGAGAAATGCAATCCATCTACAGAGAAAGAAGTGATGGTACCTAAATACAGATGGAAGTATATTTTGTTGTTGTTGTTAGTTCATTTTTCTAAAGTTTTTTTTGTTTGCTATATTTTGCATGATTGCACATGTATAACATTAAATTGCTTGAGTTCTTAAGGAGAGTGTAGGGAGGAAGGATTAGAATTTGGAACACAAAGTTTTGAAAATTAATGTTACAATTTATTTTTACATGCAAGGTGGGCAAAACCCTAAATAAATAAATAAATAAACAAGTAAATAAATGAATGAATAAATATCAAAAAATAAGTAAGTAATTTTTCTCCATTGTTGAAAAAGAAATGAAAAGAAATGGGGAATTTTCAAGCATTCCTGAAAACTTAAGAGAAGCATAAAATGTTTCTATGAAAGAGTAATCATAAGGAATCCAATAAACAAATTGCTTAGATTAATATATAAGATGATACATGTAATGGAGTTACATAGACAGAGGACATGGGTATGACTTGATTATGTTAGAATGAACTCCCCAAAAATGAAGGGGTGAGAAAGAAGGATTCACTGGGGAAAGAAAGAATGGAGAGTTTAAATGGAGATAATTGTCTTATATAAAAGAGGCATGCTAGTAAGAGCTTATACAGGAAAATAGGGTTGGGTGGTAGGCAATGCTGTAACCTCATTCTCATCAGAAGTGAATCAAAGACAGCAAAATATATACACGCACTCATATAGCAAAATGGATAAAAACCAGAATCCAAAAATATGTTGTTAAAAGAAACATATTTGAAGTAGAAAGACACATACAGAGTGAAAATAAGGGTCTGAAGTAGAATCTAATATACTTCAACTGAAATAAAAAAGACAGGGTCGGCAATCATCATCTTAGACAAAGCAAAAGCAAAAAAAAAGAACTAATAAAAAAAGGAAAATAAACTACATTTTGTTAAAGGTACCACAGACAACAAAGTAATATCAACATTTTTACAGTAAGTTTCTCAGAAAAAGGCCTAATTTTTCAAATGTATTGGGAATTGAATCAAAATTATAAAAATAATAGCTATTGCTTAATTGATAAATGGCCAAAGATTATGCCCAGATGGTTTTCAGAAGAAGAAATCAAGGCTTTCTCTACTATTACAAAAACAAAAAAAGCTCTAAATCAGGATTTCTTAAACTTTTTTCCACTCATGACCCCTTTTCACCCTAGAAAATTTTATGAGACTCCATGTACATAGATATATAAAATAGGTGTACATCAACTTTTACTGTTGCCAAATTTTTGTGATCCTTATAAGAAAATAACTATTAATAATGGATTTCTCTGAGGAATATAGAGGCTGCTCTCCCCCTCCCCAGCCTAGGAAGAGCCTGTAGCTTAACAAAAGGAATGCAGATTGAGCTTCCTAACTTCCTTGAGGAAGGTAACTCACCTTGGCTGCCCCCCAAGTCATGTCAGCCAATAGAGTTGAAAAATACTAACCAATTGTCTCAGATCAATGGGTGATGACCTGTCTCTACCTGAGAGAGTATAAAAATCCCTGGGGAGAGGGGGGTTGCTCTCTCTTGCTGTGCTCATGCCTGATACTTGCTTATCACTTTTCTTGGCCCAGGGCTGGCTCTCTCCATCCTCCCTCCCTTTCCTGAGACCCCACACCGAGTGTACACATGGTCAAATTAGTAATAAATGGTTGCTACCCAAACCGGTTCAATAGCCTCTAATTAATAAGTAGTGTGAGATTTGGTCAAAGTTCAAAGTTGTATTTCTGACAGTGAATTATAAACAAATGTGTTGAGAACAATATAGGAATCTCTTAAATCTACTGGATCCAATCTGGTGTACTGTCTAGCGGCCTCACAAAGAAAAACTGGCGTCTCTCCATTATCGCTAACCGACTGTTAAAACTTTTTACCACATTCCCCCCTTTTGTTCCTCAAGAAACAAAATGTTTCCTTGACGGAACATAGGCAAATGAGGGAAAGTCATTGGGGGTATTTAAAAGAAAGTCCACTAAATTAGGTGGCTCATGGCCAAACTAGGGAGGGTGGGAGGGTCCTTAAGATCCCTTCAGGGGTCGCCAAACTGTGAGATTTGGTCAAAGTTCAAAGTTGTATTTCTGGCAGTGAATTATAAACAAATGTGTTGAGAATGATATAGGAATCTCTTAAATCTACTGGATCCAATCTGGTGTACTGTCTAGCAGCCTCACAAAGAAAAACTGGCATCTCTCCATTATCACTAACTGACTGTTAAAACTTTTTACCACAGTATCAATATATTAGAAACCCCAGCTAAGTTCCCCAGTAACTTGGAATAGAAACAGGCTTTCCCCCAATATTTCGAACAAAATACCCCCCACATTCATTTACTCGACCCTATAGTTTAAGAACTTTTCCTCTAAATCACTTGATTAGAGAAAGGCAAACTAAAACAACTCTGAAGCACCACCTCATACCTATCAGAAATTACAAATGCTATAGGGGAGGATGGAAATATAGGTATACTAATGAACAATTGGTAGAGTAGTGAACTCATTTAACCATGCTGGAAAACAACTGGAAGTAAGCCAAAAGAGCTATAAAATTGTGTGTGCTCTTAGACCCAACAATACCACTACTAGGTCTATATCCTAAAGAGATAAAAGAAAAAAGAACATAAATTATATGTACAAAAGCATTTATAGCATCTCCTTTTGTAGTGGCCAATATTTATAGCAGCTCTTTTTGTGGTGACAAAAAATTGAAGGGAAGCTCATCAATTAGGGAATGGTTAAATAAGTTATGACATATGATTGTGATGGAAAGGGTATTGTTTAAGAAAAAAATAATTGCAAGACCTATATGAACTGATACAAATTGAAGTGAGAACAGAAATCTTTGTGCATAGTAATAGCAATTTTTAAATAATGATCAACTGTGAAAGATTTGGCTACTCTGATTCAATACAATAATCCAAGACAATTCCAAAGTACTTGTTATTCATTCATTCTTTCATTCATTCAAATATATATAAATATATATATATATATGCACATATATATATAAATTCAATATATATGTATATGTATGTGTGTGTATATTTACTTGTGTGTGCCAGATTCTCTTCCCCTACCATCCCTCCCTCACCTACTGAGAAGGCAAGCAATATGATATCAATTATACATGCAAATCATGCAAAACATATTTCCATATTGGTTATAACACACCAAAGCAAAAAAGAGAGAAAAATATACTTTAATTTGCACTCAGAGTTCTCTCTCTGGAGATCAATAGCATTTTTTAAAAATCATGAGTCCTTTGGAATAATTGCTGGTTAGTTAGTTGTGACATGGATGGAGAATCTAACTCCCTACAATTCAGGAAACATAAGGAGAAATAAATCTGAAACTCAAACTGATTCTTCTCATTTGTACATGAAGAAAGAACCAACATGCAGAAGAGGGGAGTTTGTAAGTACAGGGTCTTATCCAACATTAGGTTGCCTAGGGAAAGAAAGGTTAAGTGGGTACCAGTACCAATATGGGATTGGCACAGAGTAGACCTGCTGACTTCCCATTAGGCAAGCTGTTAGAAGCTTGAGGAAAGGAAAAAAGGCAGCCATTTTGACAGGAAAGGTCCAGCACAGATGGGACTCAACAAGTGAGGTTTAAAATTTTGGGAAACAAATCTGTCCAGATAAATATGGGACTTTTGATCATTTTAACTGTGCATGTTAAAATAAATAAATAAAATACCATATTACTCTTAAGGAACTACTTTGTAGGGAATAATCAGAGAAGACTGAAGTAAAGATTTTGGCAAGACCTCAGGAAGAAGGTGACAGGAAGTGAGATGGCCTTGAGGGGGCTTCTACTTCAAAAGTTCTCTAGTGTGCACAAAGGTCGTGTTGTTGGTATTGTTGCTTTTAACCTTGGAGAACTTTAAGATACACACTGTACAAATTTCCTTATACGATATTACTCTTTATTTCTGCAATTGCATAGTCTATTTAGGTGACTTAGCCACTACTTTACCTGAACAACTAAGTTCTGTTGAATAATTTTAAACTAACCAGTTCTGCTTATTCTCTGGTAATCAAAATCAGCTTATACGAAATAAAACCTCAAATGTCCTCTAGGAAAGGGAGAGAGGTTGTCTGTGCTTAATCTCAATCTTCAAACCTCTAAAAATCCACTAAAATGTTTCTGCAGTTAACATAATTTGGAAATTTACAATATCTTTATTGTAAAATTATTCAACAGAACTTAATTGTTCAGGTAAAGTAGTGGCTAAGTCACCTAAATAGACTATGCAATTGCAGAAGTAAAAAGTAATATTGTATAAGGAAACTTGTACAGGATAGATTCATTGGATCATTAAACTAGAATATGATTGAGAAATGAGATGAGATGGATTTAAGAAGGTAGTGATGGTAAAGTGAAGTGAAGAATCAAGATTGTAAAATGAAAAAGTTAGCTTAAGTAAGTGGTGATGGTTTTTGAGTTTGGAAAGGGAATTTAGAAGGGTTGAATTCCATTGAGATAAAGATTTGAGATATTTTTAGAGAAAAGCCTGTCAGCAATTTCAGACAGTCAATACTCTGTCTTTGAAAGACCATTCAAAGGACACATTACAATCTTTAGAACCTCATGGGCTCCAAAGGAATGGGATGGGAATGTGAACTTGTTATGCAAAGCCATTTCCTATCCTCTTTGGAAGATAAGAAGAAAACATCTATTTGTAATGATGCACTTTTCTTTAGTCTCTGTATTATGATTTGAAATTTTTATGTCTTTCATACAACATAAGAATATCTAATTATTTCTAGAAAGAGAAGGAAAACAAATCCCACCCCACTCAGTGTGGGGTTGTGTTAAGAAATCCCTTTCTCCCTCTTTTTTAAACTTGCATTGTGTTTGATGTCCTCTACCAAGGTTCTAGTTTGATGTCTCATTGCAATGTGGAGACACCATTGGGTTCCCAAGGCTGTGCCAAAAAGGTGTTGGTAAGTGTTACCAAGGAGGAAGACTGTTGTTGTTAGCTGTTTGGTCATTTCAGTTATGTCCAAATCTTTCTTGGCAAGGATACTGGAATGGTTTGCCTATTTCGTTATCCAGCTGATTTTTCAGTTGAGGAACTGAGACAAACAGAGTTAAGTGACTTGCCCAGGGTCACATAGACACCAATTGTTTGAGGCCAGATTTGAACTCTCATCTTCTTGATTCCAGGATTGGCACTCTATCCACTGTGCTACCTAGCTGCCTTTTGAAAAGGCTATATGTACAATAAATTACTATGTTTCTGTGGTTCAAGAACAGTGCCTATCAGGTTAGACAAGATCATTACAAAAGCCTCTCAAATAAGTGATAAATTTTTAGCCATGGCAACTCTTACCATCTTTCACTGTGTTTTGGTGAAGTACACAACTAATGAAATCCAATAGATTTCTGATGTAAAGTTTGTTCCACTTCAATATATCCTCCCAGAACATGGAAGAGAATTATAGTCTCTTTATTAATTCACTCACTCATTCTACAAACATTTATTATGCACCAGCTATGTGCCAGTCATCTGGCATCTTAATAATAAACATTTTAGGATGCTAAGTAACTTTCTTTTTTCCTCCCTGAGAAATTTTTTAATATTAATAGTATTTTTTCCAGTTACATGTAAACTAGTTTCCAACATTTGTATTTATGACATTTTGAGTTCCAAAATTTTCCCCTTCCTCCCTTCCATTCCCTCCCTCCAAGATAGAAAGAAATTTGATATAGGTTATATATTTATAATCCCATCAAATATATTTATGTGTTAGCCATGTTGTAAAAGAAGAATCAGAGCAAAAGGGAAAAATCTCAAAAAACAAAAATAAAAAAACCCAAAAAGTAGAAATTGTATGGTTCAATCTGCATTCAGATTCCACAGTTCTTTATTTTTTTCTGGATGTGGAGAGCATTTTCCATCATGAGTCTTTTGGAATTCTCTTGGATCATCGTATTGCTGAGAAGAGCTAAGTCTATCACAGTTGATCATCACACAATACTGCTGTTACTGGTTACAACCTTCTCCTGGTTCTGCTCAATTAACTCTGCATCAGTCCACTTAAGTCTTTCCAGGCCTATCTGCCTGCTCATCAATTCTTATAGCAAAAAGTATTTCATCACCATTATATACCACAGCTTGTTTAACCATTCCCCAATTGATGGGTGTTCCTTTGATTTCTAATCCTTAGCTACAACAATAAAGGCTGTTATAAATATTTTTGTACAAATAGGTCTTTTTCTCTTTTGGGGGGTGTCTTTGGGATATAAACCTAGCAGTGATATTGCTGGATCAAAGGGTATGCACAGTTCTGTAGCCCTTTGGGCATAATTGCAAATTGCTCTCCAGAGTGGTTCAATCTTTTCACAACTCCACCAACAGTGGATTATTGTATTGGTTTTTCCACTCCCATCCAACATCCAATATTTTCCTTTTTTTGTTACATTTGCCACTCTGATAGGTCCAAAGTGATACCTCAGAGTAAAACAATTAAAATTGAGTGCTATGAAATTATAATGATGAAGTTTGATACCAAGAAAAGGATATGAAAACATGCTTCCCTTTTCCCTTTGGGACTACAGGTTTGGAACACTAAATAAAATATTTGCTTTGATTGACATGTTGGTTAGCTTTGCTGAACCCCTTTTTACTCTATTTCTTTTTTTACTCTTTATTGTGTCATTTGTTCTTCAATTTGAAAAGGACCAATGGCATCATAAGGTGATATCTTGACATGCCCTTGAATTGCATTTAAGTAAGATGAGTTTCAAAAAGTTGACAGCCTCCCTTTTTCTTCCAGAGTCATTGGAGTCCAATGGTAAGACAAAAGTCAGGATGACAGGCTATGATTCAGGATGCAGTGGATGACCTTTGTGTCTTTGATGTCTGAGCAAGACCTAAGCCCCCCACAGAGCCTGCTAAATTTGCCTTCATGACTGTTGGAACAAATTGTTCTCATCCTCCCATTCTTCTGGGGGAAGTTTTTACATGCTTGTGGTAGACATTCCCATAATTCACCAATGGTTACCCTCAACATGGTTTAACCCATCTATTGAAACAGTTACACTAAGCTGTTGCCATTGCATATGCTATAGCTTTGTGGAACCACAGAGAATAGTTGAGTGAGTGTGGATAACAAAGGTGAATAAGCAGCCCTGAAAATGGGCTTGGTAAGCCTTCATGTCAGAGGTGCTAATCCTCTCTAAAAACCCCATATACCCTTTATGTAAGTGATGGCTCTCTGGAAAATTATAAAAATAGAGATATATTGGCAAAGACAGGTGTAATTTTAAAAGATATTGATAGATTTATAATTTTAAAATACTATTAAAAATAAAGTATAATTATAAATCATGTACAAAGTAAATTCATGGGAAAAGTACATCTACAACAGATAGGCTTCCTACAGGAAAAGGCACTTGAGCTAAGCTTGGAAGGTAGGTAGGGAATTTGCAAGAGAGAGGTGAAGAGGAAGTACATTTTAGGCATGGGAGAAAGCCTGTCTAAAGGCAAAAAGATAGGAGATGAAATTTCATGTCAGGGGAATAGCAAGTAGAATAATTTGGCTGAAATGTGAGTGAAGGTGAGCAGTTTTATGCAATAAAATGGAAAGAATAGGTTAGAACTAGATTGTGAAGTTGTCTGTGACCCAGAGCATCTCACACAAGGACTTTTAATTCACATGGATCCGAGTCTAATTGATTCTGAGGATCCTGACTATCAAAAGGGTCAGTGCCTCTCTAAACCAAGTTAATCCAGGAAAATTGTTTAATTATTTTAGTTATAACCTTTGTTTAGTTTCCTCCACATAAGGGTAATGTTCTCTACTATCACATGCACACCTACTAACCATGTGTACATTAGGTTTGGGACTTTATTTTATGCACCATAAATAAGGCATAAGACAGAAAGCACACACAGGAACTCATGAACAATTTCAGAAACATACTCAAATAATCCATGATATTCCCCTTGGAAATTAAACAGGTTTCAAAATTGGATCACATGATCAGAGGTGTAGAACTGGAAGAGACCTTGGAGCTTCTTTGATCCAACTCCCCCTCATTTTATAGATGAAGACACTAAGGCTAAATGAATTTCCCAAAATTACATTGTATTAAGTAAGAGTGTCAGGATTTGGATTCCAATCCTATGGCTCCAAGTCCAATACTAAATTTTTAATCTGTGGAAGGGGTCTTTTTGGTGCCCCTCATATTTGTGTCATTTAGCTTCCCCCCCCGCCTGCCCCAGGGCAATGAAGGTTAAGTGACTTGCCCAGGATCACACAGCTAGTACATGTCAAATATCTGAGACCAGATTTGAACTCAGGTCCTCCTGAATCCAGGGCTGGTGCTTTATCCAATGCACCACCTACCTGCCTCCTCGACACTAAATTTTAAGTAAACTATATCCTCTTTGGAGCCACCAGGCTAGTAATAATGTTAAAAGAAAGAACGGAGTGGAGTGTGGTATGACCTATATTTGATGAACTTAGGCTATTTTGGGGGGATGGGTACTTCCTTTTCATGTTCATAAACCACTAGCCAGATTCCATTCACTTCCTTTTTATGAAAATCAAGATATCTGCCATTTTCCAGCCATATATGTTATATTTCCTATTCTCCTCAATCTTTCAAAGGTCATTGACAGTGTGTCAACCATCTTAGCTTATCTAATGTTGTAGGCATGGTTGATAGTTCTTTAGATCCTGTTCCAAATCTTGTCTTTTGCTAACCCATCATAATTAATTATTGTTTTGTTTGCTCAAGGGGGCAGATGGACCCAGTGAAGGAGTAGGACCACCCTTTCCTCAGAGGCTACATCAAATGAAGAAAGATGGGAAATCATGTAGAGGGGTTTTGGAGGTGTTGAGTATGGGAAAAGAGGGAACCCATGTTTCAAGGATTTTTTGCCCAGTAAAATAGGAGGCAAAGTCCTCTGCTGAGAAATAGATAGGCAGGAGGGAGGAAGGGAAAGGACAATGATCACAATCCTGAATTTTACCAGTGTCAAATTAGTGAAATTTGCATTGAGAATAAGGTTAGCTATTAATGTCCTAAAGTAAAATATTTACTGTTTATAGGAGTTTTAAAAGAACATTGAAAAGAAATAATTAACATGTGTTATAAACAACACATTATTATTAGAATAGAAAACATTTGAAATATCTAACCTGCTTCACAGTAGACAGGATCTGTTATTGATTTTCCTATCACACTACAGAAGGGTAGAAAACAAAGCCCTCTGCCTACAACCCAATCCCTGGGAGATTTAGCCCAGAGTTGAACAATTCAGATGGTATATGCTGCCTTTAAGTAAAGTTCTCCTTAGTCTGCTGAAGGCCAAGAAAAGCTAGCTACAAATGGACAAAATCAGAGTTGTTATTTTCTAATAGGGCAAAAAAGGGAACCCAAAGATTTAGATTGAAAGAGACTCCCCAGTCCTGCATTGATTTGCCCAAGTTGGTGGTGATGGTGATGGTAGTTGTGGTTGTAGTAATAATAATACACAAATACATAGATGCATAGCATTTATATAGGCTGCTATGTGGTGCAGTGGATAGAATACTAGGCTTGGAGTCAGAAAAACTCATCTTCCTGAGTTCAAACTTGGCCTCAGGCACTTCCTTAGTTATGTGGCCATAGGCAAATAATTTCACCCTGTTTGTTTCAGTTTCCTCATCTGTAAAATGCCCCAGAGAAGGAAATGGCAACCACTCTAGTATCTTTGCCAAGAAAACCCCAAATGGGACCACAAAGTAGCAGATATGACTGAAATGACTGAACAACAAAAAGCATATATAAAAGTACCTAAAAAGTGCTGGGGGCAGCTAGGTGGTACAATGGATAAAGCAATGGCCCTAGATTCAGGAGGACATGAGTTCAAATCTTGCCTCAGACACTTGACACTAGCTGTGTGGCCCTGGGCAAGTCACTTAACCCTCATTGCCCTGAAAAAAAGTGTGAAGCACTTTGCTAATGCTTTTAACAAATATTAGCTCATTTGATTATCAAAACATTCAGGAAATTGTGACCAAGAGGGCTCAAGTGACTTGAGTAAAATCACACAACTAGTGTTTGAGTCCAGATGTAAACTCAGGTCCTCAGGTCTCCTTGACTTCAGGCCCAAGACCCTATTCACTGTTCAGTCTAGCTGCCAATGTTACATAGGTCAATTACAGTAGCAGAAGAAAAGTTTGAATGCAGGTCCTTTGATTTCAAATATAGCATCCCTTCCAAGGCATTACTTTGGTCTACTTTGTGAACATGCAGCTGAAGACTGGAAGGAGGGAAATGGTGGTTTCAGACCTTTTCTGGGTGTAGCTAACAGCCATTCAGGACTCATATTGTACTTTTTAAAAATTTCTGATTCCTTGTAATAAATTCTGTTTCATAATTTGAATATATTTGAGTGCTTTGGGGGAGTTGGAGTAAGCAAAGTTGGGAAGAAGATAAGAATTTCAATGAGATAGAGATGTGCCATTTCAATAAAATTATGGAATTTTGTATTGTAATATATTTAATATTTTGCCTCAAACAAAACAAGATGAGATCAAGCTTGGCAATAAAAAGGTAGGGGTCTAGGTATATAGTCCTAGTCTTCATACATACAAAGCATGATAGGAGAGCTGGAGCAGCTCAATCTCAAGAGTGTCACCTTGTGGCTTATTTAAAGATTGCATTCTAAATAGCTAGTTTGGTTCATTTTCTAAATCTGTTTGGAAGACTTGGAGTGGAACAGGATAAAACTCAGCTATACTTCTTAATATCTTGGTTATACCCTTCTGCACATATCTTTTAAAAATCTAAGTTGGTTGATGAACTCCCTATGAAATCACCCTGGTGTTTTCAGAAAACTTCTATTTTTCTGACTCCTTTGCTTTGTTTTCTTTTGTGTCTTTAGAATTTCATTACCTAAGATTTCCAATTCCTTCTGAGCTCACTTTCCTTACAGATTTTTAGTCCCTAGTATAGTACCAATTCTTCCTCTTAATCTTTTAGAATATGTTTTTCCTGTGTCAGTTTATGCCATCTTCTCTATCTTTGTCACAAACTTTGTAGGGATAGCCACTCCACTTCCCCAATTTTTCATCTTTTTTTTTTTTTATCAAAGCAACCATTTATTGCCTGTTAGTGAGAATCAAGTACAAAATAGAATTTCCCTTCTGTTGATTCCTTTACCTTTTGAAGGATGAAATTATTATTAATGCAAATCAAAAAGTTATTAGTTGCTATGTTTTTGACAGGGAGAAAGCTCCAGCAAATGTCTGAGTAATTGAAGTCTCCACCATGATTATATCATATCTCTGTTCTAGGTTTATATAACAGAGGTTTGAGAAGTGACTAGAATCCTAGAATTTATAGTTCAGTGGGACGCACTTTCCTTCTCAATCATGAGAGAAATTTGATATCATGCTAATTGAGCCTGAAGGTAGGCGTGTCACCCCCAAGAGTTCTTTTTTAAATTAATTATATTATTTTCCCCCAATTACATGTAAGCACTTTTTTTTTACAATTTACAAAATTTTTGGAGCTCCAAATTCTCTCCCTCATTCCCCTACCTTCCTCATAGAAAAAGAAAGCAATCTGATATAGTTTATACATGTTCTGTCATGTAAAATATATTTCCATGCTAGTCATGTTGTAAAAGAAAACACATGCAAAAAAAAAAAAAAAGAAAAGAAAAGGTATGCTTAGATCTGCATTCAGACTCCATCAGTTTTTTTTTTTTTCCCCTCTGGAGATAGATAGCATTTTTCAGCCTAAGTCCTTCAGAATTATCTTGGATCACTGCATTACTGAGAATAGCTAAATTATTCATGTTTGATCATCATACAATATCACTGTTGCTGTATAGAATGTTCTCCTGGTTCTACTCATTTCACTTTGAATCAGTTAATAAAAGTCTTTGCAGATTTTTCTGAGAGCATCCTGCTTGTCATTTCTTGAATAACACAATAGTATTCCATCATAATAATATACTACAACTCATTCAGCCATTCCCCAATTGATGGAGATGGACATCCCTTCAATTTCCAATTCTTTGCCATCACTAAGAGCTGCTATAAATATTTTGTACATATAACTCTTTTTCCTTTTTTTTTTTTTTTTGCAGGGCAATGAGGGTTAATGACTTGCCCAGGGTCACAGAGCTAGTAAGTATGTGGCAGGTTTTGTTTGTTTGTTTGTTTTTAATTTTTATGATATGCAAGGGTTCTGAAAGGGAAACAAAATTCCTTTTTGTACATCTGGCTCTTCATTTTTATGTAAAAATTGGAAAGCATACTCCATCTTCTGTCCTTTGAAATCATGTTTGGATATTGCATTCACCAGAGTTCTGAATACCTACACTTCTACACTTTCAGGTATTGTTTGACTGATTATACTTAATTTTTTTATAAGGGAGTGCCTCTTTTTAGAGAAAGATGGAGTTAGTTGTTCCATGAAAGAAACCCCCAAAGAAATAAATTAATATCAATATTTTCAAATTATTTCTCTTCTTTCATTTCAACAATGGTGTTGTATAATTTTCTTCTTATTAATTCTTTTTTTCAAAATAAGTTGTGTTAATATTTTATGTTTCCCACGTATCACTCCCTATCTCCTTCCCAAAGAGCCATCCCATATGAGAAATAGTATTTTTGGAGATGAAGAAAAAGTCAGCATGTCTGATTTATACATTTAAAAGTCCAAAGACATGTGTAATGTATAATATCTATGAACCTACCACTTTTATGAAGCAGTAGATTAGGGCTGCCTTCTCATATGTATTCATTTGAATCCCACTTGATCTTTATAATTTTGTTACATATACTTCAAGTTTTTGGTGTGTCATTCTTTCCATTTACATTGTGTGTGTACATATATATATGTGTATACATACACACATACACATACATATAGACATACACATACACATATACATATACATATTCTTAGCTTTGTTTACTCTAAATCAGTTCATTTAGGTCTTTCCTTGCTTCTATATATTTATCACACATCACTTCTTTTAGAAAAGTGATATTCTGTTATATCCACAATTTTTTAGACATCCCCCAATTAATGAACATCTATTTTGTTTTCAATTCTTAGCTATCACAAAAACTACTTTTATAAATATCTTAATATATAAGGGGACTTTTGTCATCAATGACTACTTTGGGGTATAAACTCAGTAATGAAATCTCTGGTTAAAATGATATTGCTGTATTAGTCCCTTTATTTCCATAATCCTAAATTGCTTTCCAAAATAGTTGTACCATTTCCCAACTTTACCAACACAACTCCTCCAATATTGTTGCCACTTTTTGGTCATTTTTGTCAAGTTAAAGAGTTGAACTTTTTGATTTTCATTCCTCCTATTGTGAGTGATTTGGAGCATTGTTTCATATGGTTTTGAATTTTTTCCAGTTCTTTTGAGAATAGTTTCCTTTCCTTTCCTGGTGACCTATCTCACTCCCCCTGTTTGTCAGTTCTCTGACATGATGCTAGCAGTTCAGAACTTGCCCCCCCCCACCCCCTCCTCTGCCCCCAATAGCACTGCTAATTCAGAGCTTTGTAGCACTATTATTTCCAGATTACAGCCCCTGGCAGGTTTTTGTTTCTAAAAGTTTATGGTCAGCTGGTGAAAGGAGGCCCAAGAAAACTTCCACACCCTGGAGCTGAGGTCAACAGAACACTGAAAAGAGGGAGGATAATTGGGAGGTAGGGGTGAATTTTGACTATTACATTATATTGTCCTCAAGTCTGCTAATGTAGCTTCATTGCTGATTAGTGTGGGAGATTGGGGAGAAATGTTGAGTAGGCTTAGGGTGAATGAATAACAGTTACTATGTTTTGGAGGAATTTTTTTGCCTTCTTTTGGATTCTTGGAGTTTAGACTATGGAAACAACTAAATTGCTTTATTTTAGGGGCATAATTACTTTTTTGTATAGGTTTCAGAGTTCACAGGAATTAGAGAAAATATCTAGTCCACCATATGAGAATATATTATTATATTTATTTTGCTTATTTTGAATATCATTTATTTTCCTATCTCTTCCTACTGTGATTATAATAATAGAAAGACTGATGCTTTAGTGACTTTATTTAATATACTGCTACTTCCTTGAACATATTATTTCAATTATTTTAGTTGAATTTTTAGAGTCCCCTAAATATAACATTATGTCATTTGCAAATGTAATTTTATTTTTTTTTGCTTACACTTATTCCCTTGATCTTGATCTCTTCATATTTCCTAAATTAAATACCAGAATTTCTTCAATAACATCAAATAGTAGAAATAAAAAAGACATCCTTGCTTTACTACTCATCTTACTGGAAATGTTTCAAGGTCTCCATTAGAGAATATGCTAGCTCTTGTTTTTGGATAAAAACTCTTTGTCTTATAAAAAAGGTTTATCCATGCCTATATTTTCAAAGATTTTTTTAACAGAAACAAGTGTGTTTTATTTTTCAAACTTTTTTCTGTATCTTTTCATATTTTGTTCATTAATATCTATTATATTTATAGCTTTCCTAATATTCAAGTAAACCTATATTTCTGACAAAAATCCAATCTGCTCCTTGTATATAATTTTTTTAAATATATTTTCTATATAGTCTTTTAAAATGTTTCTTTGTTAATAACATTCTTCATTTCTCCAGGAAATAATCTGCTTCCCTTCTTCTCCCCAGTGACCCTTATCTGCTATACTCTTAGTCTTTCTCCAGAACAAAGGCAAGAAAATTGAGAAAGTGAAAGAGTCTTAAATTTTTGAAGAAAAGTTTTTCTTTTATAATAGGAATCATTAGAAGGAATTCAGCTAACCATCAACTTCCCCTTTCAAGGCCTAGAACTATTTTTGAAGAGAAAGAGTAGGAAGTAATGGCTCTGCCATAAAATCAAGTCCCGAGTACTACAACCATATGTGGGATAGGTATACTTTACTCTTGATATTCAACATACTAAGCAAGCCAACTGGAGTAGTGAAGTTCATGATATTACACGTATTTATGGCCATTTCTAAGGCATGGCTTCTCTAAAAGAGTATGTCCTCTCAAGAGTTTAAGCCAATTAACAGTCTTGAGGACATCCTGATTCCTTGCAGCCAATAGTCTAGGAGTCCCTAAAGGGTGCCTACAAACAAAGGAATATATTTGTGGACCTTCCTTGTCACTAAAAATTAATAAGGAGATATGTTTTCCCCAAAACTGGTAGTGAGTAAGCCCACCGTCTACTGTGAGATGAAATCAAAAGTAATTAACAAATCTTCATTACCCTGAAGGTTCATTATAAACCAAAGAGGTTTCCTCTATGAAAGCTTATCCTTTCATTGGAGAAATTTTCTAATAAGTTCATCATATGTACATTTATGTACAGGTGACAGATCAATAGATACATAGACCAAGCTAGATACTATAGAGGGAACAGATATAATATAAAAGTAGTATAGTAATAGAGACATCCAGAAATACAGAGTTAACAAAATCCAAGAAAGTAGTAAGTAATATAACACTTGGTTTCAAATGTCTTTGTACAAATACAGAAATATGGCTGATAAGCAAAATAAACTAAAAACCCTTATTCCATGAGAAAAATTTGACCATATACATATTACTATGACTAGAGGAAGAAGGTCAATGCCTGGAATGCAGCTCTGTAGCAGCATTATTTATTCTAAAGAAAAAGTGTTGGTAAATGGAGTCAAGGGAAGGAAGAACAATAGAGGTGATTATGACATAACAATGTATATTAAAAATATATTCCTCTAAGGAAATTAAGGAAGCAAAGATAAGAAGCATTGTGTGAAAACCAATAAGGCCAGAAACAGAAGTAATGTTATCAAAAACAACTACAAAACTACAAAACAACTGAGCATAAAATGGTAATAGGTGAGAAGTTTGGGAAATATAACCTATTATAAGAGAAATATGAAGGTGTGATATAATCATAGGAGACTTCGACTATCTTGGCATATGCTGGAGTTCTCTTTTTGACTTGCCTTTTTGATAAAGTTAGTAAAACCAATAAGGGGGAAATCTATCGTAGATGTCACTCTTTCCAAGAAGGCACTGGTTCCTCTGGTAGAAATTATGGGAATCTTGGGAAATAGTAACCACTCAATCTCAAAGTTTGTGATAGTGATGGAGAGTAAAGTTGTAAAAATCTGAGAAGTATTATAAGTATAGGATTTCAAGAGACATGGATAAAGTGTTACATTTATTTGATCTAACTTTAAGGTTTGTAAAATAATATAAATGTATATGGACTTTAATCACACATACAAGAAGGTTAAAGAAGGTGTGCACACCTTTGCTTCATTCCCACAACAACTTTGTTTGGCTTGGGGAAGTCATACCCATAGCTGTACCCAGAAGGTCAGCTCTATCCAAAATAAAAAAAAAAAACTCAACCATTAAATTGCCCACAGATGTTAGGGGTAATGCACTTATGTATTAGAATAGGCAGAAATAGATGAGCAGGTAAAGTAAGGAGAAACACTGAGAGTGGTATTTTTTAAATAAGGGAATTTACTCATGGATATTCATTAGTTGGGTAATGTAAGAGACCCTGAATTTAAGGGGGGAGAGAGAGAGAGAGAGAGAGAGAGAGAGAGAGAGAGAAATAATGCCCTCAGAATGCCCATATTTACTCTGGTAGTTATGTATTCAACCCTACTTAGGGAAAATATTGGAGAAAAGCCAAGCTCTTTATTGTACTCAAGAACTAGATTTCCTATTTGTTTTCAATATATATTATTTTATCAATATGCCATAGTTAAATGTTAAAAAAAAGTATTTTTGAAAACTTTTGAGTTCCAAATTATCTTCCTCCTTCCTGTCCCTCCCCCCCACATTGAGAAGGCAATTTTATATGCCATACATAGAAAGTTATTCAAAACACTTCCATATTAGCCATGTTGCAAAAGAAAACACAGACCAAAACAAACAAAAACAAAAAAAAAAGACACAAGAAAATATTTTAAATGTTCTTCAATCTACTTTCAGAATTCGTCAGATCTCTATCTCTGAAAGTGAATAACATATTTCATTATGCATCTTTTGGAATTATCTGGGATCATTGTCTTGATCAGAGGAGCTAAGTCTTTGATGGTTGATCATCTTTACAATACTGCTGTTATACTGTTTACAATTTTCTTTTAGCTCTGCTCACTTCACTTTTCATCAGTTTGTATAAGTCTTCTCAGGTTTTCTTAAATCATTGTCTCATCATTTCTTATAGCACAATCATATACTACAAATTGTTCAGGCATTCTCTGACTGATCAGTATCCCTTTAGTTTCCAATTCTTTGTTATCACATAAAGAGCTGCTATAAATATTTTTGTACAAATAGTTCCTTGTTTCTTTTCTTTGATTTCTTTGGGATGCTGACCTAATAGCAGTATTGCTGGGTCAATGAGTAAGTATAGTTTTACAGCGCTTTGGAAATAGTTCTAAATTATTCACCAGAATGGTTGGACTAGTTCACAACTTCACCAACGGTGCATTACTATACCTATTTTCAACATCCCCTCCAGCATTTATAATTTTCTTTTTCAGTCATGTTACCCAATCAAATACTTTTACTTTAATTTTCATTTCTCTAATTAGTATGGATGATGATCTTTTGTTATCTGTCAATCCAAAATTTAATCTGAGGAATTATTTTAAAGTTTTTTGTAGGGGAATGTTGAAAAAACTTGGCTGAGTGCTTCCTCTACTTTGCTATCTTAGCTCTGCCCCCCAACTTTTTATCTAAATGACACAATTTTGGTGTGAACTTGCCTAATCAGAATCATTTCAAAACTCCCAACTGAGCTTTAGTCATGAGTTTTTCTCAAAATGGGATCAGTTCCACCATGCAAAAAGACAAACTTATTTGGATAATATATTCAATAATCAGTATTTTGCCCTTCAAAGAAAGGAATCAAATTATAATTCTAGTTCTTTTAGGGGACCTTAAGATCATAATATTTAGAGTTGGAAGATACTTTTTGAGACCTCATAGTCCCAGGAACGTGCTGGATCTAGCTCAAACTAACTTTCAAGGACTGGTTGTTAAATGTTGAGTGTTGGGATTTGCAGCTAAGAAATTGGCAAATGTTACAAGTCAAGGCTTAATTTTTTTTCCACAATTGATGAATGTGATGAAAAAAATGTTAATAGTATAGATTAAATTTAAATAATATAGATTGTTATAATATAGATTGTTATAATATAGATTAAATTTAAACATGAGTTGCATCTGAATTGTTTCCCAGAGATCCAGTTGTTAAACATTTATCAGCATACCCATTTTGTCCATTCTCCTTATTTTTAGATATATGGAAAATGAGTTGCAGAGACATTGAATGATTTGTCCACCATCACCCAGATAATAAATGTCAGTCCAAATTTGAACCCAACATTTTAAAAGTCAAATTATTTTGCTTTTTCCTCCATACTACACTACCTCTTAGCTTAATAGTCCATGTTGCTCCTCTGTAAAGTTTTTTTTTTTCTTTGTCCTCTCCAAAGTATTCATAGAATGATTTAAAGACAATAGAAGCATTTCTAAATGCAAAAAGGTGTGTATATATTGTAGCTATACCAATTAGCTCAAAGACTGAGGAACTAGACTGCAGGGAAGAATTCACTTTACTGACAAGTGAAGTAATAAGCATCATCACTTCTCTTTGCCATATTTTATCAGACACCTGACATTCACTGCCTTGGGATGCTTGGTTGCTGAGAAACAGGGGAGGGAAGGGTTTGTGAAAACCTTGCAGAGGAGAAAGATCTTTGAAGGTTGTGGGATCTTTGAAGCCCAGCTGCAAGAGAGATATCAAGACAGAAGGTCAGTAATACTTGCAGCTGTAAGAGAAGTGTTTGGGGAGCAGCAAGGGAATATGAAAAGATTACTGATGCAGCATAACATTCCAGCTTATGTGTCCATGGCGAGAAGAGATATGAGGATACAAGGAGATTTGAAGAGGCAACTTTTCCAGTCAAATGAAAGAAGTGAGAGACTAACCTTGTCTAAGTGTTAGCAGGGTGAGGCAGGGGAGGGGAGAGTGTACAGGTTCACTGAAATCCTTTAGCTGTGATGCTAAATCATTATTTTTTTCATGTATCAGATTAGATTTAGTTCAAAAAGCTTTATGAAATATTCCAGAGAAGTTTGTGACAGCTTAAGAACTTTTATGGGCTTGACAAAAACTCCTGCCTTTTGCACACCCTAGGTTGAAACAGTCTCATATTGTTTCACTGAAATTGCAGAAGATAATATGCAGAGATGGGAAAGACCTACCATGGGACCCTCCTTGGGGCCAAGCCAGCTCCTGAGATTAGATCCCATTTCAACAAAGAGATATATATTGCTACACATTTCCTTATTTTAGATTGAGAAACAAGTCTGTCAACAAAGTCAGTTTTTTGTTTGTTTTTGGAGGTGGAGCAGAAGAGAAGTTGCAAATGTTTTAATCATTTGGTTTTTGGAAATTTACATGTTCTTGAACTTTCCACTCTCTGCTATGGTTGGATCCAGGAGTGATTCTGTATTAGGTAAGAAGCCATTCTTACAATGCTTCCAGTCAGGATTAGAGAGAAAAATGACTAGAATTCTTGAGGGAAAAATTCATCTTTATAAGATTTCTAGCCTGGTGCATTTTAGACAGATAGAGAGGCTATGTTTCTGCATTCTAAAAACTTCCTGAAAACCAGGCCCAGTGCAATTCAGCTCCTTGGAATCCTAAGAAAAAACAGTCTGTTAGGGAGGCATTTTCACAGGAAATGATTCTTTAAAAGACTGTGTTTGAATGAGTAGCAATGAATAAGAAAGGTTTGAAATAATACAGTCAATATTTTGCTGTAGACCATTGCGCCTACCCTTTACATTCCTTTAAGCCCAGAAAAATTGGATGCACCAAATTTTACAGGCCTCTGCCTAACTAGCCCAGATCCTGTAAACAAACCAATATGCTGACCAAAACAGGTAGCAATTCACTAATGAAATGAAGTTAACATCAGTGTCTTTGTGATACTGTTTTGGTTGGTACTGGAATTTTAAGCATGATTCCTTTGCTCATTTCAGGAGTTCAAATAATAGATGGAGCAAATTTTAATTCTACATAATATTTCAGGGAGATGCTTTCAACCTCTTGGGGATGTTACAGCTGAAAAGCATTTACTGCTCCTCAGCAAAACCTCAGGGCTCAGAGACACACAGATGCTAGCTTACCAACAACCTCTTACAAAGAGCAGCTGCTCCCATACGCATAGATCCACTATCATTCTCATCTCCACTCAGAAGTGTGGTCTGTGCTGGGTAAACTAATATATGGGTATTTCAGCTACTATTTATTCTGCTGAATGCCTTCTCAATCTTTCTAGGGAGTTAATCATTTTAGAGTGGTTGATATGTGTATATGAATCAATCAATCAATCATAATTTATCATGTCTACTATGTACTTACCCTGAACTAGATGGAAAGACCAAAATGGAACAGACCCTGCCCTCAGAAGCTTACATTCTAATAAAGGAAGGGGGAGGAAAAGAGCATCAGAGGATCGTGTACATGTACATACATGCTATATACAAAATACATTTAAGGTAATAGAGGGTGGAAGAGGCACTAGCAACTAGAGAAATCAGGAAAGATTTCATGGAGAAGTAGGTGTTTGAATGGAATCTTTAAAGAAGCTAAAGATTCTAAGAATTAGAGGTGAGTAAAGGGTTCATTTCAGGCACGGGAGATAGTACAAAGTATGGAAAGTGGAGAAGAAGTAGTGTATTTGAAGAAAAAAATTTTAAATTTTAAATGGTAGTTGGTGGTATGACATGGTGGTTGGACTGTAGAAAATGTGAATGTATATGGATTAATCATGTAACAAGCTTGAAAATAGGTTAGAGATAGGTTGTGAAAGATTTTAAATGCTATACAGAGTAGTTTTATTTGACCTTAGAAGTTATAGGGAACCATTGGAATTTACTGAGTAGGGAAATGGCATGGTAAGACCTGGGCTTTGGGAAAATTAATTTGGCAGATATATGGAGAACCAATTAGAGAGGAGAGAAACCTGAGTCAAGGAGACATGGTATCCAGCATCACTCTATGCATTATCTCATGGCTGACCTACTTCTGCCCTTATGTGTGAGTGAATGTGTTTCCTCTGGATCAGTGCCTGAGGCACTGCTCTGAAGAAGACAGATTTTACCTCCTTTGTGCCCAGGAGAGTGGGTATCCCTAGTGGGGTATCCATTTATTTTAAGGAGTCTGGTCAAAGCTAGGCAGGCTGCTAGAGGCAGAATCAATGGCTAAAAACTGGCCCAAGACTTGTCCAGCTAGGTTTGTTTCTGATCTTATATTTGTGTCTGATCCCCAACTACTCCCATATCTAACAATAAATCATAAAGCAATCATCTTACAAAAAACTAACTTCTGTGTCCTAAAGTTGGTCTGACTCAGAAACTTGTATAGTCATAAACTGTCAGGGAAGAAACCCAGTTTTCAAAAGAATATAATTTAAGAGATAGAACAAAATCCTGATACATTAACTTCCATTGCTTCCATTTCTGTTTATATACCAATAAAATCATCAAATTGAATCTCTATATAAAAGTGTAATAGAATATGTACTCATCTACCTGCTAATACTCTCAAGTACTAATAGTTCTTGCTGCAACATTTGGCACACTCATTTGTTTTTAAAACCAGTGGCTACTATTCATATAGATTTGGAAAAATTAAAGGACTAAGGGCATAGCAATTGAGCTGAAGACATGACAATTTAGGGTTTTAGGGTTACCTATGATTGGAGAGAGTCTCTGCTATTAAAGCTAAAAACTGTTTTAAAACTTTAGGAACACTTTGTGTTTAAAAAGTGTCATGGAATTTATAGAAATGATAGATACTGTGGTATAGTAGGAAAGATCCTGCATTTGAATTGAGAAGTGCTGAGCTCAAATGCTGGCTTTGCTCCTAAGTATCCTATATGATGGGCAGGTGGGTGGCACAGTGTAGATAGAGTGTCAGGCCTGATGTCAGGAAGACATCTTCCTGAGTTCAAATCTGACCTCAGACATTCACTACCTGTGTAACCCTGGGCAAGTCACTTAACCTTGTTTGCCTTGGTTTTCTCATCCTTAAAACAAACTGGAAAAGTTAATGGCAAATCACTCCGGTATCTCTGCCAAGAAAACCCCAAATGAGATCATGAAGCTTCAGACATGACTGAAGTGTCTGAACAACAACAAAATCCTGTGTGACATTTTACAAGGCACTCTAAGCCATTCAGGCCTCACTTACCTCATCCTTAAATGAGGGGAGTGAACGAAATGATCTCTAAGGTCTCTTTTAGATCTGAATCTATGATCCTTTCATGATTCTATATACACAACAGCACTTCTCTCTATAGAGCTAAATAAAAACATATAAGTTCCCATTATAGCCCTTTGGGGGTGTTTCTGTCTTAGTTTGAGAATCTGGGATATGTCCTAAGAGGAATTTCATAGCTTTTCCTCCACATAATGCCCTTTGCCACTGGTTGATTTATGGGACTTTATGCTTAGATAGCGAAATCACAGATGCATAAAAGCAGAGCTAGAAGGAACTCAGATTTTCTCTAGTCCAATTTCCACCCAAAGCAAGATTCCCACCTATGGCATCCTTGACCAAAGTTTGCATAGAAAGCTAGACATGGGTTATATGTTCTTTTCTTTCTTTCTTTCTTTTTTGTGGGGCAATGAGGGTTAAGTGACTTGCCCAGGGTCACACAGCTAGTAAGTGTCTGAGGCTGCATTTCAACTCAGGCCCTCCTGGATCCAAGGCCGGTACTTTATCCACTGTGCCACCTGGCTGCCCATATCAAGTATTTTTGTTTTGTTTTTGCAGGGCAATGAGCGCTAAGTGACTTGCCCAGGATCACATAGCTGGTATCAACTGTCTGAGGTCAGATTTGAACTCAGGTCCTCCTGAATCCAGGGCTGGTGCTTTATCCACTGCACCACCTAGCTGCCCCCTACTGACCCTATCAAATCCATATAGGGCTTAGGAGCTTCTCAACACCTAATGAACTAACACAAGGACTTTACTGATTTCTCCTAATGGTGTCATTTCTGCCTGAATTTTGAGCACCTACCAACCTGGTTACAGGTAAACAGGACACTAAAAGAGGGCTAAGAGAATATAGATACCACTCACTCTCCTAGCTGCCTTCCATGAGGGTCAGCATACCATCAGCACACATTAGAACAAAAGGAAAGACACAACCTGAAACCACTGAAGCCTGGGACAACCAGAATTATCCTTTCCTCTTCTTCATCCTCCTTTGCTCCTGATTTTATAATCAAGAGATAATAAGAACATAGATTTTGAACCAGGGAACAATTTAGAGATTATCTGGTCTAACTGCATTGTTTTACAAATGAGTAACTAGGCCCAGAGAAAGGTAAAGAGACTCCTCAGAGATTACACAGCTTGCAAGTGACCATGCCAGAATGTGAGCCCACTTCCTATGGCTCTAAATCCAGTGGTCTTTCCACTGCACCATTACTCTGCCTTCTCTATTAGGAAAGGAAGTGACTCACCTTAGTCCCTTTCCACCCTTCTGAACCCACCAAGAATCAGTCTGCATGAGCCAATTGTTGAGGTGGTAACTTTAGTCATCCGTAATACCAATATTTTAATATGTTCCTAAATGTCCTTCCTGAGCACAAGTCCATGTTTGAGCAGTGATGCCAAAGCTTTCTCCTGGTGAAATAGAAATAGCTAACATGGATGTAGTGCTTTAAGGCTTGTGAAACACTTCATATATATTATCTAATTTGTTCCTCACAATAACCCTGGACAGTAGGTACTACTATTAACCCAATTTTCTAAATGAGGAAACTGAGGCTGAGAGAGCTTGTGATTTGTCCAGGGATCTGCAGCTAGTAAATATTTGAGGCAGCATTGGAACTCAGGTCTATCTAACTTCCAAGATAAACACTTGACCTACTATACTACCAGCCTCACTTTTTCATATGTGTGGGGACCAATTTTTAATTGGGGAGTGTTAGCTAAGCCACTCGCAGCAATATTGGGGCAAGGAAGGAGACTGGCATCCTCCCTCAAACAGAGCAGGATTTATTTTAACAAGAACGAACTTAAAAAAAAATATATATATATATATAAACAGGATCCATAGGATCAAGGGAAAGGAAATAAAATGGGGAAAGGGAAATTATACAACCTGAAAAGATACCACCGCCCAAGAATCAGCTGAGAATACACAGCAGAACTCCTGTCACCTTCCAGTGTCCAGCTAGAATGCCCAATTCTCCTCCCCCAATCCCAGAAAATCCCCACACTGCCCCAGCCAATGGGATGGCCGCTCTGACAGTCACATGACTACCCTCACTAGGCTTCCAATCATTATAATTTTGCCAAGTGTCGGCGAGTGGTGATGACATGAGGTGCCAGCACCATGGCAATTGCTACAACCAGTGGGTGGAGCACCTTGTGGTTTGCGGAGCCCCAGGCCAGCGCGCGCAGAGGCATAAAAAACTCAAATAACTATTAATTCTTTACATATGCTCTCAAAATTGGGAACTAAAGACCACTGGGATAAACCATACCCCTATTTATATACTAAGATAGATATTTATTTAAATTAATAAAACAGAAAGACTTTTGTTTAACCAAATAAAAATAGATTTTAAAAAAACACACTAAGAATGATTAGAACAAGGCAAAGGGGACCTCAGCCTGTTATTGGGTGAATGACTCAATAGCCTGACTTTTTAAAGGAGCCAATATTTTAAACCCACAACTGAATCTATAATAAAGCATTTAACACATTTGTAAGTTAAACATAAACAGATGCTTTCGTACTCTCCTGGATGTGCCGATACCGGAAACAATAAACCACTTCATGCTGTATCTTCTCAAATCCAGGACATCAGTTCAATTAAGCAATGGTAGTTTGTTTTAAAGAAAACCAGTGATTTCTTTCTTTTTTTTTTTTTCAGGGCAATGGGGGTTAAGTGACTTGCCCAGGCTCACACGGCTAGTAAGTATCAAGTGTCTGAGGTTGGATTTGAACTCAGGTCCTCCTGAATCCAGGGCCAGTGCTTTATCCACTGTGCCACCTAGCTGCCCAGTGATTTATTTTAATAATAGTTTAATATAACATCTGGATGACTCATTATTTGACTGGATTCGATTTTTGACTATACGCAGGCCTAAGTTCCAAAGCAGTCTTACTCTGAGGTCTGTCGTGGCATGGAGGTGACCCTGAATTCTCACGAGTTATATTTATGGAGTACAAAGCTCTGGGACATTCTGCCAAGTGGGAAAGACTTTGATTATAGGACCTGGTGGCAAGATACAGTTCTGGCAGCTGAGGACCAGATGTAAGAAGCTCAGCACTAGGGCGACCCTGAAGTAATGAATTTTTCAGCCCCAAGTACTGTCAAAACTCATCAACAAAGTTGTAGAGGAGGAGTTGATAATTATGTCAATGGAAAGCATACCCACACCAAAGAAATCCCAGATGCTTAAACTGTATATCGTGTAGAAGATGTGAAGACAGAGTTGAAATTTTATGTTATTAAAAAGTAAATATTTAAAATAATTATTTTCAACCATTAAGACCAAATAGGCATGATTCATTTGCAATGGGTAGATGTGTCCATTTCCAGATTATAGGTGACTGAGTAACACTAGAAAATTAATTCAGTATTTCATGCTTTAATTATAAAATTGTTTTCTTAGGCACATATTACTATTAAATCTAACTTTGAACCCCATGATCCAATTTAATCACCATACATTTCCCCTAATTATTCTAATAATGATATGCCTCTAGCTAGATTTCAGTTCATTTCTAAAGTGTAGGAGAGGCAAAATAATATCAGGAGTTAAATGACTGGATCATATAAATTACATACAGTACAGCCCAAACTAAATTTGAGGCCTATAGCCATGAAGAATTATAATGAAATGGCATGGGATTAAGTGATAAAAGGGAGATAAAATACTTATTATACTTATTCACTGATTTACAACTTATTCAAACCATCAGACTAGACTCCTCTAGCTAGATTTTTTCATTTTATCACAGAAACTCTTTACCCAGAAAGATTACATCAGTCCTGGATTTCATACAAAGTACCCTCTAGCCCTGGGGCCCCCCTTCTGATTGTGGGCTGGAGGGCTTCTTCCAAAGCTTCTATTTAAGAATCGTGTTCAAGCAAGCCATCTCTTCATTGCTCACCAGGTTGCATTCATCTAGTTGGCCATCTCCTTCACCCCTGAGCCCTCAACCCCTCTAAGTTTCCTTTTATGTATTGTTTTTCCTGTGAAAATGTAAACTCTATTAAGACAAGGATTGTCATTCTTTTTTATTGTATTATATCTCCAGTACCTGGCACATAGTAAGCTCTTAATAAATGCTTGGTGACTGACCGAGTTGTCCCTTCATACTCTAACTGAACTATGCCAGGTAAACAGAAGGCCTCCATGTTGAGGCATCATAAAATTGCAAAGTTAATTGGTCAAGGCGATATGATAGACTGTGTTAGATGAGCTAGCATAAACAAGCTTCAGAAAAATAACCTAAATAGAGATTGAGTCAGACACGCAATATTGTTAGACACGCAATTTCTAAAAGTCTAAAGACTCTTAAAGAAGAATCAAGAATAGATCAGTCAGTCAATAAACATTCACCAAGCACCTACTATGTACCAGAGGCTATGCTAAGCACTAGGGATATAAATAGAAGCATAAGACAGTATATTCTCAAGGAACTCAGAGTAGTCAGGTATGTGTGTTTATATGTACGTGTATGTGTGTGTCTATGTGTGTCCGTGTGTCTGTGTGTATATATTTTTATCTGTTTGTGTGTATGTATGTGTGTCTATATTTGTGCATCTTTCTGTGTTTCTCTGTGTGTGTGAATGTATGATTTCATTGGTATGTGGTGCTTGTGGTATGGAAAGTTTCAGTTGTGGTCAGGACTTGCTTTGCAGCTTACTTTGAAAGTTTCCTGGGAGCTTTGAGGAATTAGGTACCTTTCCCAGGGTCACATAAGCCAGTATTTGTCCAAAGTGGAACTTGAATCCAAGTTTTCCCAATTCAGATTCGGTGTCTATATTCCAGAAGCTGCATTGCCTCTCTTGGATGATTTATGCCACAGCAAATATAAGGAATGGTGGAGCTCTCTTTCTGTGGGTTCATAGGACCATTGATCTATAGCTAGAAGGGACATGAGGGGTCATTTACTCCAATCCCTTAATTTTGTAGATGAGGAAATGGAGTCCCAAAAAGGTTAAGTGAAGGTTAAAATGGCACAGGTAGTAAATGGCATAGTAATTCTAGTACCGTGGCTCTAAATGGGCAGCTTGGGAGAATGGTGGATAGAGTCCCAAGCCTGGAGTCATGAAGACTCATCTTCCTGAGTTCAAATCTGGCTTCAAACACTTACTAGCTGTGTGACCCTGAGCAAATCTGCCTCAGTTTCCTCATATGTAAAATGAGCTGGAAAAGGAAATTTTAATCACTCCAGTATCTTTGCCAAGAAAACCCCAAAATTGGGTCATAAAGAGTTGGACCAACTGAACAACAACAACAATGACAATAAATATTAGTGTTCATTGATTACCATCCTTAGAGCTCACAATATGACAAGGACCTATGATTTCATCTGTATGAGAGTTTCCTTCATAAAAACAGATAGTACTTATAGTCTCAGAAAATTTCCTGAGAATCAGAAAGTTTAGGTGACTTGTAAATGTCAGATGTGTTAGGTAGACCAAGATTTTCCTTATTCCAAGTCCAGGAAGCAAAACTACTATGCCATGTTTTCTGTCAAGTTTTCACAAACCATCTCTTTAACATATTCAAGACTTGTTATAGTAATAGTGTTAAAGCTAGTATATTTTGTGTTATTTTTGGTTGTTTTGTTGTTTGTTTGTTTGTTTTTGTGGGGAAATGAGGGTTAAGTGAGTTGCCCAGGTTCAAACAGCTAGTAAGTGTTAAGTGTCTGAAGCCAAATTTGAACTCATGTCCTCCTGAATCCAGGGCCAGTACTTTATCCACTATGCCACCTAGCTTCTCCCAGGCTAGTATGTTTTTGTTTGTTTGTTTGTTTTTTGCAGGGCAATGAGGGTTAAGTGATGTGCCCAGGGTCACACAGCTAGTAAATGTCAAGTGTCTGAAGCCAGTTTTGAACTCAGGTCCTCCTGAATCCAGGGCTGGTGCTTTATCCACTGCACCACTAACAGCCCCCAGGCTAGTATACTTTTAAGACCATGTCTTATTCTCCTTTTTGAAAGTCAGACATTTACTCATATCCAGTCCTTATAAATTATATTTCCTAATTTCCACAATATTTCAAACACCAACAATAGTTCAGTAACATCTGCACATTATTTTAATATACTTCAGTTATTTTGTGTTGTGAATTACCTGAACCCTCAACTCTAGCTTTCTTGAGTCTGCAACTGAAGACCTGTCCTCTGGAAAGTGTAAATTGAACATTCTGAAGGAAATGTAGTTTATAATCCTTTGCCTCATAAAGGAAGGACTCAGACTATATATATCTTAGGGCTTCAGGGTCTTTATTAATCCTATGTCTGAGGGTTGAATGGTGAGACTTCAAGAATTTAGAACAGTAAAGATCTTATAGTCACTGCATAGATGGTAAAGCATTTTACTGTGCATCATGTTCTCTGGTTAATAAATATTTTTTTAATCTATGTCTTAATTTTATATTAAGAATAAAAGCATTATATATAGCATTCCTATATGTGTAAATGTTTCTGGGCCATACCAACTCTATTGTGCCAAGGTCACATAATTAACTCTCATTGAAAAACTGAAGTTCAAAAGCAAGAAGTGTTACATAGTGAATGGGAGCTCAGAGCTAGTTTTAATTGGGTAGGACCACAAATCCACTATACCTTAAACTATGGGTAGAAACACCTGATAGAAACATGCAGAGCTGAGGGAATAGAGGCAAGGGTAAAATGTTGTTGACTGTAGTAACCACAGAGAACATTATAATGACCCAGCTCTTTTGCCCCAGTGGGACATGTACAAACCTCTAGGGTAATCATGAGAATTGCTAGTGAGAAGCTATCAGCTCAATATGGTGGTTAAATCTTCATGAGGATAATCTTATTCTCTACTATAGCATAAACTTCTAGGAGTCCAACTCTGCATCTTGTTTCACATTTGGATCTTCATCATTTGGATGAATACCTTGTAATTGGGAGATGTGTACCAAATGATTGATGAATCAAATTAAATTAACTTAATTATTTATCTTATCTCTCTCTGTGTTTGGTCCAGTGACTTATACATAGTTGGCATTTAGTAAATGTTTACTGAATTGTTCACTGGAATCTTGAGGAAGCTTTACTAGACACAGTCTGCCCCTATCACTCTTTCTTTATTCAGAGATCATCCTGCTCATCACTTATGTTTATTGACCATTCCTTATGTAAGTGTTTCAGGCAGGCAGTGCAGATTCTGACATTCAACCTAGCAAGCTGACAAGTAGAGTAATTAAAAATGGAATAAATGCTACCCACAAAAGCAGATAGAAGCAAATGAAGGATTGCTGGGCTAAACAGATTACTCACTCTTCTAGACAAAGAAATCTACAGTTCTTGGGAACAAGGGATAAGACGGAAGTATGGGTTGACATGGCCCACTGACTGATAGGCATCTTTATTAGGATAGATATAGATTGTTGCACAGCACTGTCCAGTAAGTCTAGCTCTTTCATAAGAAAGAATAGCCAACAACAGAAGCTTTACATTAGCACCAAGATAACTGGTTTCTGGGCTCCAGAGAAGAACATTTACTTCGTGACTGGAAACAGCAATGAACTTCAAAATGATTTACTCAAAAGATACATAAGTGTAACCAATGAGTCAGGGAACAAAGCCAAATGAAGGAAATGAGGGAAAATAAATCTAGAGAAATGACTTCTCAATGCTACCCAAAAGATCAAATGTTTCAAAAGCAATGAAAAGAATAGAAAGGATTTGAAAACTTTGCTTTTGGCTTGAAGAAAAAGAGAAGAAAAAGAAAACCTCCAAAATGGAATCTGAAGGTTCCAGGGAAGAGAAGACCTAAAATTAAATCTTATTTCTTTCTCAAATCCCTCCTCTCACTCTTTCCAGTCCCCTCAGAGCATTAGTTTAGATTCAATGGCAGACTGTGACTGAAAACCTTTCTTCTGACAAGTTGCAAATTATTTCTCTCCCTTTTTTGTGATTTTTTTTTTTGCCACCAGCATCAAATTCGTAATTATTTATAGCAGATCACACCTGAGGAGAGATGTGAACAGACACATGCTAATTAGGTTTTTAACAAGCCAATTGTCTGTGAAATAAAGAAAGTTGGCTTCCAAATTTACACTGATCTTCACATCTCTTTGAATGAAACAGGAGGCTACAATGAGGATTCCTATATTAGTCTTAAGTAATCAGTGACAGGAAGCCCACAACAAGCAGCATAAGGCAGATGTGATCAATACATATGGATTATCTCATTTACAAATGGAAGACCATCTCTGTGAGATATTGATCCATCTATTCAGACCATGCAGGGTTCAAAAATGAATCTGATAATGGCCTTAAGAAAGTAGGCAGCCCTCTCATCACTGTTGTTTGTTTAAAGGTAGTCATTAGCATAACTTAAGGAAAGAGAGCTGTGTTTCTAGGGAGCATGCTCCACTTGTGGGTGGACATAACTGGCCTGATCTTATTACAAAATCAGTTGGCATCTTAGACATGGACTGGGGAGCTGTAAATGAAGGCCTCCACAGTCAGTGTTGTCTCACTGCTCTCACTAACACAGCAGGAGTCAACGGAAGCCTGCAATTGAGCAGGCAGTCATAATGATGGTGATGATTGTGTGCTTATAAGTGCTTAAGTATTCAAGTCATTTTAAAGGCTTAAGGAAAATGAGCAAAATTTTTTTTAAAGATATATAATTTCTCAAAATGCAGCAACACACTTTCATTTGTAAATTGCTTGAAGATTTCCTCTCGGTAAGGATGTATATAACTGCAGTTTCCAACTTTGCAAACTTTCAGGAAACCTGATTTTCTGTCTTAGATACTTTGGGCAAATCATTATTGCGCTATTTCTGTACTGATGATCCCATGGGGTCTCAGATATTGTCAGAACATACAAACCAGGAACATTTTCTGAATGCATGAATGGAATAAAACCATCATTTTATCCTTAGTTTATAGCAGTTTTTATGTTTGGGATAGCTTCCTTATTCTCTCCACCCAGGCACGCCTCATTTGAAGAAAGTACCACACATCAAAGTTCCAAATTTACTACACAGTTCCACACTTAGAGAGAGGGTGATTATTTGTAACATAAAAGATGACTCATCTTTTTAGTGGGGGGCCAAGGAATGATGACAAAATTTTGGCCTACATGACTATTAAATTAATTGTGAGTTCTCATATAGGTATAGCATGGCATAATTGAATGAAGATACTCTGTATAGAAGATTTCAAATAAAGACAGAAGTTTTCTGCATTAGCACGTGCACAGAGAGGTATATCATAATATTTTTGTTTGCTTGTTAAATCTCCAAAGGCATATCTATAAATATATAGATATATATATAGATATATAGATATAGATGTATTTCAATATATATTTATTATGCATCATGTTCTCTATGAATACACATGTATGTTTATGTATATACATTTATTTATGTCCACACACATGTACCTGAGATCTATATATCCAACTCTCATTTCTCTCCTGAGATCCAGTCCTAAATCATTAACTGCCCTTTGGACATATTGAATTGGATATCACTTGAGATAACTCAAATTCAACACGTTCAAAACTGAAATCATTAGGTATCTCAAAACCCCTTACAAATTCTGCAATAACTCTAGAAGGAACCACCATCCTTCCAGTCACTCAGGTTCACAACCTCACTGTCATTCTCTATAGATGTTATAACATTCTGCTTATTATCCTTAGAGCCTTTCTATACCAATTCTTTCCCTATACACACAAGTTATTTATAGAACTACATGTAGATACAAGATAAACAGTCACCTGGAAGGCCATAATTGCCCCACCACTGCCACACTATGTGTCCTGTTTAATTTTCAAGAATAAGCGTAAGTCAGGATAGCTCCTTCTTTCCCTCTTTGACAAGTTGTAATTCCCAAAGACATTGAGATATTGACCTATAAGGGTAAATAAAAAGTAGTGTCTTATTTCCTCATTAATAGAAATGCTGGAAAGTCCAAAACAGATATTGAGAAATATGAGACTAGACATAATCTCTCACCACTTTTTCTCCACAAAAGAGGAAGAAAGGAAAGAAGGAAAGAAGGAAGGTAGGAAGGTAGGAAAGAAGGAAGGAAGGAAGGAAGGAAGGAAGGAAGGAAGGAAGGAAGGAAGGAAGGAAGGAAGGAAGGAAGGAAGGAAGGAAGGAAGGAAGGAAGGAAGGAAGACTGGGGGAAAAAGAAAAAGAAGGGAAGGAAGGAGGAAGGGAGCAAGGAAAGAACCATTTAAGTACCTAGTATGTGCCAATCACTAGCTAAAAACTTTACAAATATCCCATTTGATCCTCACAACAACCCTAGAAAGTAGATTCATGTATTATTCTCATTTTATAGTTGAGTTAACTGAGGCAGAGGATAAGTGACTTGTCCACAGTCATATAGCTAGCTAGTAAAGACAAAAAGACTGACATTGTAGACACTGCTTTTCCTCATGCTCATGGATTGCATTACTTTAGGAACACTCAAACCCAGATAAGTCATAAGAATCATAGAGAGAATGGAGACAACAGATCAAGGGTAAAAGGCATCCATGCCTTACTTTAATTAAGGACTGGCTGGCTGTGGAGCCTGTAGCATTGATATGTCACTGCATTAAAGTATCATGAGGACCTGTGAGTATGTTTGCAGTTCTATTTCCATGATAAATGAAGCACATTATTTTCCCCTGGGGCACAGATTAGAAATTAGAGGTACTGATTGCCTCTAATAACCTTGGCAAAGACCAATCATAAGGGTTACTCTCAGTGTAATAGATGTTTTTGGCAAACTAATACAACTATTTGAAGGTATTAATCATAGTGTCTCTATGAAAGTCAAGCACCTCTGGAGTAAGCATTTTTAAGGGAATTTGATTTACAAATTCTATTGCATGAAGCAAGTTGTATTTGTTATCATATGGGATAATTATACTGCATTCTTTGTGGTCATTTGTCCCCAAACCAACTATCCCCTTGCATGGAGTACATCATTACCTCCCTGACAAGGTCATGTGTACAAAAGTGGTAGGAATCCTTTGGTGAAATTCAGTTCAAATGCCAATGAGTGCCAAGCAGCAGGAAATACTTTTTGATGAGATTGGCCATTGTGGCTTTAGGACTGCTAAGTTATAAGCTGCTGTCAACCATGAATCTCTTCAATTTCTAAAGAACCCCAGAGACTCAGAACAAATATCACTACCTGCAAGGCCCTGTGGAGGGCAACACTATTATCCCAGTCCCAGGAATCACTCAGGGCTCCTCACTCTCTCCCATACCCCATATCCAATCTGTTGCCAAGGCCTGTCAGTTTCACATTTGCACCATCTCTCAAATATACCACCTTCTCTCCTCTGACACTTCTACCTCTCTGGTGCAGTCTCCCATCACCTCACATCTGTATTATTACAATAGACTGCTGATGGGTTTGCCTGCCTCAGGTTTCTCCCCACTCCAATCCATCCTCCATTCATCACTAGAGTGATTTTCCTTAAGCTCAGATCCAATCATGTCAACAAACCCCAGGGATTCTCTATTGCCTTCAGGATCAAATACAAAATCCTCTGTTTAACATTCAAAGGCCTTCATAACCTAGCCACCTCCTACCTTTCTTAACCTTATTCCACAACATGTACTCTTTAAACAAGGGACACTGACCTACCTGACTTCCTTTAAATCCAAGCTAAATCCCACCTTCTATAGGAAAAGTCTTCCCAAATGCCTCTAAAATCCAATGCCTTCCCCCTACTATTCCTATTTATCCCACATATAGTTTGCTTTGTACATATTTGCACATTTTCTCCCCCATTAGATCATTTATTTTTTTTTTTGGCAGGGCAATGAGGGTTAAGTGACTTGCCCAGGGTCACACAGTTAGTACGTGTCAAGTATCTGAAGCCAGATTTGAACTCAGGTCCTCCTGAATCCAGGGCCAGTGCTTTATCCACTCATTGCACCACCTAGCTACCCCCTCCCCCATTAGATTATAAACTCTTGAGGCCAGGGACTGTCTTTTGCCTCTTTTTGTATCTCCAGAGCTTAAAAATTGCCTAACATATATATGAGGCACTTAATATTTACTAAATGATTGATATAATGGTAAACTGGCAGTTCAAGTTTAAATTGGTTTAGGAGAATGCTTATTTTGTTTTCTTGTGGTTGTTACTGTTTAGTTCAATTCATAGATCCAATACAATGAAGTTGAATTTTAATTTTTTATTATTGCCTTTGGTTTATTATAATTTTGTTTTAAAATTAGATTTATCATTTGTTAGGAACAAACACAGCACTAGCCACAGGGGACACAATGATAAAAGCAAGACACTCCCTACTCTCATGGGGGAAAGCAACATGTATACAGATAAGCAAACTCAAGCCATATATAAAGAAATATTGAAGCAGCTTAGCACAGTATACAGGGCACTGAGTTAAAATCCAGCCTCAGACACTTCCAAGCTATGTGAACCTGGGCAATTTATTAATTTCTCTGGGCCTTAGTCTCTTCATCTATAAAATGAAATGGTTTGACACAATGACTTCCTAAGGTTCTTTCTGCTCCAAATATGTAATCATATGATTCAAAATAGAATGTATTTGGGGGGCAGGGGATGACAGTACAAAAAAGTGGGGGAAATCAGGAAACCTTTGTTAGAGGAGATGTTATGTGAGATAAGTCCTGAATGCAGGTATTAATTCCAAGAAGTCAAGGTGAGTGAGAAGTAAATGCATTCCACGATGGGAAGCAGCCCATGCATTTACACAAAGATGGCCAGAGGATCATCACCTATGGGGAGCAGCAAACAGGATCATAACATGCCTGATGGGGAAAGAGTATGAAATTATTCTGGAAAGACAGAGCAGAGTTAGGTCAGGAAGCATTTAAATGCCAAGTACAGGAGTTTGGATTTCATCCTAGATTCAACAGAAAGATACTGAAGCTCTTTGCATAGGAGTGATGAGGTTAGACCTCTGCTTTGGGAATAGCAGAGCAGAAAGAGGTCTTCGTCGCTACCTTGTCCAATCTCATTTTGTAAATGAGGAAAGCAAAGCCCAAAGATATCAGTTGACTTGTCCAAAGTCACTTGGCTGGTTAACAGCCTCCATTAGGTTCAAAAACTCGATCTTTGGCCTCTTTTCCTTTTTTTAATTTTTTTTGCGGGGCTATGGGGGTTAAGTGACTTGCCCAGGGTCACACAGCTAGTATGTGTCAAGTGTCTGAGGCCGGATTTGAACTCAGGTACTCCTGAATCCAGGGCTGGTGCTTTATCCACTGCACCACCTAGCTGCTCCTTGGGCCTCTTTTCAAAGCTACAGCCCAAATTATAGGAGTGAAAGATGTTAAATTTAATGCTATTAAAGATCTGAGAGTCCATCCTGTCCAATACCATCATTTGACAAATGAAGAAACTGATGCCTGGAGAGAAATGACTTACCTAACATCACTTAGGGAGTGTCAGAAGTAGGGTTAGAATCCAGATCTCCCAAAATCCAGCATTTTTGACACTTCACCTTTCCTTCTCCCTCATCTCTGCATCCAATCAGTTACCAAGATCTTTCCATTATACCTGCTTAACAGGTATCTTCTCACAGCTCTTTTTCTCCATTCATACTACCTGTACCCTTATTTATGCCCTCATAACCTTTTGACTGGGCTACTGCAATAGCCTGTTAAGTAGTCTCCCTTCTCCTAATCTCTTCCCCTCCCATCAATTTTCAGGGGCATTACCCTAATTTTCTTAATTGAGGCACCTTTCCTGAAGTGGTACGTGCATTCTAGCCATTTCTGTGGGACATACATCTTGCTGAGAATACACAACCGCTCCTTACTGGTGATCCAGTGACTGGGGTGGGGAAGGTGGTCAAAAATGAACAGTGACTAAGCTGACTACTCTGTGTGGTAGAAGAGAAGTTTATATGAAATGTGTACAAATATTCACTGAAAGGTCACAGCATCAGAGGCTGTGCCCTGACTTGATGCTTCAAAGCACCGGGTGGTCACAATTAGTCAGGAACATCCAGGAATTAGCTCACACCTGTGTCCTAGTTAAGGCAGGTTGCAACCCAGATAAATGGCCCTATAAATATGAACACTGAATGTCTCTAAGTGACTCATTTCCATCCTCAGGCCTCAGTATACATTGAAGCTAAGACTGAAGAACTGACCATGTTGTATGCCCCACAATAAAGATCACTTGTTTGCATTGTTTCAGACTAATGTGTTTCTGCACTCATTCTTGATATCTTTAGAACTATTTGAAAATATAGCTCTTATCTCTTTTGGTCACATAGCCAATATTTTCTCTGCTTTACACTTTTAAGGGGCAAGAACCTTACCCTCAGCTGCATTATCAGTTACTAGCATCTGCTAATGAATAAACATCATTCAGGCCTCTGACATCAAGTGTTCTGGAGTACCTGTCCTGTTCACACCAGTCTTCTCTTTTTCAAGCTGTTTTGATATCCAAGGGGCAATGAAGAACCAGGTACTGGCTGCTAAAAATCTGTTTGTTGATTGATTAACTGCCCATGTGCCATGCCCTTTTTTAAGCACCAGGGATATAAAAAGAATCAAAAGACAGTCCCTGCCCTCTTAGAGTTTACTATCAAATAGAATAGACAATATGCAAATAAATATGTGCAAAGCAAGCTATATGAAGGATAAAAGGGAAATAGTTAACAGAAGGAAGAAACAAGAATCAAGAGGGATTAAACAAAATGTCAATGTGTTGTATAGATTGTGCCAATATGCCTAGCTACAGTTGCAATCAATCTTTCATCTTAATTTAGTCCCTCAGATGTGGAAAATATTGCACTATGTATTCCAAACATTCTGATGACCTTTTCCAAGGATATATCAGGGATTCATTTAAAAAGTGTAAGCCTAAAAAAAAGTATAACCCTACTTCCACCTAAGCCTGGAGTGAGATAGCAGATTGTGGAGAGATGGCCCTGTGTTGAATGCTACATATCTTAAAGGAGATGTGACTCCTGGTGGGCTAAGATAATATTGAGCATGACACTGCATTCTCATGTGAGACTTACTTCAATTTGTTGTAGATTCTTCAGAGAGAGGGTTTGAAGTCCCTGGCAGAAATAATAGTATTAGGAGACAGAGATATTTTGAATGGTGGACTCTGAGCCACAGATATGTTTGGGAATTCTGTAGCAATATACTGCTCTCCATTCACAAAACCACTACATACTTACCAAGCCTAAGAAAACCTTATGTAACAGCTTTTAGTAAGCTTAAAATGTTTCTTATGAATCTTGAATTGTAGTATTAATTTACAAAATATCTTCTAGGGGAATCATGGAGCTTATTGTATTAATGTATTGTATATCTGGGGATAAATACACACTATCAGAACAGTTCACTTAATAAGATATTATGATTGCCTTATTTCATATACTTTGAACATGTAATTATAGAATGATATTGCATTCTAGATTAGTTTCTTAGAGTATTAAATATTCAGGTTACATCTGCGTGACAGCAAAATAATCATTATTCATAGGAAAAAGTTAGTGGAGTTTTTTACAGTGTTTCAAAGAAAATGTGATACTGATGATGGTTGTAGAAAGTATATTTATGGGACATAGTGAGAGAATGAGAACAGAGGAAGAGGAAAGAAGAGAGAATGAGAGGGAGAAAGGAAGGAAGGAAGGAAGGAAGGAAGGAAGGAAGGAAGGAAAAGAGAGGGCAGGGCATCCACAGAAACTCACAGTCATGTTCAGGGTATACTTATTGGTTTAATAAAATTTCCCACATTCACATTTTGCAAATATACTAATGTCTCTTTTCCCTTTTCAGTTTTCCTACCTAGTCAGAGCTACTAGAAACAAAACTCCTCTAGCTTTGAGGACATTAAGTACAGGTATTACAAGGTGACTTGTATAGGGCTGAAGTAACCTGGAGAAGGAAATGACAAAGTGCTCCAGTAGCTTTGCCAAGAAAACCCCAAATAGGGTAATGAAGAGTCAAACATGACTGAAATGACTGAACAACAATAACCTAATATTCCAAAGGTTATTTATAGCTAAGTTACTTCCCAGGTCAATGGGGAGTCCCTGTTAATTGGTGTTAGACCCAGTATTCCCTGTTCAACAGAATGAATGCTGAACTAGGAGGTTTGGAGCTTACATCTTCTGCTACATATATTTGTATTACCTTGGTAAAGTCACTTACCCCCTACCCCAGAGCTTCAATTCTCTCATCTATGAGGTACAACTATGATTCTGATTCATATTCCCTAACCTCTTCTACCATATTGAAGCTATCACTTAAGATCAATCCTTGTTGGCTGAGAGACTAAAAAAAATTGGATGACTAAATACTTTCTTATTCTCCTTTTTGTGATGCAAAGAAGTACTTATAAAACTCCATATATATATGTGTGTGTGTGTGTGTGTGTGTGTGTGTGTGTGTGATTATAATAATATGGCTGTGGTGAATAACTTTAAAGAACAAAAGAACAAAAATAACTTTTAAAATGATAAGACAAAATCATACATTGACCAAGAAAATAACTTCATAATGTAGCATAAAGGTGTTCCCTGAACTTGGGCTACACCATGAGACAAGAACTTTTAGAATTGTTTTAATAAATGCAATTATCCTTAAGGTACAAGAACTTTTGGAAGCCAAACCATAATTGCAATTAAATTTTCACATGGAGTATTAATATTAACTAGAATAAATTTAGTGCCTTATCTTTGTTGTCTCATTAGAACTGCACAATGAGGTACCTATTGTTATAAGGTAAATATTATTATTCCCATTTTAATGATAGAAGAATGAAGCTTAGAGTAGTGACATAATTTATCAGTCCCACTGTTAGAAAGCTCCAATTTTTGGGAAGTTTTTTTTTTCTTTCTAACTTTCCAATCTTCTTACACTTTAATTCATACCTACCTACCCTGATTCCTCACACTCTGTAATCGAGTTACACTGGCCTATTTGATGTTCCTTGAATAGGACACTCCATCTCTTGATAACTGTACCTTTGTACTAGCTTTGTACTAGCTGATCCTAAGCCTAGAAAGCTCTACACTCTCATCTCTCCCTCTTAGATTTTCTGGCTTCCTTTAACACTTAGCTCAGATTCTACCTTCTGCAAGAGGACTTTCCCCTAGGCACCTCCAGCTGCTGTTACCTCCTCCTCTAAGATTATCTTCCATCTACTCTGTATATATCTTCTATGTGCCTAGTTATTTACAAGATATCTCCTCTTGGGACCACTTGAGACTATTGAAAAACTACCAACCTTATTCACAAGTAGACTTTTAACTACTGTTCTGGCATGATTCAAGAAAATTGTGACTACAAATATACATATACATTGTTTCCATTGTAAAAGGCTCATCTTGGTTGTAAAAACTGAATACACCTTACTATTGAAACAATCAATAAAGACCATTAGAATGTAAGCTCCTTGAGGATAATAACCTTTTTTTTGAGGGGGGGGGGGAGGACAATGAGGGTTACGTGACTTGCCCAGGGTCATACAGCTAGTAAGTGTCAAGTGTCTAAAGCCAGATTTGAATTCAGGTCCTCCTGAATTCAGGGCCAGTGCTTTATCCACTGCACCATCTAGTTGCCCCCAATAAAAACCATTTTAATATATATTTTTTAATTATGAAAGTATTATAAAAACCATTTTAACCTTGTATCCCTCACACTAAGTTCTGTACCTGAAATACAGTAAATCCTTCATAAATCCTTGTTGATTCATTGACCAATTACAATGAATATAAATCTACTTTATGTAACTTTCACCTATTAATTTTATTTCTTCCCATTAAAGACAGGGAGAACAAGTTATAATCCCTGTAATCTCATGTCAACCCTTCAAATACAATTATCATGTCTACTCCAGGTCTTCTCTCCTCCAGGCTAAATATTTTTGAGCTCCTTCACATGATCCTCAGAGAACTGCATCTCTAGTCTTCTCACCAGCCTGGACATCTTCTTCTGGCCTTTCTCTAGTAACGCAGTCCTTCTTAGAATAGATTGTCCAGAAGTTAACAGAATACCCCATACTTAATCCTATCAAGATAGAGAACAATGGAACTACTATTTCCTTGATTCTATAAATTGTCCTTCTATTGATGTAGCATAAGATAGCTCTAGCTTTACTGAGTTTGAAGGAGACTGGCCATGTGCCTCACTTAAAGAAAGCTCACAGCTCTTTAAAAAATTATTAGAGTCATGTGACAAATATGTTGGAGGACTATACATTTTTTCTGATCCCTATGACTCCCTAAACCTCTTGAAAACATCCACCAAAGACAAATGTCAGCTGTCTCAAGTGCTTTTTTTTCTCAATCTGTGTTCAATCAATATCAGTTTTTTCTCTGGGAGTGGATAGTATGCTTCATCTTTAGTCCCTTGGGATTGTCTTGGATCATTATATTGCTGAGAGTAGTTAAGTCATTCACAATTGCTCATAGAACAATACTGCTGTCACTGTGCACAATGTCCCCCCATCTCTTCTCACTTCACTATACATCAGTTCATATGAGTCTTTCCAGGTTTTTCCAGAATCATCCTGCTTGTCATTTCTTATAGCAAAATAATATTCCATTACAATCATATCCCACAGCTTCTTCAGTCACTCCCCAGTTGATGGATATTCCTTTGATTTCCAATTCTTAGCCACTACAAGCAGTTGCTATAAATATTTTTTGTACAACTCCCCCCCCCTTTCTCTTTTTCACAGTTACTATTGTTAACTGTTTCCCTCTATCCTATTCCCTTGTCCATGTTACTTGCTCTATTTTCTATCTTCTTTCACCCTATCCCTCTTCAAAAGGAATTTGCTTTTGACTGTACCTGCCTCCCATCTGCCCTCCCTTCTTTTGCCCCTCTCTCTTTATTCCCTTCATCTCCTATTTTCCTGCAGGGCTAGATAGATTACTCCACCCAAATGAGTGTGTATGTTATTCCCTCCCTGAGCCAATTCTGATGAGATTAAAGTCTTTGAGCCAATTCTAATGAGTGTTAGGCTCATTTACTGTCCAGTTTAAATAGATTACTCCACCCAATTGGCTTGTGTGTTAATCCCTCCTTGAGCCAACTCTGATGAGATTAAGGACTTTGAACCTATTCTGATCAGTGTGATCATTTACTGCCTGCTCCTCCCCCATCTCTTCCCCCACTCCATAAGTCCTTTCTTGTTTCTTTCATTTTCATTTTCAATTTTACCCTAAAGATGTCATCATGGGGCAGCTAGGTGACACAATGGACAAATCATCCACCCTGGACCCAGGGAGACCCCAGCCAAAACCTTGCCTCTGACACAAGACACTCACCCACTGCATGGCTCTGGGGGTCTCTTTCTCTGGCAAGGCTTTCCTGGGAAAGGATCTGTGTCAGCGTGACTGTGGAGTTGGGATCCACTCCTGTCTCAGCACACAGCTCCCTCCTTCCAATCTTCCAAGCCATCCTTGGTTGGAAAATGATCTCAGCACATTCTTCTGTGGATTTCGTTGCTCCAGGAATTGTCCTGTGGCATTTTTGGAGGTTTTTCAGAGCGATTATGTCATGAGTTAGAGAGTTCACTGTCTTTCCTCCATAATCTTGGTTGTTTTCAGCTGTCTCTATGTTCTAGTGCACTTCCAATCCAAAAGAAGCTTGTTTTCAACAACAACAACAACAACCCATGAACTGATGTCTACCTTGAGCTCACTCAACACCCCTCTCCCATTACTCACCATACTACTAGTCAGTGAGACTGCATGAGCAGTTCCAAGGACGCCACACAAGGGTTTGAAACAAAACCCAATCCCACACCTTGGTCCTTCCTCCCTCTTTCTAGTACTGTGGAGATCTAGGCTTCAATTATGGAAGTTTGCTGGGACTGCCACAACAGCATTCTATGCTGCATAAGATTTCCTTAGGAGAGTGGAGGAACAGAGGGGAAGGGGCAGGATAACATATCTGGGTTAAAAATAGGTTCCTCCCTCATCACACTGCCTCAGAGACCCAAACTCCACTCTGTGCAGGAGTGACACCAATGTGTTAGGATTCTGAAAGTCAAAGGCAGAGAGCTAAGGAACAGAGGGAACAGAAAAGGACACTATATGTGTCAGGACCATGCCATATTCCAATAGTCCTGAAAGAACCCAGCATCAAGCTGGAGTCAGTTCTGTCTGTCCAAAAGTCATCTGGAGCACAGACCTGGAATGGTGAACCTTGAATGTCCCAGCATGGGAGGAAATTAAGATATTTTGAGACACAGCCCCCAAAGAAACTGATGTAGGAGGCAAAAGGGGGTTAACAGAAAAACCCAAGCTCTAATTCAGATATGAACTCTAAAAAGGATCCAGACCCCAGTTAATGGATAATTTACAAGTCAGGGTGCTAGGTTCTCTTACCCACAGTAATCAGTACCCATTACGGGAACATAAAGGGGCAAGTCATATAACAATGAGATTTAGACTAGAAATAAATGATAAATGAAGATGTTTTGAAACTAAGCATGGGAACCAGAAAGAGACATGCACAGAAAAGCCCAAATTTGTCTCCAGATTCATTTTATGACATGTAAACCCCAAAAACACACCTCCACAGGAAAAGGTACCCACCTTGGGGAGTGGCTTAGGACCCCCAGAATTCCAAATTAGGATAAGCCCTCTGCTGTACCTCCCTAAAGTGGAGATTATTATAATGAGACTGATAATCAATTTATCCATACTATAAATATAACTGTCTTTTCTTTCACTATTTGAGAGATACCTTTCCACTATTCTGGTTCTCTTCCTGTGGTAACTCACAGTATTGAAATAAAACTTGGGAAACTGAGTTACTGAGACTTGTAATTCTTTTGGGACAACTCATGATCAATTTAACCCAAAATTCCATCCCACATCAAAACCATCATTAGATGGGACAGAGTCAGAAAGCAAATAGGAAAAAATCAGGAAGAAGAAAATTCTAAGACTTTGAACATAGAAGAGATAAATCAACAGGGAAAACATTAACTATAAAAGGAGCTATGCCCCTCCACATATAGTAAATTAATTAAGGCATCCACTGAATAAAGTCTGTAAAATAAAGGAAAAGAATCTAACGTTTGATGAGACAGAAGATCCTATAGAATTAGAGAATGTTATGGGGAAATAAGGTCGGGGGTTTAGGATAGGGGTTGGGGTCCTTAGGAATTCCTCTTTAAAGAATTACACACTCTTGCACACAAAACTGATAGAATAAGATAATAGTTTATTTAGAGGCTGGGGAAGGGAAACCAAGGGAGAAATCCTTGGACTTCTCATGGGGAGAAGGCATGACACAAAGTGTGGCTCTGAGATACCAATCTCCTCGAGACAGGTGGGAATTTTTATAGAGGACTGATGGAAGTGATGATCTGAATGTAGAAAATTCCCTTATCAAGGGAGGACTATCCTCCATTGGTGGTGGCTGGAGGAGTTGGATGAGGGGTGGCTTTGGATCTCGCAAGCCATCTCTCTTCCTCCTGACACAAAGGCAGCAGCCACACCTAATCTTATCTCCCCAGGGGTGGGGGAGACTGGAATGAAGGGTGGTGGTCCCAGAACTAACTCAGTCCAGATATCTGGTCCCACTTATCTCTTTAGGTGTTTCTATCCTTTGATTTAATTTCTCAAGGAGAACATTCTTTGATGTGGTCCAGAGAACTTCTGGGGTGCTAGGCCTTTAACAAGAACATAGAACTACAAGATGATATTCCTGAGTGATTTAAAGGAGAAATGAGGGGGCAGCTAGTTGGCGCAGTGGATACAGAACTGGCCCTGGAGTCAGGAGTACCTGAGTTCAAATCCAGCCTCAGACACTTAACACTTACTAGCTGTGTGACCTTGGGCAAGTCACTTAACCCCAATTGCCTCACCAAAAAGAGAGAGAGAGAGAGAGAGAGAGAGAGAGAGAGAGAGAGAGAGAGAGAGAGAGAGATGAGTGCAACAAGAGAAGAATTTATGCCCTGCATGACAAAAAATAATTGGAAGAATGGAAAAATTTAAATCTGCTATCACAAGCCTCAACAAAGAAATAAAAGAGGTAAATTGATTAGGAATGAAAATACATAAAAGTGAAGGGATATTCTAGAAGAAAAGAAGCAAAAAACAAAATAACACTAATAAAACTAAAATAAAATGTGCTTTCTACCTAAGCAAAATATGCTAATCTTGAAGACAGGATACATAGAGAACATCTAATGAAAATAGGCCTTCCTCATGTAATGATTGGAGTGACGCCACCTGCTGGAGAGTTACTTTAGGAAAGCTGCACCATGAGGAGAAGGCTTGTGAGGGCAAGCCATGTGGCTTGTTCTTGGTGTCAGGAAGTGATGTTAGCTTGTGGGTACTGTCTATCAAAGCTCCCAGCCAATTAGCTTGGAGGTGTGTGTGTGTGTGTGTGTGTGTGTGTGTGTGTGTGTGTGTGTGTGTGTGTGTATATGTGTACGGGATGTTGCCAGTTTCGCAGGAGGCTTCTGGGAGGAAGAATGAAGTGTGGAGTCCTTTTGGTTCCTGACCTCACCATGGCAGGTCAGATGATGGGGTCTCTTAGAAATAGTTAGATTTTTACTTTTCTTTCTCTCTTCACCAAATTCTATTCTCCTTTATAAATGCTTAGATGTCTAAACTCTTTCTAAAGCTTATAATTTATTGGCAACCACTCATTAGAAATTTTAGACAGTATAGCTAGAATTTTAGCCCCATACACTCAATAACACAAGTCAAAACACCTGAGCACCATGATGCAAGAAATGATACAAGAAAATAGCCCAGAACTTCTGAACATGGAAAATGAAATCAAATTGATTGATTTCATAGATTGCCTCCAGAAAAAAAATGCTGCAAACTCCAAGAAACATAGTAATTAAATTTAACAATTCAATTGAGAAACAAAAAATTAAGCAAAGCCAACCAGAGAAAGACCTTCAAATACAAAGAAAAAGAAATTTGAATAACACAAGACTATTCTTCACCTACCAGCAACTCCGGGGAATGGAATAATTTGTTCTAAAGTCAATGGAGCTCAGGATGTAGCCTGGAGTAACCTATTCTGCAAATATGATCTTAACCATAAATGAAAATAAAGATTTAATAATAAAGAATTTTTTTATATATTCTTAGATAGAAAAGCGGATCTTAAAAGATTATTTGCTTTTTGAACATCTGAGACAACAGTGAACAAATGTATCAGCTAAATAGAGCAACAGCAACAGAGGAATGGCAGAGAGATCAGTAAGAGACTTCTTTCTCCAATGTGCAGAAGAAGACAGGTTTTCAGGCAGAGTCAATAGTGCAGAAGTAGGCTGAGAACATTATTGATAGAATTTGCAACACCAAACCAACAGGTAAATCAGTGTATTTTGTGGAACTACACTGAAAAATGTAAAGGTACATGAAATGAGGGAGGGGAACAGGGGGATGTGTGATGTGCCTCTGTCAAATCAAGGGCTAGAAATGATGGAAAGGTAACCACTGTGGAAGAATTCTCCACAAAAAGAGAAGAACGGAAAATGGATGTGGAGAGAGGGAAGGATTGAAAATTCAGTGAGGGAGAGGGAGGCCTTGCTTTGGTGGTAGGGAGGAATCATACTGATGAAGCCTCCTATAGATAAAGAGGAATGTTTTTTAAAGGGAGATAGGGACATTGTACTGAATGTTGTTTCAGAGATTTGTTGATTTAAAAGTCCCTAAAAGGGACAGATGAGGAGAGTTGGAACTCCCAGGGGCAACGGACACCTGGAGGAGTGGGGCATGGCATTTTCTAAATGGAACTGCAAAAGAATATACATATGTGTCAGCACTACATCAATAGATATTTATTAAGCTCTTACTATGTTCCAGGCACTCTGGTAAATACTGGGAACTTTTACAAAAATTCACCATGTATCAGGGCTCAGAATGTTATAAACAAACCTCATAATTACAGACTAAAATGTATTTAAAATAGCAATTGGGGGGCAGCTAGGTGGCGCAGTGGATAAAGCACCAGCCCTGGATTCAGGAGTACCTGAGTTCAAATCTGGCTTCAGACCCTAGACACTTACTAGCTGTGTGACCCTGGGCAAGTCACTTAACCCCCATTGCCCCACAAAATAAAATAAAATAAAAAAAAAAATAGCAATTGGTTTGGAGACCACGCATAGAAGATACAGACCCAAATGGAGATTTAACAATGAAATTCCAAATAATGGCTGGGTCATAGAAAATAATTATAGAAACCATTAATAATTATGTGAAAGAAAAATGATAACGATGAAACAACATACCAAAATTTTTGAGGTGCAACCAAAAGAGTCTTGAAGTAGAAAATTATATTTGTATTAACATACAATAGCAAAATAGAGAGGATAATGAAATAAATATGCATTAAATTGAGTCAATGCATAAACAAACCTAAAAGAAACACAAAATAAGGAGATATAAAAATTAGAGGGAAATAGACAAATTTGAAACAAACAAAATGATAAGCAAAACAAAATGGTTCTTTGAAAAGACCAATAAAATTGACAAATTTTAGCTTGTCTGATTGGAATGCAAAAAATCAAATCACTAAAATACCAAATGAGCAAGGTAAAATCACAAGATCAAAAGAAATTAAAAATAATCAGAATTTATTATACATAGTTATGTTCTAACAGAGAACACAAAAGAAATATATGGATACCCTCAAAAATATAAAATATTCAAACAATCCAAAGACCAGATAGAGAGTTTAAATAACCCAGTTTCAAAAAAGGAAATAGAAAAAGCTATAAAAGAACTACCAAAGGGGAAAAAAAAATACCTCTTGGTCTTGATGGACTCACAGGAGAATTCTATCAAACTTTTAAATTACAATTAGTACCAATACTCGACACATTATTCTCAAAAATTTGGAAAGAACACTAATAGAATCCTATTATGAGAAAAAAATGTAGTCCTAATACCCAATCCAGGGGAAAATAAAGCACAGAAGGAAAACTATAGGCCAATATCATTAATGAATATTGAGTCAAAATTTTTAAATAATTCTGTCATACAGACTACAGGGACTAATCCAAGAAATCATTCATTATGACTAAGTGGGATTCATACCAAGGGTGCAGGAATGCTTCAACATTAGGAAAACAATCAACATAATTAATCATATTAAAGACTAAACATGATTATCTCAAATGATAAAAAAAATAAAAGCATTTGGCAAAGTACAATACAAGGCTGGGCACACATCCCTGGGGCTTTCCACTAAGGAGTGGAGGCCTTCCACAAAGGTGAAATAGACTCCGTAGGTCTCCTATTCAACCATTTGGATCCACTTAATTATACTATGATTCAAGTCACATTCCTTGATCTTGTCACAAGAGTAGCATAAGCATCTTCATTAAATGTTTTTTTTGAAACCCAAGGATCACACATCTATGGCAATCTGTTGACTTCATTTCAAGATTTCTGGAAAATGACTTTTTAGAGGCTCTTTCAACTTAGTCCTGCTTAACTTGTTCTTTATGAAATCTTACTGACTAGGAATAATGACTGTTTCCTTTTTCTCAATGTTCAGATTTTGTTCCAGAATTTTGCCAGAAGTAGAAATCAGTCTCACTAGTTTATTTTTTGCAGGCTCCAACCTCTTTCCTTTTTAAAAGTTGGAGGGGAGGGGGCAGCTAGGTGGCACAGTGGATAGAGCACTGGCCCTGGAGTCAGAAGGACCTGAGTTCAAATCCAGTCTCAGACACTTGACACTTACTAGCTGTGTGACGCTGGGCAAGTCACTTAATCCCAACTGCCTCAGGAAAAAAAAAAATAGAAGTTGGGAAAATGTTTGTTCTTCTAGCCTAGAGGACTTTTCCCATTCACCATGATTTTTTTTGCCATGATTTTTAAAGGTAATTGACTATGGCAGAATAATTGCATCTTCCAGTCCTGTCATTCGCATAAGATATAATTTATTAGCAACTAGTGACTTGAACTCATTGACTCATTGAAGGAAGGCAGGTTTTGTTACTATCTTTTTTTTTTTTTTTGGTAAGGCAATTGGGGTTAAGTTACTTGCCCAGGGTCACACAGCTAGTAAGTGTCAAGTGTCTGTGGTCTAATTTGAACTCAGGTCCTCCTGAATCCAGGGCCAATCAATGCTCTATCGACTGCACCACCTAGGTGCCCCTATGTTATGATCTCTTTATTTATTTTTGGTTCCAGTTGTCTACTAAAATTTTTGTTATTGTTGTTGTTGTTCTATCTTCCACAGCCTAAAGATTATTTTCCTTAGAAGAGAAATTTTTTTTAAAAAGTTGAATAGTTCATCCATACTACTGTTATCCATTATCATAGTTGAATCTATCCTAAACAGAGGTCCAATTCCTTCTTGGCCCACCACTGGCACCACTACTACCTCCTTTTTACTGTTGACCATCACTAGTCTCAGTTGCCTTTTCATACTATTTATACAAGACTATGCTGCTCTTTTACATAAGCAACTTGCCCAAGGTCATATAGATAGTAATTATCTGAGGTCACATTTGAATCCAGGTCTTCCTAACTCCAAGTCCAGTGTGCTATATCCACTGTGCCACCGAGTGACCTATAGGTCATTTGTCTTGACTTACCTTCTTGGGAAAATTCTAAAACTAAAGATCAGGTTTGCGAATATTTATAAAGGAAAACTTTTTTCCTAACTTTCTGGAATTTATGGCTTGAAATTCTTCTTCTGGGACAAGGTGAGATAAGGGGGCTAAGCAACCTTCTTACATACCTCTTCACTCCCAAAGCAAGAATGACAGCTAAAGCCAGGTCCTCGGAAGTCATCTAGTCAAAGCCCCACTATGACACACTCCATTGAGTGGACCATAGGATTTATAACTTGAAAAAAACCTTAATTATCAACACTTGTGATTTTCAAAGAAGAGGAAATTAAATCTCAAGTCAATAAGTGAATTGCCCATTCTCACATAGGGTGCTATTAGCAGAATCAAGGATTTGAACCTAGAGTCTCTGACACCAAATCAATTTGCTCTTTCTGCTATACTAAATGACCCTATCCTTCCCATAGTTGACTTTGCAAGTATTTCACAAAATATTTTCCCAAAGGGTGAAAGGGTGAAGGGTTTGCTTTTTAATGATTTTTTCTAAAGGTCTTTAAATGACAACTATTTCTCAAATCTGGAGTAATTACTGAGATAAAGGGCCCTTCTGTCTCACATGTTCTCTTTTTCCCTTTCTCTCTAGCCCCCTCCTGAGGATAGGGTGGAAGGATCTCTTGAACTCTGAACCTCAGAACTATATAGGAAGAGTATGGGACATTCTCTGAAGCCCTGTGCCAATAACCCCAGAATGACTTGTGACTTGGACAGTGGATGTTTGCTGAGCTTTATAGCATGTATTGCTCTGATTGAAGAACAGTGAGCCAGCATAAGGGAAGTTGAAACCTTAATCTTTGACCTGGAAGAGCTACTATCTGTATTCCTACCTTGTGGAAGCAAACAAAAATCTTTGAAACACTATAAGGTGAACTACACAGAAGGCAGAGGCAAGTTTGTGTCCTCAGGTGCCTGACTCCTGGGACTCCACCTCCATGAATCTGAGGTTAATAATTTGTCTTGTGTCTGATGGGCCCTGGTGCATGGTTGCCATTAATTGTTCCTTAATCTCTGACATATTAGTGTGGAGGCAGAACTGATGGCACTTACTAATTATAACTTCAAGCCCACATCCTTCTATCAATGTGTCTTAACTGCTGCCTCCTTAAAAACACTAGAGCCCACCTCTTAGGGATCTGCAGGTGAAAATCACCTACGTGCTTAATACCAATTAACCTGGGAAACGCCTCTTTGCCTATAAACTTTGGAAAGGAAAAGACCTACTTTTACCATCAAGTTTGGCTCTTTCAATTTATTTGAAAATAGAAGGAGTTATTTAGCCTGGAGAATACACAGCCTGGGGGGACAATCACAGTCTCCAAGGCTACAAGAATTGAGTTCCTTTATTTTTAGAGTCTTTTTAAAGCCCAGTGATTTTTTTTTTCTCCATTGAAGATGAGAGTAAGTGGCTTTCAAATGAAACAGGAGGCATTTTAGGTTAGATGTAGAAACAATTTCCTGATCAGGAGGTTTGTTAGACACCAAATGATATGAAAGAAGGAAAATATGCAAGTCTTTATAGACAAAACACGAAATCAATAAATATTTAATAAACACCTACTGTGTGCCAGGCTCTGTGCTAAATGCTAGGGATACAAATATAACTAAAAAACAGTCCCTGCTCTCAAAGGGCTCACAATTTCATGGGAGGATGACATGCAAACAACAAAGTACAAATAAGCTGTATAAGGGATAAATTGGAGATAATCAACAGAGCAAAAGGGCTAGAATTAAGGAGGGCCAGAAAAGGCTTATGGTAGAAGATAAGACTTGTAGGAAGCCAGGAGGCAGAGATTAAGAAGAGAAATATTCCAAGCAATGGGGACAATAAGTGAAAATGCAAGGAGTCAGGAGATGGAATGTCTCATTTTAGGAACAACAAGGAGTCATTGGATCAAAAAATATGTGAAAAGGGGATGAGGTGTAATGGGTATACAGCCTGAAAGATAAAGGGGAGAAGGTTATAAAGGTTTTTGAACACTAGAGCATTTTATATTTAATCCTGGAGGTGACAGGAAGCCACTGGAAATTATTTAAAAGGAGGGCACATAGTCAGACCTGTACTTTAGGAAAATCACTTTGACAGATAAGTGGAGGATGGACTGGCATGGACAGAGATTTGTGGTAAACAGACCAATTTACAGACTATTATAATAATCCAGGCATGAGGTTATTAGGGCCTGCATCTAGGTGGTGACATTGTCAAAGGAGAGAAAACGGCATATAAAAGATCTGTTAAGAAGGTAAAATCTACAGACCTTAGCAACATGATTGTTTACTCATGTTTCTACTGAGGCAAATAGGTGGCACAGGGACTGAATCACTTGACTTCAAACTGTGAAGATCTGAGTTAGAATCCTTGCTTAGAAATTTACCAACTGTGTAATCATGGACCAGTCACTTAACTTCTCTTAGGCTCAGTTTCCTCATTTACAAAATAATGAGGTTGGACTCAGTCTCTAAAATTTCCTTTTAATTTTATCCATATTATCCTCTGATCCTGATTAACCCTTCAAAGGCAGGAATTATGATTCTCTACAGGACTTAGGATAATACCTCCCCCAGAGTAGACATTCAATAAGTGTTGTTGCTCAGTTGTTTCAATTGTTTCCCACTCTTAATGACCCCATGTGGGGTTTTCTTGGCAAAGATAATAGAATGTGGGGCAGCTAGGTGGCACAGTGGATAAAGCACTGGCCCTGGATTCAGGAGAACCTGAGTTCAAATCTGGCCTCAGACACTTGACACTTACTAGCTGTGTGACCCTGGACAAGTCACTTAACCCCAATTGCCTCACCAAAAAAAAAAAAGATAATAGAGTGGTTTGCCATTTTCTTCTAACATTCATTTTATAGATGAAGTAACTGAGCCAAAAAAGGTTAAGTGACTTGCCCAGGGTCACACAGCTAGTAAATGTCTGAGATCACATTTGAACTCAGATCTTCCAGACTCCAGGTTCAGCACGTTATCCACTGTGCCACCTACCTGCCTCTCAATAAATGTAAAACACATTTAAATGAAAATGCAAAGATGCAGTTTGGTTTAATGGATAGTGTGCTGAACCTAGATCCAACTCCACCTCAGTCACTTTGATGTGTGAATATGAAAAGGTCACTCACTCTCTCTGAATCTTATTTTCCTTATTCGAAAAATGTGGATATTTGCACCCTCCCAACAGGTTATTATAAAGAAATCACTTTGCTAACTTTGTCATCATGCAAATATGAATGCATATATTATTAGATATTCACTGGTATATTAAAACATTGCAACTTTCTGATAATATTCTTTTGAGTAGTCAATGACTTCACTCATTTAATTCCCTTTACATAGCCCCTCAGATATTTTTGTATATGTAGATATTTAAATGCTTTAGCATTTAATGAGGAAAAAACAAACAAACAAAAAAACATGGTTTATAGGGAAGACAGGCAGTGACTTCTCAGAGCTCTTTCCCAAATCCCTTCAAATAATGCCATAAGACAATTCCTGAAGCAGCATAACCCACAAAGTGACAAGGTGAAATTATTTTCCAGCCAAAGACATCTTAGAAGGTTGGCAGGAAAGGTCTGTTATACTGGGGTGAGAGTGAAGTACAGATCCTGGTCACACCATACAGACACTGCCAAAGCCCCAGAGAATCAGGTTTCCAGAGCATTGGAATCAGCTGAAGCAGCAGCTACTACTGGAACTGAGCTCACAGACTGGTGAGGGGGTCAAGTGGTTGTCAAGAGAGAGATTGCAGGGGTCTCTGCTGGAACTGAGATGGAACTCTGTTGTGTTGCCCATGCTCTGAACAAGGAAGCAGTCTTGAGTGGCAGGTCCAGGTGAGGGAGGGACACAGGCATGCCAAGTTTGCAACCACAGTGAAACATAATTCTGTTCCTGGGTTAAAGAGCAAGCAGGTCTGTGGTTACTTACAGACCAGAGCACAGGCCAGGGGAATGTGAAGCATAACTCTCCTTAAATTGTACCACATGGTAACCCCTGAAGCTTGGGGCAGTATGCCCTGGAAGTAGTGTCCCACTTTAAGAAGGAGTTAACAGTCAGGAAATAGGCTGGCAAAATGAACTGTCAGAAAAAAATGCAGAGCCTAGAAAGTTTCTTTGGTGACAAGAAAGATCAAAATATACCCTAAGAAGATTACAAAGTTAAAGATCCTACATCCAAAGTTTCCAAGAAAAATATGAATTGGTCTCAGGCAATGGAAGTGCTCAAAAGGGACTTTAAAGATAAGGCAAGAGAGGTAGAGGAAAAAATGGAAAGAGGAATGATAGTGATGGAGAAGGGTAATGAAAAAAAAAGTTAACAGCTTGAAAAGCCAATGGAAAAGGAGATACAAAAGCTCTCTGAAGAAAATAATTGTGGGGCCAGCTAGGTGGCACAGTGGATAAAGCACTGGCCCTGGTTCAGGAGGACCTGAGTTCAAATCAGGCCTCAGACACTTGACACTTACTAGCTGTGTGACCTTGGGCAAGTTGCTTAACCTTCATTGCCCTGGGGAAAAATTGCTTAAGAATTAGGATTGAGCAAATGTAAGCTAATGACTTTATAAGAAATCATCCAAAACTAAAATAAAGCAAAACCAAAAATATGAAAAAAAAAATAGAGGCAATATGAAATATCTTCTTGGAAAAACAGCTGACCTGGAAAATAGATCCTGGAGAGATAATTTGAAAATTATTGGACTGCCTGAAAGTCATGATCCAAAAAGTTGTCAGGGAAAATTGCCCTTATATTCTAGAAGCAGAAAGTAAAATAGAAATTGAAAGAATCTACTGAACACCTCCTGAAAGAGATCCCAAAATGAAAGCTTACAGGAATATTATAGCCAAATTCTAGAATTCCCACTTCAAAGAAAAAATACCTCAAGCATACAGAAATAATTCAAGTATGGTGGGGCCACATTCAGGATAATACGAGATCTAGCAGCTTCTACATTAAAGTTTCAGGGGCTTGGACTATGATATTCCAGAACAGAAAACAATTGATATTACAATCAAGAATCACCTACCCAGCAAAAATGAGTGTAATCATTCAGGGGAAAATGAGAATTCAATGAAAGAGAGGACTTTCAGGCATTCATGATGGAAAGACCTGAGCTGAATTGAAAATTTGACTTTCAAACACAAGACTCTAGGGAAGCTTAAAAAGGTAAACAGAAAAAAGAAATCATAAAGTATATTAAAAGGTTAAACTGTTTGCATTCCTACGTGAGAAGATGATACTTGTAACTCCTAAGAACTTTCTATTTATTAGGGTATGTGGATGTAGTATATTTAGACAGAGAGCATAGTTGTGAGTTAGTTGAATATGAATGATCTTTTTTAGAAAAGTATCTCACACAAAAGAAGCAATAAAAAGCTTATGGAGTGGAGGAGAAGATGGGAGCTGAGGGGAGTGAGTGAGCCTTACTCTCGTTAGAATTGGCTCAAAATGGAAATAACACATACACTCAACTGGGTAGAGTAATCTATCTAACACTGCAGGAAAGTAGGAGAGGAAAGTTATAAGAGGGGAGGGATGAAAGAAGGGAGGCCAGATTGGAGGAGGAGGCAGTCAGAAGCAAAACACTTTTGAGGAGGGATAGGGTGAAAGAAGATAGATAATAGAGTCAATATCATGGGGAGGGAATAGGATGGAGGGCAACACAGTTAGCAACAGTAACTGTGAAAAAATTAAAGCAGAGGCAAGAGCAATGTAAAAGGATGATGATGAGGACGACATTGATTATTGATTGATGTATTGATGAGGATTTGGATGAAGATGAGGATGGATTGTTGAAGATTGATTGATGATGGGGAATTATTGATGAAGAGGAGGATTGATTGATGAAGATGAGGACTAATTGATAAGGAGGAAGATTTATTCATGATGATGAGGAGGACTGATTGATGATTGATTGACGATGACAATGATAAACCACATGGTACTTACTTTGTTGGGCTATTGTGAAGAAAATTCTTCGTCAGGTATAAGGTACTATATAAATACTGTTGTGGAAATTTATTTTGATTTGGGGACCCTACCTTTAGAATGAGATTAGAAAGCCTTAGGCCCTCAGGGACTCTCCCCCTCCTCCTCAGCTTCAGCTGAGTGAAAAAGCCCCGTGGGCTATACAAGACGCCAGGTCAGACAGCTGGGGGGAAAAAAGCCCCCAGCTCCCTCCAACCCGAGCAGAGCTATCTGAAGGATCCCAGATGGCCTGTGCTGAGGCATGAGGCTAGAGAGCACACCCTTCCCCCACCAGCTGCAGCTCTGGAGGGTGGATAAGCTTGGTCTGTGGGGGCGAAGGAAGCCCCAAGATTTGAGTGGAGAGAAGAAAAGGTATATATAGACCTGGGAGTTAGACAGGAAAAAAAAGAAGGAGCAAGGACGGACTAGATAGAGAGACAAGATTGGAGAGGGGTGACTAGAGGGGAGCGCAGATAAGGACGGAGGAGAGTTCGATTCGGAAAAGGAGAGATGGGGCTGACAAGGTTACAGGCCTTAATACAAACCAGGGAAAGTGTAATGTGCCCTGAGGCTGGAGGTGGCTAAGGCCCTTATTGTATTCAAAAAGTTCTAATTGCGGCAGGTGGGAAAGAGACCACAGGAAAGCAGTCAGGTTGTACACTTTATTTCCCTGTATTCCTAATTTGAAATAGTATCTCATAAATAAACTCTGCTTGGATTATTTGGTTAAGAGGCTTCTTAATTTTTAGTCTATCAGTTTGGGAGCAGTGTGGTGGAACTTTATAGACAGCCCACATTAAATTGATGAAGTCAGATAGCCAAATAGTCAAAAGTCCCCGGTTTGGTCCTCCAGTCATATTAGCCCCCCAAAATTAGGCCCAGTCAAGTCAAAAATATTTTTACACTATCTATTACTGTTGTTGCAATAATCAACCTCATGTGTTTTGTAAGGAAATCTCTCTTTAAAGAATTTTTAAATTTAGTTTACTATAAAAAAAATGATGAGCAGGTTGCTATCAGAAAAACCTGGAAAGACCTTAATGAGCTGATGCAAAGTGAAATGTACTACATACAAAAAGCAGCAATATTGTAAGATGATCTTCTGTAAGTGACTGGTTATTTTAAGTAATGCAATGATACAAGACTACTCTGAAGGACTTATGAAAAATACAATCCTTCTATAGAGAAAGAACTGATAGTATCTGAATAAAGATTGAAACTTTTTTTTGTTATTTCTTTTATCTGAAGTTTTGTTTTTGTCTGTTTTCTTTGACAACCTAGATAATGTGGAAATGTTTTGCATGACTACTCATGTATAACTTATATTGAATTGCTTGAGTTCTTGTCGGGGAAAGTAGGGAGGAAGAGAATTTGGAACACAAAGGTTCTTTTAATTATGTCAAATTTTGTTTTTACATTTAATTTGGGAAAATAAAAATTCTATACAAGATGGAAAAACAAAACACTTTTTTTAAAAAACATGGTTTATATTATTTCACAGAATAAAGATATAATCTAGACTAGACCGAGGAAAAAATGACCAATGCAAAGAAGTCAATTCAGGGGACTGAACAAAAAAGAATTATTCATTACAGAGGCTGATTACACAGTTTGTGTATTATTCACAAGATCTCTTAGCCAGCTACCAAGTATTGGCAGACTTTGAGTCATTTAATATATCCACAGAGGTGGGACTAAGATAAATTCCTTAAATATCGATATTTTTGAGACAAATTCTCCTTATCTTGATCAAATGTGAAGTATAGTGGCCACTTAGCTACCAGATCCCAATACTGATCTGCACCAAAGCATGAACCTGCTCCATTTTATCCCTGTAACTTCAATAGTTGTCTCTCTCTAGAGAGCAGTAGGTTCTACTCTCTGGAGATCATTATATTGGTGCTGGACTCAGCACAGCGATAGAAATCACTTAGTAATTTATGATAAGGAAGCCATATTTTTGCTAGCTATCAGTTATTAGTGTCCACTTGATATATTCTAGGCAAGGCAGTCATAGAGTTTTTGTTCCCTCTTTGTAGTGAAAGACTTAACAGTAAAAACAAAACAACCCCCCCCAAAAAAAAAACTATGATGTTTTTAATGCCCTTTCCACCATATGGAGGTTCCCTACTTTATCACAGATGGATTTGGACTTGGATAGAGTCATCTAAGGGCAGAGAGCTCAGCTGGCATTGAAATGAAGCCAACTGATAAGTGGAACTTTTTCCAGGCTGAAATAAAAAATGTTTTGTCTGGCATTCAAATCTTCATAACCTTTCAGTCTTCTTACACCTTACTCCTTGAATCATACTTTCTTTTCTAGTAATATTGGCCTCCTGACTATTTCAAGAACAAGATACTCCATCTCTTGTTTCCAGGCATTTTCTCTGGTTGTTCTCTCTGTAGTCATGTGAGGAAAACCCTCTATCCTCAACTCTACCTATTGATTTCCCTAGTTTCTTCAAAGCCCCTCTAAAATCTTATCTTTTACATGGAATCTTCCCCATTCCCTCTTATTTCTAGTGCCATACCTCTATTAATCAATTCCTATTTACCCTATATGTAGCTTCTTTTGTATACATTTGTTTGCATGTTGTCTCCCCCATTAGATTATAAGCATTGAACTGGAAATCCTCTACATTTTAGTAATTATTTGATTTTTGACAAGCCATGTAACCTTTTACTTAAGAGGCTTCATTTATCATTTATATATCAAGGAAGTTAGACTAAATTATGGGTTCTTAACCTGGAGTCTATGAACTATATCTGTGGATAGATTTCATGGGATCTATGAACTTGAATGGGGGGAATACATTTTTTTGTTTGTTTTCACTAAGCTCTAACTTAAATTTAGTTTTGACTTTAATTATTTGAAAACATTATTCTGAGAAGAGCTACATAGGCTTCATCAGACTTCCCCAAAAGACTAAGAACTCCTGAATTAGATATTCTTTAAGATTTCTTCTAGCTCTAAGGTTCAATAGTTCTTGGGATGTTGCCTTCAGTCCAAACAACCTATGACAAAACATTTGTACAATGCCTGGTGCATGGTAGGCATTCAATAAATACTTGTTGATTGTGTGTATGCAGCTGTGTGATTGACAAAACTTAAAATGCATGTCATATGTCATACAATGGGTCTATCATTTTAATTCAATTCAGAAAATTATTATTATACACCTGCTGTGAACAGAAAACAGTTGCAGATGTGAAGAAGATAAAAAATAGATAGGTCTTTGCCTTGCCCTCATAGAACTTAAAAGCTAAGAGGGAGCTATAATATATCCACAAATAAGACATAAAAATAAGATAAGAGTTATAAAGTACATAAGTAAGGTGTGAATAAAATCATGTCATATCTAAAGGAGAAAAGTCATTAATGACCAGAAGGATCAGAGAAGGCTTCATAGAAGAAGTAGCATTTAAGCTGGTTTTAAATTATGGGAAGAAATTTTAAAAGGTTGATAATTGGTCACAGTATGTGGAACATATATATTATATACATATACATATATATGTATATGTATATATACACATATACATATATGCACATGTGTATGTGTGTTTGTGTATGTGTGTCTGTATATGTGTGTGTGTGTTTATATATATATGTGTGTGTGTGTGTGTGTGTGTGTGTGTGTCCAATTTACCTGGAGCATATGGAGAACAAACAGTGGAATAGTACAAAATAGAAGACTGGAAATGTAGGGTAGCATCAGTTGTGACCAGCCTAAGGAGTCTGAACTTTATTTAGTAGGCAATAAGAAACAAATGATGAGTTTTGAGCAGATGAGTGGCATGACTATATTTCTACATAAGAACAATTAGCCTGATAGTAGGTTGATGAACGTAAGGCTGGAGGCACAAAGGCTTATGAGGAGTCAAGAGTCTGGTTATGAGGTAACAAGGCTACCCTACATTTCCAGGCTGGTGACATTGGGAATAGAGAGGATAGGAATAATATGTGAGATATCTGTGTGAACTTGAATCAGTCACCTAAATTCCTTTAACCTTAATTTATTTATCTATGAAATGATATGATAAGACTAGATGATCTCTGTGGTACTTTCTGACTCGAGATAGATGATAGCATTATCCTACGATCATGGGAAGTAGAAGCTGCGTGACTTGGTATCTGATTGGCTAAAAGACATAATAGAGAGATCAAGAGTGAAGAATCAAAGATAATACCGATATTTCAACATAAGAAACTAGATGAATAATGGTGTTACTGAAAGAAATAATGAAGTCAGGAGAGGCAGATTGTGGGGGCAAAATAATAATCTTGGTTTTGAACATGTTGAATTTGAGATGCATTAGGACATCCCCATTGCTATGTCATTAAGCAACCAGAAATATGTCTAGAATTCTAGACCAGGGATATAGATTCAAGTGGCATTGTAATAAAGGTGGAAGATGAGAGCACTGGAGGAAATAAAATTGACAAGGGCATATAAAGAGGCGGGGAGGTGATGAACACCAAAATCTATAAATTGGGGGAGAAAATGAGAATCCAGGCAAGTACATAAAAGAGTATTTAGAAAAGGCCAAGTAGAAAAGAATGGCCACTTAAAAGCAGAAAGGGTAAGAATAACCAAAATGAAGAATCAGTAGACTCAAATGCTACAGAGAGGTCAAGCAGGATGAGAACTAGATTTTTTAAAAAGTCACTGGATTTATTAATTATGAGGTCTTTGGTGAACTTTGATAAATGATTAGAAGGGGCCAATCCCCAATTGCAAGGGGCTGATTGAACTAAGTGTCTCAGCTGGGAAAACTCTGTGGTAGCCTTGCCACTATGTATGCAAAAATAGCCCAAATGGGGTAAACTGATGATCAAGTCAGAAATACTTTAAATCAACTCTCAGAGTCAGTACTCAGGGAAGCAATACATTAGAGAAAGGGTCCACCATCCTTTCTATCAATACCAACTGCCAACCAATTGCCACTGTAGGGCATGTAGGCCCAAGAGCCCTGAGAAGAGCCATGCCCCACACAACCACACGACGGTCCCTACTTCCAGCCTACTGTGAAATTATCCAAGGAGGCAAACTTTTTAGAAATGGGACTCACCACTGCCTCTGCAGGTGCTATGGCCTCTATCTCCTTAGCAGCCAGTTACTGAAGACCAAGAAAAGAAATGTCCTTACTGCCAAAGTCATTGGCACCATGACATGGTTCAACATTAGCAACTTGTGTAGTTCTATTTTAAAAAATGAGAATAAAGAAGATGATGTACCTGTGTGTCCTAAAGACCATTGGACCTTTTCATCTAACTTGGGGGTGATACCTTCCATAGGTGTTGTCTCTTCCTATTGGAACATGAGCTTAAAGAAAACAGGGACTGTTACACTTTTGCATCTCTTCCCCAGCATTCAGCACAGTGCTTTACCTCTACTACGTGTTTAATAGTATTTTTCATCCCTTTATTTTCATTCATTAATGTTGAGTCATGTCTTATTGTAATTTCACCTGATCTGACTGATGATAATAGTGCTTCTAAGCCCCACTGGTTTTAATATACCTGTAAGGGGGCAGCTAGGTGGCACAGTGGATAGAGCATCGGCCCTGGATTCAGGAGGACCTGAGTTCAAATCCGACCTCAGACACTTAACACTTACTAGCTGTGTGACCCTGGACAAGTCACTTAACCCCAATTGCCTCCCTGAAAAAAATATATATATACCTGTAAGCTGCTTGTTCATTGGACTCAATGCAACTTTGAAGTGTCTTCAATTTCTTTCTCTGTGTCAATCTAATCCTATTTATTGAGGAATGGAGAAAGATTGAATGTTACTGGAAATTCTACATTAGAATTTGCTGTTCCTTTGAACATTCAAATGATCATTTCAAAGTATCCACTGGGGATCCAGCTTTATAGCTTAGATAACCTCAATCCAATTTCCCAGAACATTGAGATTTTTAGGAAGTTTGAATTGTGCTTCCTTTGGGTCTCACTCATCTTGTATTAATTTACATAGCACTTTCAAGAGGAAATGTAGGGCATAGTATGTAGTAATGTGTTCACACTAATAGACTAACACACCCAAACCAAAAACATTTAGTTTATGATCTTGTTTACTTTACTAACATAATTGTAGAATATTAATGAGGCTTGAGATTAGCTAATTAGTATGTTATATAGAATCATAAGATATTGGAGCAGGAGTGGACCTTAGACATCAACTCCTCCAATCTTCTCATTTTATAGGTGAGGAACATAAGGTCCACATAGATGGAATAATTCAGTCGAGACTATGGTTATATGACACCAAAAGTATCATTTCATACAGAAAAATTAATAGTAAAATATATTTATCATGTTGAATGAAAAAGAAGTGCAGGCAGGGGAGGCTATTGAACAAATTTTTCACAATCTAATTGGTTAGACTGGAAATCAATACAAAAATGGTTCTCAAAGGCTCTGTTGTGTTTCTGTAGGGGAGCTGGGGACTCTCAGATGTTGTTACTTCAGGTAAAATAAAATTTATTTGTTCTTGTTGTTGTTGTTGTTGTTTGCAGGTCAATGAGGGTTAAGTGACTTGCCCAGGGTCACACAGCTAGTGTCAAATGTCTGAGGCCGGGTTTGAACTCAGGTCCTCCTGAATCCAGGGCTAATGCTTTATCCACTGCACCACCTAGCTGTCCCTAAAATAAAATTTATAATCCATTTTGTATAAATTTTGCTGTACAAAGTAAATATAGATGGCCATACCCTTGATCTTGGCATTACTCAGAAGTGTTCCACTTCCATCATCGTGAATTTTGAAATTCCTTTATTTGATCATAATATATTGTTATCCCATCCTTTCCTCTGCCTTAAAACACCTATGTTCTTGTCTTCACCATGAACTCTAATCCATTCATACCTCAGTTCTTCTCCAGGGCATTACCCCTTCATTTGGCTACCCTTCTCTTCTTACCCTTGGTAAAGCAGCTCAATGATACACTATCTTCTTCTCTTGAAACCCTTTCCCCCTTATCGATAATATATCTCTCCCTTCTAAGACACAGCCTTAAATTAATCCCACTCTCCTATTCATGAGCTGCTGAACAAAGGTAGAAAAAATCAATAAATGGCATAACCTGGGCCCACTAGATATTCATATTAGATAATCTCAACTTTGCCCTCACTAAAAAAAGGCAATCTTTTTATATTTTCCTAATCAATTCACTATCTCACTTACCACAGTTGCTCTACCAAACTTTTTCAACCTTTTTCAAACTTCTCATGACTCTCCTAACCTGTAGCCTCTCAGTTAAGAAACCTGATTCATATTTCATTTTTTATCATAAAAGTATTTTATTATTTTCCAGTTATATGTAAAGATAGTTTTTCACATTTGTTTTCATAAGTCTTTTAGTTCCAAATTTTTCTCCCTCCATCCCTTCCTTTCCTCCCCCTCCCCAAGACAGAAAGCAATCTGATATAATATATATATATATACATATGTGTATATATATGTGTGTGTGTGTATGTATATATATATATGCAATAATGTTAAACATATTTCTACATTAATCATGTTGTGAAAGAAGAATCAGAACAGAAGGGAAAAGCCTCAAAAAAGAAAAAAAAGTAGAAATAGTATGGATCAATCTACATTCATAATCCACAGTTTGTTTTTCTGAATGTGAAGAACATTTTTCCATCATGAGTTCTTGGAATTGTCTTGGATCATTGCACTGCTAAAAAGAACTATCACCATTGATCATCAAAATGTTGCTGTTGCTGTGTACATTGTTCGCCTGGTTCTGCTCACTTCATTCAGCATCAGTCCACTTAAGTCTTTCCAGGTTTTTCTGAAATCTGCTTGCTTATCATTTCTTACAGCAAAATAGTATCCCATTACACTCATATACCACAACTTGTTCAGCCATTCCCCAATTGTTGGGCATTCCCTAGATTTCTGATTCTTTGCCACCACAAAGAAAGCTGATATAAATATTTTTGTACATGTGGGTCCTTTTCCCTTTTCTATGATTGCTTTGGGATACAGACCTAGTAGTGGTATTACTGGATCAAAGGGTACACACAGCCCCATAGCCCTTTGGGCATAGTTTCAAATTACACTCCAGAATGGTTGGATCAATTCACAACTCCACCAACAATGCATTAATGTTCCAGTTTTTCCACAGCTTCTCCAACATTTATTATTTTCCTTTTTTGTCATAATGGCCAATCTTATAAGTGGGAGGTGGTACCTGAGAGTTGTTTTAATTTGAATTTCTCTGATCAGTGGTTATTTAGAGCATTTTTTCACATGGCAATAGATAGCTTTGATTTTTTCATCTGAAAACTGCCTGTTCATATCCTTTGACCATTTCTTAATTGGAGAATGACTTGCATTCTTATAAATTTGATTTAGTTTCCTATATGTTTTAGAAATGAGGCCTTTATCAGAAACACTGGCTGTAAAAATTGTTTCCCAGCTCTCTGCTTGCCTTTTAATTTTTGCTGCATTGCTTCTGTTTCTGCAGAACCTTTTTTAATTTAATGTAATCAAAGTCATCCATTTTGCATTTCATAACATTCTCTATCTCTTGTTTGGTCATAAATTGCTCTCCTCCCCATAGATCTGAGAGGTAAACTATTCCTTCCTCTCTTAGTTTACCTATGGTATCACCCTTTATATCTAAATTATGTACCCATTTTGACCTTATTTTGGTATATGATATAAGATGTTGGTGTATGCCTAGTTTTTGCCATTCATATTTCATTTTAAAAATTAGGTCATTTACTGAAAGCTCCCTCTTTTCCAATCCTCTTCATTTCACATCACTCAGATGCCTTCTCATTTATCCTTGTCTCACATAAACAAAGGTCCTTTCTCCTTGCCAAGGCAAATCCTTCTACATGTACAAATTATCCCATTACATCCAGTCTTATGTACCAGATTGCCCCCTCTACCATACCCACTATCTTGCTAATCTTCCATTTCTCCCTGGTTACCTCTTCCCTATTACTTATAAACATGCCTATGTTTTCCCCATCCTCAGAAAATCCACACTAGCTATGAAGCCATAACTCACCTTCCATTTATTTCTATACTCTTTGAGGCGTTTTGTTCTTCATCTCCTCAACAAGATGAGCAACCATCTACAATCAGCACTTCTACTTTCTTCTCATTATTTTCTTAAGTCTCTGAGGCCTACCTTCTGACTTTATTCAAACAGAACCTCAAAGTTCTCTTCAAAGTTCCCATTGGTCTTCTAATTGCCAAATAAAATATTTTTTCTCAATTCTCATCCTTCTTTAGTTCCCTGCAACCTTTAATTATTATCATCTTATCCTTAATACACTACTCTCACTAGGTCTTTATGATACTTCTCTCTCCAAGTTCTCCTACTTACCTGAATATTAATTAACAATCCCCTTTGCTCAATCATCATTTGTGCCATAAGTACAAGTTATGATTGTCTGTTACCACTTCTTTATCCTCTATATTGTTGCTTAATGATCTCATCAGATTCTATATTTTCAATTAATTATTCCTATGCCTTTCTCATCAATTCCAGTCTTACATCTCCAATTGCCTATTAGATATCACAAACTGGATGTCTCTTAGACAGCTTAAACTCAATATGTCTAAAACTTAACTCACGATCTTTCCTCCTAAACTCTTCCCTCTTTCTTCCCCCCACTCGGGCTTAAAACATTTTTGTTATTTTCAGCTCCCCAGCTCTCATCCCTCCATATTAAATATATTGCCAATTTCTGTCAATTTTACCCTTCTAACACCTTTAAAAAATGCTTCATTTTCTTCTCTGACATTGCTACCACCCTGGTGCAGGCTCCCATCATGTCATCCCTAGAATGTTGTAATAGTCTCCATTTCTTTTTGTAAAAGTATGTTTTTAATTTTATTTTTCTCAATTACATGTTAAAAACAATTTTAACATTCATTTTTAAAAATAATTTTTGAGTTCCAAATTCCTTCTTCCCCCCCTTTATTCCCCTCTTTTTGAGAATATAAGCAATTTGATATAGATTATGCATGTGAAGTACTGGAAAATATATTTCCATACTACCCATGTTGCAAAGGAGAACATGAACCAAAAACAAGAAAAATAAAGTTTTTTAAAGTATGCTTTGATGACCAGCATCTGGGATAAAAATGCACTATTTGACAAAAACTGCTGGAAAAACTGAAAAACAATAGGGTACAAACTAGGTATAGACCAACATCTCATACCATAAACCAAGGGAAGGTCAAAATGAGTACATTATTTAGACTAAGACTTCTTAAACTTTTTCTTTCATGACCCCTTTTCACCTGAGAAATTTTTATTTGACCCCGGATATATAGGTACATGAAATAAGCATATACAACCTTTTAGTGTTTTTCTAAAATTTTAAACAAGAAGTTTATTTAAACAAGAAGAAAACTGTCTAGGATCAATTTCTTTATAGTAATTTATCCCTCCTGAGAGACAGAGATTGCCCTACATGTAACAGCTATGCGCAAAAAAGTTGTAAAATCATCCTTTATTTTACAATGATAAAAGAAAAACATTGAAATTATCCAATAAAACATGATGTGCAAGGATTTTTGAGTGTGTTGTTGTTGTTGTTGTTAAACAATGAGAGCAAAATAACTTACTGGAATATAAAGATAAAAGTTAAATGAGCATGCCACTAATGGAGAAAAGGGATATTTTCACAGAACCAGTTTGTTTTTCCCCTCCCCATCTCCATTTGATGTTGATCAAAACATACCATTTGCCATTTGCTTTAAAAAAAAATAGGCATTATGCCTGTGCACATACATGAGTTACTTTATTTACAATAAAGGAATGGGGGAAGGGAATCAAAGAAAAGAGAAAACTATACTGCTGTAGTCAGGATATGGATGAACCAAATCTTGGTTTTCTAATTGTGAATGTCTTGTTTTCCTTGGGAGCACAGTTATGGAGTAAAGTTGCAGATTCTCTTTTTAGTAAAGCCTGTCTGCTGCTGGAATACATTAATTGTATCCTCATCCTCCATTTCCAACTGTGCAGGTGTGTCTGTTTCATTGATTGGTTGCCCATCAAATCAGAATCTGATCTGCCTCATTGACAAACCATGTTGTTCACAACAGGCTTTCATTAATTTAATAAGTGGTGTGTGCCTCTTAATCTCAAATTGCATCACCAAACCATCTTGTCCTGCCACCTTCAAATTAATGTGTTTGTTTTCAGTCTTTATTCCTTCCTTCAGCTTTTTGTTGGCCATGGTGAGTCTGGGGATCTCCTCAGGCACCACTTCACAAAAGAGGCACCAGGATTATTTTCTCCAAGGGAATGGGGGGGAGAAGCAGCAGGAGCAGGAGCAGGAGGAGGAGGAGGAAGAGGAAGATGATGGTGGTGATGATGGGGAGAAAGAGGAGGAGAAGAAAGAAGAGGAAGAGGAAGAAGAGGAAGAGGAAGAAGAGGAAGAGTCATAAGAAGCTTTGATTTTGGCAGCTAAGTGGTGCAGTGGATAAAGCACTGGCCCTGGATTCAGGAGGACCTGAGATCAAATCTGGCCTCAGACGCTTGACACTTACTAGCTGTGTAACCCTGATCACTTAACCCTGATTGCCCCACAAAAAATAAAATAAATAAATGTTTAGGGAGAAAAGTTTGGAACTCTAAATCTTATGGAAATGAATGTTGAAAACTACCCTTACATGTAACTGGAAAAATATAAAATAAACTTAGAAAAATAAAAACAAAACAAAAAATAAATAACTAACTAAATAAGAAGCTTTGATTTAGACATAAAGGGTGACACCATAAACAAATTGGAAGAGCAAGGAATAGTCTACCTGTCAGATCTAAGGAGATAGGAAGAATTTGTGCCCAAACAAGTGATAGAGACTATCATGAAATGTAAAATATTTAGTTTTTATTATATTAAATTTAAAAGGTTTGGCACAAACAAAACCAATGCAAACAGGATTAGAAGAAAAGCAAGGTTCCTGGGCAGAGTCAAGATTGTGGAGGACAGGCAGTGACTCCTCAGAGCTCTTCTCCAAATCCTTCCTAATCCCTTCAAATAATGTCATAAGATAATACCTGGTGCAGCAGATCCCACAAAAGGATGGAGTGAAATTATCTTCCAACCAGGGATGACTTGTAGTGTCAGCAGAAGGGGTCTACTGTGCTGGGGCAGGAGTGGAATCCAACCCTGTGGTTGTTCTGACACTGTTCCAGCCCCAGGCAGGCTGTGCCAGAGAAAGAGACCCCTGGAGCCTCTGAATCACCTGCAATGTTGGCTTCTTCTGGAACTAAGCTCATGGTCTGGTGAGAGGGCTGAATGGTTGGCCAAGGATGGGGGGTAGTATTGCAGGGGTCTCTGCTGCTGCTGAGGTGGAACTTGTTTTTTTTTACCCCTGCTGGGAACCAGACAGCAACCTTGAGTGGAAGCGGCCCAGGTGGGAGACGGGAACAGGCTCACCAGAGCTATCAACCCAATGAAACAAAAATTTTGTTTTCTGGTTGAAGAGAAAGTAGGCCTGGTGTTGTTTCCAGACCATAGCACAGGCCAGGTGAGTGAAGAATCTGCCACTCTTTAAATGATACCACCTGGGACCCCCTGAAGCTTGGGACAGAGCAGCCTGGTAGCAAGGCCCAACTTTAAGAAAGAGTTAAAAGTCAAGAAATAGGTGGGCAAGATGAGTAGACAGAGAAAGATGCAGACCATTGAAAATTTCTTTAGTGACAAGGAAGATCAAGGTACACCTTCAGAAAGGATAGCAACATCAGGGCTCCTATATTCAAAGCTTCCAAGAAAAATATGGATTGGTCTCAGGCCAGAGAGGTGCTAAAAAGGACTTGGAAGATAAAGTAAGAGAGGTAGAGGAAAAAATGGAAAGAGAAATGAAAGTAATGCAGGAAAGTCATGAGAAAACAGTCTACAGCTTGAAAAGCCAAATGGAAAAGCTCTCCGAAGAAAATAATTGCCTAGGAATTAGAATGGAACAAATGGAAGCTAATGACTTTATGAGAAACCAAGACACAACAAAGCAAACCCAAATGAATAAAAAAATAGAGGGCAGAGTGTGCTGGGCTGCGCTGACCTGGGCAGGACAATGAATCAGGAGCTAATGGCCAAACCCCAGGTGAGCACTGGATTGAAAGTGATGTAGATGGGGGGGGGGGTCAATGTTCTGTAACTGAAAAGGGGTCAGGGTGGGTTTCAACGGGTGGCCAGAAAATGATCGACGCAGTGAAGTGCTGAAGAGAAAATGGTGCAGATTTCTTTTCTCACTATGAATATCTTTGTGCACTTCAAGACTCTATACCTCTGCCTGTTGTGGGAGCCAACCTGAGGCTAGGGGTGCTCGATTTCAATACAGACCACCTCAAGCTCCTGGACTGGGCACCTTTGTTAAGTGCCCTTATGATAGATAAACTTTTGCCCTCTGTTGTCATCAGGAGCTCATATCAAACAGGTTTTGGAGATTCAGTTTCTGGTAGGTATAAAGCTTATTTTAAAAGGTGAATTCCTACAATTAGATCCAAAGAGGTGACCATCCAAATATGTAAAGCTATTAAAGGCTGTTTTACTGTATCTACTGCTCTGAAGAACCTAGAGCTTCAGGGAATATGTTTGAGAGAACAAGATTTAATATTCTTAACAAGGGGATTGAATAAATCTGTGTCTTTGGTACATGTATTTCTAGCATATTGTCCAATTGGAGATGGAGGTTTAGAAATTATCTGTCAAAGTGTGAAGATCTCAGTAACCCTCAAGACTATAAACTTCTCTGGGTGTAATCTGACTTGGCATGGGGCAGAACATCTGGCCAATATCTTAGAGTACCAGGCATTAAGGAGGCATGAGGATGTCTTCACTATCAAGTCCTGATCTAGATGGCTTGGCAGGCTTGCAGAAAAACCTGGGAAAACCTACATGAGCTAATGCAACATGAAATATACTGTATAAAAATAACAGCTATACTGTAAGATGGTCTTCTATGAATGACTTGGTTATTTTCAGCAATGCAATGATCGAAACAACACTGAGGGTCTTATGAAAAATGCAGTCCATCTACAGAGAGAACTGATGGTATCTGAATACAGATTGAAGTTTTTTGCTATTTCCTTTATCTGAAGTTTTATTTTTGTCTGTTTTCTTTCAAAACCTGGCTAATGTGGAAATGTATTGCATGACTGCTCATATATAGTTTATATTGGATTGCTTGAGTTCTTGGGGATGGATGGGGAGGGAGGGAGGAAGAGAATTGGAACAGAAAGGGTTTATTTAAATTCATGTCAAAATTTGTACTTTACATGTAATTTGGGAAAATAAAATTCTAAACATAAAATTAAAAAGAAAAAGAAAACCAGAGAGCTGAGAAAAAAATTTTACAGCAAGTGTCTTTAATTAAGGCCTCTTTTCTCAAATATATAGAGAACTAAATCAAATTTATAATACATGCCATTCCCCAGTTGATAAATAGTCAATTGATATGAACAGGCAATTTTCAGAAATAGAAATCAAAACTATCTAGTCATATGAAGAAGTGCTCTGAGTCACTTGTGAAAAGAGAAATGCAAATGAAAATAACTCCAAGGTACTACCTCATACCTATCAGTATGGCTAATATGAGAAAAAAGAAGGAAAATGATAAATGTTGGAGAGGATGTGGGAAAATTGGGACATTAATACACTGTTGGTAGAGTTGTGAATGGATCCAACCGTTCTGGAGAGCAATCTTGAAGTATGCCCAAAGGGTGAGCAAACTGTGCATATATACCCTTTGATCCACCAATACCACTACTATGTCTGTATCCCAAAGAGATCATAAGAAAGGGGAAAGGACTTACATGTGCAAAAATTTTTATAGCACCCCTTTTTTATGGTGACAAAATATTGGTAATTGAGGGGCTATCCATAAATTGGGTAAGGGCTGAACAAGTTGTGGTATATTAATGTAATGGATTAGTATTGTGCAATGAGAAACAATGAGCAGGTAGATTTCAGAAAAACCTGGAAAGACTTGTATGAACTGATACAAAGGTAATTGTGCAGAACCAGGAAAACATTGTACACAGTAACAGCATTATGGGATAATCAATTATAAATGACTTAGCTCTTCTCAGCAACACTTGCAATAGACTCATGATGGAAACTGCTATCCACATCCAGATAAAGAACTGATGGACTCTGAAGTCAGATCAAAACATGCTTTTTTCACTTATTTTATTTTTTTCCCTTTTGGCCTGTTCCTTCTTTCACAACTATGACTAATGTGGAAATATGTTTTACATGATCATGCATATATAACATATCAAGTTGCTTAGCATTTTGCAATTAGGGGAGGAGAGGAAGACAGAAAAGTTTGGAACTCAAAATCTTATAAAAATGAATGCTAAAGATTGTCATTACATATAATTAGGGAAAATAAAATACAATTTTTAAAAGTATGCTTTGATTTTTGCATTCAGATTATAACAATTTTCCCCCTCTGGAGGTGCATAGCACTTTTCATCATGTCTTCAGAACAGTCTTGTATTATTTTATTGCTAGGAATAGCTAGATCATGCACATTTGACCATTGTACAATATTGCTGTTAACTGTGTACAATATTCTAGCTCTGCTCACTTCACTTTGAATCAGTTCATATGTCTTCCCAGGTATTTTTGAAACCATCCCAATCGTCTTTTCTTATAGAACAAGAGTATTCTGTCACAGTCATATACCACAACTTGTTCAGCCCTTCCCCAATTGATGGGCATCCCTTTAATTTCCAAGTTTTTGTCAACACAAAAAAGACAGCTATACATGTTTTTGTACTCATGGGACCTTTCCCTCTTTCTTTGATCTCTTTGAGTTCATATTCTTCTTCTAACAGTACTTTAGTTGTGTCGGTAGCTAGGTGGCCCTGGGCACTGAGAGCAGTAAACCTAAAATCAGGATGACCTAAGTCCAAATCCCCCCTCAGACATTTACAAGCTATGTGACCTGGACAACACACTTATCCACAATCTGCCTCAGTTTCCCCAACTGTAGCTTAAATAGGACTAATAATACCACATGCCTCCCTAAGTTGTTGTAGGCATTGAATGAAATATTTTCAAAGTTCTTAGCACAATGCCTAGCTAATAGTAGGCACTTCTTTCTTCATGTGATCATAGGTAAGACATTTAATTAATCTCTTCAAATCAAGACTCTCTTAAGAGTTTAGTTTTCTCTTGGTTTTCAGTCACAGTGTTCCCATAGGAGGAGTACGAGGTAATGTATGTAAAGGACTCTGCAAACATTATATTTCTATTTCAGTATTACTATTAAATGAAAACATGATCTCATGATTTGACAAAGCACCAAGTCAGTCAAAGCAGTCCAAACCAGGGCAGCTAGGTGGCACAGTGGATAGAGCACTGGCCCCGGATTCAGGAGTCCCTGAATTCAAATCCAGTCTCAGACACTTGACACTTACTAGCTGTGTGACCCTGGGCAAGTCACTTAACCCCAATTGCTTCACAAAAAACTAAACCAAAACAAAACAACAGCAAAAAAAGCATTCCAAACGACATAGTACAAACTATAGACAAACATACTCTCATTTGGCCAAGTCACTCACTGCATGTACTTGGTGCTGGGGCTTATGGCTGTTTTTCCATCTGTTTGCTGACAGTGCAATCAGCTTAAATTTCTGAACATCAAAATATCCATAGTAGAACTCAGGCAGAGACCAGAAACAATAACCCCAGTGTATGCAACTGCTTAAATATCTTTCTAGAATGATTTGACACTCAAAATGCCTATAAAGAAAATTATTTTTAAATGACCCATTCATATGCCATTTGAAGTCCCAGATCCATTTCCTTCATCAGGAGTTACTGGTTTCAAACAGATTTTCCACTTTATCTAAAATTAACTTCAGTTAGTGACAAGCAATCAAAATGTTTCCTCCAGATAATCATATAAATACCAAATAAAAACAGCTATCTTGATTGATGGTGATACAACCCAATTGTCTATTTGCTATCTGAGTAATTAATAGAAACGAAATGTGGGGAGTGACCCATGTGGAAATATTGGGAAATATGTTATGTTCAAAATCAATTGTTTTATTATCCCTAGTGCCTTGGATTTTCAAGTTTATTAGCACTAATATATTTTCATCAGCCAAATCAATAAGGACATCTCGTAATGAATGTTTCATGCTCAGTCTTGGGGCTAATAGAAAAACTGCCAATCTAAAAACTACTGGCATTTCCTTCAGCTCAACATGAGGTCATTATCATGGATCCTGTGTTTCTTAGAGGCAGCTCCTCCCTCCCTCCACAAAGCCAGCTACAGTGTTTACTCTGAAGTAACTGCAGAACCTTCAGGCTGTCCTATTCATCACATATATAAGGTGCAGAGTGAAACAAACACCCTTTGAGAAGGCAAAAGACTTGAATCCTTTTTCTAGCTCTGTCAATGATTCTCTGCAAATTTGCTCATTTCTTCCAGAAAAAAAATGACATAGGAGAAGCAACATGGTGTGTTTGGGAACAGGCTTTGAATCTGGAGTCAGAGGATGCAGTTCTATAGCTAACTTTGATAATTATTACCTGTGTAATTTGGGACATGTCACTTCTATCCCTTCACTGAGCCTCAGCCTTCTCAGTTGTTACTCAGGGTTAGAGTGATATTCAAGGTCCTTTCCAACTCTAGATTGCTATTGCTATGAGACTACAGTAATCTATCATCTCGTTACTGTGCACAAGTCCTAATCCTATCTATTCTTTCTTTCCTACCTAGTGCTTTAGACTAGTGCTGCTTTTTCTTTCTCCTCATTCCTAAGGCACAACAGACTGCTTGCTGCTGCTGATGCTACTGCTGCTGTTTTGATTGTAGAGGCAGACTGGTACAGTTGCAGGAATGAAGTCAGAAGACCTGGGTTTCAATATCAGCTCTGCCATTTAAATTGTATCAGAAAAGTCACTTTATTGTTCCTGACCTCGAGAAAACATTGAGAATAGACTACTTCCAAGCTATATTACTTCCAGCAATGATGATAATGAGGATAACAATCACACTATTAGTAATAACCTTTCAATAGAATTCTATTTGAATTCTCATGTTGGGGGGGGGAACCCATGTACTCTCCAAGATTAGACAATAAAATAATACTGATTTTTAATCTTCTATTATTGATGGAAAATTTGTCTTTTCGTTATCTTCCATTTTTATGATATTTCTTCCCCTCCTTTACCTAGTAAGCCACATATTTCAAGAAAGATTTTTAAAAGAAATAAAAAGGGATTCAAAAAATCCCCAAAACAACTAGCCCATCAATTGTTTCTGACAGTTTGTGGAAAATTCTACAATTTAGTCCCCCACCTCTGAAAAAAAGGAAAGTATGTGAATTTTCTCAACTTTTTTCTGTGGCCAAATTTGATAATTAAATAGCATTGTCTCTTTTCTTTTCTTTCCATTTACAATGTTATAGTCACTGTATATATTTTTCCTCATTCTGCTTACTTCAATTCATATATAATCTCACACTTCTCATCATATTCATTGTTTTTAATGGTATAGTAATATTCCCTTATATTTACGTGCCACCTTTTTTTTTAGCTTTTGCCCAATTGAGGAGTATCTACTTTGTTGCAATTGATTAACTAATCAATCAACAGCCACAACATACCACTATGTACAAATTGGTTGCTAACACTAAAAGTAGTGCAATGAATATTTTGACATATATAGAATCTTTTTTTTTTTCTTGGTCTTCAACTGTCTTGAGATAGATGTCTATAAGTGAGATCATTTGTCAAACAATATGTCATTGTGTTGTAACGGATTGCATGTTAGACCAGCAAACAAAAAGAACTGGGTTCAAACCACAGTAACTTTTTCTTGGTCAATTCACTTAATTTCTCTGATAATCTATAAGATGAAAAGGCTGTCTTTGGTGGACTCTAAGATCAAGTTGCACTTTAAATTTTTGATCTCATGATATTTTAGTCAGCTTTCTTTCACTATAAATCAAAATTGACTTTCAGAATTGTTGCATCAATTCACAGCTCTACAACAATATATTGCTGTATCTGTCTCTCCCTTATTTGCATCTTTTGTCAATAGATATATTGCAAAATAGCAGCAGCACTGAAATAAGTATGTAGCCTCCCAAAGTGACTATTTATAATTCCCTAGCCCTCATGTTTTAATAATGTTTTTATATGAGTTTTGGTAATGTCCTTAAAAGGTCAGGTATATTATCTGATGAACCATATCTGCAGTATTGCCAGGTGTCTAGCTATATAAGAAAACATAATATTTAAATGAAAAAAACATCTTTTCAAATTATGACATAGTCTCTTTTTATACAGTTTCACTGGCAAATGGAACTCAGCATGAGAAATTCCAACTACCAATGCAGCTTAGCAATTATTTTATGAGTGATAGTATCACCAGGTTGCTTGAAATATTGACCTTGAAACTAGCTCTCAATCTACTGTACCATGTTGACTTTCATTTATTACTTACCTGCCTTAAAAAGTAATACTTTATATATTTAAAATAGTTTTCCCTTAAAATTATAATCATTATGTTAATATTTTCAAAATCCTCTTGTAAACCTGATATATGATTACATCTTTTGCTGAGTCTTCCTCTTTCATGTTATAGAAGTATCTCCCTTGGGCTTCTGGACTTATAAATCAAATTCCTTATATCTCAGATACAGAAAAATATTTCAGATGCCATTTAGTCCAACCTGTACCTAAATAGGAATCCCCTCTATAATGTCCAAGACATTGAGCTTAGATTCTATTTAAAGCCCAATAAATTTTACCTGGTATCAAATTAAAAGCCAAAGTACATGATAGGGACAGCTAGGTGGCACAGTGGATAAAGCACCAGCCCTGGATTCAGGAGGACCTGAGTTAAAAATCTAGTCTCAGACCCTTGACACTTACTAGCTGTGTGGCCCTGGGCAAGTCACTTAACCCTCATTGCCCTACAAAAAAAAGTACATGATAATTGATCAAACAATAAGAATTAATTATTATATACCTAGAATTGTAAGAAGAACATAAGAAGCATAAGACTTGGTGAATGGCCTGTGCTATTTAAAATTTTTATCCATGAATTAAATAAGGGAATACCTGGTATATTTATTAAATTGGTAAATGACATAAAACTGAGACAGAAAGTCAATACACTGGGTGACAGAATAGGAATTCAAAACAGGCTAGAACACTGGACCAAATTCAATAAAGATAAATCTTAATAGGTAAAAATGTAAAGTATTACCCTTGGATTTAAACAACAGTTTGACAATTATAAGAGGGAAACATGGCTAATTAATTTTCTTTATGGAGAAGAACAACAAGCACAAGATGAAGCAATCCTAGAATATGACAATCCCCCAAAATTAATGCCATCTTATCCTGCATTGAAAGAAAGAGGGTCCTAGACTAAGGTCACTGCATTCATTCTGCTGTATTCTGCCATAGTTGGAAAATATTTAGAAAATCATGTTCAAATCTAGGTACCACACTCTAGGAAGGATATCATGATCAGAATGCAAAGTGCCTTGAAATCATGCATATGAGGATAGATTGAAAGGACTGGAGATAGCAATTCTGGAGAAGAGGAAAATAGTGAGAATTTACATTTATGTTGGGTGGCCAGGTGGCACAATGCATAAAACTATCAGTCAGGATAGGAAGATTTGGGTTCAGTCCAGCCTCAGACACTTACTAGCTGTGTGACCCTGGGCAAATCCTTTAACCCTGTTTGCCACAGTTTCCTCATCTGTAAAATGTTCTGCAGAAGGAAATGGCAAATCTTTGCCAAGCAAACCCCAAATGGGGTTATGAAGAGTTGGACATTAATAAAATGATTGAACAAGAACAAGAACCAGCGCACGTTTATGTAATACTTTATCCCTTTGAAGGTCTTCTACATACAGTGTTTTATTTGGGACACTTATGTTAGGGGCATTTTGTTTGTTTTATTACAAAAGGTACTTATACAAATTTATAATTTCTGAATATAAAGCAAAATATTTTCTACAATTTGCCATATGTTAGTAAACTCTGATTTTCTCTATTTACCCCTTTTTAATAATACAGTTGAATTTTCTAACTAAGTCTTCCCTTAACTTGCTTCAATATTTATATGATTTAGCATTTGTGACTCACAAACTCTATCACCCTGAACCAGTGACTTAACCTATTTGTGGCCCCAAGTAACTCTCTAAGATTGCTTTTATTTATATCTGTGGATCTTCTTCAGTAGAGGGACTTAAGAGAAGTTTTCCATGCTAGTGAAATCACAAATATTTTCATATTTGAAAATATTATGGCAGTGAACCAAACTGAAATTTGAACAAATTAGAGTAGGAAAGGAATATGTGCAAGAAAACCATGGAGCAGTGGAAAGAATGCCAGATTTGGAATCAGATGACCTATGTTCAAAATCCTGCCATTGCCACTTGTTACCTCAGTTTCTTTATCTGTAAAATGAGGGGTTTCACCAAGAAGACCTCTAAGGTACTTTCCAGATCTATAATGATGATTTTATGAACCTTTGGCCTCAGAGAGTGGATGATCCAAACCAAAAAAATCTTCTTAAATATATCCTCAAGTGATCCCTCAGCTTTTGCTTGAGTACCTCTGGAATGGAGAACTATGTCCAGAAGCAGTATATTTCTCTTTTGGATAGCTCTAGCTACCAAGAAGTTTTTTTTTTTTAAATATATCAAGACTAAATCTGCCTAATGCATTTTGCTTATACTGGGGCCCTTCCCCCCAAAACAAAGCAGGGATGGCATGTTGCAAGAAAACAGCTGGAATGACAGATGAGTTCATTAAATATAGCCACTGGCACCAAAGAAATTATAAAACCTATGTTTATTCCTATCTAACATATTACTGATTGGTGTACTCTAAATGAGCAGGATTTGCTTTCTCTAGACTACTGAATTTATTATAGGCACCATCTCCTTTTGTCTGCTTTAGTAGAAATAATCATAGACCCTAACCATGCCAGATCAGTCAGAATTAAAGTGAAAAATTCTAGGCAGGGGTCTTTGCCTGAGAATGCCTAAAAAGTTATGCTTTATTTCTTGCAACTCATCCCTGAATGTTCTTTTCTTTTCTTTTCTTTTCTTTTCTTTTCTTTTCTTTTCTTTTCTTTTCTTTTCTTTTCTTTTCTTTTCTTTTCTTTTCTTTTCTGGCGGGGGGGGCAATGAGGGTTAAGTGACTTGCCCAGGGTCACACAGCTAGTGTCAAGTGTCTGAGGCTGGATTTGAACTCAGGTCCTCCTGAATCCAGGGCCAGTGTTTTATCCACTATACCACCTATCTACCCCCAGCCCTGAATGTTAATGAAGCAACTAGAATATGTAAATGGGTGGGGGGAAATAAGCATTTATTAAGCACCTACTATGTGCCAGGAACTATGCTAAGTACATCACAAATATCTCATTCAATCCTCACAACAATCCTAGGAAGTGAATGCTATTATTATCCCCATTTTGCAGCTGAGGAAACTGAGACAGATCGTGGTTAAGTGGCTTATCAAGGGGGTCAAACAACTAGTAAGTGGTTGAGATGGATTAGAACTCTTGTTCCTGACCCCAAACCTAGTATTGTATTGTGTCCACTATGCCACCTAGCTGTCTTTTATATATCTTATATATATATATATATATATATGTATATGTATGTATATTTATGTATGTGTATATATATATACACACATACATATATATAGACATATATATAATATCCTTTGCCCCCTAAATTTGTTCATATACTGTTAATAAACTTCATATTTCCTTTGAGTATAAAACTGTTTCTATGCCTTGAAGTACTCACCCTGACTAGAGAACTGCTTCTCTGTAACTTTGAATCAGTCAGTCTATCTACAAGCATTTATTAAGAATCCATTATGTGACAGACACTGTAATTGGTATGGGAGATACAAATAACTAAGAATGAAATGATCCCTACTTTAACTAATAACCCTGTCAAAATAGGAAATAAGGTTAGTATTGCTGGACCTGCTCTTGATGGAGCCAACCTTGGAAAACTGACATCATATGGAGAAGACAGAGGAAGAAGGACAGCTACTGAAGGAGAGAGGAGCAAATACAGAGGTAGAAAGAGAATCATGATCATTCAATGTTATAGAAGGAAAATGAGAAAAGAAATTCAAAGAGGGATATCAAATGCAGCAAAAATTCATAAAGAAAAAAATACTGGAAAACACAAATGGGTTTCTTTATTGGGGGAGGGGGGGGTCATTGGTAACTTAGAAAATCCTACTTAAGTAAAGCGAATTGAAGCAACATATGGATAGGTCTACTCAACTCCCTCCTCCTCTAAAAAATCTTGGCATGTATGTAATAGTATTGTGGCTTAATCTTTCATCATGATAAACTCCATGTATGGATAGTAGAAGACAGAGCAGAAGTTAAAAAAACAGGAACGAGGCAAACACTCTCTTCTGACAAATTCAGTCTGTGTGATAATCCCAAGTCAATGGGTATGATTTAAAATCTGAACAGGTTTTTAGGATTGTTTCAAAACAGGAGAGAAATCATCATATCCCTTGGTTTTGTAAAAATTCAAATTCACTCAATGGATTTAATTTTTTCTAAGATGAACTATTTTATGACAAGGAAATATCTAAATTGCCACCAAGATTAACCACCGAGATTGCCACCAAGAATAACATTTGAAGAGTATTAACTTTGTGGGAAACAATGTTAGAAATTTGTATAATGCAAATTGTGGGAGCTGGGGGTCAGTTGTAAAGGTATAGCCATGAGAATCACTTGGTGCTAGAAGAAACAACTATCAGATCAAAGAACACAATTACTATATAACAGCATTTTTTTGGGAGAATCCCCTCTTGGAACTCAATTCAAACACTGTAGGTTATTCTTTACAATGAACGGAACAATGGAAATAACCAATAAGCATTTGGGATCAAACCTGGTAAAGAGAAGATGAATAGTCAACTTAGGGAAAACATTAAACAGTGAGATTTAGTGATTTTTTTTCCCTAATATGGCTCATAAATTATAATTGGTTACCACCTAACCTGTCTGTCAGTCATTCAACAAAAACAAATAACAGAAAGTATTTATCAAACCCTCAACACGTGTCAGGCATTGTGGATACAATAAAAGAAAAACTTTCCTTGCCCTCAAAAAGCTCCAATTCTAGCGAGGGAAGAAAGAATATAAATAACTTGATACCTACATGAAATATAGGGAGGAAGATGGCAGAGTAAATAAAGTATTGTGTCAGGGAAACCTTTCGGCAGAGAAGAGGAAGAGATCATTATACATATGGGGGCTACCAGGAAAAATGACTGGAAAAAGGGGATGGATGGGATGTTCACAGAGGAGATGCTCAAAGAACATCAATGAGGCCATTGTCAGTGTAACACAGGGTAGACGGGAGTGAATAAGGTATAAGGAGACTGGAAGGGTAAGAGGTTGTTTTTGTTGCTACTGCTGCTGTTGTTATTTGTCCTTCATTCTCAAAGAGGACTGTGCCATTGGGAATTGACATCATGACTTTCAATGAATTGGATTTAAGTGAGGGAGGACTGTGCAATGTCACCAATTTCACTCTCTCCACCAAAGCCATCTGAATCCAGTGGCAAGATATATTTCAGTATGACTGGATATGGTCCTGGATGCTTTAAGGCAATTGGGGTTAAGTGACTTGGCCAGGGTCTAAATTAAACCAGGAGAAGAAAGCAGCCTAACATCTGGACAGGAAAGGTATGTCTTATCTGGGTGGAAAGGAAGTAAGGCCTAGGAGAAGCAGCAACAGCAGTTTCTGGGATCACAGCAGGGGGCCCGAAGCAGGGATCTGAGGCTGGGGCAAATCACCAGCAAGGCTCTGCCCACCTGTAAACCAGCAGCTCACTAGGCAAGTGAGGAGTATGGGTAACATAGCAGAGACCCTCACCAGGCACCCCACTGCTAGCACAGATCACCAGGGATGCTTTGACTCCACTGCTGACCAGTAGTGAAAACCCATTCAAGACTGGTTAACATTAAGTTCCCGCCCCTACAACCTCCCAGCAGAGTGACTCTTTCTGGGGCAAAGCAGTAGCAGGGGGCTCCAACCTTCAGCAGATCACAACAAAATTACCCTTCTGGGGCCTGATAGTAGAGGGATTTGATTACTATAGTAACCCAGCAACAGGACCCCAACACTTGGGCAGATTAGAAACAAAATTTCTCCTCCAGGGCCTACTAACAGAGAGCCCCAGCTAACAGAGGAACCCAGAAGCAGGGCATCATGCTTGGTGCAGACCAATATGATCACTCCTACAGGAGACTTCTCCGGAAAGATTTTGTTAACTTTTTCAACCTACCACCAGGACACCACCCCTGAAGAAGGCCAGCCCACACTCATTAGAGGACAAAAGGGAGCACTAACCCCCCAATACCAATCAGAAGGGAAGTTTACTCTAAAGAGAAAGCAAGCACCTGGGCCCTGAAGCCCAGTGAAAGCCAGCAGTAAGACCCAGAGTCTCAGCACAAAAACTTGGGACTGTACAAGGATAGAGCCCAGCTCTCTCATAAAATCATCAAGGCACAAAACAGTCACAAAAGCGAGTGATAAAACAACTATAAAAAAGCTTGATTATTGAGAACTACTATGTTGATAGAGAAAATCAAGGCATAAAAAAGAGGACAATAGTTACAAAATGGCTACAGGTGAAGATTCAAGGAAAAATGTAAATTGGTCTCAGGCCAAAAAATAATTCCTAGAAAGAGCTTTAAAAAGGACTTTAAAAAGATAATTAGAAAACTAGAAGAAAAATTGAGGGAAGAAATAAAAGTAATACAAGAGAACCATGAAAAAGAAATACAAAAATTTACTGAGGAAAATAACTCCTTAAAAAACAGATCTAGCCCAATAGAAAAGGAAGTATAAAAGGTGACCAAAGAAAATAATTCTTTTAAAATTAGACTTGAATGAATGGACACCAAGATACAATAAAACAAAATTTTAAAAGTAAGAAATAAAAGAAAATGCAAAATTTCTCATTGGAAAAACATATGACCCAGAAAATAGATCCAAGAGAGATAATATAAGAATTATTGGACTACCTTAAAGTCATGATTTTGTTATCTTCTTCTGAGGGTATATTTTGATCTTCCTTGTCACCAAAGAAACTTTCTAGGGTCAGCATCTTTTTCTGTCTGCTCATTTTACCAGCCTATTTCTTGACTTTTAACTACATCTTAAAGGGCACTGCTTCCAGGGCATACTGTCCCAAGTTTCAGGGGGATCTCACATGGTACTATTTAAGGAGAGGCACATTCTACACTCACCTGGCCTGTGCTCTGGTCTGTAAGTAACCACAGGTCTGCTTGCTCTTTAACCCAGGAACAGAGTTCTGCTTCCCTGTGGTTACAAGCTCAGATGTGCCTGTGCCCTTCCTACACCTGGGCCTTCCACTCAAGACTGCTTCCTGGTTCCAAGTATGGAAAACACAACAGAGTTCCACCTCAGTGCCAGCAGAGACCCCTGCAATTCTGCACCACCACCACCCCCTGCCCGCTGCCAACCACTCAACACCCTCACCAATCTGTGAGCTGAGTTCTAGAAGTAGCCACCACTGCAGCTGATTCAGAGGCTCCAGAAGGCTTTTCCTCTGGTGGGGCTTGACTTTGGCTGGATCTATGCCAGTGCAGCCTGGGTCTGGCCTCTACTCTAACCCTGGCACAACATACTTTTCTTACTGAACTTCTAAGCCATCTTTTTGAAAGACATGATTTAAAATAAAAATCCTGGACAATATCTATAAATAAATTATCAAAGAAAACTGCCCTGAAATAATAGAACCAGAAGACAAAATAGAAATTGAAAGAATCCATTGATCACCTCCTAAAAGAGATTCCAAATTAAAAACTCCCTGGGATATCATAGCCAAATTTCAAAGCTCACAAATCAAGGAAAAAATATTACAAGCAGCCAAAAAGAAACAATTCAAATGCCATGGAGCTACAGTCAGAATTCAACAGGATTTGGTAGTTTCCACATTAAAGAATCACGGGGCTTAGAATATAATATACCAGAAGGCAAATCACCTACCCATCAAAATTAAATATATTCTTTCAGGGGAAAAATGGACATTTATTGAAATAGAGAACTTTCAAGTATTCCTGATTAAAAGGCCATAGGTGAATAAAAAATCTTACCTCCAAATACAAGACTCAAGAGAAACATAAAAAGGTAAAAAAGAAACAAGAAAGAAAATGTGTAAGAAATTCAATAAGGTTAAACTGTTTATATTCCTATATGATAATATTTCTAAATCTTAACTTTATAATAAGAGCAATTAGAAGGAGTAAGTGTAGAGAGAGGATGATGTCATAAAGTGATATTGAAGAGACAATAATATTTTAAGTCTTAACAACTTTATTATAAGAATAATTGGGGGGGCAGCTAGTTGTCACAGTGGATAAAGCACTGGCCCTGGATTCAGGAGGACCTGAGTTCAAATCTGGCCTCAAACATTTGACACTTCCTAGCTGTGTGACCCTGGGCAAGTCACTTAATCCCTATTGTCCTGAAAAAAACGAACAAAAAATAAGAATAATTAGGGGGCAGCAAGGTGGCACAGTGGATAAAGTGCTGGCCCTGGATTCAGGAGGACCTGAGTTCAAATCCAGCCTCAGACACTTGATACTAGCTGTGTGACTGTGAGCAAGTTGCTTAACCCTCATTGCCCCACAAAATAATAATAATAATAATAAGTATATGTAGACAGAGGGTATGTTTATAAGGTGAAATTGATGGGACATCACATCAAAAAACAAAATAAAGGGGTAAGTAAGAAATTATATCGAAGAAGAAGGAGGGGAAAATTTAATGGGGTGAATTGTACCCCACACACATAACACACACAAAGAGGCATGAAAGAACTATCATAATGGGGGTAAAGATAGGGGGGTAGGGAGAATGGGTAAAGATTAAACCTTACTCTCCTCAAAGTTGGATCAAAGAGGGAATAACAAACATACTCAATTGGATATAGATATCTATCTTACCCTATAAGGAATTTTAAAAAGGGATGGGAATACTAGAAGGGGGAGGAAGGACTGATAAAAGGGAAGGGATATTGGGGAAGGCATTGATCATAAGTAAAACACTTGTGAGTATGGAAAGGATGGGGGTTAAGAGTGGGGGTGGGGATAAACAAGTGAAAAATAGCATGGAGAGAAATACAGTTAGTCATCATAATTATAAATGTGAAGGGACTGAACTCACCCATTAAACAGAAGCAGATAGAAGAATGGATTAAAAATCAAAATCCTACAATATGTTGTTTACAAGAAAGTCATTTGAAGCAGAGAGATACACACAGGGTACACATAAGGGGTGGGAACAGACTCTATTATGTTTCAGCTGAAGCAAAGAAATCAGAGGTAGCAATCATGATTTCAGACAAAGCAAAACCAAAAATGGTTCTAGTTAAAAGGGACAAAGAAGGAAACTACACCTTGCTGAAAGGTACCATAGACAATGAAGTCATATCAATACTTAACATATGTGCACCAAATGATATAGCATCTAAGTTTTTGAAGAAGTTTAATGAGTTACAGGAGGAAATAGATAATAAAACTATCCTAGTGGAAGAACTTAATCTTCCCCTCTCGGGAACTGGATAAATCTAACAAAAAAAAAAACAACAATAAAGAAGTTAAGGAGATGAATAAAATTATTGAAAAGTTAGATATGATAGATCTCTAGAGAAAATGGAATGGGAATAGGAAGGAACACACATTCTTCTAAGCAGTACATGGAACCTACACAAAAATTGACCATGTATTAGGACATAGAAACCTTACAACCAGATCAGAGAATCAGAAATAGTAAACACATCCTTTTCAGATCATAATGCAATAAAAATTACATTTGGTAATGGACAATTGAAAGAGAAAATAAAAATCAATTGGAGGGGCAGCTAGGTGATGCAGTGGATAGAGCACTGGCCCTGGAGTCAGGAGTACCTGAGTTCAAATCCGGCCTCGGACACTTAACACTTACTAGCTGTGTGACACTGGGCAAGTCACTTAACCCCAATTGCCTCACTAAAAAAAATCAATTGGAAATTATATAATCTGATCCTAAAAAACAAGTGTGTCAGAGCACAAATCATAGAAACAATCAATTATTTCATTAAATAAAATTACAATAATAAGAAAACATACCAGAATTTATGGGATGTAGCCAAAGCAGTACTTGGGGGGGGGGGATTTATATCCCTAACTACTTACATCAATAAAATAGAGAAAAAGCAGTGAATTGGGCATGCAAATAAAAAAAAATCCTAGAAAATGAACAAATTAAAAATCCTCAACTTAACACCAAATTGGAAATCATGAAAATCAAAGGAGAGATAAATAAAATTGAAAGTAAGAAAACCATTGAATTAATAAATAAAACTAGAAGTTGGTTTTATGGGCAAAACTATAAAATAGATAAACCATTGCTTAATTTGATCAAAAAAGGAAAGAAGAAAACCAAATTACTAGTATCAAAAATGAAAGGGGGCACTCACCACCAATGAAGAGGAAATTAAAGCAATAACTAGGAGCTATTTCACCCAACTGTATGAAAATAAATTTGACAATCTAAATAAAATGGATGAATATTTACAAAAATATAAATTTCCTATATTAACAGAAGAAGAAATAAAATATTAAATAACCCTATTTAAGAAAAAGAAATTGAATCAGCCATCAATGAAGTTCCTAAAAAAATCCCCAGGATCAGATGGATTCACTAGCAAATTCTAACAAACATTTAGAGAACAATTAATACCAATATTATATAAATTATTTGAAAAAATAAGTAAAGAAGGAGAGAAATATGGTGCTGATGCCCAAACCACGAAGAGCCAAATCAGAGAAATGAAATTATAGACAAATATCTCTAATGAATATTGATGCAAAAATTCTAAATAAAAGATTAGTGAAAAGATTAAAGCAATACATCCCAAGGATCATACACTATTACCACATGGGGTTTATAACAGGAATGCAGGGCTGGTTCAATATTGGGTAAAATATCAGCTTAACTGACCATATCAATAACAAAAGCAACAGAAATCCTATGATTATTTCGATATATGCATAAAAGGTCTTTAAGAAAATACAGTGCCCATTCCTATTTAAAAAAACTAGAGAGCATAGACCTTACCTTAAAATGATAAGTACTATTTATCTAAAATGATCAGCAAGCATTATATGTAATGGGGATAAGCTAGAAGCCTTCCCATTACAAAAAGAGGTGAAGCAAAGATACCTATTATCACCTCTATTATTTAATATTGTACTAGAAAGGTTAGCCATAGCAATAAGTGGAGAAAAGGAAATTAAGGGAATTAGAATAGGTAATGAGGAAACAAAACTGTCACTCTTTGCAGATTATATGATGTTATACTTAGAAAATCCTAGAGAATCAACTAAAAAGCTACTTTCAATTATTAACAACTGGTCAGCTGAGTGGTGCAGTGGATAAAGCACCAGTCCTAGATTCAGGAGGACCAGAGTTCAAATCCCACTTCAGACCACTTACTAACTGTTTGACCCTGGGTGAGTCACTTCACCCCAAATGCCTCACCAAAAAAAAGGAAAAAAGAAAAAAAGAAATTGTTAACAACTTTGGCAAAATTGCTGAGTACAAAATAAACCCACACAAATCATCAGCATTTCTATATATTACCAACAATGGCTCACAACAACAGATGGGCACCATCTTTGGACTCACACATAAATTGGATTTAAGCAAGGTAGTTATGTGAAGTCTTTGGCCTTACTCTCTCTTCCATTGGAGACCAGTGGCAAGGCAATTTGTAAGGAAGCTGAGGTACAGAGAAGAAGCTATATGACTTGACCAGGATCACACATCTGATAAGAACCTGATTCAGGATTACAACCGAGGTCTTCCTGCTTCAAATCCAGCTCTCTATCAACTGTGACACCTAGGATTGAGCAAAATACCATGGACTATTTCTTGCAAATTCCTCCCAAGTTGGCAGAGGAATATAAACTTCTTGGGGACAGCAACTGCTTTTTATTTTGTTTCTATCTCCAGAACTTAGTATGGTTCTTTGCATAAACTAGGCATTTAATAAGCATGGATTGACTTGAATTTGCATAACATTTTTTTCTGAAATTCATCTATTACATGTAAGTAAGCCCTATATACCTGAAAAGTACTTAATTACCAAATGCTAATGAAATATGTGAAATGTAAAATTGGATATATGAGCATTAAGCTCCCCCTTTTAACTTTTCCCTTATATATCTCCCAGACCACTAAGAAAGAGAAGCCTCTGAGCTTTAATCAGTGAGGGATTAGTTTTTATTGTTTGGGAATTAATTAGACAACAAAAGGTGATACCAATTAGGGAAATAGGAAAGTAGAAATACAAATGAATAATCTTAGATCTAAGCTTAGTCCATATTCCTTTATAAAACTCACCCAATCCTAAACTGCCTGCCAGGCTAAGAATGATCACCGAACACCAAAAGCATGTGCTGCCATGACTAAGCTGAAACACCAGAGAGTTATCAAACTTCCGTTCCACCATCAGTTTTAAGCTGGCTTCCCAGAAGTTCATCGCAATCTCCACCCAAAAAGGGAGGTACTTCAAAAGCCACTTCAGTAGCATGCGCTCAACTCTCAAATGATTCAGCTAAAACTTCCATTTTTTTTACCCCAAATAGGTGGTTGATCTTCTTGGATAGTGGGTAGATGCTTTGTTTTTCCTTGGTAGATATGCATAACAGCAGAAATCCAGAGAAAATAGTTTAAGGATAAGCTATAGTTTCCTGATCTCCCCAGTATGAAACAAGGAGAAAAAAATAGAAGGTGTAGCCAAGAAACCCAACATATTGGTAATGATATTGTCAAATATCAGTTACACATATATTCAGTTAGCTTATTGTGTTGCTAAGAAACCTGAGTGTATATGCTAGTGTGTGTATGTACATTGAATGTCAAAACTGGAACATGTCCGCAAAAAAAAAAAAGGAGAATATGCATTAATACAGTGTCTTGTTTTAAAATATCATGTTCGCTGGGGCAGCTAGGTGGCACCATGGATAAAGCATCGGCCCTGGATTCAGGAGTATCTGAGTTCAAATCTGGGCTCAGACACTTGACACTTACTAGCTGTGTGACCCTGGGCAAGTCATTTAACCCTCATTGCCCAGCAAAAAAAAACCAACAACAAAAAAAAATGTTCATTTAAGCCATTGATCTGACTGCTATATAACTGTCTATTCATGAGCCATTATATGATTTCACCTAAACTCTCTAGTGATATTAGGGCACCTTGAAATGTGATTAAAGTCTGGATATTAAAAAAAAATAAAAGTTCAAGGATATCATGGGAATCAATGAAAAAGTACAATAGAAGGTGGCCTATCAGTACCAAATCTCAAACTGTATTATAAAGCAGTAATTGTCAAAACAATCTAGTACTGGCTAAGAAATAGAGAGGTGGATCAGTGGAATAGAATAGGCACAAATGACACTATAGTAAATGACTATAGTAATCTAGTATATGATAAAACCAAATATACAAGCTTTTGGAACAGAAATTCATTATTTGACAAAAACTGCTGGGAAAACTGGAAAACAGTATGGCAGAAACCAGGTATAGACCAACATCTCACACCATATACTAAAATATGGTGAAAATGGGTACATTATTTACACAAAAAGTATGGTATCATAAGCAAATTAAGGCAGTATGGAAGTGTTTATCTGTCAGATTTATGTCCAGGGGAAGAATTCATGACCAAAGAAGATATAGATAATAAATTAAATGTAAAATAGATGATTTTGAGTATATCAAATTAAACATTTTAGCACAAACAAAACTAATGTAACCAAGATTATAAAGGAAGTATAAAACCGGGAAAGAATTTTTGAAACAAATACATCTCATAAAGGTCTCATTTCTGAAATAGAGAACTGAGTCAAATTTATAAAAATATAAGCCATTGCCCAATTGATAAATGGCCAAAGGATATGAACAGGCAAATTTTAGAGAATGAAATCAAAGTTATCTATAATCATATGAAAAAATGTTCTAAATCACTATTGATCAGGTACATGTAAATTAGAACAACTCTGAGGTATCCCCCTCACACTTATCAGAGTGGCAAATATAATAAAAATTGAGAGTATTGGATGTTGGAAGGGATGTGGGAAAGCTGGGACACTAACCCACTCTTGGTCGAGTTGTGAACTGATCCAACCATTCTGGAGAGCAATTTGGAACTATGCCCAAAAGGCTATAGTACTGTGCATACCCTTTGATCCAACAATACCACTGCTATGTTTATATCCCAAAGATATTGCCAAAAAAAGAAAAGGACCTATTTGTACAAACATATTTAAAGCAGCTCTTTTTGTGGTGGCTAAGAGTTAGAAATCAAAGGAGTGCCCATCAATTGGGAAAAGGCTAAAGAAGTTGTGGTATATGATGGTGATGGAATATTATTCTGCTATAAGAAATGACAAGCAGGGTGATTTCAGAAATTCCTGGAAAGACTTATATGAACTGATGCATAATGGATGTATAATGAGCAGAACTAAGAGAACACTGTGCACAGTGACAGCAATATTATTCGATGAAGAACTGTGAATGACTTACTGTTCTCAACAATACAATGATCCAAGACAATCCCAAAGTGCTATTGATGAAACATATTATCCACCTCCAAAGAAAGAAAGAGACTGAAGCACGTTATTTTTCATTTTCTTTCATTTTTTCCTTTTATTCAAGTTTTCTTATACAAAATTACTAATACAGTAATGTTTTACATAATCATGTATGTATATTCCATATCTGATCGCTTACTGACTTGGGAAAGGGTGAGGAGAGGAAGGGAAAGAGGGATAAAATTTAGAACCCACAACTATAAATTCAAATTTTTATTACTTTAAAAAAAGTATCATTTTGACATCAAAGTAAATGATGGATTGTATTGGAGACAGACTTGTATCAGGCAGACCAACCAGAAGGTTTTTGTAATAGTCCAGGAGTGAGGTGATGAAGGGTTGCCCTAGGTCACTGCCAACATCAGAGGAGAGAAGGGAACATATTTAGGAGCTGTATAAAAAGGCAAAATGCACAAGCCTTGACAATTTCTTGCATATGGAAATGTGAGAGAGTGGAAAGTTGAGGATGACACTTAGGTTGTGAGTCTGGGGGACTAAGAGAGTGGTGGTATCCTTGACACCAGTAGGGATTTTAAGAATAGGGGATAGGGAGGCAGCTCGGTGGTGCAATGGATAGAGCACCAGCCCTGGAGTCAGGAGTACCTGAGTTCAAATCCGGCCTCAGACACTTAACACTTACTAGCTGTGTGACCCTGGGCAAGTCACTTAACCCCAATTGCCTCACTTAAAAAAATAGGGGATGGTTATGGGGAAAATATAATGATTTTTATTATGGAAATGTTAGTTTTAAGATATCTAAGAGTTATTGTTTCAGGTAATTACATAGTTGGATTTATACTCTAGAAAAATTATTTTGGTAGCTGAATAGAAGATGTATTGGAATAGAGAGATATTTAAGTCTGGGAGACAATTAGAAAACACATAGTCCAGATGGAGTTATTCTGGCCCAAACAACAATGGCTTTCTGGACTAAATGACATTGTCATTGTGTCCCCAATTCATTGTGATATACAATAGTCATTTAACTCTAAATGTATTTCTTGTTTCACATTACAATTTCGTATCACTTAATAAATGTGTTGAATAATGAATGGTGGATGATTTAAATACTCATGTGAATAACATAATGGATGAAATTTGCAATGGTGGTTTGCTCCATGCACTCATTAGCTCACCATTAATACATACATTATAGGTCAGACTGTTGAGTCAGGTGTTTAACAATACTTACATTTGATTGTGCCTCCCTCTCTCCAAAGTCACTGAGAACCCCAAACAGGGTTACCATTGAGGAGTAGAAAAATTGGACCCATAATTATAAAATTCTATTTTTATTTCAACTCTATCCCCCTTTTTGTCATTTGACTGGGGTAGTTACATAGCATTTTATTGTGTTAATAATGAATGATAACTTTTTCTATATTAAGCACAAGGTCCCAAAGGATCTGTGGGTGTCCCTTTCCCACACAGCTGTCATTATATCATTCAGCGGTTGAGGAAGGGAAACATTATTTTTCTTCTGCATATCTATAAAAGATTCCTATTGCTGTAATTTTTAAGGACCATAATAACATATTTATTGAGAATTTGACATACTTTATTTCTTGAGTCCTGCTCCAATTCTGCATGTTGGTAGGAAAGTAATCCAAAATTCTCAAAGGTTATGCTAACAGAGTACAAGCTCTGGCAGGCACCACCTTGCTGGAAAGATTGTAAGTGAAACTCAGTGACAGACTACTTTCCCAAGGCTAGCTTAGCTGAGTTTAGAGAGGCTCATTATCTAGCTAAGTACAAAGGCTGGTTACTTGGTAATGGTGACTCTTTTGGCCATGATAACCCATAAAATTAAGATAAACACAACATAGCCCTCAGTCCTGTGTAAGAAAATAATGTGATTTGGCAGATACTCAAAGGCCTACCTGGAGATTAAACTGATTGAATTAAGTGAGAGTGATTGACTTTGTTGATTAGCCTACTTCAAGTTAATTAGATTGTAACCACATCCTTAAGAACGTATTGTGCTCAGAAGCTAAGTACTTGAACTCAACTTGAGATCACTTTCAAGTCCAGTGAACAAATGAATTTGGATGACTGTGTACCAATCAGCTTGAAGCACTGTGTAAGGACTGCCTCTGCTCCAGACCTATAAAACGCTTCCACACTCAGTTTCATAGTTGAAACAGGCTCCTGGCAGAGGACTTGAGGAAGAACCCAACCAGGCTGGAATTCTAGGCTGGAACTCTAGGCTAGATAGCCCTTTTCTTAACTTTCTGAACTCCACGTGAATACCTGGTATGCTTTAATAAATGCTTAATGCCCAAAGACTAGTGCTAAAGCTTCTAATTTAAAGTGACCACACATTTAGATTTTAAACATCACACCTATAAACCCCATTCTGCTTCTGCAGTGCCAGTGAAAATGACCAAAAATAAGAGAAAGGGTACTAAGAGCCATGAGGTTCTTAAAACATCTACAAATGTTAACTTGGTTATTGATGTTCTAAATGTGAGGTTTTTGTTCAATGACCAATGAGTGTCTATATTACTAGAGGGATGGAATTGTATAAATGTTGGCAGACTTGCTCTAAATAAAACTGAAAGATTTAAAAAAGTTGTAGTCAAACAAAAGGATTAATCACAAATGTGTATTAATCACCTACTCTGTGTCAGACTCTGTTGGGTGCTAGGAATACAAGGACAAAAATGATACATTTTGGGAAGGCAAACAGAGATGTTGATGAAATCAATTTTAGCCTGTGTCTGAAAGGGATGGGAATCATTCTATGAGACATTTGATCAACTCATAGTATTGTAAATAAGATAAGCATTTGCTAAATGACCACCATGAAAATTATTGAAGCTTACATGCCAACATCTGTCATTGAGCAAAAAGGTAAAAAACTCCATAAAGAACTTACAAAGATCATTCAAATGAAATCAGAATATGTTTTGATACTCGATGACTTTGATACAAAGGTGAGACTAGATAAGAGTTGTGAAAATATGATAGAAAGTATAGTTCAATATTAAGGAAAGAGAAATTCCAAAGAGATTTGAAGACTATACAGAAACTTCTCACATATATATCATAGAATCTTTCTTCATGAAAAGAATATGAAAGCAGTGAATGTCATGAGTAACATCACTAAAACGAATTGCTGTATGTGAACAGACAGTAAACAACTTGCTACTGATGTGGGAAATAGTCTTGAATGAGCTGTCTGTGTACAATTCAACAACTGCCATGTTAGTGCAAAGATAAAATTCAACATGAAGATAGATACAAGAAATTAAGTGAGAAAATATATGCCATGGAAATAAATAACTCCACCCTAATCTATTTAAGCAATTCAGTGAAACTGAAAAGTGGCACATAGCTAGAGGAAATATATATTTTTAGAGGAAGGATATTGACACCAATTATAGATATTTTAAACAGAAATTTAAACAATGTAAAACAATCACCATATTAAAAAGACCAAGGAGAATCCAAACCTTCTTCACCAGCAAACATTTACTTGACTTACTTGCCAAGCAGAAGGATTTTGTTGTTTTTAGCCAAGGACAACACTGTTTTAGAATTAGATCTCATTTCTAAAACCTTATGGAAAAGGACGATGGAAGATAATGAGCAGTATTATGTAAAAATGAAGTATTTATATAGTTTTTAAAAGTTTGATTTGCTAGAGCAAACCTGTCTAAAAGACCCTTCTCTAATAAAGTGTTTCCCATGAACATGTCAAAATTATATAAGATTTTTTAAATGACAAAAGAATAAAAAAATTCGTTTGAAGACCCTCAAGTCATTAATACGATAAACAAAAGGAATAGGTTGAGAAGCCAATTTAATGAAGGCTTGGCTAGAGATTGAACACCCCAAATATAATTTAAATGAAAATGGAAGGATTAAAAAAGCTGATGTAAAATAGAAAAGATCTACTGAGATGTTTATAACAATTTATTTTTCATTTTCAAAGACACTGGAATTATTACATCACAGTTCCATATGTGTTTGTAGAGGAAAAGGAAATGTCAGTGAAGAAAACAAAAAATGGAAAAGCAGCCAGATTAGATGATATAGAAACTAAAAAAGTCTATATTGGAAGCAATATAGGTTTGAGAATATTGGAAGATTACTTGTTTAAGGTATCTGAAGTTAATGAAGATATCAAAAATGTTGAAAAGAGTCAGACTTTATTATTACCCCAAAAAAGACAGTGAGGAAACCAGTAACTATCAACCTCTGTACTTATTTTCTCACTGGATAGACCCTCTGTATTGGATCTATTGGTAGATTTGAGGAAAAGTTGCATAAGATAGAGAGGCATACATGGGTTACAATATGCATCATTAGAAGGAAAAACCTAATGGATGAAACCATAGATCCACAGATTTGAGTATTATACAGCTGTGAATTGTGGAACATCTCAGGCTCTGAAAAATATAAATTTAGAATCTCTCAAACAACAAATTGGCAGGCATATATAGATATAGAGATAGAGATAGAGATAGAGATAGAGATAGAGATAGAGATAGAGATAGAGATAGAGATAGAGATAGAGATAGAGGTAGAGGTAGAGGTAGAGGTAGAGGTAGAGGTAGAGGTAGAGATAGAGATAGAGATAGAGATAGAGATAGAGATAGAGATAGAGATAGAGATATAGATATAGATATAGATATAGATATAGATATAGATATAGATATAGATATAGATATAGATATAGATATAGATATAGATATAGATATAGATATAGATATAGATATAACAGCAGTCTCCCACTATCATAATCAAGGCATTGTGAAGGAACATCATTATACAGCATGCCATTAAGGAAATGTATGACATTAAAAGAAGTTAGATTGCTCATGTGTAATCTTTGGGCCTTTTCCCATGTGATCCCCAATGCCTAGGATGCTCTTCTTTCTTATTCTATCTCTTAGATCCCTCAGCATCATTTGTGGTTTAAATAAAGTAGCAACTCATCCACCTTGCTGTGAGCATTTCTCTCTTACTCTTGAAAATTAATATGCATTTACTTTGTATAATATTTTTCCCCCAGGGAAATGAGGGTTAAGTGACTTGCCCAGGGTCACACAGCTGGTAAATGTCAAGTGTCTGAGGCCGAATTTGAACTCAGATCCTCCTGAATCCAGGACCAGTGCTTTATCCACTGTGCCACCTAACTGCCCCTGCTTTGTATAATCTTAAATTTATTTACCTATACATATTTTTCCTCCCCAGTAGAATACAACTTCCTTGAGTATTGTAACTTTTCATTTTGGTCTTTGTAACTCCAGCATCTAACTCAGGCACTGGTACATAGTTGGTGCTTAACAAAGGCCTTTTGATTTGAATTAAATTGAATCAGAAGTAAGGGGTAATCCATGAACTATGTGTTCCAATATCCTCGCAATGGCAGGAGAAAGACCCCCAGCATATTGGGTACATGACTTCTGGAGAACTAAGGGAGGGGATGGACAAGAGTTCACAAGATCGGCAGCTATGAATGGTTTCAGATCATCATAATTGTTGAGAACAACCACATTAATGAGATAAGAAATTTTGTTTAATACTTTATTATTTCATTTTATTATATTTGGCAAAAGGGGTACAACTAAGTATTATTAAACCCATTTTATAGATGAGGAGCCTCATATAAAATACTCTGCTCAATTCTCACATCTACTAAATAGTGGAGCTGAGACTTGAGCACTCATCTTTTCATTTTAAATCCATTGCTCTTTCCACAATATTGTCTCAGTCATCTGCCTTTCATTGTCATGTTTTCATCAACTGTGAGCCTTTGAATATTTGGATATACTTATTTGCAGTCAATCTAAACTCTGAGCTCTATCTTGAATCTTCCAAAAGAACTATGACATGGCAAAACTGAGTCTTAGAATACCTTTGTCTGCTTCCAAACCTGACATTTTATTATTCTCAATTTTCATAATATAGTTTGAAGGCTTTGAAGTTTCTCTTCACTTTAATATATGAATATTAGTATGAAAATGTCATTCCTAATAAAATATTAGATTATCAAATTATGGAACATGTTGGAGGGTGGTGACATCCATGAGTTGGGAGATATCTAGGTTTACTTTATTATATCTACTTATTTCTTCATTACTTTCATTAATCCATTAGCAGTCTCTTCCACCCAATGAGTGGAAATGTGTAAAAGGAAGCAAGAAGTCTTTAAATTGTGATGGTTAAATTAATTACAAGAGACAACCTATTGGGACAACAATTTATCAATATATACTGGAAAAGGATTGACAAAGTGGCTCCCTAGTCTACTGTGGAAAAGGCTGCATGGCTACTTTTTCAGGTTTTTACTCCCCTTTTGAGAAGAGGTGGGTAATTACACACCAATCAAATCTAATTGGCACATGTAATTAAAGGTGGATTTCATCAGGTCAGAAGGATTGAAAATCTCCTTGATTTGGAAGAATATGTCTATATAAGGTAATCAGTCCAAAGAATTCAGAGCCCACACAAACTGAGCAAGCATGCTTGCTCCTATCTGGAGTGTGACAGTGAGTCTGGCTTACATCATTTAACATAAAGGGGAATCTGAAGTTCCCCATAACATTGGTCATTAGTAATTATTTTCTCTCAATCTCCCATCTGATTCTAATTGAGAATCAGTTTTCTCAATAAATCACTAACTGATATTACTTAATTATACTTAAAAGATCTTACATGACAAAAACTGACTTTTGCTCATGTTTTTAATCATCACAACCCCAAATAACAATTGGACCAACTATCTCTTCACTATTATTGAGTCTAAAAAGCTTCTTCATCTTAAAGAAGCTCCTTTTCCATTGTTAATATCACCTGGGATATGTTAATAGTACTTATCTAACATATCCATGACAAGTATCTGAAAGTTTGTAGGAATGGAATTTAGAATGGATGTAGGAGATAAAGAAAGGGGAAGAATCAAGCTACTGGCAGGGTTTGTGAAAGAAGAGGAAATAGAAATTTCAGAAGAGCAAACAAAATGTCATGGGTGAATTTCAGTAAAAACCCAGATGAAATCAGATGTTTCCTGGGTAAGAAAAGAGGGCCAGAAAGCAGGAAGAAACCAGGGAGCTGGAAAGGTGGTGAGGGAGATGCCACTGAAGGAGAAAGGGAAGGAAATTAAGAGGCTGATGATAAGACAACTGCCATTGCTTCACAATTTTGCCTTTAATGAATCGTTTATCTGAATCTCAGACAAAAGGAGCCATTCAAAGCAACTTCATATCATCTGATGGGGTCACCATATACACACCTTAGAGAGGAGAGTTTTCCTTTAGAAAGACCTATCCTCATCAGCATATGTAGTAGCTCTCAGAATGTTCTGTTCTTTTACTTCACTTATGTCTTAGGGTCTGACCCAGTGATGAGTTGAATTTAGTTCTTAAATCTTTTTAGAGTCTATCAGGGCCAGGACAGTATGACAAATTTTCATTTATGTCTTGTCCCTTATAGGGTTGAATCCTTGGATCTTTATTCCTTCTGTATGAATGTGTACATGCATTATTTTGTTTGCATGCATGCATATGTACATATGTGTTCTATATAAGTGTGTACATGTTTGTGCTTCACTGTATATATGTATCCCTTGTACTCTGGTATTTTATGTGCTCACTGTGCCTGCATGTGCATGAATTTGTGTTCATGCATTTATGTATGCTTGCGTGTGTGCAGTATGATAGCTACCACTGGGATAGTTTGTTGAAAAGTGAATTTTGTTGTTTTTATGAGTTACTAACAGTTCAGATTCATTGGGTTCTCTGGCGTGTGGCTGCTAGAACCTTGATCTTTTGGGGGTTATTTTTTTCTCTTTATCATGTTTGCTTAAATGCTTTGAATTTTCTTATAATTGTATCTCTAGAAGAATGAAATGTTATTGATCATTTTTAGACATTTTAAACAGTTGTGGGCTATGTCTCCTCTACTTTTTAAAAAATACAATCTAGTCATTTTCAAATTCAAAATTCTTAAGATTTCTGTCAAATAAATTCCATCCATTAAGCAGTTTCCTTTCTTCTCACTTCTGTAATATTGCACAATTAACACTGTTAAAACAAGGAGTGCCCAAAGAAGGCAATTCGCACTTTCATCCTCAGAAATGGTCACTTCTTAATTTTTTCAGGGCAATGAAGGTTAAGTGACTTGCCCAGGATCACACAGCTAATAAGTGTCAAGTGTCTGAGGCCAGATTTGAAGTCAGGTCCTCCTGAATCCAGGCCTGGTGCTTTATCCACTATGCCACCTAGCTGACCCTACTTCTAAATTTCTCTAAGCCTCCTTCCTGCTGCCTTATAGCTGATATCAAATGTTGTTGTGCAACTTCATGAAATGTACTCTGCCTGTGAAAACTACAATCATTACTGGTAAATTTCAATTAATTTATAAATATTTTGGTTACTCTAGAAGGATGTTAGAAAGGCCAAAATATCTATGTGATATATGATCTCTCTAGTCTCTGACTTCCTTCTTAATGACCAAATTAGCTATTTAGTGATTTATCCTAGACATGATTTGAAGTCACCTAGAGCAAGGGTTTTGAGCAATTAAGCATGGATATCTGTCTATTCAATCAGGTATAGATTGATATTCATGTGGTTAAATTTGTTTCTTCTTTTGAATTCAAATGAATAACATTAAGTGATGTTTATTCTCAGCAACAAGGTATCCTGATACTGACATTTAAAAGGATATTATTTTTAATCACACAAAAGAAAATTTCTATTTTATTTTTAACCCAAATAAATAAGGCAAAGAGTTAGTAGAGCTGAAAGGAAGCTGAGATGTCAGTCTATACCTCAATAAGAATCTCTTCTCTAACAGTCATGCAACCTCCTTGAAGAGTTCCAGTTATTAAGGAACCAACTGACACATTCCATTTGGACAGCTCCATTAAATAGGAAGTATTTCCTTACATTTAGCTGAAATCTGCCTCTCTTGCAACTTCCATCTAATGTTTTTAATTCTACCTGCCGGGTGCAAGCAGCTCACATATAATTCCTCTTCTCAATGACAAACCTTTAAATACCTATAATTATCAGACTTTAAGCCTTCTCTTGTTCAGGACATACATCTCCAGTTCCTCAACTAATTTTTATATGTTATATTACTTTAGTACTCTCACCAATTTGACCAATGTAATGCAATGCAAGTGAACTGAATGCAATGCAAGACCATACAAGACAAGACAACACAACTGCTATCCTGGTCACTGCATCCAATTCAGTATCCTTCCATCTCCAAACACCTCTCCAAGTGTATTTTTATATTATGTTGTTTAGTACTCTATTATGCTTTATCATATACATTTTATGATATAATATACTGTATAATGCATAGTATTGTAATGTAGAATATAGCTTATATTTTCCTGTATGTCACTGACACTAGTGTACTGTTCCTGAACATATATCTGTGTTTTATGCCTTTCTTGCTTGATGTGTGTTTTTCACAGTACTTGTTATGTAGTAGGTGCTTAACTAAGGTTTATTGACTGACTGACTGACTGACTGACTAATGTCAACACTAAGCTACACTTTAAAAAAAGATAGTTCTATAGTCAAATCTGTCACAGAACTGCGTATTGAAATTGTGTGGGTACATGTGAGATGTGCCTTATTATTTTTTTAAAAGCCTTTATAGCCACATTTATCTCTACTGATTCAAATAGCTTTGTTTGCTTGTATTTTTGTTTTAATCAAGAAACAATATTCACAGCAAAATCTTATGGTCTCTATACATCTCATGGGGTTTTAGACAGAAAAACAATAGAAAAGATAAGAATTAATGAAAACCACAATGTGCTGATCCAGATAAGGATCTTTGAGAAAGTGAATGGCTCGAGAGCAAATGACAGATATAGGGTACAGAGATGGCAAAATTCTAGAGAAATAAGGAAATGCAGGCCAGGATGGCAAAGAACAGTTTTGTTCTGGTTTTGTTTGTTTGTTTGTTTATTTTAAGTTGAGGAGAGAGGACTGACCTGTTGCCCAAGCAGGAAAGAAGTTTATTTCTTTGCTTTGGCCTAGAAGATTAAAGCAATGTGGATTATTAAACAGTACCATAATCCCTATGATCCTAGGCCTAAAAGAGAGACAAAGTGGACCAAAGTGGATTTATGATAATGAATGAAGGAATGGATAAATCAACAAATCAATAAATGAATCATTGAATGAATGAAGCATTTGAGTGCCTAACCTCTTTCCAATACTTCATGAAACTCTGGGAATACAAGTACAAAAGAAGTGAGATAGTTCTGGTCCTCAAAGAACTTATAATCTAACTGACTCAAGGTACAAGGTACAGCAGACAGAGTGCTAGGCCTTGAGTAAGGAAGATCTATGGTCCCTGATACTAATTAACTTTATGATCCTGGACAAGTCATTCAACCTCTGTTTACCTCAGTTTCAACTGTAAAATGGGGGTGGTAATGTCACCTACGTCCCAGGGTTCTTTTTAGGATCAAATAAGATAATATTTGTAAAGCACTTAGCACAGTGCCTGATGCATAGCAGGTGCTTAAAAAATGTTTGTTTCCTTCTTTTCTGCCTCCCTTTCTTCTTTCCTTCACATTAGAAGCCAGCATATACAAGGGAGTACTTGACTAGAAAAGAATTTTGGTCTGGACATTTCCATGGATGGTGAGTTAATTAAAAGGGTAATCCATTGTGGGTTTTATCTAAAAGCAATGGTAGTTTGGGTTTGATTATCACATCCAGAGCAAGAAGTATAAAAGGGAGGCACAAGAGCAGCCAGCTGGAAATATGTCCCAGGTGAATAGTTATATGGGTATAGAAAGTGAAATATGCACTCATCTGGGATCTTGAGACAACCAATATAGTGGGCAAGGTAAGTTTGCACAACCAATATGCACATTCTCTGGGCAGCAGTTCCAGGTATTAAATAAACATCACCAGTGACTATCGGAAAGGATTCTGTAGGTTTAGTGCAGAAGTCTTATAAATAAGTGAATAATCTTGGAAGAAAGAATTTAATACTCTATACCTGTGAGGAAATAATTAAGTGATGTCACACAATGGTTTTAGGGTATATAGTCTGTATTTAGCTTGTGTTATATAATAAATGGTATTTATGCTCTTCTACAGACTGGGCCTGAAATACTTTCTACCTACTCTGTTTCTATATTCTATGGGCTGAGTTATTTGCATATTGTCTCCCCCATAAAATGCATGCTTCTTGAGGATGGGTACTATTTTTGCCTTTCTTTGTATCCCCAGTGCTTAAATTAATAAATGTTTATTGACCAACTGACAGATGTATTGATATTTAGTAGTAGACAGGACTGGCTAAAGAGCCATCAGGAGATCAAGGTACCATTTCCCCTTTCATTATGCTACCCATCCCTTAATTCCTACATAGGACATGATATTGGTGAAAAGGCATGCTCTTTGTACAGGCTTTTCAAGCTCTCAGAGTTTTCGAGTCTACTTATATAGAAATCCAACATAACCAGTGGCCAGTTCTTGAGTAGCTTGCCACATGATGAGTTAATGTATGTCCATGTCAGTGCTTCCCATCCAGCTCCACATATACTCTACCTGACAATTGGTAGGTAAAGTAAGAGTGAGCACCGAGCTGAGCACTGCATCTTGAGGCTGACAGCCCTGAAATTGCATGAAGCTTTGTTTCTCCCTCTGTGCCATGAATTCAGAATTTCTCTAGCTCTGGAAAATATAGCTAGATTGAGATAAACTGAGGCCAGTCTACTAGTTCAACCTCTTTGCAGATTCATTCAATTCATATAGTGACTTTTACAAGCATGAGCAATGACCTGAATACAGTCAAACTTGAGCCCAGGTAATAAACCATAATCATAATAAATCCAACAGACATATGCTGACTTTTTAAAGTAATCTAACAACCAAGTGTGAGTAAGTGCCCCTTATCAGCCTACAGATATGTTTTCCCAGGCCACTCTTGCCCCAGAAAAGCCACACTCCTGGTAAATTTGATGAAATCAGCTTCTACTACTATTTACCTGGCATAAGAAACTGCTTGCCCTAGGCAAATGGAAGCATGGCTATTTTCCAAAATGCATTAAGTATATTTCAAACTCAGCTGATTTAATGACTAATAATAAAATGCATAACAATCTTTATGCTTATTTGAAAGGATATCAAGATTTATGGTTACTTGGATTCAATATTGATTTCCACTTCACTTGAATTAATATTAGTTCCTTTAGTCAATATGACCTGATATTCAACTAATCTCCCAACAACCTCAGCTTTTATCAATGGCCTAAATTGAGGGGGGAAATTGCACATGGCAGGTATTTATGAATTTCATCAATGCAATAGATAGAATTTTGTGAACCCTTTTGTTCCTGGGGATGTCATTGGCTCCAGTAGAATAGGAACTGCACAGACAGGTACTCACACCCTTAAAGGGAAAACACTTTCCTTCATTTTTCCTTAGTAGAAATCTACCAATTTAAACTGTTTCACTCATTTAAGAAAAGCCCAGCCTAACTTTATATCCATCCTAGAGAACAGTTACAAAAGGAACAGAAAGTTGCTCCTAAACTTCACAGAACTACAATTTCATCCTCCTTCATCCTGCTTCATGCTCCTTTCACCACTGTAGACTGCAACCCTTAGTGCCTTAGTGGATGGTCTCCCAGAGCTGCTATTAATGGGAAAAAATGATGAGCCTCTGACCAACCTGGTATGAGGTTCCCTAAACTTAACTGGTAGACTTATCCTTGCACAATAGATGTCACCAACCCTGTACTCAAAGCCTTTGATGCTTAAGAAGATCTGCTATATGTTTGGTTTCTATGTGTAAAGCATTCAAGGACCCAGGTCACCATGGTGAGGCATTAGAGAAGAACACGAGGGCAGGAGTACCTGATAAAGTATGGATGATGGAGGGGGCTCATAGCTATATTTAACAATGCTCCATTGAAGAAACTCAGGTGGTTTAGCCTCAAGAAAGGAAAATGGAAGATAATTTAATTGTTTTAAATAAAGAGGACCCATGAGGTAAAATGTCATAGTAATGTGTAGGGAGGTATATTTCCACTTAGGTAAATCTCAAGAAGAGCTACATACTAATACTATCCAAAAATGTAATAATTTGCTGTCAGAGGGCAATGAGGTCACTGTCACTGAATGTGCTCAAGAAGAGTCTCTATGTATACTTCTTAGGGAAGTTATAGAGGAAATTCATCCATCTGGCATGGATTTCACCTGAATGATTACTACTGTCCCTTCCAACTATAGGATTCTATAATTCTAATATCTTAAATGAATATATTAAAATTAAAGATTATTTATTTGCAACAGGAAAGAAAATATGATAAATTCATGAACCAGAATTTGATTACTTTTCCTTTCGTGAAGCACACTCATTTCTACACTTAAGTAATTATGTCAATTTACATTACTCCTCTGCTTAGAGTCAGTGAGGTGGCTACCAGGGATAGAGCACTGGACCTGAAATAAGGAAGACCTTAGTTCAAATCCAACCATAGACACTTACTATTTTGTGACCCTGGAAAAGTCAATTAATCTCCGTTTGCCTTAGTTTCATCAATTGTAAACTGGTTATAATAACAGCACCTACTTTGCAGGGTCATTATGAGGATAAAATGAGATAAATTTGTAGAGCAGTTAGCATAGTCTCCAGCACATAGTAGTTGCTATATAAATGGTTATTAATATTCCATGTACATGACATACCATCTCCTACATCATTATCTATGCACAGGTTGTTCATAATTCCTGGAATTCTCTACCTCCCCAATCCTTCTCTTGGAATACCTATATCCCTTTCAAAATATTTAAAGTTCGAGAGTCTTTTATGATTCTCCTAATTGCTGATGCCTATGGTTACTTTGTACTTATTTTCTACATATTTTGCATTTTCTTATTTATGTATGAGATGTGCCCCCCTCTTTAGCAATATATCCTCCTTGAGGGCAAAGACTATTTTATTTTTGTCTTTGTATCCTGGGTTACTAACACGTAGTGGGTGCTTCACAAATGTTTGTTGAATTTCACTGAACTCTGTATGTCAGTACACAAGTCCAGACTTGCTTAGTCCTTACCTTGCAAAAGAAAGCTAAAATTTTTAATTATTTATGATATCCAAAAAATGTTATTTACTCATGGATATCACTGGCTTTAACTTAGGCAGCATCTCTCACTTCAAATAATTACTATCTCACAGGTAGTAGGTAATACATCAATATCTGTCTAAATGGTTATAAAAGGGCTGAAATGAATATATTTGAGAACTGTGTTCTTCTCTAGTGTAGTCTTTAGTTTCTAACATATACAAGTAGTGAAGGAAGAGGTTAAAAAGAGGGAAACAAAGAGACAGGAGGAGGAAAGGTGAGCAGGGAACCTGATCATGCTAAAAGAGACATTGGACCCACCAACCACAGTCACTGCTAGAATTCTGCAAGATGGACAGATAGAGTAAGAAATGAAACACATTTTCAGGAAGTAGGACAAATAGACCATAAGATGGGCCAAAAAATTGGCTTTATTGCCTTTCCTGGTCTTCATTAATCAGCAAAATGCCCCTTTCCAGAGACACCTGGAATTTGTGGAGCTATCAGGTCCCCTGCAGTCTTTCCTTGTAAGGATGGCAGTCCAAGAAGACTCATCATCCTAAGAAATTAAAACCATCTTTGACAACAAATGCACATAGTTTCTTTCTGATCCTGTACCCTGTACTTTTAAAAGAGGATGGGGTGGGAACAGGAAAGAAGGAATAGCAAGCAAAACTTTTCAGGAGTTTGAGTCTCCTATCTGCCGTGACTTTCTCATAATAGGTCAAGAAAGTACTAGAGTGGGGCAGCTAGATGGCGCCCTGGGTGGAGCAACAGCCCTGGAGTCCGGAGTACCTGAGTTCAGGTCTGGCCTTAACACTTAACACTTACTGGCTGTGTGACCCTGGGCAAGTCACTTGACCCCAGTTGCCTCACTAAAAAAAAAAAAAAAAGAAAGCACTAGAGTAAAGAAGAGTGTTGGCCAATTCCAGTAATATTCATTAGAATCAAACTATGTGCGAAGAATTGTGTTGGGCACCGACTGGCAGGGGAGATACAAAAGTGAAATATGTCAGGGCCTCAACCCTTTTTGAACTTATGCTGAAGTCAAAACCTATGCAAATAATTATAATACAAAACAAAATATGTATCATTAAGGCCCCTTGACAGGCATGGCCAATGGAAAAGAGGTCTTGGAAGGTTAAATCAAATTAGGAGATATTGCTGATCTTTTGACAAGAATAATCACGCAAAATCTTTTCCTTTATTGACGCAAACCTCATCTATGGTTGACTGCAACAGGCAGGTCATCAGCCTCACTTTGTTCCCCCACCATCTTCTCAACAACTGCCTTGATACCTGGTCCAGAGACATACTTGGCCAACTTATGCCTTTCAGCTGAGTTACCCAAGGTCCCAGTTGGGCATTGTCTCTCACATGTGACCCATTCTATCAGGCAGCTATCCTCTAGACATGTTTCACCTTACCCTTTTGCCATCTTTTTGCCAACCATCTTGCTTTCTGAACCAGAAAGCCTTTTTTGGAATAATGAACCCTTTGTAGTTCTCAAACTCCCATCCTGGGCTCTAGAGGTCCTGATTGGTGAGTCCTTCATGTTTAGCCCACTGTATCAAACCAATTATTTCTCCTCACCCCACATCCTCATGCTTTTCTCTTCCAAAACATTTTTGCCAGCTCTTTGGTCACCATGTCTGTCTGCATTAGCCCCCTTCCAGTTCTGGAAGCACGATCCAAGCAACAATTATTTCTCCTTGCTCCTGGAAATAATTTATTCTTCTTCTCCCTTATTGTTCTGCTTCCCATACCTACAACTTTCCAAACCAAAATGCCCCTCCAGGCACAACACTCTGTTCTACATGTTTTGTCTTGGTCATTAGAATATAGGCTCTTTGAAGAGAGGGAGTCTTCACTTCTGTCTTTATATTACTCAGTACTTAACACAAGACTTGACACGTAGTAAGCACTTAATAAAAATTTTCTTTTTCATTCATTCATTCACTTGCCAAGACCTCAAACAATTTACAGCATTGCCTGGCAAACAAAATGTTCCCAGAGATACACATAATAGTGGAAACATAGAGAAAGCCATGAGGAGGATAAGATTTAGAGAATCATACTGCTTTCCCAAAGCAAAATATTCAACTGGCTTTACCATTTTCTTACCTTCCCATGACAAATTGCTCTGCAATAGCAATAAACAGGGACAATCTAACATATACCAGCCTTGGAGTTATAGTTCTCTTTGCTCTTATCTGTAGTCTATAGGCCTCCTCAGGATGGGAAAGATATTGATGCAGTCCTCAGGACTATTTTTTTGGCCAGATGCTATTTTCTGGCTCCACAGATTAGCTACTCTAGCTTCCTTAATGTACCCAGCAAATGTATTGGAGAAGTGTAACTCTAATGCTGAGTAAGACCTGAGGAAGAAAAGATTATTTTTAACCCAAAGGAGTCAAACCCATGAGATGCATGTGTGTCTGTGTACATGTAATAGAATAGGTAGACAGGCAAAAGAGAAGGTTCAAAGTGTGCAGTAATAACATTTCTGAGAGGAATTAATATTATACTACCATATTAATATTTTTATTAATTTGTGATCCACTCTTTTCCCTCTTATTTCTGTTAAAATTCATCTCCTAAAAAGGTCAGTAATACTCTGAAGGGTATGAGATTTGCTCCTAGCCCTCAAGGCACATGTTCCTTAACTAGGTGGGTGGGATCCCACAAAATTATGAGACCTAATTTCTGTTTAAATTATAAACAGAATCCAATATGAATTGTCTTTTGCTTGGGGGAAGAACGCCCTCCATATAGTTCCTTCCATTAGCATTTAGAGCAACTCAGCTCCTGAAGAAGAAAACTAGCTAGATTGTTCAGGATGGAGATTGTTTCTCCTTGCCCAGATGCCTTAACGCTGCTGAGTCTCATGATCAAGCCACATTCTTAGCAGGATGAGCTGAAGACTTTCAGCCCACCTCCTCATTAAATGTTTACCAACCAAGGTTGAGTTTCACTTGTCTGGGAGATGTAAGTATTTATTCACTTTCAGAAGGGATTTAACATATATTAGGGTCACCCTTGGATCTTTAGTTACTAAGTAATTATCAGTTTGGTTACCATTAATCATCAATTTACTGATTGTTGGCTAAGTTAATTAATAAATTGATTATTAAGTACCTAGAAACTCTATCTCTCAGGTTTTTCATTGGTCTTATCTCTGCACCCAGAGAACATATGTAGTAAGAACATTGGCCAGAAGATGAGTCAGGAGACCAAGTCTCAAGTGTTCCCTCTAAGACCTATTTTTTATGTGACTTTGGATCATTCAACATCTCCGAGGATACTATTCCCTCCCAGCCTTCTGCTAAGCATAAAAAGAAGGAAACAAGCATTTATTAATCACCTATTATGTTCCAGGCACTATGTGAAGTGCTTTCCAAATATTCTATCATTTGATCCTCACAGCAACTCTAGGATGTAGATATTATTGTCAATTTACATTTGAGGAAACAGAGGCAGACAGAAGGTAAGTGACTTGCCCAGGGTTGCATAGCCAGTAAGTATCCGAGGCTGTATTTGAACTTAGGTCTACCTAACTCCAAGGCCAGTGCTCTAACTACTGCAAATAATAGACTGGAGATCATTAATTTTGGATCATTAGGATCTAGGACTTCCAAAAATGATGTCATTTTGTATCCTTGAAAATTTCTTTTTAAATAAATGAATGGAAATTGGGGAATTCAAAAATGTTCTTTACTGACTCTTTGGGACCTCTCAGTGGCTGAAGCTGAAAAAATTCCATAACACTAAATGGTGGTATCACAACATGGGAAGAGGAGAAATGGAGCAGCTGAGAAGTTCTTCTGTAGGAAGAAGATGAAAAGCACTGTATGATTACCAGCTACTGATGCTTTTTCATCCCTAACCACACCCGTCTACAAAAATCACCTTGCATAGATGGAGATATTAATACAATCTACCTCTCAAGGAGCTTACATTCTAATGGAAGAAGACAACAAGGCCATATACAAATATACAGAATAAACAGAAACATTAATTTGTTATTGGTAGAGGTAGTTTCATCATCAGAAATTTCCTATACTACTGAAATCATAAGACTCCATTCCCTTTCCCTCCCACTCTCTATTCCCCACTGAAAAGAAAGAAAGAAAAAGAACCTCTATTCCTAGTCCAGTATTTCTTTAAAAACTTGTAGTCTGACCAGTTCATTCACATACATGTATTATCCCCAGGCCTTGGAAGATCACCCTTTTCTTTCAAAAATATACTCACTGCATCAAATTCTGTTCTTTCTATTTTATTTTGTTGATTAATTTTGCCTTCAAATTAAATCATTTATGTCCTCCAGTGTCTTGATCTCTCTGTACTATGATTTGTTGGGGTCACTAGATGGGTCATCTCTCAGTGCAGTTTTAGAGAGTTCATTCCTAGGCCCTGTCACCTGAAGGCCTCTCAATGATTTATAAGAGATATTCTGAGCATGGAAACCCAAATAAATGAAGCTGTCTATATGGAATTTTCATGAAAAATAACCATCAGGATGCAGAGTGGAATGTGACTCTCCATTCTTGTTGCTGCCACTCATCAAGCGAGACTCACCCTGTCCCACTTGCACAACCCCTTCCCCACCCTCCACTATCCCCATTTGTACAATCCATTTCTCAGGTCATGGCCATGCTCATTTATCTTCCAGTTGAGCTACAATCACTCTTCATACTGCATTGAATATTGAAAATTTTATAATTAAATGCCTGAAGTTTGTGGATGGTGTGGGATTAGCTGCTATGGAAGCATGATCCTCCTTCTCACCTGCTGAATATGATTACCACAAACAATCATGACCTAGGGTCTCCTTCCTTGGCCTCACAAACCATATCCAGTTCCCTGTAATGAGTTTACTGATTTCTTTACTAGTAGGAAAGTTTTCCTGATAAGATTCATTAAGTTTAGACCTGGAGATTCACTATTGATTCTATACTACAAACTGACAATTAAAGAAAGGTCTTGTCCTGAGGCCCTTATTAGCAATCTAAGCAATAGATACCATTGACTGTGTCATTCATGTATACATGGGGTGTTCCAACTTGAGGATTTTCTGAGGTTTCCTCAACAAAACATCCCAGTATTGAAGAATTTAAATGCCTGTATTCTATTGTGGAGGAACTCAGGGAACCTTGAGAAGGTCAGAAGTTTGAGCATTTAGGCAGTTGGAAATCCAAAGTCTTGTCCAATGTACACACAATTATAAAGCTCTATATGGTTACTGAAATGGAAAAAGACTGTTCTATACATAAGCTTAGGATCATAGGTTTCTGATGAAGACATAAAGAAAAGCAAAGCCTCCCACAACTGTCTTATATACCTAACACAGTGCTTTGTGTTGAGGGTATTTCAAAATAGGGAGTCACTCAACACCCTGGGAGATTGGTTCTTATTTTATGAAAGGGGGAAAGGAAGATACAGCATATTGCTGGTTTTGTTTAAATCAATGCTCTACAATCTTTTAGAAGTAGGAGTACTCAATGACTATGAAACCACTTCTACTTCCAAGTTCTGTAGGGTATGGGGCTCTTACTCAAATAACAATAAACTCTACAATATTTTGGGCATTTTATAACATTGTTTTCAAATAATTAACAAAATATTGGAATGTCTCAAAACCAGTGCTGGAATCAATGGCTTATGGTCACCAAGAAAGTAGGATATAAGGTCCTGGAGGACAGGGACTGTTCTCATTTTTGTCTTCATATCCTCAGCAGCTAGGATCAGTCAAGTGTCACAGTGAATAGAACACTAGCCTTGGAGTTAGGAAGACCTGAGTTCAAATCTGACACCAGATACTTATTGGCTGTATGATCCTTGGCAAAAAAAAAACCCAAAAAACAAAAAACAAAAACAAAACAAAACAAAACAAAACAAAACAAAAAACCTGAACCTTTATCTGCCTCATTTCCCTCAACTATAAAATATGGATGATAATAGAAAGAAACAATTGCTTAAAAACCAAATATTGAATCACTGGCCCTGAATTCAGGAGGACCTGAGTTCAAATCTGTGCTCAGACACTTGAGATTTACTAACTGTGTGACCCTGGGCAAGTCACTTAACCCCCATTGCCCTGCAGAAAAATTATTGGGGGGATCCAGAATTTTTTTCTCCTTCCTTATTTGGAGATTGTCAAAGCTTAGTTTGAAGACAGGATGGATGATAAGATAAAATCTTAGAATTCCTCACCCAACTAAAGAATCTTATAAAGATTTTAATCTAGGGTGAATTTTGGTCCACTATCTTCCACTAAGTCAAGTCTGAGTTGAAGAGGGCCTTCTTTTGTCTAGATTGGTTAAGAGAAAAATATTTGTCCAAAACTGAGTAATCAGAGTCATGTCCCCAGCACCTCATTAGAAAAAGGCCACCTCATATATATAACCTATATCAGATTGCCTGCTGTCTAGGGGAGGGAGAAGGGAGAGGAGGGAGAGAGAAAAATTTGAAATTTGAAATCTTATATAAACAAATGCTGAAAACTATCTCTACATATAACTGGAAGATATTTTTTAAAAAAGAATAAGCCCACCTCTCATTATAATATACATTCTTATTAATTGTCAATCAATCAGAGTTGATTGCCACCCTCGGGAACACCCAGTCTTCCAAGGGTATATACATTTTAGTAGGTTCTATGAGGGGTCTTTGGCATTCAAGAGTGTCACTAACCCTTTTTATTATTTATATGCTAGCATAATTAATAAAATAATTGCAGAAGCTGTTTCCAACTTTTTTATGTCACAAAGAAAACATCTAGCATAGAAATATATAGATGAACTAATATAGCATAAATTAAACAAGAAGAGAAAAACAACATACACAATGGCTGCAACAATGTAAATGGAAGATACAACAACCAAAAAATGAAACTGATCACCAGTAATTATAATGGCCAAGCTTGGTCCTAGAGCAAAGTTGGAAAATGCACTTCTCATTCATCTTTGCAAAGCTGTGGTGGGAAAAGGGGGTAGTTATAGGTATGCAATGTTGCACATGTTGTCAGATTCAATGGAGCCTGTATGGGTGAGTTTTGTCCAACTGCCTTTTTTTCTCTTTTTGTTTCATTCTTTGTTACAAGGTATAGATCACTGAATAGGAGAATGGAATTATAGAATTAGAAATTAAGGTGATATTTTTAAAATATATCAATGCTTTTAAAAAAATTAAAGGAAAACAATTTGAAAAAAATAAATTTCTGTGATTGGATACCCTCAATGTCTGCAGACTCTGGAAACCACCTGGAAGTCCTGCTGGATGTCCTCTCCTATCCCTTGGCTCCTTTTCTTAGATGATGTGTGCACCAAGTTACAGCATCCTGGAGCACAACTCTTGTTACTATGGCTACTCCAGAGCAGGGACTGCATGAATGCACCTGGTGCTGCTCCTTGGCTCCACAATGAGCACCATGGATCTGAAACATCTTAAATAGCTCTCTGCTTTCAATGATATAATTGGATGTATTGCTCATCTGTTGTGCCCAAAGTAGAAACAGACAAGAGGCCATCTGTTCCACCACTCTGTGTTCTTCTTCCTCAGCATGAAGTGCCATCTAAGTGGCTTATTGTTACCATGGAAAGGTGCACCCATGGTAACAATGAACTGGGTGGCCCCAGAGCTGGCCATTTAGCTGCCTGGATGTCACTCTGACTCAGAGCCAACTCCTACATTAGGGGCAAGGGATGCTTAGGCAGAACTGGAGAAAATGGGAGATTATGATAATGTTTTATATTTTGGAGGCCCTGAGATACTGTAAAAACTTCATGTTGAATGACAATGATGATTCTGATAAGATATATATCATATATATTTATGTGCATAGATAGATATGTATGTATATGTGTGCATATGCAGTACATATGTGTATATATACCGATATACACACACATATATGTGGGTAAATGGAAATAAACCAATTTGGAGGTTGATGGTCTATCTACAAATAGCTAGATACAGGGATCTCAAATCATAAGATCATTGGATTTAGAACTTGAGGGAAATTTAGAAATCAACTAGTTCAACTCCTTCCTTTTATATGAGGAAGCTGAGGCTGAGAGAAAAGTGACTTGTCCAAAAAAGCTCACAGATTCTAAATACAATGGGTTGGGTTTTTGGGTTTTTTTTCTTTGATCTATATCATATTGTCCTCCAAGGTGACCCTTATTTAATCTGGGAGTAAACAAGCTAAACATCCAGCTGGGTAGCATGGTGCATAGAGTCAGGAAGATTTGTCTTCCTGAATACAAGTCTGGCATCAGACACTTACTTACTGCGTGACTCTGGGCAAAACACCTAACTCAGTTTACCTCAGTTTCTTCATCTGTAAAATGAGACAGAGAGGAAAATGGTAAATCATTGTAGTATCTTTGCCAAGAAAACTTCAAATGGGATCAGACCTGACTGAACCAATTAACCAAAAAAAAAAAAAATCAAGGCTAAAAGAAGCATCAACACACAATGTCAAGTGTTTCCTGCTGCCTGATAGAATAATCAAGAAACTAATTAAAACTTATTGTAAACATAAGGACTATGCCTAAGTCAATGGAAATAACAAAACAAATGGAAGGAAGGAAGGAAGGAAGGAAGGAAGGAAGGGCTGTGTAATAATATGGATCAAGTTTATGCCAAAACCCAGGCAAGAAAATGAAGCTTTTGGGGGCAGCTAGGTGGCGAAGTGGATAAAGAACCAGCCCTGGATTCAGGAGGGCCTGAGTTCAAATTTGGCCTCAGACACTTGACACTTACTAGCTGTGTGAGCCTGGGCAAGTCACTTAACCCTCATTGCCCTGCCAAAAACAAACAAACAAATAAGTAAGTAAATAAATAAATAAATGATAAAAAAAGGAACCTTCTTCCATTCTTTGAGGAGATGGAGAACTACAGATATGGAACACTGTATATGTTATCAGACTTAGTTGATGCCATTGTTAGTTTGATGAACTACATTTCTTTTTTTTTTCTTTTTTTATTCTTTGTTACAAGCCATGACTCACAGGGAAGGGGATGGATAATTAATTTATTTGGAAGTGAAGACAACATAAAAATGAAAGATTATACACATGCATATATCTATATCTATCTATCTATCTATAATTTAAAGGAACTGTAAGACATCTATGCCTTGAGAAAATTGCTTACCTAAAATCAGAACTAATAGTCACAATGATTTTGAACAACTCTAAATTATTCTGTCTGGTCTAACACCATTTTTGTGCAAAGAAATAAGAATATATATGAAAGGCTTTCATTCAAAAAGCAAAACAAAAGACCTTAGACATCAAGTCATATAATAAAGTTATTTTGACTAAGTATCTGCGGAAGGAAGTAAGGGTATATATGTGTGTGTATGTGTACTGTGGTGGGAGGAGAGATATATCTAAAGTTCTCTGTCCAAAAGTCATCGAGGAAAATATTTTTAGATGGAAAGTATATGTCTCAGGATATAAATTTAGGGCATTTATGGGCAAGTATTCATTTTCAAGGCTAGTATAAGAAATGTATTAAGATCTTGTACAGAAATGTTGCAAATAGGCCCTTTTATGCATATTGAAAGATGTACACCAATGTAAAAAATGATTTAAATCTTTAAAGGAATAAAACTAATTGAAAAGTCACTTATATGTTTTAAAAAGTTTTATGAAATGCAGAGTCCAAGTTCCCTATGGCAGTGGTGTCAAACTGAAAGAGAAAAGGGGCCACTAAATCATACATGCAGCCTGTGAGCTGAATGTTGCATTAGGAAAGCACATATTAATATTATCTGTGTTCTATTGTATTTTTATTTACTTTGTTAAATATTTGCCAATTACATTTTTTTTAGGTTAAGGACCTCTGGTGTAGTCCAATACTTTTTTTTTTTTAATTAATTAATTTATTTATTTTTGGTGAGGCAGTTGGGGTTAAGTGACTTGCCCAGGGTCACAGAGCTAGTAAGTGTCAAGTGTCTGAGGCTGGATTTGAACTCAGGTTCTCCTGAATCCAGGGCTGGTGCTCTCTCCACTGCACCACCTACCTGCCCCTTGCCAATTACATTTTGATCTGCTTTGGGCAGCACTACAAAGTGTTGCAGAATACCAGTTTGACATCTCTGTCATATAGGATCCTCTTTTGTTTTCCACTGTATTTATGGATTTTCCCTTTTTTAAAATTAATTTCAGAACTATAAATATTTTTAAATTGTAAAAGCAGGTTAGAGAACAATATACTAAAATCCATATTTTATAGATGATTGTTACAAAATTCATTTAATTCAATTTTTGTTCTTTTATTTATTTTAACTAATAGTCTATGGACTCAAGTGAGCTTAGAATGGAAGTATATCTGCCTCCAAATTTGCACATATACTAATTATTTACATACCACACACATACAACTCACATGAACACTGAAATCAGCTATCCACATTATGCATTATGCTTAAGTTTGGATTAAATTAAGTTTTTGTTTCTTTTCCTTCCAGTGATTTGCAATATAAGGAATTCTGAGTTCTGAGGTCTCTGACTTTGAAATTTCTTTCTTGGATAACAACTTTCATCCTTTCACTTCTCCCACTCCTTTACTCCTACTGAACCTTTTCTTTGCCTTCAGTGCAATCTTTTTTTTTTTTTTAGTGAGGCAATTGGGGTTAAGTGACTTGCCCAGGGTCACACAGCTAGTAAGTGTTAAGTGTCTGAGGCCAGATTTGAACTCAGGTACTCCTGAATCCAGGGCTGGTGCTCTATCCACTGCACCACCTAGCTGCCCCCTTCAGTGAAATCTTAATTCTCTTTGCCCATCCCTATTTTTCCTGTTTCATCAGCTCACTCCTGGCTTCATGCTCACAAACCTTACCCTACTCCTTTACTCTATGCAGATCTCTTTACTTCTGAAGAATACTGACTATTATATGTGAATTTTCTCAACTTTCCTCCTTTATTTCAAGATATTTCATATATTTCCCCATTTTCCAACTTCTTTTCTATCTCAGGAAGGAGCGACTGGTGTTTTTTAATCTATGAGGCTACCTAGACACTCTTTAGTTTGTCAAGATCCTTCCTAACTCATGGTAACTAGAACTGAACACAAGATTCCAGATGTGGTTTGACCAGAGCAAAGTATAGAGGAGTATCTCCTCTCATTCTACATACCGTGTCTCTCTGAATGCTTTTAGCATTAGCTTTACTCTGCAGTTGGTAAAGTCTTATAGTCATACCACTTACTTGGCAAAGCAAAAGTCAAAATCAACAGCAAATTATATGAATAGAAATCAGAAAACAGAGTGCAGAAATGAAGCAAGCCCAATCTAATCTATTTAAACAAGTTATTGATAAGAATGAGAATTAGAAATGATGAAAGGAACAGACACTGACATGAACCCTTACCACTTCATACCGAAGTGTAAATTATATAAATCAATCGGTATACCTAGGGGTCCCAAAGAGCCAAGAAAATGTTTCAACCAACAACAAAAAATATTTTTCCTTACTATGTGAAGAGCTACGTTAGCATGCAATGGTTTACCCTACTATACCTATCTACTTATCCATTTCATAGACGTAGGGGATCCCAGTATGCAAAGTAGTGAACAAAAACCCTGAGTGGATGTTAACATGGTTAATGTATCTAGATAGTTAGAAAGCTTTGGAGTACAGAGAATAGGTCAGGAGATTTGAGAGTAAAGTCAGCAATGTAGGCCTCTGGCAAAGAATAATAAATATGTTCTTTTTGTTAACTTTGTTACCTAAATACCTATTGAGCTATTGATACATATAGATGAAAACCATCTGTATGGAGGAGTGAACTCTTAGGCTCTGGGTTGCTAAGAAATATTTAGATAAAAAGTGTCACAGAACACAGTCAGAATTGTAAGAACAGATCCAATTAATCTGCAAAGTCAGCCACAGCATGGCAGACTCTACCCCAACCTTTTGTCTTTTTATTACCCTCTCAAGCAATTATAATGCTCAAAGATCTGAAAGCATAGATAACATTTGGTTGACCCACAAATCATTGCCCTAGACCTCCTGGGAATCAAGGAAACTAGTGAAGCACACTAACACATGGAACCTTTCTATAAAACAACAAGGACATTAAAAAGTCATTTTTGTACTGCTGTATCCCATGAACTGAGAGCTGAAATCTACAGACATAAAATTCAAGACACATTCATCCTAGAAGGAATAAGAAAACCTGCGGTAACATTGTTTTTGTCCTTTGATACTTTATCAGAGGCTTTGGGTGATTGGTTTTTATACATGCATAGATATATATACACATACACACATATAGACACATATACATACACACACATATATATATACATACATACATACACATACATCAACAAATCTTGCTTGTTACATAAATTTTGTGCATGCTCTATTTTCCCTTTCTCTCATGTGGCCTTGTGGTCACTGGTTTAACTTTAAATCACGGGTTCAAATAATGGGAAGAGTCTCCAAATAAGCCACATTACCTATCCTTTTCCCCAAGTTCTGACAAAATCCCCAAACTAAGTTACAGACAATGGCAGCATAAGTTTTAAAAGTAAACCAAGTAGTAAAATCTTGTAGAGAAGTGGTGAAATATTATAGGCAGTATCAAAAACTGCGAGAAGCAATAGAAGAAAAAAGAGGTTTATAGAAAGCTTAATAGGAGTCATTTCATTAAGCTTAAAAAAAGAAAGTACTGTTTTGGTAGAAAAAAAAACACTTCCTTAAAGGCTTGAATTCAACAAACATATGCATTCAAAAATTACATGTATTGAAATCATATAACATTCCATGAAAAATTTAACAACAAAATTTTGTTATGTGAACTCTGATTAATAATATCACGTACTACCATAACAAAGAGATATGTTTGCCAAAGGTATTTACTATTATCGTTAAGAACAGAGTACAAATTAAATAATGACTTCTTTAGGCTCCAATTTGTGTATAACATTGTATTTTAGGACATTTTAAAGTCTCTTAAACATCATGTGTAATCACTGAGTATTAACTAAACTATTTACACGGAAATAATCAAATGGATGAAAAATGCTATTTTTCAGACTATAATATATGTTAGTGAACAATCCTTACAGCTATAATGTGTATACCTAGTCTATATGTGTGTTTATATACGTGTGTGTGTGTGTGTGTGTGTGTGTGTGTGTGTGTATATATATATATATCTGTATATGTATTTATAATTACAAGCATGAGGCCATTAAAAGAATTGTACAATTTCATAGATTCAATTTTATTTACTTTCTTCCTTCTTTTCAATTCTGAGTCCAATACATTGTCAATATGCAGTTACTTTTTCAGAGGCATATAATAGAGCAAATTAAGAAAAGGAAAGGCCAATATTGCTGAAGCCAAATATTTCAAGTATCTAAATCTTATGTGTGTGTGTGTGTGTATAGCTTAATTTGTTAGAAAAATAAGTAACAAGCAAGATTTGCACATATATGCATATATATACATATACACATACACATGCATATACATATACACACATACATATGTTAGACCATATATTGTGTATGTATGTGTGTATATATGTTGTGTATGTGTGTATGTATGTGTATATACATGTTGTATATGTGTGTATGTATGTATATGTATATCTAATAATGTATATACTTATAGATGTATATATACATACACACACATTAGTGTGGTAGTTGAAACAAAGGTACAGAGCAGTCATCTACACTTATGCATATATGGGAAGGTTAAATGTTCATTAATGAAGTAAATAAATTAAATGATGTAGGTTTGTGCCGATTTTCTTTTTGCCTGAAACTTATTTTAAGATAAACTCCTAACTTTTAAAAGTAGGTGTTTTAAAATATTTGTTTCCAAAATCATGTGCATATATGCATCTATTTGCATGTAAATATGCATGTATACATATGTGTATACATATGTGTATATATGTACATGTGCATGTGTGTTTATGTGTGTGTGCACCTAAGTAAAAAATACCAAAATATCTTTTGTCTATTAGACAAAATAGGAAATTCTTTTTAGTTTTCTAAATTTGAATAGCAACTAGCCATTGGAAGTCTTGATTTGTTAGCAACTCAAGATGTGTGGGATTACTTCTTTGTTAATGGTTACTAGTCTTCTCAGTCTATATGGATGAAATACCTGTCTTTTGTCAATGCAAATATGTTAAAACTTTATTTTTAAAAAGTGTTAAATTTATTTTTGCATTATATATTTTAGATAAAAACATATATACCTATATCTATCTACATGCATGTATATATCTATATATGCACTTAAATGGACATATATAGATATATTAATATATTTATTTTCGGTGAGGCAATTGGGGTGAAGTGACTTGCCCAGAGTCACACAGCTAGTAAGTGTTAAGTGTCTGAGGCTGTACTTGAACTCAGGTCCTCTTGAATCACGGGCCGGTGCTCTATCCACTGTGCTACGTAGGTGCACCTATTAATATATTTTTAAACCAAAATTCTTACAGTTAAGTTCTTTGGTTACAAATTAAATTCTATAACTTCCAAAAACTCTAAATTTCAGTTGACTCAAAGGGAAATGGAGATAAGCATGGAGGATGCACAAAATCTAACATATTACCAAAGATAATTACCAAATGCTGCTAAAAGGTAATATATTACCAAAACAGAATTGTCCTCAATTCTTCAGACAGAAAGAAATATAATCAAATTGTTGATTGATTGTAAAGGAGGTTGACTGATCATGTTTCAAGTTCAAGGAAGATAGGACAAATCCATAACCCATGTACTGTACTGATACTCAGATAATGTCAAGGGAGCCAGAGAAAGACTTCCAGCACACTGAGTAGACAATCTGTGGAGGATTTATGGAAATAAATGATAAGTCACATGAGATGAAAAGGCTTGGATGACTTGTTATCTCTAGTATCCTCATCAAGAAGATCATTGAACTATGGAAAAATCACCATTCTCTCATACTGTTTGTAGTCCATTAAAATGTACAAATCTTTTTTTTCACATGAAATGTTGTATATATATATATATATATATCTTCTACCTATATGTATTTATAAAGTTGAATTTTTGAATGAGTGTAGTAATTTACTCAAATATAGGAATTAATGATGCTATTTCCCCTTACCCTTCTCTAACAAAAAGGATACTCAACTTGTAGAAAGTATAATATACTAGAAGAAGTGGCTTCATATGCCTATATACATACAATATGTCTACTTGGGAGCTAAGCATACACAGAAATTGAGCAACCAATATTTATGGGGAAATTGCTATATATGGTCTGTTCTGGGGTAGGCATAGCAAGGGACACAAAAGGAGATTAAGCTGTCCCCCCTTAGAAATTTAGCACTATTTTGTTCTTATAGACTCAATACAATCTGTGTTGTATTGAAAATGTTGTAAATAACAATGTATGGTGGTAACAAAGGGAATTGACCCCCTAATCAATTGATTTCCCTCTAGTCCACTTGATATAATCAGAGAAGATAATCAGTTGGTCGATAAACATTCATAAAGAGCATGCTATGTGTCATACACTGCTAAAATAAACAAATAAGAGAGGCAATATATACCTTTTTATAAGGTGTGAAGAAGTTCTTGGATCAAAATGTGTGGAATTAGAGAATAACTAGTTATTATCTGACAAAGGGATACCTATGCTCCTATTGACCCTTTAAACAGTAAAACATGTTCTCTAAGAAGGTAGTCAAGTCAGAGTAGGGTGCTGATAATCCACTGTTGGTGGAGTTGTGAAAAGATTCAACAATTCTGGAGAGCAATTTGGAACTATGCCCAAAGGGCTATAGAACTGTACATATCCTTTGACCCAACAATATTACTGCTAGGTTTATATCCCAAAGATGTCCCCAAAAAGTGAAAGAGACCTATTTGTACAAAATATATTAATAGTAGCTCTTTTTGTGCTATCTAAGAATTGGAAATTAAGGAATGTCCATCAATTGGGAAATGGCTAAACTAAATGCGGTATATGATGGTGATGAAATATTATTATGCTATAAGAAATGGCAAGCAAAGATGATTTCAGAAAAGCCTTGAAAGACTTGTATGAACTAATATATAGTAAAGTGAGCAGAACCAAGAGAACATTGTGCATAGAGACAGCAAAATTGTTTGATGAAGAACTATGAATGACTTAACTGTTCTCAACAATACAATGAACCAAGATGTCAAGATTATGGAATGTGATAGATGAGATTTGGCAGATACTCAGGAGCCCACCTGAGTGGATTACTGGCTGATTTGACTGCATTAGTAGTTGACTAGATTCTGGCTGGTACTTAAGAGTACTTAAGAAAGCATGGTTCTCAGAATCTAAAAAAAACTTTGAACTTCCAGCCCAGTCAACCACACAGCTTGAAGAACTTCCCATTTCTGGGAGAAGACAGGAACAAGGAAGGAGAGCCTACGCAGAGAGTGCTGTCTCTTTGGGTTCCTGACTTCACCATAGCAGTGGAGGATGAGACAGAGGAGTTGAGGAAAGATAGGATTGCCAGGTTGTAGGAATTCTGTTCTCAATCTTTCTCTTCTTTTACTATCTTTCAATAAACCCTTAAAAACCTAAACTCATTTTATCAGTGATTTTAGTCAGTTTCCCCCAAAACTGGGGGAACAGATTAGGACCCATATTTAGAATTTTAAATTACACAAAGACAATCCCAAAGGTCTAATGATGAAACATACCAACCATCTCCAAAGAAAGAACTGATATTGATTGAACACAGATGGAAGCATATTTTTCACTTTCTTTCATTTTTTTCTTTTATTCAAGTTTTCTTGTACAAAATGACTAATACGGTAATGTTTTACATAATTGTATATGTCTAACCCATATCTGATTGATTACCACTTCAGGGATGGGGGAGAGGGAGAAGGGAAGGAAGAATAAAATTTGGAACTCAAAACTATAAGTAAAAATGTTTATTATTTAATTTAAAAAAATAACATTTAAAAAGAATAGGGTGCTGAGAAATGTGTCAGTCAAAGGAGAGGAAGTTCTGACTGGAGTTGAGTTTACTGCATGTAGAAAGAGACCCAGATTGTCAAAATGAGGGACTCATTCAGCAGAGGCACTTCTAGTAATGGTACAACTTGAGAAAAAATTCAAAGAAGAGTTAAAGGATACTGTGGCTCTACAATGTTGGTGGTGTGGTGTGAGTTGTCTTGGCCACAAGTATTTCCTAAGTGTGTATCTCTCTATTATTGTACTTTAAATGTGGGACCATTCTTCCCATTGACATCATCATTAGTTGTGAAAAAGTGTACCAAGGTTATGAGTGGATTTTTTCCCCTACAGTTTTTACAATGCTATCTCAATAATACTTCCTGACCATTAGAAGTACCTAAAAGTGAAATGGGGTATATCAAGAGATGATGTGTGTCTCTTCCTTGGGAGTATTCAAGAAGAAGATGGACGACAACTTCTCAAATGTATCATAGTTGGGATTCTTTTTTTAGTTATGAATAGGACTAGAAGACTACTGAGTTCCCTTTCAATTCTGGAATTTTATTCTATTATATTCTGCCTTTGTTTTGAGCTAATTATGTCAGTTTACTGACAATTAAAGCTAAGGATACCAATGGGGACCCATGAGTTGTAGTTTTAGGAAAAGCAGCCCACAGAATACCTTGAAACTGGATTGGATAGCCCTATGGGTTTATAACTTGTAAATACAAATTAAGAAAAGTAGCACAGAAGGGGTGATTTTAACACACACACATAGTATACACATACATACATACATACATATATACTTACATACATATATGTATGTTTGATTTCTCCTATTGTTCATTCATTAAGTTGTGTCTGAGCCTTTAGGACCCCATGGACCATACTGTCTATGGGAATTTCTTAGCAAAGACACTGGAGTGGTTTGCCACTTCCTTCTCCAATGAATCAAGTCAAACAGAGGATAAGCTACTTGCCCAGGGTCATGTAGGTAGTGTCTGAATCCACATTTGAACTTAGGTCTTTCTGACTTTGGGCCCAGCACTCTATCCTCTCAGTTACCTAGCTGTCTGATTTCTCCTACTAGATTACAAATATTCTACAGACAAGAACCCTCTGTTATTTATGATTCAGTCCCATTTTGACATGCCTACTACAGTGTTCTGAATATAGAATGTGTTTAGTCAATGTTTGTTGAATTTAATTAAGATATAGTGCCAGATTTCAAGGCACTTGCAATCTCAATAGGGAAATAAGACTTAAACTCATGAAATTGTAGTGCACAATAAAAAGACAATAGTGCTAAATGTTGTTTTGCAGTCATCATTCTCATAACATTTTATACACTACATATTCTCAGACCTCAGGTTAAGTACCCTGCACTAAAACATTGTGTCTTTCAGTCAAAAGGTCAATACTACTCCCTATTCAGATTTTTTAAGTACAAGTAGTTTTGGCAGTTCAGAGAAGAGGGATACAATTAAAGATTACTGTAGTGGTCAAATACGGGGTTTTTTGGAGGCGGGTGTTGAGTTCTACCTTAAAGGATGATGTATAGGAGTCAAAGAGGAAAAGAGGAGACAAAAGGAAATTCTAGGAATGGAAAACTGTATTCTGTCATGTTCAGATTTTGACTAGGTAGCATCATTAAGCTTAATTGCAATATTAAGCTTAATTTATGATGATTTAAGTTGAAATGTAGGTCATTTATGGTTTGCTGCTGTTTTTGAAAAGGACCACTGACATTAGGTGATGTTGTCAGAAGCAGGGCTGTATAAAGTCAATAGACTCACTCTCTCTTCATAAGTTATCAAAGACTTAATTATTTTTTTACTGTTTCATCAAGGAACACCTGTTCCTAGAAGAAACAAAGGGGGGAATGTGATGAAATAATGGGATTTAGCAGATACTCAAAGAGATCCAGCTTTCCAGACCAGAATCCAGCTTCCTCCTGATGACATCTTACCACTCCAAGAAGACAAGAGAATTGAGAAAAGACTTCCAAAGACTTATTTTTTTTTTACTGTTTCATCAAGGAACATCTGTTCCTAGAAGGAACAAAGGGGGGGGGGATGTGATGAAATTATGGGATTTAGCAGATACTCAAAGACCCACCTGGAGATTAATCTATACTGATTGAATCAAGTGAGAGTGATTGACTGCTGATTAAGCCTACTTCAAGTTAACTGGATTGTAATCACACCTGGCTAGCCCTTAAGAAGGTATTGTTCTCAGAAACTAGACTGTGAACTCAACTTGAGAACACCTTCAAAGCCAATGGATTTGGAGGACAGCAACCAATCACCTTGAAGCAGTGTGTAAGGACCGCCTCTGTTACAGACCTATAAAAAGCTTCCAGAATCAGCTTGCTGGGGAGTTCCTGATTAAAGCAGGCTCATGGAGGAGGACTTGAGGAAGAACCCAACCAGGCTGGAACTCTAGGCTAGGTAGGACTTCTTTTTCTTAACTTTCTGAACTCCTTGTAAATATCTGTATGCTTTAATAAATGTTTAATGCCCAAAGACTGGTACTGAAGCTTTTTAATTTAAGGCGATCACACAATATAGATTTTAAACATCACACAAGGCAAAAGTCAGAACCACTGGAAATGACTGAATGTAGTAGATTGAGTACCTTGGAGTCTTTGATGTCTGACCAGCCCTAAGCACTCCATATATGTTTCAGCTGTCTTCATGGTCATTGGAACAGATATTATCATCTGCCCATTATGCTTGGGGAGAAGTCTTCACATGCTTGAGGTAGACAACCCCCAACTCACTGATGGGTTTGAGGCTTGTTGGTTATCCTCAACCTGGTTTAGCCTGTCTACCCAGACAGTTTTACTGTGGTGTGACTGTTGCACATATTACAGCTTCTTGAAGCCACAGGTAAGAGTTGGGTGACCAGACTGGACACCAAAGAAGGATGAGCATCCCTGAAAAGGGGATTGCAAACCCTCACACTGCAGGTGCTAATCCTCCCTTAACACCTCATACACATATGTTGGCAATAGCATGAATGTTTCACCATTCTACAAGAGTTGTACCTAAATAAGGCACAACTGGAATAAGGGCTTGAATAGATAGAATAAGAAGAGCCTCAACATCCTTCAGGAATATTTTAAGTGATGTGTTATTCATTTTAAATAATTATTGTGACCAGTAGGGTCTATTCAAATCATTCTTTTCTAGAGTAGCCAGAGTCACTATTTGTTACCACTAGATGGTGGAGTAGATGGAATTTTGGGCCTAGAATCAAGAAAATGAGTTAAAATCTGGCTTCAGACACTTCCCATCTAGGTGACTCTGGGCAAGTCACTTAACTTCTGTCTGCATCACCTTCCTCAACTGTCAAATGAGAATAATATTATTTGCCTCCCAGTGTTGTCATGAGGATCAGATGAAAAAAATAATTGTAAAGCACTTAGCACAGTGCCTTGTACATCGTAAAAACATGCCATATAATGTTAGCTGCCACCATCATCATCATTATCAGGACTTTGGTTACAAAGAATTAGAATGCAGTAGTTTCTTGAATCTAATTCTCTAATCATCTTCCATTCCCTACCAAGTCCCTAAGCCCTGGCTCCAAGGCAAGCTTTATTTGATTCTTCCTTGACATTGAGAATAGAACCTAACACAATACTGATCCTAATGAAGACCCCTAAAGGGAAGGCCTCCATTTCATATCTTTCCATATATCAGAGACACAAAACCCCCCTTTTAGAGATTTTTTTGAATGAAGGAGTATGATTCCATGTTCATTGTACAATTCTTCCCACTTTTTCTTACTTGAAAAGATGGGAAGTAATTTAGTTCCCCCTGGGGGAAAGAAAGCCTGTATATTAAGTAAAAACTATTGCTTTTTGAAGCTTTCCTCTTAGTGATACTGTTTAATTTACACCTTGACTTCACTTCTTAATGACTTTGTTGTCTTTTTCCACTCTTTCTCATACTCTGCAGCAGGGACCCACATGGGCTAGAACTAAGATAGAAGATGTAAGAACTAGCTAGTTATAACTCAAGAAAACTTCTGGGGCTTATAAACATAGTCAGTGATAACAGATCACCATTATCACCAACAGGAAAAAGGAGGAGCGCCTCCCCTCATTCAGCCTTTCATGTATATCCTTCAGCCTACCATTTGGGGATCTCTTCAAGATTGTTCTTTATTTTGGTAGGAGAGGAGAATAGATAGAGGGCTGGGGGAGCAAGATAATGAAAATGGAGATTTGAGAGAGTCCTGTTTATCTTGGAAATTAAGTTACATATCAGCATTGTCTACTTTGGAAAGAGACACTTGGTAGAATGCTTTTGAATGTCTCTACCATCTACATGCATATTCATCAACAAAAAATTCCAAAGTCTCCATTCAATTTTTGTTTCCCCACACACACACAAGACATAGACAATTCATATTAGCTCTCCAATCTCTTCTTTAAAAGCAATAAAAATGATTAGGAATTTATTATTTAATCAATTATTCTAAGAGCTAGCAGTTTTATTGTGTAAAATGCATAACAGCAGAGCTATGTTTGTTTTTCTGTGTTCAGGAGTCCTTTTGGTGTATAATAGGGTCAGGCTTGGGGTGAAGCTTGGAATTGGCCAACAAAGTCCTAGTCCTGGGAGCTGTACCTGATGCCAAACCATGATGGAGAGAGTTGGGGACCTTAGTTCTGGAAGTGCATTATGAGGTATAATGGAGAGACCTGACTCTTGACTTGGGAGCACACACAATTATTCTGTCATTGTTTCTTGTCCATTTATGGGATGATAAAGAAAAGATTAACTAGCTGCAGAATCAGAACTGAGTTTGGATTAACCAGAAGAATTGAGTTCTCCCTTCAATTGTGATGAGTAAGGAAAGAACTGCTGTGGGCTTCCTGGTGGAAAAAAAGGTCTCCACTTGGGAGCCGAAGACATGTAATACCTATATGGCTCCTGCCTCTGTTTTATCTATTCTTCTCTGTTCCTATGTGAAGGATAATTGAAGATAAAATGACCTCGTGAATTTTGAAATGTCAAAAGAATAATCAGAATTCACTCCTATTTGAAGCTGTTACAGCAGCACTAAAAAGTAATTTGTTTGGCCAAGCCCAACAATAAATCACCTGGAAGCCTAGACGTACACTTAAGCATGCTATATTCATAAGTGATCTTGGTGGAGCAAATGCTTTATAGCCACCATGTTAAGTTTGAGCCCACTCTCCCCAAGCACCAAAGTGATAGAGGAGAGTATGTCTCAGTTCAGGTACCTTAATTCTTGTTATATATTTTCAGTGAATATCCCTTTGTAAAGGTTAATTGATATTAACTGTTTATTGATGATATCAAGGAGGTGCTAATTAGTTAAGGGATATTAAGGCACTAATCACAGATAATTATATTGAGGGAACTTGCTGGAATAATGGCTTGAGTGGATTGCATTACAAAAACCCCACTGTCCTTCAGAAATACCCCTAGAATACTGAGGGGGAAATGGATCAATATCCTGGCTCTGGAGACTTAAAGTGCTAGTGTTCCTGTGTGTTTGAAGATTAAGTGCCGGCCTATAATCACTAAATGTATATAAGCCTCTCATCTATGATATATGTGTGCTCTTTTAGCAGTACTTTTATAATGAGCTAGTATGGTACAGTGGCATGAGTAGGCTTTAATATGTGGTCAGGCATTCATTGTCTAAACATTGACAAGACAGTTAAGTTTTCTGGACTTCAGTTGACTTATCCATGAAATAAGATGGTTGGGCTATATGGTACATAAAGGTCCTGCCTTATTTTCTCTTTTAAAATACATCATTTGAGAATAAACTTTCCATTTTGTTTGGTTGTGAAAGGTCATGATTGTTGTCTCATTGCTTTTATTATTTTTTTGCAGGGCAATGAGGGTTAAGTGACTTGCCCAGGGTCACACAGCTAATAAGTGTCATGTTTCTGAGGCTGGATTTGAAGTCAGGTCCTCCTGAATCCAGGGCCGGTGCTTTATCCACTGCACCACCTAGATGCCCCTCATTTGCTTTTATAACAGACCATTTGTCATATCAATGGTTTATTTCAAGTAGAATCATGTCTTATGTCAAGAACTTGTCCTCCAACCCTAACAACATCCTTCCTATGGGAATGTAAGTACTGCTTGAAAACAGTGATCTGCTCTATAGCATGATTTTCAAAACTGCATTTTTTCTCTAATCAGCAACTGCCTTTCCTTGGACTTATTGCCATCATTAGTGGTATGGAAAGCAAGCCAATGGAAAAAGCCTTTTCTATTCATCCACATTGGGGGAATTAAGGCTAAGAGCAGTCTGCTAGTCAACAATCAAGTACCTAAACTCATTCAGCCTTGGTCCTTTCTTTTCCATTTTCTTTAAGGGGTTTAGATGTAAAGGCACTATAAGAGTTCATCTCTGGTCATAAATAGCAGTACTCTTCCACCAAAATGTCAGCTAGTTTGTCTTCCTATTACATGAGCTAAGATGACTCTCCATAATACCATTAGTGTATATGTCGTCTTTTCCAGTAGAATGTGAGCTGCTTGAGAACAGCTTCTCTCTTTATTCCTAGAATTTAGGACAGTGCCTGGCATGTAGTGGGTGCTTAATAAATGTCTGTTGTGATTTTATGGAAAAACAGAATCTAAGAGGTGAGAATTTTGGAGGCTGTCTTGTCCAACCCATGTCAGAAACAACATCCTCTGTACATCATATCTGACAAACAGCTACCCAGCCTTCATATGAAGACCTTCAGACAAGAGGAACCTGCTAGATACCAAGGTAACCTATTCCAATTGGGGCGTATATTTATTTCTTAGGAAGTTTTTTTTTTTCTTTCTGTCAGTAAATTCCCCTGACACTTCCTATATATCATCTCATTGGTGAGCAGTTTTCCAAGAAGAAACAAATTGTGTATCTTAGGAAGAAGAATGATTTCAGAATCACAGCAGCTGAGAGATGGTACCTGGCAAGACATGACAAGTAGTATGTGGGAAAAGAGGAAAAAAAGAAACTTTGAGAAATGTGAGGTGACTTAGAGAGAAGTAGAAGCCACAGAGAGGCTCAAGAAAACTTGGACAGCTGAGAGGGTGAGAATGAGATCACTATCTGCAAACAGGGATCTGTGTGCTGTGAACACAGGTCATTTCAACAGCTAAAATCTTCCTCCAGTGTTCAGATGGCATGTCAGTTTGTCTTCATATCTTATGAAATTTCAGTGAAACTGTTTCAGAGTAAATGATCATTAATCTTAATTATGGTGAAGAGACCAGGAAATTGAACACTGTACACATCAATGCCAAATTAATGCAAATGGTTATTGTTATTGCAAAGAGACAGGAATGAATAATTCTATTAATTGTCATTCAGGCCATTACTATCATTTCTAGGGACATGTGTCCTTTTTTTTTTTAAACTGAGGCACAAATGGTGAGGTTAATGTCAGCAATGGAGTTTTTCTTTTAGTTTAAACACTAAAGTGAGAGAGAGAGACTAACATTTGAGGATAGCTATAAACAAATAAAATTAATACGGGGAGACAATATGCTGCAGTGGAAAGTGCATTACATTTAGAATCTGAGGACCTAGGTTCAAATCTTGGTTCTGCCAATTACTACTTATATGACCTTTAGCAAGTTATTTAAACTCTAGGTCTTATTTTCTCCCCATGCAAGTAAAAGATTTATAATAAATGGCACATAGAAAATATGCCTTGCAAAGGAAAGAAGGCTAAATCTGGACACAAAAGATCTACTTCCAAATCCCAGTTCTGTCATTTACTCTGTATGGTCTTAGGCAAGTCACTCTCTCTGAGCCTCAGTTTCCTCATCTATGAAATAGGGGCAGGGAATTGAGTAAGCTTGCGTCTTAGGTTTCCTCCAGCTTTAGATATAAGATCCTATGACCTGAGAAGTGCCTTCCAAAACTGAATCTATGAGCCATACAAGGAGTACTTTTGCCATAGATGCCTGTTGTATGCTTTTCATCAGTTTCCATGTTTTAAAATCCTTATTCTAGTTTGTTTCTTTGTAGTAGAAAGTCAAACTATTATTAAAGGCACAATTTCAAGAGAAGAAAGAGTAGGTCTGATTTTTTTCCTCTTAATTCAAATTCCATCTAAAACAGCTTTTTCCTTCATACAATTGCATTGCAAAGATGTGAACACAAAGATTTTTGCTCATTTCTGGCAATAGGTTCATGAGCTTAGTTCATTGTTCAAGAAAGGGAAATTATTTTTACTCATATCATGTACCTGACAGAAGATGGACTTGTTGGGACTGTGGTCTTTTCTAAGCCATATTTATTACCAAAGCTTTGGGATTTATCCATCAAGTGGCTGCCTACCTATAGTATAAGAAATCTGAAGAAAACTAGCTGTGTGACCTTGGGCAAGTCACTTAACCTTCATTGCCCCAAAAAAAGAAAGAAAGAAAGAAAGAAAGAAAGAAAGAAAGAAAGAAAGAAAGAAAGAAAGAAAGAAAGAAAGAAAGAAATCTGAAGAAACAATAAACTGCCATATGCTAAAGCAGTCAGAGGCAAACATGCTGCAATTGGTGCTCATGATAAAAGAGCTGGCTAGAATTCCCAACTGTCCCAGATCCAGAAATCCTGAGTCAAAAACATTTTACCCATGATGCCCCTCTTTCAAAGCTATTGACCAGAGATTAGAGCTGATAAGGACATGGGAATAGGGGTAGTCCTTAGTTTTCTGAATAAGATATAAATTTAGCTTAGCATTGGGGGCCTAACACAAGCTGACTCTAAAAAATCTTACCAGCCTTCATTATTTCATATGGCTATGCCTTGTATACCACACTGGTTGCTTACTCAATTTACAAAAATTTACAAAATTTACTCAATTTACAAAATTAGCAGAAGCCTGCAGTGGAGAGGGACCTTAGAGGCCACTTAGTTCAACATGGAACTGAACAAGAATGCCATTTATAACATTCCTTAATTTTTATTTATTTATTCTTTATTTTTTGGGTGAGGCAATTGGAGCTAAGCAACTTGCCCAGGGTCACACAGCTAGTAAGTGTTAAGTGTCTGAGGCCGCATTTGAACTCAGGTACTCCTGACTCCAGGTCCAGTGCTATATCCACTATGCCACCTAGACGCCCCATAACATTCCTTTAAAAAGAGTCATCCAGCCAGCCTCTGCTGAAATCCTCCAAAAATTCCATGCTCAGTGCCTCACAAGCATACTACATTTTTACACAGCATTAATTATCAGGATGGAGTATCTAGGTGGCACAGTGGATAGAACACTGATAGAGTATTGAAGTTGGGAGGACCTGCCTTCAAATCTCACTTTAGACATTTACTAGCTGTGTGACTATGGGCAAGTCACATAACCCCAATTGCCTTAAACATCTAGGGCCATTTCCAGTTGTCCTGGCATGTATCTTGCCACTGGACCCAAATAGCTGTGAGAATATAATGGGATTTGGCAGATACTCAAAGGCCCCACCTGGAGATTAATTGAATTAAGTGAGAGCAATTGACTTTGCTGATTAGCCTCCTTAAAGTTAATGAGATTGTAACCACACCTGACCCTTAAAAAGGTATTGTTCTTGGAAGCTAAAGACTTTGAACTCTACAGGAGACCACCTTCAAGTCCAGTGAACCAATGGTTTGGATGACAATAACCAATCAGCTTGAAGCAGTGTGTAAGGACCCTTCGCCTTTGCTCCTGTACCTATAAAAAGCTTCCACATTCAGTTTGCTTGGGAGTTCATGGTTGAAGCAGGCTTGGGGTGGAGGACTTGAGGAAGAACCAGACCAGGCTGGAACTCTAGGCTAGATAGGCCTTTTCTTAATTTTCTGAACTCCACGTGTTCTCTTTTTACTGATACTTGGTATGCTTTAATGAATGCTTAATGCCCAAAGACTGGTGCTAAAGCTTCTACTTTAAGGTGACCACACATTTAGATTTTAAACATCACATAGCGCTGGAGGAGTAAGGTTAGGGACTTTGCACAGTCCTCCCTCACTTCAATCCAATTCACTGCAAGTCATTACATCACCCAGATGCCATGGTCCTCTTTGAGAAGGGAGGACAAACACCAATAATAAACAACAACAATAAATGTTGGGAAGTTTTTCTTTTCATTTAGCCAAAGTTCCTCTCTCTACAACTTCTACCTTCTTCCTTCAGGGGCTAGGCAGAGTAAGAGTAGTATCTTTTTCACATAACACTCTTTAATTAAACTTAATTCAGTTTTTCTAACCAAGCATTTGGAAAGCAACTGCTCCATACAAGAACCTTTATTGGCACTAGGACTATGAAGACAAAAAGGAAACAGTTTTTACCCTCAAAGTGGTTAGTGAAAAACAATACACACTATAGGTAAATACAAAATACATACTTTTGAGGGATTATCTCATATCCCTCTAAATCTTCTCTTCTATCAGATTAATGTCACCATTTTCCTAATAACTTTTGGGATCAGAGATTTAGAAGTGACCTCAAAGACCATCTAGTCCACTCTGTCTTTCTACTTTACAGAAGAAGAAACTGATCTCCTGTAAGGTTAAATAACTTGCCCTAGTTTGCAAAAGTTGTAAGTAGCAGAATCAAGATTTGAATCCAGGGCCTTTGACTCTAAAAGTCAGTACTCTTTCCATTGCACTATTTTGCATTCCCAAGACTACCTCACATAGCATAAACTCTTTCTTTGCCATTAAACTGTAAAAAGAAATGGAATTTATAAGAGAAAAAGAAGAGGAAATGATGGAGGGAAGGAAGGAATAAAGGAAGGAAAGGATGATGGAGGGAGGGAAAGAAGGAAAGAAAGAAAGGAAGGAAGGAAGAGAGAAAGAGAAAAGGGAAAGAAAAAGAAAGGAAAGAAAAGAAAAGAGAAAAAGGAAGAAAAGAAGGAAGAAATTGATTTTATGCCAAAATCTTAGTCTATTTTGTATATACTTTGTTGAAGTGAAAAGTGCATCTGTTATATAATTACTAAATGATTCACCACACCCCCAAGGACCTTCTGGAACCCCCCAGCTCTCCCCATAGTAAACATTCCATAACCATACACACTTCTCTGTCCCAAAAAAGGAAACAAATAAATTGAACATTATTCCAGAAACCATAGCATTATTTTAAAACAATTTAACAAATTATTGTTATTTGAAACATGTTTAGATTCAATAGATGTTAAATATTATGTATTATATAGCAATTCACTGAACAAATCCTAAATTAGACTTCAACCCTGCCTCTGCTTGACTCAAAATCTAAATAAGTCTGACAAAATGAAGGCAGAAAAAGAATGAAAGCCATATTGCAAAAGAATTTGTTGCCACCCTGTTCAGGAAATCCAAGAGAGTGAGATCATTGCTGACTTGCTAACAATGGGCTTCCCCATCAGTTTGGTTAACCCCTATTAGCTATCATTTTATTTTTCAAATGAGAAAACTAGGGTACAAAGAGGTAAATGGTTTTGGAGTCAGAGAACAGGAATACAAATTACCACTTTGCCACATACTATCTGTGTCATCCTAGGCAAATAACATCATCTCTCTAGACCTCAGTTTCCCCATACGTAAAATGAGAGGGTTGAATTAAATGGTCTCAAAGGACCCATTGGGCTCTAAATCTACACTCCTCTGATTTTTTGACATGGAGGCCTGACTCAGATCAACAGAGCAAGTGGGTGAAGCAGGTCCAACTCGGGGTGCTAGCCTCACAATGCACCCACTCCATTCCTCATTCCACTTTTTAGCCTTAGAAAAGCAATTCCTCAGGAGAGTACCCTATGACCTTTTTCATTTCAAAGAAGAATTGTTTAGTCTCAGGCAAAATTACAAAGTATCCTCAAATTCCCCTTGCTGCTCTCCAGCTGAAAAGATCTACTCAGTGACTCAGGACAGGAAGGCATAACCAAATAGAAATCAAAGCTGATGGGTGAGATGTTATTAATTCCTGTGACCAGTTCATGGTATGAGTATGACAGTACTCCTGTATTCCAGAAATGTTATTTTTCAAATAAATTGAGCTGAGTTTCTGTCACTTTGTCTCTCTATGGGCTCTCCAGGCCTGTGGCTATTATGTAGAAATTCTGAAGTCAATACATTGTTTTATTACAGAGAACTTACCTACTATGATTAAAATAGACAATACAATCTCCCATGTAAACTCATTTTCAGATAAATGAAAGCAAGTGGGAGGAAGTTCATGAAATCGTACTGTTAGACAAATTGGACTGGAGGTTATTAATAAAGGTATGATTGGGTGAAATGCATTTTATATTCAACTAACAGCTGCGTTTTATTAAATTAGTACCATTTGGTTTCAGATCAGTCAACAAGTGGGTATGAACAACTAGGTAGACACAAAAGACAGTGCTAACCTTTTCATCAGTGGAAATTTCATTGGAAGGGAGAGTTTGTGATGAATGATGTATTATGGTTTCCCTCCCTCCCCTTACCAGGTGTCTCTGCACTTGAAATCCCTTCAATAGAGAGTTGTTCCCTTGATTTATATATCTGAGATTGCCTTGCTCTTTAAATATAAATACATTTGAGCTTTGGTACAACTGTGAGGAAAATGACCCTATCCTTTAACCCCAAAATCCTCAAGGAGGTCAGAGCTTAAAAAAACAAAGATGTTCTATCTAAACAGAAATATTCAGAGGAACATTTTCAACAGTAATGACTCAAAATAAAGTCAACACCTCTCTATTAGGGAATAAGAATGATAATAGTAAGATTAATAATAGCTACTGGCTAAATAAAGTTATGGTACATGAATATAATGGGATATTATTGTACCATGGAAAAACAAGATTACAGCAAAGCATAAGAGTATATATGAACTGATATAAAGCACAGTAAGTAAAACCAGGAAAATAATGTACACAGTCATTACAATATAAATGGAAAGAACAACACAATCAAAATTGAGCTCTATGTGACATCATGATTGAGCTTATCTCAAAAGAAGTGATATAAGAATTCATTTCCTGCCCTTCTTTGTAAAGTTTGGGAACTATGAGTATGAAACACTAGACATAATATTGTATTTGGATGCAGTGTTGATTATTTTTGCTGAACTGCCATTTTCTCTCTCTCTCTCTCTCTCTCTCTCTCTCTCTCTCTCTCTCTCTCTCTCTCTTTTTGTTATGAGGGATAGCTCTTTGGTTAGGTGATGCAGAGAGCTACATTGCAAAAGGAGGGTAAAGATAGAAGATAAAAAAAATTTTAAATGAAATAAAATTCAAACACTGTTGGGAAAGGTAATACATTAAATCACTAAGACCATAGCCAATTAATTTATTTATGCACTTTTCTTAGTGACAGGAAGAACTTAACATGACATGAAAGCAAGGAAGAAATGAGAGCATTAATGGTGTGTGAAACAGGAAAAGGAAAGGGATACAGAAGTGAGAGGTAAGTGGACACCAAAGACAACTTGATTTACTTTGTGGGTTTTCCTCTAGCCTTCCCTAGATGCTACAATAATCACACTGTACATACATACATGTTTCGCCTCCCATGCAGCAGTCTTCTTAAGTGGGTGGAAGATGAATAACTTGTACTCAATATTTATACACTGGCAATGGGCCACAGAATCATAGAAGGTCAGGGCTAAAGAGAACTTAAAGGTCATCTCCTCTGACTTTTCATTTTATATATGTACTACAACAGAAATAATGCTGAATGTAAGAGATATAGAGCCTGATTTCAAATCCTGGCTATGCCATTTACCAACTGTGAGACCTTTGACCTCTCCAGGCTTAACTTCTCTAGGCTTCAATTTCCTTACTTATAAAATGAGAGGATTGAATAACATGATCACTAACATTCCTTCCAGCACATAATCCATGTGGGGGCAGCTAGGTGGCGCTGTGGATAAAGCACCAGCCCTGGATTCAGGAGGATCTGAGTTCAAATCTGGCCTCAGACACTTGACACTTAAGCTTTGTGACCCTGGGCAAGTCACTTTACCCCCATTGCCCTGCAAAAAAAATGAAAAACAAAAACAGTAACTTTAAGGGGCAGCTAGGTGGCACAATGGATAACGCACTGGCCCTGGATTCAGGAGGACCTGAGTTCAAATCCGGACTCAGATACTTGACACTTACTAGCTGTGTGACCCTGGGCAAGTCACTTAACCCTCATTGCCCTGAAAAAAAAAACAGGAGAGCAAAATTGGAATATTGGTGCTCTCTGTGATTTAAAGCAGCTGACTTTAAAGAAAGGACTTTGTGAGACAATTATAGAAAGATTGGCTCCCAGAAAAACAACATGATTCAAATGACCTGAATGGTATATTTTGGAGAAACAGGCAAAAATATTTTATGTTTCAGTTAATTAGCATTTGTTAAGAATATGTGTCTGGCATTGTGTTAAATGCTAGGGTTACAAAGAAAAGAATAAACTAGTCCCTACTCTCAAGAAACATACAATCTAATAGGGGAGAAAACTAGGTACATAGAAGATATATACAAGATAAAAAGGGGCAGCTAGATGGCTCAGTGGATAAAGCACCAGCCCTGGAGCCAGGAGGGCCTGAGTTCAAATCCAGCCACAGACACTTGACACTTAAGAAAGAAAGAAAGAAAGAAGCATCTTTCTGGTAGCTCCTGGCTGGAGTGATGTGGCCTCTTATTCATTCTTGGCTTCATAGATCCCACCCATGTTCAGTAGGCCCTCATCAGACATGTTCTCATATGGCGATGATGGGGAACAGTGTCTACTTGATGGAGGAGGCAAAAAAGGGGTTAACAAATAAACTGAGGCTTGAATCCTTATTAATAGTACCTAAAAGGGGTAACAGAGATATCTATGGTTTGTGTTCTTACAGTAACCAAGAGGGATTGTCCCTATCAATCCTCACCATCAACAGAGATAGTAATGAGGGACCACTAAAGATTGATAGCCATTAATATTCTTAGATGACAGGATTCTGTTAAGGGCTAAAATTCTAGCTAAACTATCTAAAATCTAATGAGTGTCACCAATAAATTATAAGCTTTAGCAAGAGTTAGAGTTTTAAGCATTTATTAAAGAGAATAAGAATTTGGTAAAGAGAGAAGAAAAGGCCTAGATTCCTATCTATTAAAGGGAGAGCGCATTTCTAGCTCCCTTCTCCACCAGCGTCCCCAGGAAAAGAGAGCGAGACAGAGTGCCAGTCTCTTCCTTCTTCCTCCCACTAGCCAATGTCACTTCCTGACGCCAAAGAAAAGACTCCTGGTCTTGCCCTCAAAGACCTTCACTTCATAGGCAGAACTTTTCTACAGTAAGTCTCCAGCATGTGGCGTCATTCCAATCATTACAATACCTAGAATCCAGATCTTAAGGAAAGAGATACCAATAATAGAGAGACCCTCTGGGTCTGACAAGTTTAAGCATGTCTTTAGGAAAATGTGTAGAGAAGGCCAAATGTGTCCTTAGGTTCTCCTTATGACATGTAAACCCCCAAAACACACCTCCAAGGAAAAACACACCTGCCTTGGGGGTTGATTTAAGCCCCAAGGAACTCCAAATTAGGATAAGATCTCCCATGAACCTCCCAGAAGGAGGAGATTCAGATAATGAGGAGAAAACCTGCTTTTTCTCACTATAAATATAATTATTTCCATCTCCCTATTTGAGACCCCTTTCTCCCTTGGGTGTTCTCCCTGTGGTTACTCACAGTATTATAATAAAACTTAGGAAACGGAGTCACTGGGTCATTAATTTTGGTGCCCCATGTGACTTCAGTCCCAGACTCATACTCTTCCTTCTTTTTGCATGTAAGCAGTGGGGTCAGACCTTCTCAAGGTAAGTTTGGGATTTGCCTTTAACTCCTTCACCCAGGTTTTGCTCCTTCAGGAGGCTGGCTCGCCAAATGGAGTAGGGGTATTTCTCATTGATCTGGGATCAAGAGATTTTCCCATGAGGGATTTTGCCTTTTTTTTTTTCAGAAAAGAGAAAGGGGAATTTCCCTGTTGGCAAGACTCCAAAGTCTGGGGGACACCCCAGCAGTCTTTTCTGTTAGTTGACACCCACTTGGATGCAGGTGCAGTGTCAGTAACCCAGGAAGTTAAATATGGGTCAGGAAGTTGGGGTAGTTTGGGGTGCATTTTGATGAACTGGAACAGGTCCGATCTCACTGACCTTAAAAAAAATGGGTGGTGTTTTATTGCAACACTGTCTGGCCACAGTAGCCCTCTCATTTGCCTCTTGGGTTTCCCGGGATGGAGTATGCATTGTGACTCCTCAGTCACGTTAGGTGTTCTCCCAAGGTCTGAAGTAGGAATAGCCAGGCTATTTCCAGATTTTTTTTCTCTGATGCAGTCTTAGCCCAATCCACTTTAACAAGACAAGGAGAGAAAGCATTCTGCGAAACTAACCCCTCAGATGTATCCTTACAAATTTGGAAAAGGAGAAAATAAAATGGACATAAACAAAAAGAAACAAATGATTTATTTGCAAGAGAAAGGAGAATTAAGGTAAGAGACTTCCTGATTAGCCCCTACCACACCTTAGAGTGGGCTGTTCAGGAAGAAGTAACATTTCATGGCTGTTTGTTTGCTTGTTGTTTGGCTATTTTGTGTATTCATATGTCAGATAAATGTTGTAATTGTATCTTTGGTTAAAGCCCTGTAGCCTTTCAGAGTTATAAGGGAAGGTCAGTCTCTGACTTCTAGATATCTTTACAGGTATGTTTACTTAAGTTGAAATGTTATTTGCTAGGCATTCATAGCCTTAAATGAACATTGTAAAAGATGGTTTAAGAAATACTGCAATTTTGAAATCTTTTGTAGTAGAATGGTTAAAATCAGGAACTATTTGTTTTGTGTAAAAGTTGCAAAGAAAAATGAACTCTATTGAAGCATGACATGTGGTTGCAAAAGACATGGCAAAGAAAAAAAAAAAGCCGCTGTTCTCTTTTTCTCCCCCCCTCCCTCCCTCTCAGGCGCTGTCTGCACAGCCCTGGAGTGGTGAGTGGGTGAGAATGTTTAGAAAATTTTAAAAAGGTGTCCAGAGAATTTTATATAATTGGTAAAAGCAAGTAGAAAGTTGTGCTGTTTGAAAACTGAGGATAAAAAAAAAAAAGAAAAATGAAACAAGGGAGTGTACACTTTAAGAACTTGCTGCAATTTTAAGGTGCAGTGCCACTTTACGTGCTACCCTGCAATTTAAGGTGTGCTGTGTCACTTTAAAATACTGTTAAAAGTTTTTAAAGTTACTTTTAAATTGGTGAATGTGTATTAAAATTAGAAACAGCTGTAAATTATAGGAGTCCTACCTGTTTTTGTTAAGACTATTCATTGTTTTGCTTCCTCTAAGACACAGAGGAAAGAACTGGAAGAATTTCAGAGCTAAGGGTATTAAGCTGGTAAATTATTACACAGAAAATAGAATTTCTAGACTTCTTTTAATTTGTAAACTTGCCAGAAAAGAGCTTGTTACAAGGAATGATTTTACTGAAGGTTAATAAGGTTGCTTATTATATACAAGTAATTTCTAATGATTGATCTTTACTCCAGGAAAAGTTTAAACCCAAGAAGAAGGAAAGAAAAACCAAGTAACATGTGTATGTCCCCTGGTAAACTTTTTTGCTCATTGCAACTTCATGAGAAGACCAGTGCTATTATATCCTTGTTAAATATACTTGCTATTTTAGGTCTATATAAATCTCCTTTTGCTAAATGTTCAATGACCTACAAGTATTTCATGTAATCAAAATGTAGAACCTAAAATAATAGGATGCCAGCATCAGGTCCACTCCTCACAGATGTATTAGAACTTATTGTGCCACAAAAAATAACAAATATGAAGATTCAGAGAATCATAGAGAAATGTATTGTGAGAAAATAATTATTAGTAATGGAGTTTGGGGGGGCACCCAGAGGACTCCCCACACACACTCAGAAACTCTGGCTGGTTTCTTAGAGCTGGCCCAGAGTCCTGAGAAATGGAAATCAGATTAATTCAGTAGAGACAATAGAGATTAAAACCATACCTACCTGTGCCAGCTAGGTGGCACAGTGGATAGAGCACTGACCCTGAAGTCAGGAGGACCTGAGTTCAAATCTGGCCTCAGACACTTGACACTTACTAGCTGTGTGACCCTGGGCAAGTCACTTAACCCCAATTGCCTCACCAAAAATTTTTTTTAAAAGCATACCTGAAAGCCTTTTCCCCTCAGAGGGTCTTTCCTCTGGACTCTGATCTCAGCACATACTGATCATTTTAATATGGACCACTCTCAGGTCCAGTAAACCAATAGATTTGAATGATGCTAGCCAATTAGCTTGGAACAGTGTGTAGCAGCCACCTCTGCTCTGGACCAAAGGAAGCTTGTCCTCTCTTTCTTGGGCTGAGATGCTGGAAGAGGTAGCCATGCATCCCCACTCATTCTCCTCTCTATCTAGGTAATGTAGGGCTTCTGAACTCTAATTCTTAGCCATGTGCTCTCTCTTTACTAACCTTTAATATGATTAATAAATGCTTAATGCCAAAACTGTTGCAATAGCCTCTAATTTAAAAGTAGCATTATATTAGAAACCCCAGCTAAGTTCCTCAATAACAGAACAGAGACAGGCGCCCCCCCCCCGCCCAATATTTCAAATGACACAGTTTGCAAGTTGATGCAGAGTACATTAAAGAGAACCAGAAAACCAGTACACACAATGATCCCAACAGTGCAAACAGAAAGAATAGTAAAATAAAACTGAATGCCTTATATCTATAATGTCCAAGTTTTGCCCTCATGGAGACTTCCTTTCTTCTCTGAAAACATAGGATTATAGGTGTGTAATACTACATATACTAGCAGATGCTGTTGACACAGTTGGTTTTGCTAAATGTCTTTATCTTCTTTATTTTTAAATCTTTGTTACTAGAGATAGCTTACTGTGTAGGGGAAAAGAGAGACATATAACCTGAAATGAATGTGATATAAAAATAAAATTCAGCAATAAAAAGATTCCCTTAGGTCTAATATTCTATGCTTCTATGACTATTAAAATATGGATTGTAAGCTCTAAGAGGGTAGGAACCAGGTATTTTACCTGTAGGGCCTACTTTGTTCTGTATGTGATACCATTAACTATTTGTGAATGGCAGCCCTTCTCTTTGAAAACATATACTGGCACTACTTCAAAATTCAGAGTTTTGCCTTCTTTCAAGTTGCTCTAGAATTACCTTTAAAACATCAAAAGGAATGTATGACAATATCTGGCAGAACTCCTATTAGTCATCAGTTTTCCTATCTTCCTGCTTTGCATTTTGTTTCCAGTTTTACCTGTAGATAATGGTCTAAAGCTTGAGTACCAAATGGATTTCTTTTGATTGTCCTCTGAAGGAAGGCCAGGTCTTGTTCTCACATTAATCCAATCACCTCACAGAATTCAGAGAAGGCTATATGTACACGGCTAGGAGTCAGTCTGGAAGGAGCCCCAGCCAGGAGATCCTCAAGCCATGTATGCAGTTCTCCTAATTATCAGAGATTGTCCAAAAGAACAGATCAAGTATCTCCTTTGCCTTATATTTTTTCAGGAGTTGAGCATCTGTTATTTGATTGTATACTCTGTAAGAACACAGTAATCTGAAAACATTTTGATCACAAGTAAAACTGTGTGGGAAGAAAATACATGCATGCTCACACACCAACACAACAATAAAAGACAAAAACTCACATATATTTTCAGTCTCATTTTTTAAAAAGTCTTCCTTAGCTATCATGGCAGGGTGATTAAGGGGTGACTAGCCTCATTGCCCAGGTTGTTATAAACTCATAAAATCATTGAATCTTTAGCTGGGAGGAATCTTTAGCAATCATCTGCTGAAAACTTTCATGTTTCTGTAACATTAATGGATTTGTCTGTCACTGTGTTGGTAACAGGTGACCAGCAAGAGTTATCATAGCTCCTTCCTCTCGTTATCTTTGGAGATTTTTATGTTAAATAAAAAGTTAGGAATACAATCAACATAACTCAGAGCTCCTACTTAGAGAAATTCATGATACTGAGGCAGAGATTTGACAGTCTTAGTTTAAATTATTTATGTGTGTATGTATATATTTGTGTGTATGCACGTATGACATTTACTCACTTACTCAGCCACTTATTTATTTATTTGCTTATTTATTTTTATATCTGCTCATTTATTTATTTGTTTATTCATTTATTTATTCACTTATTCATTCATTTATTTACGTAATCATTCATTCTTTTATCCATCCATTTATTTATTTATTTGTTTCTTTGTTTATAGGTAACCCCTAGTCTCTTTACATTTGAGTGAAAACTCAGGTTTGAAATGACTCAGGCCTTATTCAGGTAAAAAGACTTGAAAAGTAAGATGTAATATCTATAAAAAGACTGGTACCAGGAGGGAAAATTGGAGAAAAGGCAGACTTTTCATGGAACTTCCCTCAGTCCTTGAAGAGGTGGGTACAAGTAGTGGCTCCAGGAAGAGGATTTTCCTCCAAGGGGACTGTAGAGCCAGTGAACATCCTTGATCTCTCTTTTCTCTGTCATAGCTTAGTTCTACTTCTCCTTTCTTGTTTGGTCTGTTGCCCCTGTGCCACCAATTCTTTCCACCTGAGTTTTTGAGGTGTCTTCTCCTTTCCCTCAATCCATCTGTCACTATCCAGATTTCTACCTTCAACTATCTTGTCCATATCCCTCTCTGGGACTTTGTTGGAATTGTATTCTCCTAGATCTCCTCTTTAATACTGGGTTCTAAACTGGCTTGCTTTTTCCTATAAGAGCCAGAGGGTATGGTCAACTCTCCTCTGCCATAACTAACACACCTTCTCTATAGCATCATTTCACTTCATCCAATGGCCTTCTTTCCAAATTGATTAACCAAGTTGATTAAATATAGCTCAATGTCATTGATTGTGGTTGATTGATGCAACATAGCTTTTATCACCTAGTTAGGATATGAAGGCTAAAATATTTCATTCATTACTTTGAGTGGGATTAGTTGAGTGGTCAATTGATACAATCAACATCCACTCTTCTATTTTTTCATTCTTTTGATTCTGCTTGACTGATTCCTGGTGTCTCATGGATTCCTTATCTTCCAAGTGTCCAATTTTAATTTTTAAGGCATTGTTTTCTTCAGTAAGATTAGGCACCTTTTTTTCCATTTGGCCAACTGAATTTTTTAAGGCATTGTTTTCTTCAGTGAGATTATGCACTTTTTTCCCATTTGGCCAGATGAATTTTTTAAGGAATTGTTTTCTGCAGTCAATCTTTGTGCTTCCTTTTCCAAGCTGCTGATTCTTTTTCATAGTTTTCTTGTTTTGCTTTCATTTCTCTCCCCATATTTTCTTCTACCTCTCTCAATTGATTTTTTTTTTTTAGTGAGGCAATTGGGGTTAAGTGACTTGCCCAGGGTCACACAGCTAGTAAGTGTTAAGCATCTGAGGTTGGATTTGGACTCAGGTACTCCTGAATCCAGAGCCGGTGCTCTATCCACTGCGCCACCTAGCTGCCCCTCAATTGATTTTTTTTTGCGTGTGTGTGTGTCTCATACCCTTGGTCAAAATAACTTTTTCTTTATTAAGCAATATATATATATATATATATATATATTATATTACATATAAGGTATTATATATATATATATAAGGTATTATATATATATTATGTATTACATATAAGGTATTTTCTTTTTTCCATTACATGTAAAGATAGTTCTCAACTTTTGTTTATACAAGCTTTACAATTTCAGATTTTTCTCCCTCCCTCCCCTCCCTCCCCCCTCCCCTAGACAGCAGGTAATCTGATATAGGTTATATCTATATATCTATAGATATAGATATAGATATAGATATAGATATAGATATAGATATAGATATAGATATAGATATAGATATAGATATAGATATAGATATAGATATAGATATATACACACACAAACGTATATATACACATAATAACATTAATCCTTTTTCTGCATTAATCCTGTTATAAGAGAAAAAATCAGAGCAGTAATGCAAAACCTCAAAATAGAAAAAAAAAAAACAACAGCACCCAAAACAAAAGAAATAGTATGGTTCAATCAGCATCTATACTCCACAGTTCTTTTTTTTTTTTTCTTGGATTTGGAGATCCTCTTCTATCATGAGTTCCCTGGAACTCTTCTGTGCCATTGCATTGGTCAGAAGAATATAGTCCATCATAGTAGGTCAACACTCAATGTTGATGATACTGTGTACAATGTTCTTCTGGTTCTGCTCATCTCACTCATCATCAGCTCACGTAAGACCCTCCAGGTTTCTCTGAACTCCTCCTGTTCATCATTTCTTACAGCACAATAGTATTCCATTGTATTCATATACTACAACTTATCCAGCCATTCCCCAATTGATGGGCACCCCCTCAACTTCCAATTCCTTGCTACCACGTAAAGAGCAGCTATAAATATTTTTGTACATGTGGGTCCCTTTTCCCCTTCCATGATTTCTTTGGGAAAAAGACCTAAAAGTGGAATTGCTGGGTCAAAGCGTATGCACAGCTTTATCGCCCTTTGGGCATAATTCCAAATTGCTCTCCAGAATGGTTGGATCAGTTCACAGCTCCACCAACAATGAATTAGTGTTCCAATTTTCCCACAGCTTCTCCAACATTTATTATCTTCCTTTTTTGTCATTTTAGCCAATCTGATAGGTGTCAGGTGGTACCTCAGAGTTGTTTTAATTTGCATCTCTCTAATCATTAGAGATTTAGAGCATTTTTTCATATGGGAATAGATAGCTTTGGTTTCTTCATAAGAAAACTGCGTGTTCATATCTTTTGACCATTTCTCAATTGGGGAATGACTTGAATTCTTATAAATTTGATTTAGTTCCCTATATATTTTAGAGATGAGGCCTTTATCAGAAGTACTGGCCTCAAAAATTGTTTCCCAGCTTTCTGCCTCCCTTCTAATTTTGGATGCATTGCTTCTGTTTGTACAAAAATTTTTTAATTTAATATAATCAAAATCATCCATTTTGCATTTTATAATATACTCTATCTCTTGTTTGGTCAAAAACTGTTTTCCTTTCCAAAGATCTGATAGGTACACTATTCCTTTCTCTCCTGATTTACCTATAGTATCATCTCTTATGTCTAAATCATGTATCCATTTTGACCTTATTTTAGTATAAGGTGTAAGATGTTGGTCTATGCCTAATTTCCGCCATACTATCTTCCAGTTTTCCCAGCAGATTTTGTCAAATACTGAGTTCCTATCCCAGAAGCTGGAGTCTTTGGGTTTATCAAACACTATATTACTAGTGTCATTTACTACTGCATATCCTGAGCCTAGCCTATTCCCATTGATCTACCACTCTATTTTTTAGCCAGTACCAGATAGTTTTGATGACTGCCGCTTTATAATAAAGCTCCAGGTTTGGTACTGCTAACCCACCTTCCTGTGAATTTTTTTTCATTATTTCCCTGGATATTCTTGTTTTTTTGTTTTTCCAGATGAATTTTGTTATTATTTTTTCTAGCTGTATAAAATAATTTTTAGGTAGTCTGATCGGTATGGCACTGAATAAGTAAATTAATTTAGGCAGTATTGTCATTTTTACTATATTAGCTCTGCCTATCCATGAGCAATTGATATCTTTCCAATTATTTGGATCTGATTTGATTTGTGTGAAGAGTGTTTGGTAGTTGTGTTCATAGAGTTCCTGGGTTTGTCTTGACAAGTAGACTCCCAAGTATTTTATATTATCTACCATTACTTTAAATGGAATTTCTCTTTCTATCTCTTGCTGCTGGACTTTGTTGGTCATGTATAGAAATGCTGATGATTTATGTGGATTTATTTTATATCCTGCTACTTTGCTAAAGTTCTTAATTGTTTCAAGTAATTTTTGAGTTGATTTTCTAGGATTCTTTAAGTGTACCATCATATCATCTGCAAAGAGTGATAATTTTGTTTCTTCCTTGCCTATTCTAATTCCTTTAATTCCTTTCCCTTCTCTGATTGCTAAAGCTAACATTTCTAGGACAATATTAAATAATAGGGGTGATAATGGACATCCCTGTTTCACCCCTGATCTTATTGGGAAGGCCTCTAATTTATCTCCATTGCATATAATACTTCCTGATGGTTTTAGGTAGAAACTGTTTATTATTCTAAGGAAAGCTCCATCTATTCCTAAACTTTCTAGTGTTTTTATTAGGAATGGGTGTTGTGTTTTGTCAAAAGCTTTTTCTGCATCTATTGAGATAATCATATGATTTTGGTTGATTTTCTTATTGATGTGGTTGATTATGTTAATAGTTTTTCTAATGTTGAACCAGCCCTGCATTCCTGGTATAAATCCCACCTGGTCATAGTGTATTATCCTGGTGATCACTTTCTGTAATCTCCTTGCTAATATCGTATTTAAGATTTTAGCATCAATATTCATTAGGGAAATTGGTCTATAATTTTCTTTCTCTGTTTTTGCTTTGCCTGGTTTTGGTATCACCACCATATTTGTGTCATAAAACGAATTTGGTAGAACTCCTTCTTCACCTATTTTTCCAAATAATTTGTATAATATTGGAATTAATTGTTCTTTAAATATTTGGTAAAATTCACCCATAAACCCATCTGGCCCTGGGGATTTTTTCTTAGGGAGTTCATTAATGGCTTGTTCAATTTCTTTTTCTAATATGGGTTTATTTAAGGATTTTATTTCTTCTTCAGTTAACCTGGGCAGTTTGTATTTTTGTAACTATTCATCCATTTCATTTAGATTGTCAAATTTATTGGCATACAGTTGGGCAAAATAATTCCTAATTATTGATTTAATTTCCACTTCATTGGTGGCAACATCACCCTTTTCATTTTTGATACTGGTAATTTGGTTTTCTTCTTTTTTTTAATCAAATTAACCAATATTTTATCTATTTTATTGGTTTTTTCATAAAACCAGCTCTTAGTTTTATTGATTAATTCTATAGTTTTTTTGCTTTCAATCTTATTAATTTCTCCTTTAATTTTCAGGATCTCTAATTTAGTGTCTAATTGGGGATTTCTAATTTGTTCTTTTTCTAGCTTTTTAAGTTGCATGCCCAATTCATTAATCTCCTCTTTCTCTTTTTTATTCATATAAGCATTTAGAGCTATAAATTTTCCCTTAAGCACTGCTTTGGCTGCATCCCATAGATTTTGGTATGTTGTCTCATTATTGTCATTCTCTTGGATAAAGTTATTGATTGTTTCTATGATTTCTTGTTTGGCCCATTCATTCTTTAGAATGAAATTATTTAGTTTCCAATTGATTTTCATTCTACTTTTCCCTAGCTCTTTCTTACATGTAATTTTTATTGCGTCATGATCTGAGAAGGATGCATTTACTATTTCTGCCTTTCTACATTTGACTATGATGTTTTTGTGCCCTAATACATGATCAATTTTTGAAAATGTGCCATGTACTGCTGAGAAAAAGGTATATTCCTTTCTATCCCCATTCAATTTTCTCCAGACATCTATCATGTCTAACTTTTCTAGTAATCTATTCACCTCTTTCACTTCTTTCTTATTTATTTTTTGGCTAGATTTATCTAATTCTGAGAGGGGGAGATTCAGATCCCCCACTAGTATAGTATTACTGTCTAATTCCTCTTGTAACTCATTTAACTTCTCCTCTAAGAACTTGGATGCTATACCACTTGGCACATACATATTTAATATTGATATTACTTCATTATCTACAGTACCTTTAAGTAAGATGTAATTTCCTTCCTTATCTCTTTTAATGAGATCTATTTTTGCCTGCACTTTGTCTGAGATAAGGATTGCTACCCCTGCCTTTTTTACTTTAGCTGAGGCATAATATATTCTGCTCCAGCCTTTTACCTTTACTTTGTGTCTCTCTGCTTCAAATGTGTTTCTTGTAAACAGCATATTGTAGGATTCTGGTTTTTAATGCACTCTGCAATTTGCTTCCATTTTATAGCAGAGTTCATCCCATTCACATTCACAGTTATTATTACTGACTGTCTATTCCCCTCCATTCTATTTACCCCCTTTGTACTTTTCCCCCCTTCTTTCACCCTATTCCTCCTCACCGACGTTTTACTTCTTACCCCTGCCTCCCCCAATCTGCCCTCCCTTTTTATCACTCCCCTCTCTTTTCTTTACCCTTTTCTCCCTTGCTTTTGTCCTCCCTTCTATCAGTCCCCCCCTTTCCCTTCCCCTTTTGCTTCCCTAAAGAATGAGTTAAGTTTCTTTATCCCAATGAACATATATGTTATTCCCTCTTTGAATCAAATCTAATGAGAATAGGGTTGAAACAATGTTCCCCCCTCCTTTCTTTCCCTCTATTGTAATAAGTTTTTTTTTCCACCTCTTCATATGATATAATTCATGCCATTCCACCTTCTCTTTCCTCTCCTCCCCATAGACTCCCTTTTTATCCCCTTAATTCTTTTGTATCATCACATCAAAGACAATTTATATTTATACCCTCTATATAAAGTCCTTCTCTCTACCCAAATACATTTACAGTTCTTAAGAGTTATGAGTATTATCTTCCCGTGTAGGGATATAAACAGTTTAACCTAATAGGGTAACCTTTTTTTTTCCCCCTCTGTTTACCTTTTTAAACTTCTCTTGAGTCTTGTATGTTGAGATAGAATTTTCTATTCAGTTCTGGTCTTTTCACCAGGAAAGATTGAAAGTCCCCAATGTCATTAAAAGTCCATCTTTTCCCCTGAAAGAAAATGCACATTTTTGCTGGGTAATAGATTCTCGGCTGCAATCCAAGCTCCTTTGCCTTCTGGAATATCATATTCCAAGCCTTGCGGTCCTTTAATGTTGAAGCTGCCAGGTCCTGAGCAATCCTGACTGTGGCTCCATGATATTTAAATTGCTTCTTTCTGGCTGCTTGGAGTATTTTCTCCTTCACCTGATAATTCTGGAATTTGGCTACAATATTCCTTGGAGTTTTCCTTTTGGGGTCTCTTTCAGGAGGTGATTGGTGGATTCTTTCAATGATGATTTTATCCTCTGATTCTATGATATCAGGGCAGTTCTCCTTAATAATTTCCTGTAATATGGTGTCTAGATTCTTTTTCTGGTCATGGCTTTCAGGCAGTCCAATGATTCTCAAATTGTCTCTCCTCGATCTGTTTTCCAGATCAGTTGTCTTTCCAGTGAGGTATTTCACATTTTCTTCTATTTTTTCATTTTTTTTTATTCTGCTTGACTGATTCCTGGTGTCTCATGGATTCCTTATCTTCCAACTGTCCCACTTTAATTTTTAAGGCATTGTTTTCTTCAGTGAGATTATGCACCTTTTTTTCCATTTGGCCAAGTGAATTTTTTAAGGTATTGTTTTCTTCAGTGAGATTATGCACCTTTTTTTTCCATTTGGCCAAATGAATTTTTTAAGGCTTTGTTTTCTTCAGTGAAATTATGTGCTTCCTTTTCCAAGCTGCTGATTCTTTTTTCATAGTTTTCTTGTTTTGCTTTCATTTCTCTCTCCATTTTTTCTTCTACCTCTTGCAATTGATTTTTACAATCCTTTTTGAGCTCTTCCAGGAAGGCTTTTTGTTCTTGCGACCAATTCACCTTCCCTCATAAGGCTTCAGATGTAGGCAATTTGAGGCTATTGTCCTCATCTGAGTTTGTGTTGGCTTCTTCCCTATTGATACAGAAGCTCTCAATGGAGAGGGCTCTTTTTTGCTTCTTACTCATTATTGCAGCTTATTTATTTATTCTTTAAGTTGAGGTCTGCTCTGGGGGCACCAGGGTCCCTGTTTTGGGCTTCTTGTGTAGGGGTATAGGTGCTGTGTGACCAGGTTTTTACTCTGAGGCCTTTATGGTGTGTGGAGATCCCCTGCCCTGTACTTCCTGTCTGATTGTGCTCGGCCAGCCAGGCGCCAGACCCCGGCGTCTGCTCCCGCCTGACCCGTTCGTGGCCCTCTCAGCTGGTGCAGGTAGGTTTTTCCACTGTCCTTCTTGGCCACCAGATTTTTGAACCAGGTTCCAGGGGCCTCAGTAGTTCGGCTGTGGCCCGCAGCTCCTGCTGACTTGCCCTGCCCCCCTTGGCTCTGGGTTGCTGCCCTGCGCTGGCCCTCCCTTTTGCCCAGGTCAGACCGACCTGTTCCTGAAGTCTTCTAAATTATCTCTGGTTGGAGGACTGTGTCTCTCTGTCCCTTTGCAGGTTCTGTAGTTTCAGAATCCGTCCAGAGGCTTGATTTAATGTTCTTTTTGAGGGAACAGAAGGAGAGCTCAGGCAGCTTGCTGCTTACTCTCCGCCATCTTGGCTCCACCCCCCAACATCCACTCTTAAGTTCTCCCCCCATCCCAGTTTAATATTTACTGTCCTTGGGGCAGCTAGGTGGCACAGTGGATAGAGCACGGGCCCTGGATTCAGGAGTACCTGAGTTCAAATCCGGCCTCAGACACTTAACACTTACTAGCTGTGTGACCCTGGGCAAGTCACTTAACCCCAATTGCCTCACTAAAAAAAATATATATATATATATTTACTGTCCTTATCTACTAAAGGGTATTGGGCAAAGTCCACAGTCCCCTATCCTGGATACCTCTCTAGTGACCAGGGGAGTTTCTGCATTATCCTTTTTTAATATCTTTCTCAGGGCCTTGTATGAAGAGTTCCAGGGAGAAAGTTCATAAACAGGTTTGGTAATTGGCCTTCTTCTTTCCAGAATTATTTAAAACTCTACCTTCTTAGCCTAATTCGTCAATGTATTTCTATCTTCTTGAGCTAGAAAGAAATACAATGACCTGTATCTTTAGGAACTTTGCTCCATCTCACCCAACAAGGCTGCCAATTCAAATTTTCCCAGGGTGACTGTTACACTCACAGATGAGTAAACTTAGGCATAGAAAGTTGAGGTGATTTGCTGATGGTCACAAAACAAGTTAATGGAAACATTAGAGCTAGAGCACTTCATAATTTACAGTCCAGAACAGGGAAAATGATTATGCATGAGTTCGTTGTTGTTTTTTTCCCCATTTTCCCCATTTTCTCCCATTCCCATTTTTTCCCCATTTTTCCCAGCCATGGTCACAGGAGTTTTCCTAACAACAAAAATTAAAAAAAAAAAACCCTTGTGGTAAAAAAAAATGAGTTTTTTAACAGTCAGGATAACTGAAAGACCCCAGTTTTTCGAAGGACCACCCTTTCGGGCAGGAGACCAATGGCATGAGCTACGCACGCCAGTGCGCCTGCTGCGCATGTCAGACTACCTGCTATGCCCTCGACTTCCGGGGTGCGAGCTGAAAAGGCAAGGAGAGAATGGAAATGGGGCTTTTTCCTGCTCTGCTGGTCTCCTGACTGCGCTGCACAGAAGGTCTCTCTCTCTCTCTCCAAAGGTGGCCTTCTCTTTTGGTGAGTTTTTATAAGGAATATAGATTAAGCTTAGACTTAAGATGATTTGTATTGTGTTTCTACTTTCCTATCCTTCTAATCAACATCACCTTGTGACTACCATAACAATAAAAAGTCTATCTAGAAAACCAAAAGCTTCTTCCATTTACTAGTCTGGGAGATAAATTAAGGGAAAGGTTAAGTAGGGGAGATTTATAATCTAATATCCAATTTTAAATCTCACACCCTCAAAGGTACAAGAAGTTGTTTTATTTTTTAAGGTAGAGATTACTAATGTTTGAAAGCCTCATCAATCATAGTAAGTATAATATGAACTATTGCTCTTAAGTACTTCCTTGTAGCACAGTAACACTGAAAAAGTTAACAAGGTATGGATTTTCTTTTTTAGTTCATTGTTTATTTTTAACATTTAAAAAAATTTTGTGTTCTGAATTCTATCCCTTCTTCCCACTCCTAACCCACTCATGTGAAGGCAAGAAATGTGAAAACACTTGTAACAATTGGAATGACGCCACCTGCTGGAGAGCTACTGTAGGGAAGCTCCACCATGAGGAGAAGGTGCCTGAGGGCAAGCCATGTGGTGTTTTGGGGTTTTTTTTTTTGGTGTCAGGAAGTGACATTTGCTTGTGGGAGGAAAAAGGGGCGAGGATAGCTCTCTTTTTTCCAGGACTCTTGTGGAGAGCGGAGCAGGAGAACTGTAGTTCCCCAAGATAGAGAGATGAATCTAGGCCTTTCTCTCTCCACCAAATTCTTATTCTCCTTAATAAATGCTTAAAAGTATAAACTCTTGCTAAAACTTATAATTTATTGGTGACAACTCATTAGATTTTAGATAGTATAGCTAGAATTTTAGCCCCTTACACACTTATCCATGTGGAATCATGTAAAACATGTTTCTATATTAGACATGTTTTAAGAAAAACAGTAAGAAAATTAAAGTGAAAAAATGTGTTTCAATCTGAATTCAGACTCCATCAGTTCTTTCTCTAGAGTTAGATAGCTTTTGTCATCATAAATCCTTAGGAATGTTCTTAGATCATTGTATTAATCAGAATGTCTAGGTCATTCACAGTTGATTATCATACAATATTGGTGTTACTATGCACAATATTCTGGTTCTGCTCACTTCACGTTGGAACAGATGATATTAGTTTTTCTGAAACCACCTTGCTTATAATTTCTTATAGCATAACAGTATTCCATCATAATCATAAACCACAACTTTTTCAGTCATTCTCTAATTGATGGGTATCCCTTCAATTTTTAATTATTTGCCACCACAAAAAGAGCTATTATAAATATTTTTATACAAATAGGTCCTTTTCCTTTTTCTATGTTCTCTATTGGATAAAGATCTAGTAGTGGTATTGCTGAATCAAAGAGTATGAACTGTTCCATAGCCCTTTGGGCATAGTTCCAGATTGCTCTCCAGAATGGTTTGGTCAGTTCACAACTCTGCCAATAATGCATTAGTATTCCAATTTTCCCACAGCTTCTCCAACATTTATTATTTTCCTTTTTTGTCATATTAGCCAATCTGATAGGTGTGAGGTGGTCCCTCAAAGTTGTTTTAATTTGTATTTCTACAATCAAGAGTTATTTAAAGCTTTTTTCAAAAAAAACTTGATTGTAGATAGCTTTGATTTATTCCTCTGAAACCAGCCCTCTAATATTATCCTTTGACAATTTGGAAATTACTAGTAGTATCATAAATTTGACTAAGTTCTACATATTTTTGAGAAATGAAGCCTTTATCAGAGAAACTTGCTATCAAAAATTTACCAGTTTCTTGCTTTCCTTCTAATCTTGAATGCATTGGTTTTGTTCATGCAAAACCTTTTTAATTTAATGTAATCAAATTATGCATTTTTAAGATGTAGCTTTTCAAAACATATCTATAAATCTACAACTATATAGTCAGTGAGTCAATAAGTATTTATTAAGCACCTCATATGTGCCAAGCACTGTGCTAAGCACCACATATACAAAGAGAGGTAATAAAAGAAAGGTCTTGCTCTACAGTTTACAATTGAATGGGTTATAATACAAGACAAAAATAACTATGGATAAACTAAATAACAAGAGAAATTGAAAGTATATGACAGAAGGAAGGCACTAGAATTAAGGGGGGTGTTAAGGAAGACTTACTGTAGAAATAAGAATACTGGCTGGAACTTGAAGGAAGGCAGGGAAATTAGGAGATGGAAATTAGGAGGTGGAGAATTATAGGTATGGAGAACATCCAGTGAAAATGCTCAGAATTAGATAGAATATGTAGTTCAAGGAGCAGCAAGGATGCCATTGTCAGTTGATCACAGGGTATATGGGGAATATAATGAATAGAAAGACTGGAAAAAAAAGGGAAGTGGTAGGTTATGAAAGACTTTCAACATCAAACATAGGATTTTGTATTTCATCCTGGAAATAATAGGGAGTCAGTTAGGTTTATTGAGTTTGACATTGGGGGAATAGATCGTGATATGAGTAGACCTGTACTTCAGGAATATCATTTTGGCAGCTGAGTAGGAAATGGATTGTAGCAGGGATAGATTTGTCACAGGGACACCAAAAGCAGATTGCTGACTTACACCAGGCATGAGGTACCTGTACCAGGATGATAGTAATGTCAGAAGAGAGAACGGGATATATACAAAATGTTGCCATGGTAAAATCAACAGACCCTGGCAACAAACTGTATATGAAGGGTGAAAGGGAATAAAGAATTTAGGATGATATTTAGGTTTCAATACTGGGTCACTGAGAGGATGATGGTTCCCTCAACAATAATAGATAAGAGGAGACAGTTTGGGGAGGGAGGAGATAAAGAGTTGAGTTTGGGACATGTTCAGTTTAAGATATTTATAGGACATCAAGTTTTTAAATGCCCAGTTGCTGGTTAGAGGTCAGCAGAGAGGTTAAGGCTGGATAATTAGATTGGAGAATCATCAACATGGATATGCTAATTGATTCCACAGGAGCTTGTGAGTGAAATAATATACATAGAAAAGAGAAGAACATACAAGGCAAAGTCCTGTAAGCCACTTTTGGTTATTCAAAAATTACCTAGATGAAGATCCAGCAAAGGAGACTAAGAAGGAGTGGTGAAGTTAATAGGGAGAAAGAGAGAGAGAGAGACCAAGACCAAGACCAAGACCAAGACCTAGAAGGAAGATACTATCAAAGAAAAGATGGTCAGTGGTGCCAAAGGCTGCAGAGAAGTCAAGAAGAATGAGGATTGAGAAAAGGCCCACAGATTTGGCAATGAAGAAATCATTAGTAATTTCCAAGAAGGATGTTTTGTTGAAGGATGAAGTCAGAAGTCAGACTGTAGGGAATTAAGAAAAGTGGAGAGGAAGTGGAAGCCCCTATTATAGTTGGCCTTCTCTAGTAGTTTAGCCACAAAAAAGAGGTTAGATATAGGGCAGGAGCTGGCAGAAGTGGATGGATATAGCAAGGGTTTTTTGAGTAGTAAGAAAAGATAAGCATGTTAGTAGGTTGTTAGAAAACAGCCAGTTGACAGGGGGTGGTTAAAGATGAGTGAGAGAGAAAGGATGATGGAGAAGAAATCTGCTGGAGATGATGGGATTGGGTAGAATCATTTGTACATCTATAGCAGTTAGTCTTGGCAAGAAGAAGGACCGGCTCTCCATGTGAGACCAGAGTGAAGGAGAAGATAATGGAAAAAGCCATCTGGGTGATATGAGATGAAAAAGGAAGAAAAGGGAGCCCTCTTGGAATTCCTCATTTTTTTCTGTAAAATAAGATGCAAGATTCTCATCTGAGAGGTAGGGTAGTGGGGAGAGCCATAGGAAATTTGAGGAGGAATGAAAATTTTAGAAAAACTAAACTGGTGAGTCGAATAATGAGTCAATTAGCAAGAGGCATATATGCCACAGTGAGGGCCCAGTTGAGGTTATGTAATTAAATTTGTAGTGCATCCAGTCAGCATGGTTTGGTGTTGTTTGGTTTGGCAGCATGTAAGTAGGAGTAAAGAAAGCAGATGGTGGAAGTAATTCATGATTGAGACTTGGTAGATTGGTGACAGGATCAGGGGGCAAGGGATTCAAGAAAACAGAACAATGTAGAGATGAACTGGTTCGCCAAGAGATAAACAGGGAAGGGAGAAGAGTGTAGGCAGTGAAGGAGTGATGGCATAAGAAAAAGCTAAGGGTTCAAGGGATTGGAGATCACAGGGAGGTTGAAGAATGGGATTTGGGGTTTTGATGTGGGACAGAGGTGAAATGAACATAGATTTTTATCAGATAAAGGAAGTTCAGAGTTCATAAACATGGAACTGGAAGGAATTGTGAGTGATGGCAAAATGAAGGGTATGACTGTTTCTGCCTATTGCTAAAGTGGGCTGGAGGTCATGGGAAATAAGCAAGATGTAGAAGTGAGAGGTAAGACATGATTTAGACATAAAAGGAGACACCACAGGTAAATTTGTGGAGGAAGGAATAGTTTACCTCTCAGATGTATGGAAAGGAGAACAGTTTATGACCAAACAAGAGATAGAGAATATTATGAAATGCAAAATGGATGATTTTTATTACATTAAATTAAAAAGGTTTTGTACAAACAGAAGAAATGCATCCAAAATTAGAAGGGAGGCAGAAAGCTGGGAAACAATTTTCATAGCCAGTATTTCTGATAAAGGCCTCATTTCTAAAATATATCGGGAACTAAATCAAATTTATAAAAATCCATGTCATTCCCCAATTGAGAAATGGTCAAAAGACATGAACAGGCAGTTTTCTGATAAAGAAATCAAAGCTATCTATTGCCATATGAAAAATGCTCTAAATCAGTATTGATTAGAGAAATGCAAATTAAAACAACTCTGAGGTACCTACCACCTGACACCTATCTGATTGGCTAATATGACAAAAAAGGAAAATGATAAATGTCAGAGAAGCTGTGGAACAATTGGAACACTAATGCATTGTTGATGGAGCTGTGAACTGATCCAACCATTCTGGAGAGCAGTTTGGAACTATACCCAAAGGGCTGTAAAGCTTCACATACCTTTTGACCCAGCAATACCACTATTAGGTCTTTCCCCAAAGAGATCATAAAAAAGGGAAAAGGACCCACATGTACAAAAATATTTATAGCTGCTCTTTTTGTGGTGGCAAGGAATTGGAAGTTGAGTGGTTGCCCATCAACTGGGGAATGGCTGAACAAGGTGTGGTATATGAATGTAATGGAATACTATTGTGCTGTAAGAGTCGATGAGCAGATGGATTTCAGAGAAACCTGGAAGGACTTGCATGAACTGATGATGTGTGAGATGAACAGAACCAGGAGAATATTGTACACAGTATCAAGAACATTGTGTGTTGATCAACTGCAATAGACTTGATTCTTCCCAGCAATACAGTGGTCCAAGGTAGTTCCAAAGGACTCATGATGGAAAAAAAAGAACTTTTGTATGTGGAAGCAGATTGAAGCATACTATTTCTATTGTTTTTGTTGTTGTTGTTTTTCTTTTTTGAGGTTTTTCCTTTTTGCTCTGATTCTTCTCTCATTACATAACTAATGCAGAAATGTTTAATGTGATTGTACATATATAATGTATATCAGATTGCTTGCTCTCTTGGGGAGTGGGGAGGAATGGGAGGGAGGGAGAAAAATTTGAAACTAGAAATTTTATAAAAACAAATGTTGAAAACTATCTCTACGTGTAACTAGAACATAATAAAATACTTTTATGATAAAAAAGGGAAAAAATTAAGTGAGAGGTAAGGATGTGTGAGAAAATAATGGGATTTAGCAGATGCCCACCGGCCCCACCTGAAGATTGATTTGGAATTGATTGAATTGGGTGAAACTGAGAAACTACTTAAGATTGATAAAATCAAGAACATGCCTGGCTGACCCTGAGTGAGGTGTTGTTCTCAGAGGCTGTGGACTACAACATCAATAGGAGACCACCCTCAACCAATAAGCTTGAAGGACCTCCCCTTTTGGGAGGGAGACAGGAAGTAGAAATGTGAGGGTGGCTCCCTGGATTGCCCTTTTTTTCACTCAGGAACCGGCTTGTGGTGGCAGAACTTCACATGTTAGGTAAAGGTGAGGTTTTCTGTCTGTCTATCCTGCATAGATCTCAGCTAGGGTTTTCCATTCTATAAGAAATCTGGTCTCACCCTTTTTCTCTTCACTAACTTCTAATATACTTTAATAAATACTTAAAAGCCTAAACTCTTGCTGAATTTATCAGTATATCTTAGCTAGTTTCCCCCCCAAAAAAGGGGGGGGGGGGCAATAAGGACCCTAATTAGATTTTAAACATCACAGATTTTAGACACAGGATAGTCTAGTATGAGGATAACAGTTGGGAAAGAGAAAGACTGTGAGCCACATACTGGACTCATCGAGGGAAAAAAGGGTAGTATTGTCCATGTCTGTAAACATGTAAGAAAAAAATGGGGAGAATCAGAGACCCCACACACACACACACACACACACACACAAACACACAGGAACTCTGGCTGCTTTTGCAGGGCCAGCCCAGAGTCAGGAGAATTTCAAAGGAAATGTAGACCGATCTTCCTAACTAAATGAAGTTAACTAACTTAAGACCACCTTCGAGTCATGTCAATCAATTGACTTGAATATTAGCAGCCAATTAGCTTGGATGAAGTTGGAGTGCCCTACCTCTGCCTGAGACAGGTTAAAAACCCTGGAGAGGGGCCTCTCACTCTTTTGGCATGCTCTTCCCTCTCCCATGCTGCTCTCTTTCCTCTCTATCCTAGGTATGTAGGGATTCTAACCATGCACTATCACTTTCTCTAACATTTAGTATGCTTTAATAAATGCTTAATTCCCCCAAACTGGTGCAGTAGCATCTAATTTCTAAGTAACAAATATATGATAAACCCCAGTTAATTTTCCCTATACTTGGGACAATTATAGGTATACCCCATAAATATTTAGTCACCACATTCAAGTGGTAGATATGGATGAAATGAACCTTGAAAGAAGAGAGGTTATTAAGTTATGGAAGTAAAGGAGAATCTAGAAGTGCCAATGGGATGTAAAGAGTATTACAACTTGGTGAATGAGTAAAAGTGCAACCAATATTCAGCCAAGGAGGCTGGGTTATAAGGAGGGAGTCATTTCAGTGACAACTAATTGATGAAAGGAGTGGGAAAAGAAATTATTCAAGATGAAGGCAAGATTCTTACATATGAGCAAGTATTCAAGAGAACACAGTGGAAGGGGTGAATAGCTCCAGAGTTTGACATTGAGAGGAGGTCATTTGAGGTGGGTAGGAATAAGGGAGGAACAGTGGTAGAAGAAGTATAAAGTTTGTATGATTGATAGCTAGGGACTAGGGATCACTGGGATGTGTAAGGATATAACCAGGTCTGTTCATCATTGTTGAATAATTTCAGGAGGGTGATTAACTAGAGATTTAGTCTCAGGGTAATATCCTCTCCACGTGTGAGGCCGCTCAAGTGAGGGGACAAATAGGAGAATCTAATAGAATAGCATTTCTCTCCTATTCCTTCAGACAGGTAAAGAGCAGGAAGAATGTTATCTTTTTCTCTGATCCCCTGCCAACAGGGAAGGGATCAGCTAAGGGGATTCCCCCTAATGGTAATTCCTTTTTCTCTAAGGTTACCAGATATCTGCTGTTGTTGATGTAGTTGAGTCATTTTCTGTCATGTCCAACTCTTCATGTCTCCATTTGTGGTTTTCTTGGCAAAGAATCTGAAGGGATTTGCCATTTCCTTTTCCAGCTCATTTTACAGATAAGGAAACAGAAGCAAAGAGGGTTAAATGACTTACCCAGGGTCACACAGCTAGCAAGTATCTGAGACCAAATTTGAATTCAGGATGATCAGTCTTCCTAACTCCAGGCCCAGCACACCCATTATCTACTTTGTATCATGTACCTAGATAGAGATGTATATGTTATATATGTTATATCTTCCATTAGAATATAAACCCCTTGAGGGCAGGAACTGTTTTACTTTTGTCTTTCTGATTCCAGAATATGGATTTATCTTTGGGATTCCCTAATTTGGAATAACCCCCACTCCCCAACCCCCTCCCTTTTTTTTTTTTGCAACCTCTTATCAAGAGAGCTCCTATCAAGCCAGGAACTGAACTGCCAATCACTGTGAATGCCTTCTGATTTGCATATCAAAGGCTAAATCCTTCCCTCCTGGAATTCCTCACCCCTCCTCTTTGGGAGTGGGCCTTTCTAAACCCACCTTTCCCTCCAAATTCCTTACCTGCCTTTGTTTAAACTGTATATAAACCCTCACAATCTATTGCATGCTATCTTATTTGGCAATATGCTGGATACTACCCATGATCATGTTAGATTGCAGGCATTGCTTTTCTCTGTTTTCTCTGCATGTCTTGCAGTCATATATGTATTTGATTGGCTTCAGAGTTACTGATTCCTTGAACTTTCAACTAAATTTACTCTTTGTCATTCAAAGGATTGTTGGTATGTTAGTCAATGAAGCCAGTCCTCATAAACTTGTTCTGGTTACCTGGATAAAGGACTGTGGAGCCTCAAGCAAATCAAGCTATCCATTTTCACACTATAGGACTAGAACTATGCAGAGTGGGTTCAGGTTTATACTTAACAGTGTGATATGTGTCCAATAACAAGCCTGTCCCCAAATCTCTACCTCAGTGGCCTGTCACAGGACATAAAATTGCAACCTTCTGTGTGTCTCTTTTGTATTGTGGCTGTATTTCCAGAAGGAGCTTGTTAAAGCACAGATGTTTCCTGGAAGAGATGACATAGATATCCATTAGTACTCAGCTGTTACTTACCAAGGCCATAAGGGAATAGAAACCAGGACAGACAAGGTTTTATTTATGTCTGTTTGTTTGTTCATTTGTCTATTTTTTAAAAATTCTTTATTTTGTGAGAGGAGGCTCCAAAGAGAAGGAAAGATAAGCTCTAAAGAAGACATGGTAGGTGAGGGAAAATGAAGATAGAACCTACACTGACAAGCTGATGGTACAACAGATAGAGTTCTGAATCTGGAGTTAAGAAGACCTGAATTCAAATCCACCCTCAGAGACTTATAAGCTGAGTGACCTTGAGCAAATCATCAAACTTCTTTCTACCTCAGTTTCCTCAACTATAAAGTGGGAATAATGATACCACCTATCTCACAGGGTTGTTGTGAGGATAAAATGAAATAATATTTCCAAAGCACTTAGCACAGTTTCTGGCACATAATAGGCTCTAAATAAATGTTAACTATCATTAACCATTATAAGGTGTGGGGAGAATATGAGAGAAATGCTAAAAAAATGAAAAAAGAAAGTATTAACAATTCACCTAGGTCAGGTCCTTAATCTCCATATTGACCAAAAATAGAAAATAAAGAGATTGGTTTAATATCTAGGGTAATGGAAACAGACAAAGCTCTAAGAAGTATATATATTCTCTTAGAATGTATGAAAGAGGAGGGGGCAGCTAGGTGGCACAGTGGATAAAGCGCTGGCCCTGGATTCAGGAGGACCTGAATTCAAATCTGGCCTCAGACACTTGATATTTACTATCTGTGTAACCCTGGGCAAGTCACTTAATCCTCATTGCCCCGCCCCCCAAAAATGTGTGAAAGAGATAGGAAAATGGGCTCTTGATATGAGGGTCTTTTAAAATGAGCAACTACCCTGTAGTACCAGAAAGCAGTTCAGAGATGACCAAGATTACTTCTGATACCTCTTCTAAAATGATGATTTTATGATTGTGGTTTGCTCTTCAGGGCCCAGAGTTTTAAATTCTAAGATGCCTCTGGCTCAATGGACTGTGCAATTTGACCATAGCATGTCCTAGAAGAAAGGAGTAAGCCCAGCATTTTCCCACAATTTAAGTCAAAGAAAAGTCTATTATTTCTATGAAAGAGGAGGGTATTATACCAGACCCAGACACTGTGAGACTAAGGGCACTGTAACCCTTCACACACCCCCTCCCCCCGCCCCAGTTTCTGCAAACAGGGCAGCGTGTTCATCCATTTTTTAGTCTCCTATAACACCTTTCCTCTGAAAGTGAGGTCACTGAAATGTTAAATGGAAAATTACAGTAAGACAGAAGTGGGGGAGGGAACAGGGAGATTACAAAGCAGAAAAGAGAAATAAACTGAATATTATAGACAACACTCTCCCCACTTCTCTCAAGGACCCTAACCTATCTACCCACCCAACCCCACATAGTGTCAAGTGTCATGCCTGGGTCTTTCCCATCACTTTCCTATCTATTTTCACTCTTTCCAGAAGAGAAACTCCTCCCATTTGGGGCTTTTTCCAACAAAAGGAAAAAGGATGACCTAGGGCACCAGCCTGTAGGAACAACAAACTGCACTTCCGAGGGGTGCAGTAAACTAGAGATTGAAGAGATGGATATGCTAGGAGATAGTCTCATTTCCCAAATCAAGTTGAATGAACAGAAACAGAATAGAAACTCAGCTTCTATCCCTAGCTCACACTGATTTCCTAGTATGATAAACAAGCTGTTTTTGACCTATATCAGTCCTTCAGTTTATTCTTCTATAAAATAAAGTATGTCTGTACCTCTCCCTCAAAGAAAAATGTGAGAATAAGTGGGAAAAAAACATGACTGAAATTGGGAAATATAAAAATACCATACATAACAGTGTCCTAAACATCAATAATTTCATAGGTAATATACTATTATCAAACTCTTACTGTCATAATACCCATGTATAATGTCATTTATCCATTAATTTATCCATCAATTCAAGAGACAGCATGGTGTAGTGGATTCAATGCTGAATGTGGAATCAGGAAAATCTGGGTTTAGATCCTGCAGACACTAGTTATGTGATCCTGAGTTACTCATGTAACTTCTCCATGACTCAGCTCACTTATATGTAAAATGGAGTTAGATTTTTAATGTAAGGCCCCTTCCAGTTGTAAATCTATGTTCCTATTAGCATCTTTCAGCCAATTAATCAAGAGCAAGCCAGTCTTACCAAGCCCTTCCCAATCATCAGTCTATCCCCTGCATCTCTAGCTGCACTCATTCTATCCAGCCTCAAATTCCCACCTCTCCCTCTCTTGTCCAAACCTAGGTGGCATTTTCTATACTTTCTGCCATACAACCTTCCTCTTCTTAACCGGTTCAGTTCCACTGTTGCCCTTACGCATTTCCTTCTTGCATGACTTCTCCCTACCATAGACTGTATAGTACTTTTATAGCATTGTTCCATCAGTTTCTTTTTCTATGCCTCGGTTTCTTTTTCAGTAATTGAAATTGAACTAGATAATATCTGAGATTCCTTCTCCCTTTGAATTATATAGACTTTGATGCTTTGTTTGTAATTAATTTTCTTAGTAAAGATACTAGAGTGGTTTGCCATTTCCTTCTCCAGTTCATTTTACAGATGAGGAACTGAGGCAAACAAGGTTAAGTAACTTTTTCCAGGGTCATACAGCTAATAAGTGTCTGGGGCCACATTTGAACTCAGGTCTCCCTGACTCCAGGCCCTGCATTCTATTCACTGAGCCACCTAGTTACCTGGTGTCATCTCTGAGGTTTGGTTCCCACTAAAATCTTGTTTTACCTACTGTATTTTTATAGAAGCAGCTAACATTAGTTATAACTAACCTATAAACCTGCTGTCTAAATATAAAAATTCACAGACAAACACCATCAAACAACATAGACAAGGAGTAGGGAGCATGCTTTTCATTCCCACTCCCACTCAGTTCTCCAATATAAGTTCAAGGTACACATTTCAGCATCTAATCCAGAAGAATAGCATGATTTTTAAATACTCCGCTATGGTTTAAGCATTGTAGTAGCTCTCTCTCTCTCTCTCTCTCTCTCTCTCTCTCTCTCTCTCTCTCTCTCTCTCTCTCTCTCACACACACACACACACACACACACACACAGAGTATGTATGTATCTCTGTCTTTGTCCCTTTCTCCTCATCACCCTCCCCATACCATTGGCTTCATCACTCAATCTTCACCACTTCTGGTAGCTCTTGTTCCCAGAGAGAGTGGTCACTACTTCAACTTACTCCCTCAAGTTCTAGGGATAACCATGGCAGGACAGCTATTCTCCTACTACTGTATGCCCTAGCTCCTCCTGAGTCCCTACTGCTTTACCTCCTGATTTTTATATACATACATGTATATATACACATACATACATATATATACTATACAAATAATTAAATAATTGAATTGTTAAATATTAATTTAGTTAATTAAAATTAAAATATAAAAATCAAATAAAATTAAAACAAGTAATTAAATTGATTAATGGTTAGATAATAATTAATTATATATAATAATAAAGATGTATTATATATAATCAGGAAGTATACCAATAGGAACCATACACACATGCATATATGTGGATGGATGAATGGATGGATTCCATTTTAACATTTAATTGCAAACATTTGCTAATCAGAAGGCAAATAATAATAATGTAACATTCTAATTTTAAGTCTGGGACATACTCCCCTACCATTGCACTGGGGGAAGATGAACACAAACTTATCATAACAGGAAATAAATTTATTTTGGTATAATGTATTCTTAATTGAACCATTTTGATTTTGGTGATCACCTTTATGTCATTCCCTTTTTTCATTACCTATACACTATGTATTAAAGTATAGACATCTGAAGTTACATTACTTTTTCTGGATATTGTATTCTGTAAATTAATGCATTCTTCCTTTTTATAATTTCTGATTCATAAGCTTCTAATGATGTATATGGATAGGCTTCTCCCTCTCTTTCCCCTAAATTTTCTGTTTAATGCATTTTTGATTAGACCTATATGCCTCCAGGTAAACATAGTCTTTTTACTCTTTACTAGACATAATCCATCTCTGGTCACAAAGCTGTTATCCCTGTGTCTTAAACCGTAGTCCAAAAATTCAAATCCCATCTGTTAACACCATCTTCTTGCCCAACTTTTCATTTCCCAAATCTATCTGTCCCTTCTAAATTTCTGACCCTTCAATCTGCCACAAAGCTGAAAACACTGTTGTTTTAGTGTCTTGAACAGGTCTTCATAGACCCCTAGGGATGTATTCTGTTTGTTCTAGCAATATTATTTCTTTACATACAAATAACTAGAAATGGATATTGGTCATCAGGTTTGACAAGTGTCAAGAGTCTCTCAATTATGTGTTTGATACTTGACCCAGGACAATAGCAGCCCTCCTGATTTTACATGTCAGGTCAACTTATGACTGACTAAGCACTCCTTGTCAAGGAAAAAGAAAACAAAATCTTCTGTTGAGAACTGACTTTAGGTGAATTATTAGAGCTAGTCCTTTCCTTGTATCACCCAAACTATCAATAAATGATTTGCAATGGTGTGAAAATTAGTTGGGAAAAAGTAAAATAATGAGATGTATTGACTTACACAATAAACTCACAACTTTTTTGAACGTTTAACAAACTCTTAATATGATATATGTTCTCAATTTTCTGTAACCATTTGTTTTACATGATTTAGTATTGAGTTCATAAGATTTTGACAGATAATCTTTAATTCTTCACTGTGAAACCACATAATTATTACACTGGATATGAAGTAGACCTTTCATGAATAGTGCATTTTTCTACATCTAGTTTTAAATATATCCTATAGTTTTTAATGGATTATAAATCAGATGAGTTCCCAGATCATTGAAGGATGTTTATCTCCATATCTTGGACAATTTGCTTAATCTTTCTTGTTATGTGGCATGAGGCAAGCTATTGTCATAGTATTCCATTTCCATTGAGGAATTTCTATAATTCTGCAACAATTTTGCCACTCAGTATATTAATATATTTATCAGAGTCCATTATTTCCTCAATGTAGACAAGACTTCCAGACCAACTATAAGTAAAAAAAAAATCTCCATCTATTTTTGAGATCTGATGAAGATACCCAGATGTTACAGGTTCACTCAGAATTCCCTTACAATGCTTTTGGTATATCCTGGAATGGAAAGGTAAGTTTCATTAGTAAAAATTACCTTTCTCCAAACTTCAATACTTCAGTGTTTGTATTGTTTTGCCCACAACAAGAATTTATTTTTCTTTGAGTATTCTCATTCTCCATCTTTTGCTTCTGTGGCCTAGCCCATCAAGTTTTCACACATAGAGAATGTGCCTTGTAAGTTATAACCCTCTTGGTACCAGCATTCCTTCCATAGGACCCACACTCTTGATAGGTGATTGCTTCTTCTGCAACCCTATTTCAGGCAAGTCCCAGCAATGTTGTGCTCTAGCTATTTCAACCACAGCATCTACTTTGCCATCATTCCCACTAGTGCATGCATGTATGTATGTTTATATCCCTTTCTTCCTCCTTCCCCCCTCCAGTACAAGAAACATGAACCATGATCAAGTTAATTTTGCCATTTTCTTCAATGGAGTGTGCCAATCTAATCATCACTGACCACATCCAATATGCCTGTAACTACATATGTGTGCATACAAGTATATCATTTATATATCTAGCTATCTCTATCTGCATATACTATTGGCAAGACAACAATTTTTATTAGAAACATAAAGCATTTATTAAGTGTTTAATAGGAACTAAGACCTTCACTAAGAGCTGCGAATACAAATACCCCAACTTTCAAATTAATGAAGACAACACATAAAGGAATAAAGGAAGAAGGAGAGAGTTTATTTAGGGGCAAGGAATTAGAGAAGTACAGAGAGTGAGTTGAGTCAGAAGTGAAATAAACATTATTGAGGATATACAAATATATACACACATTCATACATATAAATATGTATATAAATATTATGTTGAGTGTTGTACTTGCATATACATATATATACATCTATACATATGTGCTTATATATATGCAAAATAAATACATGTGGAATGTAAGCTACTTTGTTGGATATATGTATTTAATATACATGTAGATGTGTATATGTGGAATAAGAACCCACCATATACAGGTTTATGTGAATGTGTATATGCATATGTGGGTGTACATATACAAAAATGTACATATATATGCATGTAAACACATATGTATGCCAGTTACTTGAGTGCAAGAAGTATCTTTGCTTTTGTATTTTAATCCCCAAAAGAGACATGAAGCATCTCGTTTTCTGGCTTGCTGCCTTTATTGCATCCCAGAGAAGTGGTAATCCAAACTAGGCTTGAACATGTCTAGTGACAGGAAACATTACCATACTGAGAAGTCCACTGACTCTTTGGACAACTCTAATGGACTTTTTTATGCTGAGTTCAGATCTACCTCCTCATGTTCACTGATTTGCCTGTGTGTGAAGGCAAACTCATATTTAACTTTTTGTGTGTGCAAGTCTTTGGATAACATCTGCCTTGACAGATGGAATGTCATAGGACAGTGTGTGATTTAGAACCACATATATGGAATAGACAGCAAATACCATTCATAATAATAATAAGGAAAGATAAAAAAGACCCTCAGTGGATTCCACAAAGATTCACATGAAATCAAGTAAAGAAGGAGAGGGCTATCATAGGATAGAGCTTTTGAACTACCAGGGATCTTAGATTACATCATATCTAAATTCCTAATTTTACAAATAAAGAAACAGGCCCTAGGAGGGTAGATGTTTTGCACAACATTACACAGTTTGCAAGGGGAAGGGTCATTATTTGAACCCAGGTCAGCTGATTTAAAATCTAACACTTTGTCTGCTTCATGCCACTTTCCCCATTATACCATCTTGATACCTGTGGTTGTTTAGATTTGTTGCCTGATTAAGATTAAATTAGTCGTGTTTTCTTTTCAGCTTGAGCATATGGGGGTATTTTGTTTTTTGGTTTTTTTTTCTTTTTTCTTTTTTTTGTTTGTTTTAGTGGATGTGCTACTTTCTAAATTAAGATGGGATTGCCATGGCTTCAAACAAGTGAAGATGACCTCCTCCAAGCTGTCATCCAAAGCGAGAGCAATAAGGTTGTCCTAAACAAATTTGCAGACATCACATCTCAGGAGTGAACAGTTTCAAGGAAAGATAGCAGAAAGAGCACTGGACCAGGAATTCCAGTCCCCGTCTTACCATAGATAAGTGATGTAGCCTCAGGTGAATAACTTCTTCTCTCTTGGCATCAATTTTCTCATCTGTACATTGAGAGGGTTCAGTGAGATGGTTTCTAAGGTATTTTCAAATAAAACATATGATTCTACATAAACACTTGAGCCAACAAATTTTCTATGGCAAGATGTTTCATAATAGTTATTTACCACTTTGAAGTATCCAATTAACCTAAATGCAAGTTGTTATTAAATTTGGGGGGAGGAACACTATGTTCTAGCATATGTATGTATGTCTTTATCTGTGTGTATGTGTATATGTATTGTATGCATCATTCATACATAGATGTTTATGTGTGTGTCATGTGCATAAATACATATGTGTGCATGATCAGAATTACAGTACTATAGAGAGAAAAAGCCCAAATTCCTTACTCTCATAAAAACCTAATAAAAAACATCCCTAGTCCTCATTTTCCTCATATATATATTAATAGTGTATACTAGGTGGCCTCCAAGGTCCCCTATGAGTCCATGATCCTGGTCCTTTGTCTTCCTAAGGAACTACCAGAGTAGGAAGATAAACTGCCTGATTACAAGGAGATGCCAGAAAGAAGTATCTCCAATGACAAGGAGTCATTCCAAAAGTAAATTCCTATTTGCCTTTGGTAGCTGAAGGAGATAGTTTACTCATTTAAGCTATCTCTGAGCTGATAAGTCTTAGATCACAGGAGTACACTGAAAATTGTGCTGGCACACTCTAGCAAAACATTCCCTTTGGTTTTTTTCTCTTCCTCTTAGGGCAAAGGCTGTGGCAGCACACCTGTTCCCCACTTTAAGCATACCTTTGCTTTACAAATCAAAGAAGGCTTCATAATTATCTAGTTGTCCTCTTCATTCTCCATATGTAACTGAAGCCCACAGAGGAAAAGGTCACGAAGAAACTTAGTAACCGAATCTAGATTTGAATCCACGTCCTTTAAGTAGTCCAAACTCAACCCTCTTTCCCTTATACCATATTGCCTTTCAATGAAAGACCGGCATATTGCCAGTCTTCTGCCAGAGCAAGGCTACAACTTCACATCTGTTCAGAGGAATCGTGTTTTCTATGAAATTATGAACATATGGAGTACAATTTTTTAGCAATCTTATTTTAGAATTGCTGTGTGTTATAAAATTATGCTTTCTTTTTCAGCAAATTAATATAATTTACTGGATATACACATGGGTTACTGGTTTGGGGAATCTTCAACAGGGTGAAAATCACACAACGAGCATTTCTCTCTCATCCTAGCAACTATTCTGGATAACATTTATTGTCATTCTATAGAGAAAAATCAATGTTAGGGATGTATGCAAGCTATGTCCTAAACACTCTGGTAACATTCACTAGAGATCTAAGTCTTATCCCAGGGAGGGTCTTTATTCACATCCATAACTCTAGTAATCTTTCTCTTTACACAGTCTACCATCCTAAATCCATGGACATTTCCACATGAGGATAGTAGACAAGTGACCGAATGAGACAGAATCAAGAACTGAGATCAAAAGGAGAGATATAAAAAGGTATTGACTGCTGGACCAAGGAAGTCTTTAGTGAGAGAGTAAAGAATCATGAGAAAGAAATATGTCAACAAAATTAAGAAAGTAAGAGATTAAAAGTACGATCAGAAAAGTTGTCTCCCTCTCTGTTCCACATAGCCCATTTTAAATATTCACTATAGGTTTCTTCCCTAGTGAAAAAATGCCCTTATAAATTATATATGTGAAAGCCTTCATAAAGTCAAAAGCACAGTAGAAATGTAAAATCTTATTAACACAAATAAAAAATCACAAATGATATTTCAGGGATTATCAATAGACTGGTAGAGATATATGTCTTCTTGGTACCATTTAAATCAATGTCTGGATATTGCTATTTATAGCCCCAATGTATTAGGTAAGTCCTGGCAGACTGCCTGCCTTTCTGTGTCTATTTACCCAGAACTACAAAGATGAGCTATAGTAGAACAAAAAAAAAATGACTGATGTATCACTGATGCTCTCTGCAGATAGTCCTTCTAGTCATCACCAACTTTTAGCATGCCCATCTCTGGCAATTCAGTCAGTTTAGGATGACTTGGGATCCAAGATCAGGCAACATGTAATGAGGAATCATTAGGCAAATGGCTTGACAAGATAACTCTGAAGTTTATTCTTTACTACTTCTTCTGGTGGCCATAATTATTCTAAGTCATCTGACCCAACACTGTACTTTACCCATTCAATTCTGCCTTGGCCAAGTTGAAAATTTGAATATTGTAAATACTAAATGAATCAAGATCCATGTTCCCCCACTCTTCTTGCATGAGTAAATCCACTCAGCTTGAAATTATATGATGGGGATGGGCTTGATTGTTCAATGACAGAATGACTCCACCACCAACTATATCTATCTGGCCTGAGATCATGCTTCATGTCCAATTACCCTAGGCACACTTGTGTCCTCCCTCCAATTTCCACATCTTCACCCAGGAATGTAATTAAACCAGTCCTACTCTTGCTTCTGGAAAAGGCAAATATGCTTCCTTAGTCATCACTCATCTATAGGTGTTATATTCCCCATTAAAATGTGAATTAAATGTCTAATTTTTTTTCCTTTGTATCCCCAGCACCTGGCACAGGGTCTAGCAAATATATGCTTAATGAATTTTTTTTAATTCATTAAAAATTTTTAAAAATAAAAATAAAATTCATTCATCCAACTATTTCTAAGTACTCTCTATTGCAAACCCATAGTTTCATGTACGCAATAGAATTATCCTAATTACTTCAAAGACATTTAAATTTGTTGGTGTAGGTACTCCTTCCACCAATGCAGATTGTAATCCCTCTATATTGTAATAGTTCTCATATATATGTATATATGACATATATTACATAAAAAAGAATTATCCTGTGGCTAAGCTGGCTAACCTGTAGGTTACTCTTAGCCTAAATTTGGAAGAAATTGTTGATCCTAAAAAAATTAAATAATAATAGAATCTTAGATCAAGTTAAAAGGAACTTTACAGGTAATTTACTGTAACTCCCTCATTTTATAGATGAAGAACCTCAAGGTTCAGATGTATCAAATTCTTTCTTACTCATCCCACAAAGCCAGGTTATGAAAACTGGTCCTGTGTATCCAAATCTTCCACTATATCTATTGTCTCACACTGCCAGCTAACTAAATAGACTAGAAAAGAAGAAACAGAAGGTTTGGGTTCGGGTTTGTTTTGTTCACCATTTGGTATTTGGTTTTAAGGTTCTTGAAATTAATTTCCTTGCCCCAACCACTGGAGCAGTTAAGTGGCACAGTGGATAAGAAAACAGGATTTGGAGTCTGGGAGGCCTGAGTTCAAATCCTGCCTTCAATACTTACCAACTATATGACCCTGGGCCAGTCATTTAATCATTCTGGGCCTCAGTTTCCTCCTGTATAAAATTGGAATAATAATAACTCCTACCTCACATGATTTTTTTAAAAAAATAAAAACTCCAACAATATTTGCAAAGCACCTTACAATCCTTAAAGTGCTGTGTAAAGCTATATTTTATTAGTATTATTAAAGTGCTAAAGGCACTGATTATCAAATTATGTAAAAGAGGAAAGGTACAAAATAACAACAAAAATCAAGCTGTCAAAAATAAAATAATAAATAAATAACACTATAAAATGATTCTTAAAAGGACATCAATAACTATTGATCCATGTGCCTACTTTTTCAACCTTGCAAAACCTTTATAAGAATGAGTTACATGTGCATCAAGAGAATCATATGGAATGCTACATCTTTACAGTCACATAACAGGAGGAGAGCCTATGAAATGCCAATGTAGATATTATTTGTTAATGGTAAAAATCCATTTGGCTAGGATAAGCAAAATTCAGTTTTAAAAGCATTTCTCCAGAAATGTGTCCCCTGTGCATGCATGCCTTAAGATCACATGATTCTTTGTTAGGCTCAACTATAGAGATGATTTGATTCAGTGATCCTCTATTATTAATATCAAGTGAAACATGTGAGAGAGAGAGAGAGAGAGAGAGATAAATGGTGGGACATGGAGAAGAGTTTTAAATTATAAGAAGGGTTGTAGTACACACCATTAGCCAAGGTTCTTATTCTTGTTTTTGTTATGGACCCCTTTGGCAGTTTGAGACCCTTTCTCAAAATGTTTTTAAATTAAATAAAATACATAGGAGTACAAAGGAAACCAATTATATTGAAATACAGTTGGTTCTCAAAACATAAAGAAAAAAGTTCACAGAATCCAGGTTAAGAGACCCAGCTGCACCAAGCATTTATTATATACCTACTCTGCTGTTATAGGCACTCTGCTAAAGAGATCATGGAGGAAGTCTAGCATGGGGTCCAAATGGAAGCAAAGTTCCTTATAGAAGGCAAGGATATCCAGATGTTCCTCAATGTGGATGATCTTGGGCTGATTCTATCAAATCTTAGATTGCTGCATAGCCTCCTCAATGAAATCAGATCAACACTTTTCACAGACAAAACAAATAGACAAGTGCATCAGTTGCTCAGATGGGGCTGGCTAGCTCATTGAATGAGTCCATTGGTAAAATACCTTACATAGGCAATGGAATTGAACAAGAAACTTGGCTCATAATTTAATTTTTAATAGTATTTCATTTTCTTTTTTTCTAATTACATGAAAAGGTAGTTTTCAACATTGATTTTTATAAGATTTTGAGTTTCAAATTTTTCCCTCCTCTCCAAAGCCAGCAAACTATCTGATATGTTATACATTAAAATCATGTTAAACATATTTCCACATTAGTAATGTAAGAGAAGAATCAGAATAAAAGGAAAAGACCACAAGAAAGGAGAAATAAAAAAAAAGTAAAAATAGTATGCTTTGATCTGCAGATTCATTAATTTGTTTGTTTTTGTTTTGGGGGTGTTTTTTTCTGTATATGGAGAGCATTTCCTATCATGGGTCTTTTGTAATTGACTTAGATCATTGTACTGTAGAGAAGAGCTGGCTCTATCAGTTGATCTTCACACAATGTTACTATTACTGAGTACAATGTTCTCTTGGCTCTGGTTACTTCATTCAGAATCAATGTATGTCTTTCCTGGTTTTTCTGAAATCTGCCTATTCATTATTTCTTACAGCACAATAGTATCCCATTAGATTGATATACCACAGCTTGTTCAGCCATTCCCCAAATGATGGGCATCCCCTCAATTTTCAATTATTTGCCACTACAAAAAGAGCAACTATACATATTTTTATACATGTGGGTTATTTTCCCTTTTTTATGATCTCTTTCAAATATAGACCTAGTAGTGGTATTGCTGGGTAAAAGGGTATGCACAGTGTTTTATGACCTTTTGACCATAGTTCCAAATTGTTCTTCAGCATGTTTGGATCAGTTTGGCATCAGAATTTAATAATAAGTAAAGAGCTGGTGGGGTCTGGAGTCAGGATGATACGAGTTAATTGTATGAGATTGGGCAAGTCACTTAATCACCATCTGCCTCAGGTTTCTAAACTGTAAAATGGGGATGATAATAATGTCTACATCCCAAGATTATTGAAAGTATCAAGTGAGATAATATTTCTAAAAAGTGCTTAGCATAGGGCCTGGAATATAGTAAGTGCTGTATACGTGGTTGCTAGCTGAGTTTTTGTTGTTGTTGTTGTTGTTAATGATTATATATTAAAAGACCTAGAAGTTGTCCTCCATTACATTGAGTAGACTCCTTATTGAGGATTTATAGGAGGAGACAGATGAGAGTCTCACAGGATAAGAAAGATAGTTTGTGATCTGCCCCATTGGAGGAAAATTCTACCTCAAAAAATCAATAAATCAATACTTTTTAAAGTACCCACTATATGTTAGGAACTATTGCAAAGACTAGAGGATACAAAGTCAAAAAGTAAAACAGCCTGGCCTCAAAGAGTTTACACATTCTTTGGAGGGAGGATGCCTATTCATATCCAAGTATAAACAGAATAAATACAAAATAATTTCTTGGGAGATGGGCATGAGCAGCTAAGGGGATCAGGAAGATTTTTATGTAAAAAGTGACATGGGGGCAGCTAGGTGGCGCAGTGGATAGAGCACTGGCCCTGGAGTCATGAGGACCTGAGTTCAAATCCGACCTCAGACACTTAACACTTATTAGCTGTGTGACCCTGGGCAAGTCACTTAACCCCAATTGCCTCACTAAAAAAAAAAAAAAAAGTGACATGAGCTGAGTCATGAAGGATACTAGCAAATCTATGAGGTAGACATGAGGAGAGTACATTCTAGGACTGAGGGATAGTTAGTGCCTTCTTTATGGCATGCACTAGGCTAAATGAACTATGCACCAGGTTCTGTTCTAAGGAACAGGGATAGGCAATAAAATGCTGTATATAAGGAACATCAATAAACCTGTTTAATTGGGTCATAGAATGCCTGAGGGGAGTAAGGTGTGATAAGCTTGGAAAGGTACACCCAGAGAAGCTTGGGAAGGGTTTTAAATGCCACATTCAGAAATATATATTTGATCCAAGAAATCATAGGAAGCTACTGCAATTTACCTAGAAGAGGAATAATATATTTATACTTGTACTTGAGGAAAAACTACTTTGGCAGCTGTGAGCAGGTTAGATTGGAGTGGGGAGAGACTGGAGGAAGGGAGTCTCCTTGGAAGGTTATTACAATAGACCAAGCATGTTGATGGCCTGAAGTATAGTATCTCCACTCAGACACCAAAATTTGAAAGACTTACTCTTGTGTTCTGATAGATAGCAGTGTTGTTGTTGTTGTTGTTTTGGAAGAAGTCTCACCTCAGTTATAGTGCATAGCAACTGCAGTTAAAGTCTAGAGTGCAATATGTTTATCAAGGCCATAGGCTGGATTAAAGATTTAGAACAACAAAAATGATAGTGCCACTTTATTCTGTGCTGTGGAGAACACAACATGGCCAGAAGTTCAATAGGAATCATTAATGGGATCTGGCAGGAAAAAAGGAGCTAATTTGATCTCTGTTTTTTTTTTTCCAGAAGCTAACAGTGTCCAGGACTGGGGAGAGGATAGTCTCTCTTATACACTGTTCTGGTTTGACCACATCTGAAGTATTACTTTCAGTTTGGGGGACCATGCTTTAGGAAGGATATTGATGATTTAGAGAGTATATAATGGGGGAAGCTAGGTGGCTCAGTGGATTCAGGAGGACCTGAGTTCAAATCCAGCCTCAGACACTTGACACTTATTAGCTGTGTTACCCTGGGTAAGTCACGTAACCCTCATTGGCCCACCAAAAAAAAATAAAATAAAAAAATAAAATGTTCTAAAAAAGAATATGTAATGGAAGGCAACCATGATGATATGGGACAGGATATCATTGCATATGATAATCAATTAAAGGAATTGGCAGGGGCAGCTAAGTGGTGAAGTGGATAGAGCACTGGCCCTGAATTTGGGAGAAGCTGAGTTCAAATCTCACCTGAAACACTTACTAGCTGTGTGACCCTGGGCAAGTATTAATTGGAATTTACCTTTTGCCTTAAATATTTGGACCCTTATCCAGTCATGCTGATATATATCTGGCCCAATGGACCTAGATGGCTCTGGAGGAAAGAATGAAGTTGGTGACCTTGCACAGCCCTCCCTCACTTAAATCCAATTCAGTGCAAGTCATAACATCACTTGGATGTCATGTCCCTCTTCAGGAATGAATGACACACAATGACAAGGAACTGTCAGATATTTAGCCTGGAGAAGATAGAACTAGGACTTGATGTATTTGACTAATATCTTTGCAGTAGGAAGTCTTAGTGACAGAGTGATTGTTATGTGGAAGAGGGATTGTCCTTGTTCTGTTTAATTCTAGAAGAAAGGTCCAAGAGTCATTCATGGAAGTTGTAGAGTCAAATTTAGGCTTGATAGAAACACTTCTTAACACTCCAAAAGTATAATGGGCTGAGTTCCCCTCTCACCAAAGTCCTTCAAGTAAAAGCTGGATGACCACTTGCTACTTTTGTTTTGGGAGATTACTTCAGTATGGACAATTCTGAAGTCCCTTCCAATGCTGAGATTCTATGATTTTGTGATCAATGGAAAAGAATAAAGACCTCAAAAATACAACCCAATGCATAGAATGAGTTAGTGTTTGATACACCTAGGCAGCTGGGTGATGTAGTTGGTAAGACTGCTAGCCTTGGGAGTTGGAAGGACATGCATTCAATCCTACCTCAGACACAGACTAGCTGTATGATTTTGGACATGTCATTTAACTTCTCAGTCTCAGCTTGCTTATCTGTAAAATATGGATAATTCCTCACAGGGTTGTTGCAAGGATTATATGACTGATAGCTAATGTCATTATTTAAAACAATACTTCTGGGGCAGCTAGGTGGTGCAGTGGATAGATCACCGATCCTGGAGTCAGGAGGACCTGAGTTCAAATCCGGCCTCAGACACTTGACACTCAATAGCTGTATGACCCTGAGCAAGTCACTTAACTCCAATTGCCTCACCAAAAACAAACAAATAGATAAATAGATAAAAATAAAACAATGCTCCTATACAATTGTGATATAATAATTTATGCTAAAAGAAATGACAAAGAATGATTTTAGAAAATCTAGAAAGACTTAAATGAACTGATTCAAAGTGAAATGAACAGAACTAGGAAAATGTTTTACATAGAAACAGCAATATTGTTTGATGAAAAATTGTGAATGACTTAGATATTGTCAGCAATACAATGATCCAAGACAATCCCAAAGAACTAATAATGAAGTATAATATTCACCTCCAGAGAAAGAACCAATATTGTTCAAATATAGGCTGAAGCATACTATCTTTTTCACTTTCTTCCTTTGATTCTTTTTTTTTTATTTGAGGAGGGAGGAAAGAAATTTGGAATTCAAAACTTTTTTTAAAAATTTAAAATGTTTTAACATGTAGTTGGGAAAAATTATGTGTGTGTTGTAAGGGCCAAATTTAATATGTGGAGAGTTAATTGGGTGGCTCACCATAATATTGGGGTTCAGAAAATAATGCGGAACCTCTAGGTCCAAAGTTTCCTCTCTTCCAAACTGCCTTTTTTAGTTATTTCTCCCAGGCTAATAAGAAAGGAGATTAACAGCCTCTTTTCCACAAACAAATCAGGTTTAATTAATGGGAATAAAATATACAACAAAGGTGAAGTTAATAAAGCCAGAAACAAGGGAATAGGGGAAGAGAAAAATTGATAAGCTCCCTGGCTCTAGCAAAGACTGACTCAATCCCCAAACTTGCTTACAGCTCAGCTAATTTGAAGAGCTGGCCTCATTTCTATTAACTCACCACCTGGGGTCTGTAGTTTCTACGGGAGTCATCTGTGCAGCCCCTCTCCAGTCTGCTCTCAGAAGCTCACAAACAGGAGAGAGGGAGAGGGAGAGGGGGAGAGGGAGAGGGGGAGAGAGGGGGAGAGGGAGAGAGGGAGAGAGGGGGAGAGGGAGACGGGGAGAGGGAGAGAGGGAGAGGGAGAGGGAGAGGGAGAGGGAGAGGGAGAGAGGGAGAGGGAGAGGGAGAGGGAGAGGGAGAGAGGGAGAGGGAGAGGGGGAGGGGGAGAGGGAGAGAGGGGGAGGGGGAGAAAACTTGAAACTTGAAAACTTGAAAACTTCTGGCAGCCCATGACATCTAAATTAATTAAAATATAGGTATAAAAAATAACACCTAAGAATTTTTAATAACCTAAGAACTGAATCTATGGAGTCTAGTACAAAATATTTTCTACAAATTTAGCATAGCAAACTTGGGGGCATACTATTTCAGTTTTGTTTTTGAAACTATCTAATGAAACTATCTGAAATTGGGAGGAAATGATTAGTTCTAACTATGAGGTAATGTGTAGATTAGAAGCATAATAGAATGGTCCAAGAAAGGCATTTTAGCACAGTGCCTGGCATGTAGTAGTCACTTAATAAATGTTTATTGACTGACAAAAATTTTACATAGATAAGACAAAAATGTTTATAAATAGTACATTCTAATACACTATACAAAAGCCTGTTACAGTGCAGTTCTGGAGATTTGTGACCTCCTTATGGCATGACCCACATATTTCAGTCAAGATAAAAAAGACCAGCAAACAGTATACTTATACGGGTTATCAGCTATTTCTGGATGCTGTGTCTGTGAAGACAAACCACACTGTCTTACTAATAGGCAGGGATTGCAATATCACTGGCTTCTGACATACAGTCTCCTTCAGAAGGCCACCCTTTAGGCTTGAAGGACTTCCTGAAAGGTAATTTCAACTTCATACTTAAAGGTGAGGAAGTCACACTGCCTATGTGCTCCTTATAGGTGGTCTTTAAAAAAAAAAAAAAAGATAGCTCCAATCTGAGAGATGATAGAGGGCGGAGCTGCCTTCAAAGATGGAGATGTGGAAGCTAACTAATAATTCTGCTAAGGTAAGCAGATCATAACCAGCCTGGATTTGACATGCTCTTACAGACCTTAACAATATTCTCTTCCTTCCCACCAGTCTCAAAGGAAGAGACAACAAGCCCATCCTTCTCCTATCTCTTCCAGAACCTTGCCTCATCAATCAAGTCTTCTCTTTTCTATAATTTCACTCTCATCCTCTATACTATCTCTTTCCCATCAGGTAGCAAAAATTCTCACAGAGTAGCTTCTAGACTACAAAAATGTTTTCTTGGAGTCCAGTACTCTTTTTTTTTTTTAAGTTTTTTTTTTTAATTTTTTTTCACTCTTAGAATAGAATTTTATTTTCCAAAATATATGTAAAAACAAATTTTAACATCAATTAAAAAAAAATGTTCCAACTTCTCTTCCTCCTCTATTCCCACCCCCACCCACTAGAACTCAAGCATTTCAAAATAAATTATACATGAGTAGTCATGGAAAACATTCCCACATTAGCTAGGTTGTGAGAAAAAAAACAGTCAAAAAACTCCCAAAACTTCAGACTAAGGAATTGTCAAAGAGAAAAAACATTTTTTTTAAAAAATGTGTTTCCAGGGGCAGCTAGGTGGTGCAGCGGACAGAGCACCGGCTCTGGAACCAGGAGCACCCGAGCCCAAATCCGGCCCCACACACCCAACACCCACCAGCCACATGATCCCGGGCAAGCCACCCACCCCCAATTGCCTCACCAAAAAAGAAAAAAAAAAAAGAAAAGAAAAAAAATGTGTTTCCATCTATTTCAGATACTATCACTTCTTTCTCTGTAGATGGGTTGCCATTTTCATAGTCCTTCAGGTTATATTGGACCATTGCCTTGCTGAAAATAACCACATGCTTTCCAGCAGATCATTTTACACTATTGCTGTTATTTTGTATACAGTGCATTTCACTCTGCTTCAGTTCATGTAGGTCTTTCCAGGTTTTTCTAATAGTATCCTGTTCATCATACCCTAAATAATGTACCTTAAACTTAACAAAGAATTTTCTTCATATTAGCCCAGCAAAGTCATCATAACTATTTCCCTCCATCCTATTCCCTTCCCATGATATTTACTCTATTTTCCATCTTCTTTTAAACTATTCCTCCTCAAAAGTATTTTACTTCTGACTGTCCCCTCCCCTACTCTGCACTCCCTTTTTTTTCACCCTTCCTTCCTTATCCTCTTCCCCTCATACTTTCCTGTAAGGTTAAATAGATTACTCCTCCCAACTGGGTGTGAATGTTATTCCCTCCATGAGCCAACTCTGATGAGTTTAAGGTCTTTGAGCTAATTCTATGTTCCAAATTTTCTTCCTCCCTCTCTCCTCAACCCTCCCTATGAAATCAAGCAATTCAATATTTCATACTTGTGCCGTTATGCAAAACATCTTCACCTTCCTTGAAAGTATTTTGCTTTTTACTACTCTCTCCCAGAATCTGCCCTTCCCTCCTTCCCCTCTCCCCCCCCCCCTTATCTCCCTCCCCTCCCTCAGGGCAAAATATATTACTATACCCACTTGAGTATGTATGTTAGTCCTTCTTTGAGTCAATTCTGATGATATTAAGGTTCAAACACTCCCCAATTCCTTCCCCCTCTTCCCCTCCCCTCTTGTTTCCTTCATATGAACAACCTCTCCCCAGACCATCGCTCCCCTTCCCCCTCCCCCAGTCTATTTCTCCTACACCTCAACCCTATTTTAAGGATGTCATTATGAGTTAGTTAGGTGGCACAGTGGACAATGCACCAGCCCTGGACCCAGGAGGCCCCAAGCCCAAATCCGGCCCCATACATAAGACACCCCACAAAGAACAAAACATAACTTCCCTTCGTATTCAGTTCAGACCTGTGTCCTCTGTATTATCTTCCCATATAGGAATGTTAACAGTTTGATCTTTTAATATCCCTCATGAAGTCTTTTTCCTGTTTATCTTTTTATGCTTCTCCAGGGTGTTGTATTTGAAAGTCAAATTTTCTATTCAGTTCAGGTCTTTTCATAACAAATGCCTGAAAGTCTTCTTTCCCCTTGAAGTTCCATGTTTGCCTCTGAAAGATGATGCTTAGTTTTGCTGGGTATGTGATTTTTGGCTGTAGTCCCAGTTCCTTTGCCCTCTGGAATATCATATTCCATGCCCTCCGGTCCTTTAATGTAGAAGCTGCTAGATCTTGCTTTATCCTTATTGGAGCTCCACAGTATTTAAAAATTCCTTTTTTGTAGCTGCTTGCAATATTTTCTCCTTGACCTGGGAGTTCTGGAATTTGGCTATAATATTCCTGGAGGTTTTCCTTTTGGGATCTCTTTCAGGAGGTGATTGGTGGATTCTTTCAATTTCTATTTTAGCTTCTGCTTCTAGAATATCAGGGCAATTTTCCCTCACAATCTCTTGGAGGATGGTGTCTAAACTCTTGTTTTGGTCATGGTTTTCAGGTAGTCCAATGATTTTCAAATTATCTCTCCTAGATTTATTTTCTAGGTCAGCTGTTTTTCCAAGGAGATATTTCACATTGCCTTCTATTTTTTCATTCAATTGGATTTGCTTTACTGTGTCTTGGTTTCTCATAAGCTCACTAGCTTCCATTTGTTCAATCCTAATTCTTAGGCAATTATTTTCAGCAGACAGTTTTTTAATCTCCTTTTCCATTTGGCTTTTCAAACTGTTGACTTTTTTCTCATGACTCTCCTGCATTGCTCTCATTTCTCTTTCCATTCCTTCCTCTCTTTCTCTACATCTTCGTTCTATCTCTCCTACTTTCTCTTCAAAGTCCCTTTTGAAAGCTTCCATGGCCTGAGACCAGTTCATATTTTTCTTGGAAGCTTTGGATGTTGGAGCTTTGACCCTATTATTATCTTCTTCTGAGGATGTATTGTGGTCTACCTTTCCCCCAAAGAAGTTTTCAATGGTCTTCTGCTTTCTCTGCCTACTCATCCTGGCTTACTGTTTCTTGGCTTTTTACTCCTTAAAGTGTAGCGCTGCTTCCCGGACACACCGTTCGTGCTACAGCGTGGCCCAGGGGGTGATTGGGCTTCTTCTCAGCCTGCCTGGCTTGTGAGTAATCACAGCCGCTTTCTCTTTGACCCAGAAACAGAAGTCTGATTGAACTCTGATTCTCTATGGTCGGAAGCTTGGCGTGCTTTTACCCCTCCCCCACTGGGCCACCACCACTCGATTCAGCCCAGTGGTTCAGACCCAGGGCACTTTGCCCCAACTCCAGCAGATACTGCCTCCACTTCACCCCGGCCTACCTCCGAACCCCCTCACCAGTCTGTGATCGGAGCCTCAGAAGTTGCTGGTGCTGAAGACTCTGACGTGTTGGAGGCACTGTCCCTGGCTGGGTCCGGACCGCGGGCTGAGCTGTTCAGCCTGATCAGTAGGTGATCAGAATTGCCCTCTTTTGCGGAGAAACAGTCTCACTCTGTTCTTATGTGCATTAGGCTGTTCTGGGTTTTGATTTTTACCACATTATTTGGGCGTGAATGGACAGGTTTATCTGGAGCTTGTGGGAGTCACAGCCTCTCCTCAGCCATCTTGGCTCCGCCCCCCCCCCAGTACTCTCTTAGAATACTTTCCTATATATCTCCCCTCTCTCCTACTGACAAACTTCTGGAAATAAGAGTTTAAATTCACTTCCTGCACATCAATTCCCAATCACTTATCAATCTGATGGAATCTAGCTTTTGTCCTTAACCCTGTTATCACGAAATTTAATGACTTTTGGGGCAGGCTGTGTGTGTGTGTGTGTGTGTGTGTGTGTGTGTGTGTGTGTGAGAGAGAGAGAGAGAGAGAGAGAGAGAGAGAGAGAGAGAGAGAGAGAGAGAGAGAGAGAGACTGTTGCCAGAATTTTACATTTAGAATTTGAGAGTGGCATTTTGACATATCCATTATGTTTATAATTATAATCCAAATAAGGATTTTTTCATTTCTGACTATAAAATCACATTTTCTATATCTGAAATGTACCCATGTTTATGGTGATAGTCCATTTTCCCAGTGATCACATAATATATAGTTTGTAGAGAAGACATTAAAGATGTTTTGTGGAAATTGCCCAAGGCTGGGCAATACTGTCTTCAGCTCTTCTTTCAAAGCTAAATTTGGTGTGCTGCACTGGATTTGGATTATGAGCACTTGGGTCAGATCTTGCCTCAGTTTTTAACTCACTACCTATGTGATATTAGAAGTCACTTGATCTCTTTGTGCCTCAGTTTGCTTCTCTGTAAGATGAGAGGGATAACACCAAATGGCCTTGAAGGTGACCTCCAGTCGCCCAAATCCTATGATCCCAAATTCTATTAGGATCCTCCTCTTCCTTACCGTGTGTGCATCTGACACTGCCAACTACCCTCTACTCTTAACTATCTCTTGGCTTTTCTGACACTGAACTCTCATGATTATCTTCTTATTTCTTTGATGAGTGAGAGTACTCCAATTGGATTTATGTTTAAGGCTTGAACCTACCTTTGGTAACATGTTTGCTCCTTGGACTGACCTCTAAATTCCTGACAATGCTTTCACTATGTCTAACAAATCTAACCTACTCCTGTTTTGTAACTTTCATTGCCCCTTTCAATAATGCCCCATGATTTATTGGCCTGACCACTTGGCTCCAATTCTACAAACATTTCTTAAACACAATCTGGGTCAAGAGCTAGGTGTGCAACATATGAAGGAAAAAAACACACACTGCTTCCAATACTAAGGAGTTTAAAGTTTGATTAGTTATATTTACTTCCTTCTATATTTCATCTCTACATTTCTCCTTGTTTTAGAGGAATTCTAATTATATCTTAATCTCTGCTCTTGGGGAGGAATAGATGTGAAAGAGGGGAGCATTTCAATAGCTGTTCCAGACATGTCCCTGGTTGTTCACTAACTCCCTATCATCTGTTTGCAACACTAACAAATTAACCTGTTATCAGTAATGGCTCCAAGCTAAACCATTCTACCCTCCCCTGGAAGGAATTAGTTAATTAAGAACAGGTCTGGACCGTACAAGTTTGTGCCTCCAAGAAATAAAGGTGAGGTAAGGAGCAACACTTTTGAAAAGTTTTTCTTGCGGTCCTGAGATTTAAACTTAAAACATTGCATATGGCCAATCTCTACTCAGTGGACTTAGGATAGAAATTGAAAAGGTAAGATTGAAAACAATCAGGGAGAATCAGAGTCAGAGTTTATGTATCACAGTAGAAAGTTACATGCAGCAATTAAAAGGATTAATGGCAATTTGCCTCTATGCATCTTTAAAAAAACAACAGCAAGCTTTATAGTATCATAGAAATTTGGGCCTATCCTATCCCTTAACTGGTTTTTGGATGGTAACCCACTAAGTAGGCTATTGATGTCCAAACTCAAGGCCAGAAAATTCTTGTTCTCTGGAAGGAAGAAGGCATAAAAGATATATCTCCTTGAGCAAGAAACAGAAAAGAAAAAGCAAAGAGAATATTTAAATGGCAGCTCTGACAAAGAGGAGGCATTTGTGTTCCTTGGTCATATGGCTTGAAAAATCTTTCTAGAGAGTCAGAAATTATATATTGCAGTACAGTGCTGCCTAATTAGCTGACAACACCCTGAGGACAGCAAGGGAAAGAGGAAAACTCTTTGTACAACCCAACCTCTGTAGAACCCACTGATAGAGAAAGAGATGAGAGAAAGAAGAAAATTGTTCCCACTTGCCATGTATTGTTTTTAATCTCCAATAGACATCTAGGGGTTAGGTAGCTACAACATCTGATATGCAAACAGGTGATGAAACTGCTAAGGCAAAGGATTAGGAATCAGAATCTGGGATTTTTGTTCCAAAGATCATCCCCATCACCAAGCTGTGAGGAAGCTACTTGGTAGCATGGGAGTGAGGGAGGGAAGTTCTGTATACTTGTTGACACATTTTTGATACCAAAAGATTTTACTTTTACTGCTTGGCCCTAATGCATAGAACTAGGAGCATAGAGTAGAAGTTGCCAGGAGCCAGATTTAGCCTTCAAAGATCATAGCATCATAGATTTAGAATGTGAAAGCACTTTAAAGGCTAGCTAGTCTAATGCCTTCATTTAATAGATAAGGTACTTGAGGTTTATAGAGGTTGGGATTTGCTATAGATCACTGTGTAACAGAAGCAAAATTTGAATCCAGATGGTTTGATTATAAAGCCAGTGTTTCCCCCTCCCAAAACACAGATTACCACTTTAATATCAGGGAAAACTTCTGATTAATTTAGAAAGTGGAATGGTCTATCTCAATAGGTTGTAAAAAATTGGAAATCTCTAAGCAGAAACTAGATGAACACTTGCGAGAAGATCTGTATACAGTTAATGACATGCTTGGAAAGAACTACCTTTCTCATCTCTCCTTCTTATAATCCTTAGTTTTCTCAAAGTTCAGCTCCAATGTCAGCCTTTACTAGAACCTTTTTCTGATGCACATTTTCTACCGTGTACCTCAGTACTATGTACTGTGTAACCCTGTACCGTGTAGCCCAGTACTGTGTACTGTGTAGTACTGTACCATGTAGCCCAGTACTGTGTACCATGTAGCCGTGTACCATGTAGCCCATTACTGTGTATCGTGTAGCCATGTGCCATGTACCAAGTACCATGAAGCCTAGTACCATGTGCCATGTAGCCTAGTACCATGTACTGTGTAGTCCAGTACTGTGTACTGTGAAGCCCAGTACCATGAAGCCCAGTGCAGTGTTAGCCCAGTACATGTACCGTGTAGCCCTTTACATGGTACACAGTACATAGTACACGGAACATAGTACACTGTACATGGTACACGGTACATAGAACACGGTACACAGTACAAGGTACACAGTACATGGTACATAGTACATGGCACTGCATCTGGACACAATTTAGTAATGTGAGAAGGGGACGCAGGATAAAGTAAGGTATTAGGAAGCAAGCTATGTTTTCCCACTTATATTGCATAAAAAAGAGAAGTTTCCCAGGTGCAGGCATTTCACCATGGGGAAAGGTCTTGATGAAGCTCAACTGCACTGTGATCATAGTCTAACTGGGTCCTAAAGGATGCCGCCCCCCCCATACACACACACAGATGGCTTTGTGTTATGAATGAGGGTGTGTGTGTTTTTTAAATCATCACTACCATAATCTAGGCCCTACCATATTGTTCAAATTCACCTCTGTATGTCCTGCTTTCTTAAATATCAGGCAGGGGGAGAGGAAGAGAAAGGTGATATCCACATGAAAATAAGGTTCAGTTGTTAATGTTACTTCATAAAGATGTTACTAATCAAAGGTGTGGGGGGGGAGGGTAGGGGAGAGGGAAAGGGGGAGAGAGAAGGATTAAGTGATTAAGTGAGCCTCAGGTGAGAGGTTTTAACATTAAATGACTGAGGGTGGATAAGGGCAGCTGATAGACTTTTGTGGATGAGATAAGACCCAGCTTCTCAGATTTTTCTCACTCTTTAAGGTCTGTTCCATTCCCCTTCTACCCTTGAAATGGCTGAGACTACTACTGAGACCTTGATAGAGGTCTAGTCAGAAGGCTCGCGACCCAGCTACAGTGCTTGTAACACTCAGGTTGGTCTAACTCATGGAAGCTAGGCCAGGCTCATCTCAGGTTGATTTGGAAGCCAAGAAGAAATCATCTGAGGTGGGTTTGGGGGCCTATTCTCAGTCATTTGGGGTCCCAGCCTAGGCCTAGGCCATTTCAGTCAGGTTTAGGGACTTAGGCTAGGCCACCAAAGGAAAACTTGAGGCCCTACCTGGAACACCAGGGGCAAGCTCCAGGGTTATCTCTCATATATCTTGAGCAGATTCCAGAAAAAGCTCAGGAGTCAGTGCTGAGCTAGTTATGGGGGCCAAGATTTCCTTTCCTTTAAGTACTGGACATCTACAGCTTCAGCCAAAAGAATCACTGGGGAGAGTCCAGACTGGGTCACCTGTGGAACAAGGAATAGGAGAGAGCCAAAGGGGCTCCCAAGCTAGTTTTCCTCACCAGGAGCCACCCCCAAATAATGAGAAGCAGAGAGGGTTCTTTTTTCCTCTCAAGGTGGTGGAGATTCCAGTCAAGATGTCACAGGTCAAGCAGTTTTTTCAAAGAAAGAAGGGTAAGGAACCCAAGCCTGGACCCCCCCAAGAAAAACTACCAGCAGTGTCGGCAGCTTCAGAGTTTGACAAAGTCTGGGGACTGAGAACCCACCTCCTAGGAGCCTTCGATGTTTAGCAACTGAAAAATTATTGTCAGGACAACTCCGAAGCCCAGCTATCAAGGTGTGAAGGGGAGAAGCACAGCCCTTCCTGTTCACATTTCCTATATGAAGACCTTCTGAACAAAGGTGTCAGAGTGAACATGATGTTGAGCACAGAAACGAGACTGATAAAGTAGGGACAAAGTTTATGTGTGTGTGACCAGTTCTTGATGGGCAGCAATTGCCCAGGTTACCACAACTTGCTTCCCTTGCACTGGCAGTTTCTACATAAGGAAGACAACTTCTGACATAGCATCCCTGACATAGCAGTTCTCAGCTGCACTTGGAAATGCTCTTTACTTATCCCAAGAAGACCATGGTGATCCTCTTCTGTGGGTGAGTACAATTCAAAGGATACCACTTCTTTATTTTTTATTTTAATTTTTTAGTGAGGCAATTGGGGTTAAGTGACTTGCCCAGGCTCACACAGCTAGTAAGTGTTAAGTGTCTGAGGCCAGATTTGAACTCGGGTCCTCCTGAATCCAGGGCCAGTGCTTTATCCACTGCACCACTGTCACTGCCACCCCCACCCCCCATTGACAATGGCTTCTTTGGAGTATAACCTCAGTATAGTTTCATAGAGCATGGACATTTTAGTAACTTTATATAATTCCAAATTGCTTCCCAAGAGCCACTATTAATATTCCATGATTCCAAACTTTTTCTATGAGTTCTGAGAAGGGAGTTGAAATGGACTGGAGGAAGGATTTGAAACAGGGCTTAAATGGGTCTTAAAGCCCTTCTAAGAGCTAGATAAAGTGTGTGTGTGTGTGGGGGGGAACTTTGGGAAAATGGAAGCAGAGGTCTGGAGTTTAGACAGTTTGAAGTTTGTTGGCTTCAACAAGAGATCCAGGTAAAGGATGAATAGAAAGTAGAAGTAGCCACAGGGAAGTGGCACTAGGGAAATAATATTTTAGAAAAGTTAAATTTCCAGGTTTAGGAAAGATGAAGGGAGACAGAGATGGGTGGCAGATAGGGAACCTTTAAGGGAGGAGTAAAAGATACCATTGAGATTTTGATTTTTGATTTTGGAGGGGGAGGTGGTGGTGGTAAAGGGTTCCAAAGGGAGATCTTGAGGCACCTTTGGGGGAAGGGGAAGATAAGTTTAGTTTAATACACAATGGACTTGAGCCAATGGTCCCATCCAATGAAGATGTCCTCCAATGGGCATTTGAGTATTTGAGAGAGACCCTGAGATAAAAGATGTCAGATCTAGCTACAGTAGTAATGGTTACCATCTCTAAAGATGAGATTATAGAGAGAAAAGAATAGGAAGTACAAATCTTATAGGAGTTCCGCATTTGGAGACTGAGAATTTATAGTCATTTCTCAGACAATGCATGCCCACTTTTTTTCCCGTTTATTGCAAGCATACGTGCGCGCACACGCACACACACACATGTTGTGATGACTCTCTTGGGGCTTCCTCCCCCTCCCCTTGAGATTTCTAGATAAAAGTTTCATGAATTTAAAAATATATTATGAACTTTAATCATCAAGAAACACATTCAGGCATATGAAGAACAAAAGGATGATATATAAAAGATTCGATTCAACAAACTTGTGTCCATTCTAAATTATTTTCTTTTCTTTTGAATAAGAAGTTTGAATAAAGAAAGAGGAAAATAATAAATAAAAAATTCTTTTAAATAAATATAATATAATAATATAATAATAATAATAATATATAATAATAATAATAAATATAATATAATAAATATAAAAATAATAAATAAAAAATTCTTTTAAATAAAAAAGTCTTTTTAATTTTTAGGATTTCTATCACTTTCCTCTTGTAGTAAATTACATAATAATCAAGGAAAGACAAATCAATACATTTCATTTAATTTTTTGTTCATTACATTTACATCTTATATATTTATATATTTATACAGTCCAACTTATCATACTTCTCAGTCAATAAGTATGTCACCTTCTCTCCTCTGATGCTGTAACCATTCAAATGTGGGGTCTGATGTCTTCATTGCAATAGCCTGCTTGTGGGTTGGCCTGCCACAGATCCTTCATCCATCCAAAATATTTTTCCTAAAGCACAGGACCAACCAGGTTACCCCGCCATTCAGTAAAAAATTGCTTCTCTATCATCTTTAGCATCACTTTTTTGTTTTTTTTTTCTTTTGGCCTCCTTCTTTTCTAACATGACTAACATGGGTTCTTTGGAGTATAAGCTCAGTAACAGCCTTTAGTTCATAGAGCATGGACATTTTCGTAACTTTATATAATTCCAAATTGCTTTCCAAATTGCTTATTTCATAGTATATTCTTCCACAACCCCTTCAACATTGTTGCTATTTTTGACAATTTTGAGTGTGTGAGGTAAAATGTCATGCTTGTTTTGATTTGCATTTCTCTTGAAATTTGATTTTTCCCCCACTTGACCATTTCCCTTCTTATCTGATTTATATATATATATATATATAATTAATAACATATATATATTAACATATATATAATATATATAATATATTATATATAATATATATTAACATATATATAATATATATTATATATTATATAATATATTAATATATAATATATATTAATGTTATTATATATAATATATAATATATTAATATATATTAATTAATTAATATATTATATTATATATTAATAATTATATAATATATTATATTATATATTAATATATAATATAATTAATTAATATATAATAATATAATATAATTAATATATAATATATATTATATATTATATATTAATAATAATTAATATATAATATATATTAATGTTATTATAATTATAATTATATATATATTATAATAATTATATTAATTATTATTAATATATAATATATTAATATATATTATATATATAATATAATTATATTATATATATATATTATAATAATTATATTAATGTTATTATAATTATAATTATAATATATTATGTTATAATTATATTATATTATAATATATGTTATTATATATGTTATTAATTATATTAATGTTATTAATTATATAATATAATATATATATATTAATGTTGTCTCTGAAGAAGGTTTCAGTTTTTTTCAATATCCCCTGTCTTTTATTTGGTTAAAAATAAATCTACATAGCTATGAGAATTATATGGTATATTTCTCTTCTAATTTTAATGACTTTAGAATGAATTGTGAATGTGGTGTTAAGGTTAATTTGTGCCAGATTGTTTTTTAGTTTTTTCAGGAATTTTGCTAAGTAGGGAATTTGTCTTCTACTTCACCAAAAACTGTACTATCTACATTTGTGTCTTTATTATTTGTGGTGCCTGAACCACACAAGTATACCTGCCCTCCTCCCTTTTTTTTTTTTTTTTTTGGTTTGTACGTGATCAATTTTTTTAAAGTTCCATGTGGTACAGAGGAAAAAAAGACAGAGTATATCATATAGATAGGGATGGATGGTACTGTATAGTGTCAGAGAGGGATGGGAGAAAATATGAATCTTTCATCCTATAAAGATTGATGACTTACTAACACATTAAAATTATCTACTCCTATTTTTGGTCTTTCAGACCCAGCACTGCAGAGCAGGATGGGAAGGAAGAAGCTTGAACTCATCACACAAGGTAAGATACGTGCCATTTACACAGCATTGACAAGCTATTTGCCATATACACACCATATATATGCCACAAATCAACACGCCGCCACACGCCGCCACACGCTGCCACACGCCACCACATGCCACCACACGCCACACGCCACCACACGCCACCACACGCCACCACACACCACCACACGGCACCACACGCCACCACACGCCACCACACGCCACCACACGCCACACACCACACGCCACAACACGCCACAACACGCCACAACACGCCACAACACGCCACAACACGCCACAACACGCCACAACAGGCCACAACAGGCCACAACAGGCCACAACACGCCACGCGCCGCCACGCGCCGCCACGCGCCATGACATGCCGCCACACGCCATGACACGCCGCCACACGCCGCCACACGCCACGACACGCCGCGACACGCCACGACACGCCACGACACGCCACGACACGCCGCCACACGCCGCCACACGCCGCCACACGCCGCCACACGCCGCCACACCATGCCACACCATGCCACCACACGCCACCACACGCCACCACACGCCACCACACGCCACCACACGCCACCACACGCCACCACACGCCACCACACGCCACCACACGCCACCACACGACACCACACGACACCACACGACACCACACGACACCACACGCCACCACACGCCACCACACGCCACCACACGCCACCACACGCCACCACACGCCACCACACGCCACCACACGCCACAACACACCACAACACACCACAACACGCCACAACATGCCATAACACGCCACCACACGCCACAACATGCCATAACACGCCACCACACGCCACAACTTGCTACAAGCCGCCACACGCCACACGCCACACGCCACCACACGCCACACGCCACACGCCACCACACGCCACCACACGCCACAAGCCACACACCACACGCCGCCACACGCCGCCACACGCCACAACACGTCACAACATGCCATGACATGCCATAACATGCCATAACATGCTACAACACGCCATAACATGCCATAACACGCCACAACACGCCACCACACGCCACAACACGCCACACGCCACACGCCACCACACGCCACAACATGCCATAACACGCCACACGCCACCACACGCCACATGCCACAACACGCCACAACATGTCACAACATGCCATGACATGCCATAACATGCTACAACACGCCATAACATGCCATAACACGCCGTGTCGTGGCGTGTTGTGGCATGTGGCGTGTGGTGGCATGTGGCTTGTGGTGGCGTGTCGTGGCATGTTGTGACATGTTGTGGTGTGTTGTGGCGTGTGGTGGCGTGTGGCGTGTTATGGCATGTTGTGGCGTGTTGTGGCGTGTGGTGGCATGTGGTGGCGTGTGGTGGCGTGTGGCGTGTGGCGTGTTGTGGCGTGTGGTGGCGTGTGGCGTGTTGTGGCGTGTGGTGGCGTGTTGTGGCGTGTTATGGCATGTTATGGCGTGTTGTAGCATGTTATGGCATGTTATGGCATGTCATGGCATGTTGTGACGTGTGGTGGCGTGTGGCGGCGTGTGGCGGCGTGTGGCTTGTGGTGGCGTGTCGTGGCGTGTGGCATGTTGTGGCGTGTTGTGACGTGTTGTGGCATGTTGTGGCGTGTTGTGGCATGTTATGGCATGTTATGGTGTGTTGTAGCATGTTATGGCATGTTATGGCATGTCGTGGCATGTTGTGACATGTTGTGGCGTGTGGCGGCGTGTGGCGGCGTGTGGCGGCATGTGGTGTGTGGCTTGTGGCGTGTGGTGGCGTGTGGTGGCGTGTGGTGGCGTGTGGCGTGTGGCGGCATGTGGCAAGTTGTGGCGTGTGGTGGCGTGTTATGGCATGTTGTGGCATGTTGTGGCGTGTGGTGACGTGTTACGGCGTGTGGTGGCATGTTGTGGCGTGTGGTGGCGTGTCGTGGCGTGTCGTGGCGTGTGGTGGCGTGTGGTGGCGTGTTGTGACGTGTTGTGACGTGTTGTGACATGTTATGGCATGTCATGGCATGTCACAACATGCCACAACATGCCACAACACGCCACACGCCACCACACGCCACCACACGCCACCACACGCCACCACACGCCACCACACGCCACCACACGCCACCACACGCCACCACACGCCACCACACGCCACCACACGCCACCACACGCCACCACACGCCACCACACGCCACCACACATCACCACACGCCACCACACGCCACCACACGCCACCACACGTCACCACACGTCACCACACGCCACACGCCACACGCCACACGCCACAACATGTCACAACATGCCACGACATGTCACAACATGCCACGACATGTCACAACATGCCATGACATGTCACAACATGCCATGACATGTCACAACATGCCATGACATGCCATAACATGCCATAACATGCCATAACACGTCACAACATGCCACCACATGCCACACCATGCCACCACATGCCACATGCCACAACACGCCACAACACGCCACAACATGCCACAACACGCCACAACATGCCACAACACGCCACCACACGCCACACGCCACAACATGCCACACGCCACCACACGCCACCACACGCCACAACACGCCACAACTTGCCACACGCCACCACACACCACATGCCACACGCCACCACACACCACACGCCACACGCCACCACACGCCACAACATGCCACAACATGCCACAACATGCCACAACATGCCACAACACACCACGCGCCACCATACGCCACAACATGCCACAACACGCCACACGCCACAACATGCCACAACACGCCACACGCCACAACACGCCACAACACGCCACCACACACCGCAACACGCCACACGCCACCATAAGCCACAACATGCCACACGCCACAACATGCCACAACATGCCACAACTTGCCACATGCCGCCACACGCCACAACACGCCACAAGCCACACGCCGCCACACGCCGCCACACGCCACAACACGCCACCACACGCCACACGCCACAACACACCACACGCCACAACATGCCACACGCCACAACACGCCACAACACGCCACGCCACACGCCGCCACATGCCACACGCCACAACACGCCACACGCCACACGCCACAACACGCCACAACACGCCGCCACACACCACACGCCACAACATGCCACAACACACCACATGCCACAACACGCCACAACACACCACACGCCACAACACGCCACACGCCACAACATGCCACACGCCACACGCCACACGCCACAACACGCCACAACATGAAACACATATAACAAACTTTGAGATGTTCTAGCATGTTTCAAGATAATGAAGTTGGACTAAGTGGTCTCTTGTGGTCTTTGAAACAAATGAACAAAAAGATTCATATCTTCTGTTTTTGGTCTAATATTCCTAATGTTGACTGTGCTTATACACTGAATAATTGGTCACAAAATGTTTACTAAATTGTGCTTTACAGGACTCGTGTACCTTCACAAATTGAGAGCATTGTGAAAAAAATACACTGAAATCTCACTAATCCAATTCAATAAACAATTAAGGAAGCATTTATTGAGTACCCATTGTATACAATGGCCTACACCTGGTATTGAGAGATACAAGAATGAATAAGAGTGTGTGTGTGTGTTCTAGGAAGTTACACTCTGGTAGGGAACATAAGAACATAATATAATTGAAATTTTAGAGTCGAAGAGATCCAAGACAACATCTAGTCCTACTCCTTCAGTTAACAAATGAGGAAATTGAGACACAGAGAGATTGTGATCTGCCTGAAGCTACAAAGTTAGGATTTGAACTCCAGTGTCCTTCTCAAGAGGTCTTCCTACTGTCATGTTGCCTCTCAACAAAATAGAATCCAATAGCTTCACAGTAGGGACACGTAGGATATGAGAAATCCAGGAAAGGAGAAATCACTTCAGGTAAATTCAGATTTATTGAAGAGAAGCCTACTCTAACTTAGAAAAAACTTTATTTTTAAATAGCTTCAGTTCTTTTTTGAGAGGGTGACTTTACTCTTTTCTTCTTTGTTATAAGGATTGCTCTCTGGGAGAGGAAAGGCAAAGGAACGTTGGGAAATGTGGAAGATGTAAAACAAAAGCTATCAATAAACATTTATTTTTTTAAAAGGAAAAAACAAAGAATTGCAATTATATTATGCTGTTGTCCATACTATAATGCAAATTAGGCTTATGAAATATTGAATTATTTTAGTAAATAGATAAGACTGATTTATTATTATTTACTATTTACTATCAAAGTATCTTCCAGCCCCAGCCAGGTTACGGTCTTTATACTAAATACTGCAATTATATTATAAATAAATGGATTTTTCTGAAGAGTTTGAAAATACTTTGATCTTTGTGATTCTGTGCTTAGGATTTTGTTTTGGTTCATCTTCGTCCCTCTAATAGTGTCAAGCCGTATTATTATGACTTTTATTCTTTATATTGTTCCAAGTTTCCTAGGTTTCAAAAACACATTCAATAAATTCTTTGTTCTTTTTTTCTGGAAATGATTTTTTTATTATATGACCTAAAATTATATCTCATTATGTGAGATATTATATATATATAATATATATATATATATAATATATATATATATATATATATATCTTATTATATGACCTAAAATTATATCTCATAAGATTGAAAAAATGAATACATCTTATACTGGGCATATAAAAGTTTGGTACATCAGTTGTGCCTCAATGAGAATCATAAGACTAAATATTTCCCTTTCATGTTCTAATAATGTAGTCGACAACTGGGTTACAAGCAAAGGGAGTTGTGTTTTCTGTTTAATAAGAATGTCATAACTTCTTTTGCTCTTTTATTATTAGGGTTTATCTTTTATAATCATGTTGAATCCTGAGACATGGTGGGCACAGAATAAAAAGGATTGAAATAGCAAGCTTAGTTTATTATGGAACAACACATTGTCAATATTGGAAAAAATAATTTAACAATAGATTAGCAACTTACATTTTAATTTAACTTGGCTAAGTAGACAAACAGGTCTAAGGATCTGCAAATACCTTTTAATATTTCAGATGGAAAGAGACTCTGAACCTAAAACCATTTCTTTTTTGTGGCTATGCCTAGCTTTTTTTTCTTTCCTAGTAAAATTTTAATGATAAAATCTCTCTTTTATAGAGGAAGTTTGCTTTGAACTATGTAAAATGAAGTCAAATCTTTTGCAATCTTTTAGAAGAGATATTAAAACTGGAAACTCAACGTTTGGATGTTTAATTTCTTTTTCTTCTGCTTTTGGGTCATATAGTCAAAAAGTTCATGATTAGGATTTTCATATGTCTCTTGATTACAGAATCACAAATTTAGAACTGAAAGATCTTATAGGTCATATAGACTGGAAATAGACAAGTAGAGAGAGAGTGCGGCCGGGTGATTTCTCCAACGTCACATTGATAGAATGTAACACAGCTGAGATATTTTGAATAATTTATGAAGAATAGCAATCAAGAAAATAAGGAAACAAAATTTTGCACTTTAGAATCTCACTCTTTCACTCCTGATATAAAGGTTTTCTTTTGAGATGGAAGGAATAATGACTGATTTTGAAGGCCACTGCTTTTTCTGTTTATGTAGTATGGTTTATTGGATAGCATGTTGGAATTTTAATCAAAGTTGAATGCAATTTCCACCTCTTATACTTACTAGCTGAGTGACCATAAGCAAAGCAACTAAGCTTTCTGAATCTCAAGTTTTCCAAGTGGAAAATGAAAATAATGTTGTCTGTACTTACCAGTGTGGTTATGACACTCTAAAATGATGTTCTTCCCATTAGGAACTTTTCAATGCTATACAAATGTAACTTATTATTTTAACTAGCCATGTGGTTATAGACAAGTAATTGATTCTCAGTTTATTCAGCTGACAAATGAACATCATAATACCTGTCCTATTTACTTCACTATGCTAATGTGAGTCTGAAATGAGATAATGCATGAACATCAAGTTACAAGACTTGAATCACTTTATAAATTACATTGTGGTGGTGGTAGTAGTAGCATTACTAGTAGTAGTAGTGGCAGTAGCAGTAGCAGTAGTAGTAGTAGTAGAAGTAGAAGTATATGTGTATGTATATGTACATATTCATATATGCATATATGAATATATAAGTATAGATCATATGCATATGTATGTATATACACATGACATGTAACTTTGAAAACCTTTCAGACTACTGCTAGTCCTGCTGCTACTCTGCTACTGCTCTTGCTCCTGCTTTTGCTACTTCTGCTGCTGTTTCTCCTCTTGCAGTGGTTAGCTGTGTAGCAATTGAAATAATTGAAATTGAATAAAATGGGGAAAATAATATCTATAACACCTATTTCAATATTGTTATGAGCTTCAAATGACATAAAGTTCTTTGTAAATTTTCAAATATTGAAATGCCAGTTATAATAAATAGACCAAATAATTAAAAGTATCTTCCATTCATGCTTAAGAATAATTGCTTTCTTCCAAAAACATTTGGTTACCATTACTCAGGAAATAAGATTCAATGTGTTCCTTCATATAACTCTTCATTATAAAACTATTCTGCTACACTTTGAATTGACTTTTTGTCTTATTTGTAAGACACTGAAAACATTCACACATATGTTGAGAGTCCTGTTTTTAAAAAAAAAAAGTGTCAGAATGTTAGAAGCAAAAGAAAAACATTTTTCATTATCAGAGAAATTGATTTCCAGTAATCAAGTGTGAGAAAGAGACTTTGTAAGTGGTGATTAAATATGGAATGTTAATATTAGATGACAAAGGATTGCAAAATTGAAAAAAGTAATATATTATCATTAAAAGTATCATCAATTCTACATGGAATATCATGAATTATGAAATCTAATTATTTCTATTTAAAAAATAGCTTTCCAACACTGGAACATAACAAGATAAATCAACCCCTCCTTCCTTCCTTCCCTCCCTCCTTCCCTCCCTCCTTCCTTCCTGCCTTTCTCTCTTTCAATCTTTCTTGTTTTCACTGACAGGGACCTGGTTTTGCAAATTAGGAGTCATGTGTTAAATGATTTTTAAAAAGAAACAATGGAGAGCTAAAAACTATCAAAAGTCCAGTCTTTTTTTTTTTTTTTTTGGGCAGGGCAATGGGAGTTAAGTGACTTGCCCAGGGTCACACAGCTAGTAAGTGTCAAGCATCTGAGGCTGGATTTGAACTCAGGAACTCCTGAATCCAGGGCCACTGTTTTATCCACTGCGCCACCTAGCTGCCCCATAAGTGTTTCTCGGTATGGATAGAAGGTATAATTAAGCCCAGTCATTAAATCCTAAGTGACAACAGTAAACCCTCACTGGTTATAAATACTGCTATTTACAGGGTGGGCTAAACATCACGAATATTTAATAACTATTTTTTGGTTTTAATTTATAATATAACATCATATACAGTATGTATAGGAAATGCATTTACATTATGTGTGAAAAATCAAATCTCATAAATGGTGAAAATAAAGAAAAAATAATTTTCAAAAAGTTATTAAAATATTAGACTTTTGGTCCACCCTGTAGATTAAAGGAAAATTGCAAGGGTGCTTGAATGTGATATTCCTGTTAAAACAGGTTTATAAGTCACTGCGTGTGCCTAAATCTACTCGATAGTTTAAGGAAATAATGTTACATAAGAGAACATTAGATTTTTTGTTTTAAATATTTCATGTTGCTTCTTATTCATGTCTTGTATCCATTCTCTTATCTCCATTCACATGACCATAGTCATAATTTATACCACCAACGACTCTCATCAGGACCACTGCAATAATGCCATAAAAATGGCAAACCGATATTCCTAATGCTCAGCTACAGTACTGCTCCTTTAAAGCTTTGAAAAGCCCCGGAGAGTCTCTATTGCTCCTATAAAAATATACATACTCATCTATTTGGTATTTCAAGTATTTCACAATCAGAGTTCAACCAATCTTTCAAGAATTATTATCCTATTGTTCCCACATCATCTTTTTTTTATATTCCTTTCAAGCTAGTATTCTGTTTCCTGATTGTATGCATTTGCAAGGACTGTCCCTCATGTCTAGAAATTTATTTTTTTCCGCACCTCTGCCTCCTTAATATTATGATTTCATTTAAGGTTCAAGTCAAGTTCTATCTCCCATAAAAGGGTTTTCCTGATCTCCTCCCCACCCATATACAGTATAGCTTATATTTGCATTTTTTTTGGATGGCATGTCAGTTCATTGCACTTACTTGTATGTATGCATATGTGTGTTTACCTTTTTCTGCTTAATCAAGACTAAGGAAGGGGGGAGGTGAAAAAGTGGAAGATGACAATGATCATAGATTGTCTATACCAATCAATCCCAATCAGTCAGCTAATATTTATTAGGTACACACTATGTACTAATGATACTGTGTACTATGATACTGTGCTAATTTCTAGGGACACAAATGCAAAAATTTAGGAAACATATTCTAGTAAGGGAGACAACAATTGCATAATTATGTAAATAATAAATATGAGAATAAATGCTACTTTAAAATAAAATGTTGTTCTGTCATGTAAGTATGCCTGATGCTTTGTGCTCTGATTTGAGGTTTTCATGGTGAAGATGCTTGAGTGGTTTGCCATTTCCTTCTCCAGATCATTTTACAAATGAGTAAACTGAGGCAAGTGGGGTTAAGTGATTTGTCCAGGGTCATATAGCTAGTAAGTATCTAAGGCCAGATTTGGACTCAGATGTTCCTAACTCACTTCACCACCTACCTGTCCTGAATAAATAAAATGCATGAATATAAAATGTGTATATACAAAGTAGTTCTATATGGCAGTTTGGGAGCAAGGGCCCTAGTAGTTGATGACATCAAGAAAGGGTTACTGTATATGCTATTGTTTAAGGTGGCCCTTAAAGAACCAGCAGGATTCTATGAGGTGAAGATGAGGGGAAGTATATTTCAGATATGGAAGATGCCCAGAGCAAAGGCATGTCTATAGGGGTAAAGTGCCATTAGTGAGAAACAGAGAGGCTATTTTTTATTGGACTTCAGAATGAGAGGTGAGGACAAATGTCTGCTGATTCTATAAAAGATAGGTTGGATATATGTATTACAGAGCCTTTAAAATAGATGGAGGAGTTTATATTTGATCCTAGAGGCAATAGGATCAAATTGAGGTTGATGGATTTAGAGAGGGGCACAATTAGCTCCACTCTAAGGAAAGTCATTTTGGCAATAGTGTGTAGGATGTATTTGAATGGGGAAAAATTTAAAACAGGCAGTCTAATTAAGAGGTTACTGTAAAAATCTAGGCTAAAGTTGATAAAGGACAGAACTACAGTGAGAGCTGACTCTAGAGAAGGAAGCTGACATTAATGATATGGAGGTAGAAATCACAAGGATGACAACTTATTGGTTATGTGGGATGTGGGGGTGTGAAGAATTGAGAATAACACAAGAATCATGGGAGACTGGAAGAATGGTGTCAATTAAAATATAGAATTAGAAATTATTTTTAAGAGGTATAGATGTGTTTAGTTTAAACAGAAGGCAATGGGAGAAGCCTGGACATGGAATAATAAATAACCTTATCTGGTACAATCAAGAAAAAAAGAATTCTATGTAGGTGTCCTAGACCAGGAGCTATTATCTGTCAGATGTGTTGCTTCCCTGCTGAATGTGAAGGAATCAAAAATTAGAACTTATATGTTATCTACTACCAAAAAAAAGACTCACCTGGCAAACACAATGAAGAAAAATGTTGCACGAATTATTGTATGCTATTAAAAACATGATCAAGTAAAAAAAAAAAAAACTTGCAGCCTGTTATGGCCTGGGTACCTCATTTTAATGGCCCTGGGTACCCATAAGTTTACTGGGGTAAATCAAAAGAACCTTCTCCTTGAGAAACTAAACCAAAGGACAGACACACCTAAAGAGATAAGTGGCACTGAATCGGGACTGAGCTAGCTCCAGGACCACCAACCTTCATTCCAGTCTTCCCTACCCCTTGGGGAGATAAGACTAGATGTGGCTGCTGCCTTTGTGGTGTGAGGAGGACAGAGATGGCTTGAGAGATCCAGAGCTGCTCCTCACCCATCTTCCCCCAACCACCACCAGTGGGGGATGGTCCTCCCCCAATAAGGGAACTTTCCACAGTCAGATGATCACCCCATTGGACCACCACCAACTGTCTTCTACAAAAGTATATGCTTGTCTCCTGCTCAGGGAGATAGGTATCTCAGAGCCAAGCTTCTGTGCCATGCCTTCTCTCCATGAGAAGTCCAAGGATTTCTCTCTTCATTTCCTTTCCCTAGCACCCTAAATAAACTATTATTTTATTCTAATTGGAAAGGTGTGCAAAAGGGTACAAATCTTTAAAGAGGAATTCCTAAAAACCCCTATCCCAAAACCCTACACCTACCCCAAACTCCCCACCTATTACCCCTATAACACAGGACATAGTGCAACAACTCATAAAATGATACTACTAGAATTACTAGAATAATATGAGAAAAATACAGAAAATGGCCATGATTTTACCACCTGAAAAAAACTAAAAATTTTACACACCTATAATCATAATTATGAAACTAGAAGCTTTGGCGTCAAAATCTTCCAAAAATTTTTATAAACCATTATTTGAAATATAATCCTTATTTATCCCCAATAATTTGAGTTAATAAATTTTGAAAGAGGCTTATTTCAGCATGTACTATTCTTGGCTCTGTACTCTGCATAATTCTTTTTTTTTTTTTTTAAGTGAGGCAATTGGGGTTAAGTGACTTGCCCAGGGTCACACAGCTAGTAAGTGTTAAGTGTCTGAGGCCAGATTTGAACTCGGGTATTCCTGACTCCAGGGCCGGTGCTCTATCCACTATGCCACCTAGCTGCCCCTGCATAATTCTTAACATAAACATATTAACAATTAATGCTTCTAAGATGAGAATACCATAGAATCTCCAGCTCAAATGGATCTGAAAAACTTTTTGGTTAATTCCTCTCATTTTATAGATGATATAACTGAGAAATCATGTAGACTAAATTATTTAGCTGAGGCAGTAACAAAGTCCATATTCTAAATCAAACTTGAAATTTATTGCATTTCTAATTATATTATAATTACTGCATATTGTCTACCCAGAGGACGAAGGATTTCCTTATAGTCATACTTTAATATTTACCTTAAAGTTCTCCATCTTTGGGGGCAGCTAGATGGTACAGTGGATAAAGCACCGGCCCTGGATTCAGAAGGACCTGAGTTCAAATCCGGCCTCAGGCACTTGACACTTACTAGCTGTATGACCCTGGGCAAGTCACTTAACCCCAATTGCCTCACCAAAAAAAAAAAAATCTCCATCTCTTTCTACTTGTTCAGGGGTTCCATTTTACATTCAATGAACTTCTTTGGAAGTCTGGTGAAATCTATGGATAGCTTCAAAGAGTAATGTTTTTTAAATGTTATTTTTTTTTAAAGTAAGAATACAGACTCCTAGGTTAAGACTTTCTACCCTTCCTTTCCTATTGAACAAAACTATAACTTTCAATCAAATTTATCAGAAATGAAATTTCAGTGTATACTATAAGATTCCTATAAGATTATATTTACTATTTTGTTAAAAGTATAAATTTATTTGATTTTTAATTATATTTCATGTACTAGTAAAGAGGCATCTGAAGTCAGTAGTACTGGACCTAATTATTTTGTCAGTTTATGCTTAATGGGTAATAACTAGACTATGATGGTATGAAATTATTTCCTATTCCATATGCCACACTTGTCAGCATTATAGTTTCTGCTTCATAATTTTAACAATGGTATTTTTTTTATCTTTATCAAATAGTCATTTTTAGCTTTAAAAAATAGGTGACAAAATCCGGCTTCAGACACTTAACACCTACTAGCTGTGTGACCCTGGGCAAGTCACTTAACCCCAATTGCCTCACTAAAAAAAAGCAAAAGCAAAAAAAAAAAAAAAAACAGGTGACAGCCCTGAATTCAGGAGTACCTGAGTTCAAATCTGGCCTCAGACACTTGACACTTACTAGCTGTGTGACCCTGGGCAAGTCACTTAACCCCCATTGCCCTGCAAAACAACCCCAAAAAACAAACAAACAAAAAAGACAAAAAAAAACCCTGAAAAAACAGGTGAGACAAACTTATAGAATCATAGAATTTGAAAGTGGGAAGGGATTTTGCCACATATCTAGTCCTATCTTTATATGAAAAGAATCAATACAATAACATATCTGAAAATTATCTATCCTCTCCTTGAAGACCTCTAAAAAGGTCTAATTATTAGGAATCATATTCCCTCCATCCCTCCATCCAACATAATTTGTCTCTTTTCAGCTTCCACTCATTGTGACATTCTGTCTTCTGGGACCAAAGGAAATATTTTTAAACCCCTTAACAAATGACAGCCTTTCAATAACTTGAGAATTGTAAGGGAGCCAAAATGGTGGAGAAAAGGCAAGGACTCACCCTAGCTCTCCCAAATTTAACTACAAACAATTTTAAACAATACCTACAAAGGAATTCTGGAACAATAGAACAATGGGGTACATATATATAGTTATAGTTATATATGTAAATATATAATGTATAATGTACAGAGGAAGTATTGTTTTAAATACATACATATATTTAAAACAATGCTTTAAAATAGTGAGAAATGAGTCATTAACCAACAAAACCTTTTAAGAATACTTCATGTGTATATGGTAAGAAATGGGTTCAAATTCTTACTTCACACAAGATGTAGTACAAATAATTCATATTCATCAAAACTCAGGTGAAGAGTGCTATCACATATATGACAAGTTCTCATCACCTTTTAAATTTTTCAGTCAAAGAACTATTTTCCGTTCATGTTTTACTCACAAATAGCTATAATATCCAGCTCCAATATGACCCTTAATGATATCTAGGAGAATCCATTTCCAGGTACTTCCTCCTCAATGCTGTTCACAAAGGACAATGCTTAGGGTGTTAAAAATATTTAAAAGGATTTTATTCCATATTATTGTCAATTCATGAAGCCTTAATAGCAAAGTAACTTCTTTGCCATCTATAAATGTCTTAGCCAGCTTTCCAAATGACAACTTTATCTATAGGGTGGAGATAGAAGGCCACAAATGTTTATTCATTCAAGGAATCAAAAGCTTCAAGGATGGGGAAAGATTTCAGTCCTTCTTCTTAATCTCAGCTATACAGAGACACTGGACAAGAGAACAAGTCTAGTCCCATTACTACCCAGGAATAAGGCAAGGAACCACAACCTGGTTCACAGTGCTCAAATGCTCAGACACAGGAGGAATATAATTTGTGCCTAGTGGCTCAAGCCTCTCCTTCCATGCAGGAACATTGTGGGCTTTTGTGGGCTTGCTTCTAGAGAAAAACCAATCTGTATTATTTTAATCATTAAAATCACAAAAAGGAAATCTTTGTCTCAACTATGTAAAAGTTGCACATGTTCATAAGTCAAGCAAATGGGTTACCTTATATATCCACTAGGATGACAAAAAACAGAAAAAAAGAAAAATTCATTATTGGACAGAGATGTGGGGAAACAGGCAATCTAATATATTTGTTGTGGTAAATGTAGACTGGTGCAAATATTTGGAAAGCATTAAGGCATTATACAATAAAAATAACAAAGATGATCATATCTTTACATTACTTATATGTTGTAAAAACATAAAAGGAGGAAAAGAATTTGTCTGTATAAAAGTATTCATTACTACTTTATTTGTAGTAGCAAATGTCTGGAACTAACCTATCTCCATTAAATGGAGAACAGCTGGAAAAGTGATGATATATTAGGGGAATGGAATATTACTATGTCATAAAGTGAGAAAACTTAAGACTGTGAGGAAATACAAGGAATATGTATACCTCCTGGTAACACTTTCAAAGAGAAAATAAGAATAGTTTGGCATGAAAGGGAAAAAAGCTGAGTATATCCCAGTGAGCATGCTTCCTAAGAAGTTGTCAAAGGATTCAGAGAAGGGTGAAGAAAGTTCCCATGCTCTAATTTTTTCTAAGCCAAGTCAGACCAAGAGGCATGAGAAGTTTGCAAAAATGAGATTCTCAAAATATTAACAGAAACAATTCCAAAAAGGAAAAATAAAGAGGAGCTATCAAAAGAAATTCAGGGAATAGGGAAAATAATTTTGAATTTGGTGTTTGGAGCATTGGTACAATTCTGAGGTATATTATTTATTTTTTTATTTTATTTTTTTATTTTAGTGAGGCAATTGGGGTTAAGTGACTTGCCCAGGGTCACACAGCTAGTAAGTGTTAAGTGTCTGAGGCCGGATTTGAACTCAGGTACTCCTGACTCCAGGGCTGGAGCTCTATCCACTGCTCCACCTAGCTGCCCCTGAGGTATATTATTTTAACCCATTTATTTAGGTAAATCATTTAACCTCTCTAGGTCTCAGTTATCACATATGTAAAATGAGAGTTGAACTAACTTATTACTGAAGTCCCTTCCATCTTTAATTCTATGACCTGAGTTCAAATACAACCTCAGACAGTTGACACTGACTAGCTGTGTGACCCTGGGCTAATCACTTTACCCTCATTGCCCTGCAAAAAAAGAGAAAAAAATAGGTATACAAAAAGATGGGCTTTAACAATAACTACATCAAGAAGAAAAAGTAGATTAATTTAGAAAGGAGCATATTTTATCAGGGTTTTTTATTCTACTTTATTAAATGCTAAGTATAAGAAGTAGGAGGCCTACATGCAAGTCTTGACTCTGATATGTACCAAGCTGTATGACCAAGAACAGTTTCTTAACTTCTCAAGGCCTCAGATACCAAAAATTAGAAGAGTTGACAATGTACACTGATGAAGGTAACTTCCGTTTTGAAAACTGTTCATATGGATGAGATAACAGATATGGACCCTCTCCTCCTCAAAAAAAGGAGAGGAAGTAAATATAAGATTTTCTCCCTTTTTAAAAAATCTGTTTTTAATTAGTCAGCTTTTTGATGATCATTACTTTTCTTTTTTTTAAAAAAAGAGGTTTATAAAGTCATCAGTCATGGGCAGCTAGGTGGCACAGTAGATAAAACACCAGCCTTGGTTTCAGGAGGACCTGAGTTCAAATCCAGCCTTGGACACTTGACACTTACTAGCTGTGTGACCCTAAGCAAGTCATTTACTCCTCATTGCCCTGCAAAGAAAAAAGAAAAGAAACTGTTTCCATAGATACTGGGGTGGGACCCACATAACTGATAAAAATAAAATTTAAAGCAGCCAGTCCCATTATTTCGAATTCTACTTTCTATTACTGTTTCATACATGCTATATTGGCAACATTTTAAGAAGTCCTGCAAAATGCCAGGCACTGACTAAATGCTTCAGATGGTGTTGACAACAAGAAGCATGTGCAGCAGAAAATGCACACATGTGTTTCAGTGCCTAGGGCCCTGAGAAGAAACAATCATCAGTTCTGAGTTGTAAAGACCATTGGAGGTGCTTTAACATGTGCTCACCCATGAGGCATGTCTGCTGTTAGCAGCCCATTACTCTGTAGTTGGGTGACCAGATTTGCAAAGTGAAACAAGGGAACAGATTGCCACTTTAGCTTTGGGCACATCAGCCAAATGTAAAAAAAAATGTAGCAAAAGATGATTTTACACATTTCAGATGCCTGTGTACCTTAGCAACATAATGATAGATGTCATCTCTGTACTAAAGTGACTTACAACCTACAGAGTACAGAAACTACAGAGTGACACATTTTTTATAAAAAAAAAATTCTCAAGAGTGTTGAGAGGAAAGGAACCTTTCCAATTTTTTTTTTTGTTCCTACATCCACTTTGCTTAGCTACTAAATTTTAAGAAAAGACAAGAAAACATGAGAAGGTAGAGAAAGTAACTTGCAGCAATGGTGAGGAGGGGGACTATTAAGTGAAAATGACAATAGAAAAATTCAATGATGGCTTTTGATTGCAGTCATACATTGGAAGAAGGAGAGTGTTGAGAGAGAGAGAGAGAGAGAGAGAGAGAGAGAGAGAGAGAGATAAATATAGATATCCTAAAGCCCTCATATCATCAGCTGTCCCACATGGGTCAGTCCTGAATTCCAGATTGCTTTCTTTGTCCTGGTGTTAGTCGTGTCTTTTCAACTGGATTATAATCAACTAGAGGAGCTAGATCTTGCAACTCCCCACCCCCACCCCAGTTAGACTCTAAGCTCCTTAAGAACAGTACACGTTTTCCAAAATGAAGTCAATACCACTCTTCCTTGGCCCCATTAAGCTTTGGGCCTATCTAATTGTCTATCTCCAGCATCTATGCAAGAAATGGACCACTTTAGAGCTTGGATATCAATTTGTAGGTCATAGACCACCATTTTTAGATTGTAGCTTGTAGATTATTATTTGAATGATCATGAATGCATTCAGGTGGTTCTACACTGTTCCAGGACTTTATTCTATCAACACAATGATATCTACAGACAAAAGCAGCTTAAGTTCCTCAAAATATATAGAGAATTTCTTTTTCAGTTGGTATATATCCCAGATAATCCATGACAATTATAGATTTGGGTAGCATAGGTCTTTCTGTTTTATATTTCACTTTATTTAATTATTGGCAGGAGGTAGAGGTAAATCAAGCAATGTTATTTCTGCTATAAAGTCAGAGAATCTTGTATGATTTCAGTAGATGCATGGAAGAAAAAAATTGTTGAGTGTTTTTGAGGAACCAATTTGAAAATGTTTATACTCATCCAATGATATTCTTATTTTATATCTCCAGGTGGCAAGAAGATTTAGTGTTTGTTAATTGTGGTTACTTTGAGGTTCTTTTAGTCACCTCATTAAGTTTATTGTTTTAAGGGGCAGCTAGGTGGTGCAGTGGATAGAGCACTGACCCTGGATTCAGGAGGACCTGAGTTCAAATCCAGCCTCAGACACTTAACATTTAGTAGCTGTGTGACCCTGGGCAAGTCACTTAACCTCAATTGCCTCACCAAAAAATAAAATAAATTTAATTTTTTTTAAGTTTATTGTTTTAAATTGGTTAAATATCCAGAAAAAATGGTCTCAGTTTTCATGGATGTCTGTTCCTTTGGTTATTTCTCATTTTCCATCATTAATAGCTCATTTAAAAAGATAATGTTGGAGATGTTTTAGTTGCACATCATATCTTCTTTTATTCTTCGTGTTCAAATTTGGTGTTTGTTTTGATCTGTAATAATTTGGCAGTCTATACACAGTGATCCTCTATTATTAATATCACATTGGCTACTGGTTATTTCCTACTTGCTAAGATCTAGTAAATTTCAATTTTTATGATTTTTTTTAGACAGAGCACATTTTCTTTTTAAATAAAATTTATTCATATTTTTCATTCATTACATAACTATGGTTATTCAAATTATCATTCCTTGTATACCTATCAGAGAGTTATCCCATATAGTATTTTTAGAAAGGAAAAATATCAGAACAACTGATCAATATATTGAAAAAGTCTGAAAGTACATGCAATGTGTAACACCTGTGGATCTCCCACCTTCACAAAAGTATGGGTTGGGTATGTCCTATTAAATTGTTTCATTCAAGTCCTACTTGATCTAGATAACTTTGTTACATTTAATTTTGACTTTTTGGTATGTAGTTGTTCTTTCCATTTACATTGTGGTAATTACTGTGTATATCAGTTTTGGGCTGTGTTTACTTCACTCTGCATCAATTGACATAGGTCTTTCCATGCTCGTTAAAGTGATCACACCCCAATTATTACAGTACAATAATATTCCATTACATTCATGTACCACAAACTATTAAGTCATTCCCCTAGTGATGGACATCTACTTTGTTTCCAATTATTTTCCATTACAAAATGGGCTGCTATAAATATTTTTGTGTATATAGGAACTCTTCTTATCATCATCTTCTTTGAAGTATAAGTCCAAAAATGGAAATGGATATTTTAGTCACTTTATTTGCATAATTCTCAATTGTTTTCCAGAATGGTTGCACCATTTCACAGGTCCACTAATAGTATATTAGTGAATCTATCATTCCACAACCACTTCCTCTTAATATTATTGACTTGAAGCATTCTTTTATATGGTTGTGAATACTTTGCAAATCTTTGCACACACGTGTGCCTCCTTTACCAAGTGACTGACTCTTTTTTCATGATTTTTCTTGCTTCACTCTCATTTTCTTTTCCCAATTTCCCTTCTACCTGTCTCATCACTTTTTTAAATCCTTTTTGAGATATTCTGAGGATTATTTTGGGGCCTGGTATAATTCACATTTTTCTTTGAGGCTTTCAACGTAGCAATTTTATGCTGATGTCCTCTTCTGAGTTTGTGTTTTGATCTTGCCTGTTACCATAGTAATTTTCTACATCAGGTTCTTTTTTGTTTGTTTGCTCATTTTTTTTTTTGCAGGGCAATAAGGGTTAAGTTATTTTCCCAGGGTCACACAGCTACTGTGTCAAGTGTCTGAGGCCGGATTTGAACTCAGGTCCTCCTGAATCCGGGGCCAGTGCTCTATCCACTGAGCCACCTAGCTGCCCGTTTCCTCATATTTTAACCTACTTCTTGACTTTTAACTCTATGTTAAAGTGGGGTTCTGCTCCCAGGGCAAAGGGGAACTGTCCCAAGCTTCAGGTATTTTGTGTAGCTGTTTTCAGAGCTAGTTCTGAGGTGCTGTAAGTTCTTTGTTCTTCCAAGGTGGTATGATCTAAAGAGAGGTGTGATCACTCTTCTCCTTGTCTGTGCTCTGATCTGTGAGTGATCACAAGCACTCTTTTCCACCACAGAACAACAGACCAAGGTCCCTGCTCTCTTGCATCTGCAAGGTCTGGTTTACTAGTGTTCCTCCTTGCCCAGTACTTGCAAGCTAGATCAACATATAGGATATGGAACAGGGTCCTCCACCCAATGCCAGCAAAAGGACCCCTTTAATTTCTTTCTGATGATGTCTGACCACCTTACCATCTGTGGGCTAAAAGCTCCAGAAGTATGCAACTGCTGATTTTTTTAATCTTTATTTTTTATAATAATAAGCTTTTTAATTTAAAGTTTTGAGTTCCATATTTTTTCCCTCCTTCCCTCTCTCCCCTTTCCCCTCCTTGATGTGGTAAGCAGATATAGGTTATACATGTGTAATTATGCAAAACATTACCATATTAGTCATTTTGTATAAGATAACTTGAATAAAAGAAAAAAGTAAGAAAGTGGAAAAATAGCATGCTTCAATATGTGTTGTCAACACAAGTACTTTCTTTGGGGGTCAATAGTATGCTTCATAGTCCTTTGGGATTGTCTTGAATCATTTTATTGCTGAGAATAGTTAAGTCACTCACAGTGCTTCATCAAACAATATTGATGTCGTTGTGCACAATATTTTCCTGGATTTTACTCACTTCACTCTACAATAGTTCATATAAGTCTTTCCAGGCCTTTCTGAAATCATACTGTTTGTCTTTTCTTATAGGATGATGATATTCCATCATCATCATATACCACAGCTTGTTGAGCCATTCCCCAATTGATGGGCATTCCTTTGATTTCCATTTCTTAGCCACCACAAAAAGAGCTGCTATAAATATTTTATAAAATAAGTCTTTTTCTCTTTTGCGGGATGTCTTTGGAATATAAACCTAGCAGTGGTATTGCTGGATCAAAGGTTATGCACAGTTTTATAACCCTTTGGGCATAATTCCAAATTGCTCTCCAGAATGGTTGAATCCATACATAACTCCACAAACACTGCATTAGCACCCCAGTTTTCCCACATTCCCTCCAACGACTAATATTTTATTTTTTTGTTATATTTGCCTCTCTGATAGGTATGAAGTGATACCACAAAGTTGATTTAATTTGCATTTCTCTGGTCAATTGTGATTAAGAGCATTTTTTCATATGACTATAGATACTTTTGATTTATTTGTCTGAAAACTGCCTGTTCCTATCCTTTGGCCATTTATCAGTTAGGGAATGACTTGTATTTTTATAAATTTGATTCAGTTCTATATATATTTCAGAAATGAGGCCTTTATCAGAGGTACTTGTTTCAAAAATTCTTTCCCAGTTTTCTGTTTTCCTTATAATCTCAGTTATATTAGTTTTATTTGTGCAAAAGCTTTTTAATTTTATATAATCAAAATTATGTTTTATGTTTTTTTATGCCCTCTATATCTTCTTTGGTCCCAAATTCTTCCTTTGTTCATAAATCTGGAAGATAAATGATTCCATGTTCTCTTAATTTGATTATGAAACCACTTATTTAATAACCCCCACGACCTATTGATAGTTTGCTGGGCCCCACTCTGTGCTGGGACAGCCAGTGTTGTACTGTGCTCTATTCTCACCCCAGTGTGACAGATCTTTCCTACTGAATTTCTAAGCTGTCTTGAACTGAAAAAATGTTTCATTCCATCCTTTTGTGGATTTTGACACTCCATAATACATATTCAAGCATTATTGAAAATTGTTTGGAAGGGAATTTGGGAGAGCTAAGGTGAATCCCAGCCTTTTCTCCACCATTTTGGCTTTGACCCTACAAATGTTCTTTTGAGAACTATTTATTCATAACATTTTATCATTTATTTATTGAAGAATGGCTGTTAGTAAGGTAAGGGGATAAAATTCTAGCTAGTCTGTCTAAAATATCTGAGTGGTTGCCAATAAATAATAAGTTTTAGCAAGAGTTTAGACTTTTAAGCATTTATTAAGGAGAATAAGAATTTGGTGAAGAGAAAGAGAAAGGCCTATATTCATCTATCTATTAAAGGGAGAGCACATTTCTAGCTCCACTCTCCACCAGCATCCTGAGGAAAAAGAGCGAGAGAGCCATCCTCGACCCCTCTTCCTCCCACAAGCAAACGTCACTTCCTGATGCCAAAGAAAAGTTGCATGGCCTTGCCCTCAGAGGCCTTCTCCTCATGGTGGAGCTTTCCTACAGTAAGTCTCCAGCACGTGGTGTCATTCCAATCATTACAGTAACATATGTATCTATGTGGATAAACACATACACATATGTGTGTGTATTTCATTTATATATCTTGCATACCAAACCCTTATCAGATAAATTTATACAAAGATTGTTTTTTCCTATTCAGCCACTTATTTTCTTATTATAGACGCACTATTGTTGTCTTTGCAGAAGCTTATCATTTCTTCTATCTTTTGTTTGCTTAAACGTGTATCTCCTACTCATTACTGAAGAGATATATAGTATCTAGTCTATTCTATTGATCTAGCTCTCTATTTTTTAACCAAAACCAGATGGTTTTGTTGACTGTTCATATTGAGTGAAGTCTGTAAGTGCTATTTCTTCTTTGTCTTTACTTCTTTTCATTATTTCCCTTGATTACTAAATGTTTTCTTTATTTTTTTTATTATTCTATCAAGTTCTACAAAGTACCTCCATGATAATTTGATGAGTATAGCATTAAAAGTATAAATTAATGGGGGCAGCCAGGTAGCACAGTGGATATAGCACTGGTCCTGGATTCAGGATGACCTGAGTTCAAATCCAGTTTCAGACATTTGACACGTACTGGCTGTGTGACCCTGAGCAAGTCACTTAACCATCATTGCCTTGCCAAAAACAAATAGATAAATAAATAAATGAAATAAAAGTGTAAATTAATAGTGTACTTTTAAAAATATTGACATGGCCTAGCCATGAGCACTCTTTCTTCACCTAGTTAGGTTTTTCTTGTTTTCTTTCTTTCTTTTTTCGGTGATGCAATTGGGGTTAAGTGACTTGCCCAGGGTCACACAGCCAGTAAGTGTTAAGTGTCTGAGGCTGGATTTGAACCCAGGTTCTCCTGACTCCAAGGCCAGTGCTCTATCCACTGCACCACCTAGATGCCCCTTCTTCATTTCTTTAAGAAGTACTTTGAAATGAATCTAAATAAGGCTTTGGTAGGTCAATCTCCTGATATTTTATGCATTTCATATTCACTTGAGGTACACATGCACGCAAAGATTGCTGTTTGATGATTTCTTTTGTAGTCTGCAGCTTTGCTGAAGCTATTAATTATCTCAGTTAATATCTGCTGATTTCCTAGAATTTTTCAAGTAAATCATTGTATCATCAGCAAATAGGGACAGTATCATCTCCTTTTTATCTATTTTATGACTTTAATTTCTTCATCTTGTTGTTGTTGCTAGCATCCAGAACTATATTACTTCACTCCTGTATTTACTGAAAAAGGTTCTAGTATCCCCACTGCATATGATGCTTGCTTTTGGTTTTACAAAGATACCCTTTATGTTAGCAAAAAAGTGCCTCCATACCAATACGTTGTATGAATTTTAGTGTAAAAGAATGTATTTTGCCAAAGGCTTTTTTCTGAATGTATTGAGATGGTCATGTGATTTTTGAATGCTCTAGTTTTTAATACAATAAATTATTTTAGTTATTTTCTTTATTTTGAAACTTCCTTACACCCCTGGTATAAATATAATTTGGCCACAAATAATGATTTCTTGAATTAATCATTTGTAGTCTGGCAGGATTTTATTCAAAATTTTGAATCAGTACTCATTGATGATGTTGACCAATGGTTTTCTGTGTTTTATTGTTTCCTAGTTTAGATATTAATACTATATTTCTGGGCAGATAGGTGTCACAGGGAATAAAGCACTGGCACTGTGTTCAGGAAGATCTGAGTTCAAATTTGGCCTCAGACACTTGACACTTACAATCTGTGTGACCCTGGGCAAGTCACTTAATACTCATTGCCCCAGAAAAACAAACAAGACTATATTTATCTCACAAAAAGATTGTGATAAGGTACTTTCTCAGTTTTTTGAAAAGTTTAGTGAAGTATGGAGGTTAATTGTTTTTCAAAAGCTTAATAGAATTCTACTGTGAATCCATGAGGATTTGGAATATTTTTCTTTGGTTGTTCCATTATAGTGAGATCTCTTTCCTGAGATTGGATTATTTAAGATATCTAGCTGGCCTTCTGATAGTTTGGACATTTTATATATTTGAAACTATTACTCTATTAGTTTTCTGTTCTCAGTTTTGTTAGCATATAACTTTGCATAACATGCTCTGGTTATTCTTTTTATTTGCAGGGGGTGGGGTGTTGCTGTGATTTTTACCTTATTCATTATTTTATTGATTTGATCTTCTGCAGTCTTTAATTGGATTGGGTCTATAAATTTTATTGATATTTTCAAAGAATTAGCTTTTAGCATAAGCTTTATAATTTGGGGGGTTGTTTCCCATGTTATCAATTTCTTTATTTTTGTATATCTCCATTTTTGTGGTTATTTTAGGTTTACTTATTTTTCTTTCTAATTATAAATGCATTTTCAGGTCATTAATCCTCTCTTTTCTTTTTTGTTAATATATGTTTATAATAATATAATTTCCCCCTAAGGACTGTTTTAGCTACAGGCCAGGAATTTAGGCATATTGTTTCATCATCATTTTCTTTTACATGATTATTAACTGTATGATTTGTTTTTTGAACTTCTCATAATTTAGGATTTCCTTGTTAAGTCTCCATTTTTTTGTTTTATTTTTGGTCTCTGAACCAATTACTATTTTTGTTATACTATGATCTATAAAAGATGTACAAATTCTTCCTGCTTTTTACATCTGTTTGCAATATCTCTGTTCTCTAGTAAAAGTTCCATGTACTGCTGAGAAATATGTGAATTCTTTTGAAGATCCATTTAGAAGATGCCAAAAGTCTTTTAACAAGTTTCTTAAGCAATTTGTTCAGTAAAATACTTTCTCTTTTTTATCCTATTTTTAGACTTATCCAAAACTGAGAGGGAAATTAAAATCTCTCTCTGTCTTCTTTAGCTCAGATTTTTTTTCTTTCATGAATTTGGATGTCCAGGCATTTGAAGCACCTAAGTTTACTGTTAAAAATATAAGCCTGTGGACCATTTTACTTTCAGCTCAAAGTACTAACCTTGTTTATCCCTTTTTAATTTTTAATTTTTTTCTTTGTCAGCATGATTTCAACTCCTTTTTTTATTCTTAATGCTTAGTAAATTTTTTTCCCATTCCCTTAGTTTTATTTTGTGTATCTTTGCTTTTTAAAAGCATTTCTTGTAAGCAACAGATTCTAGAGTTTTGTATTCTTATCCAATTTGTCATTTTTAAACTTTTGTTGGATTGTTTAATCCATTCACACGACAAGTTATGAGTTAGGTTTTTATTTTTTTCCATTTGTCTCTAAAATTTTTTCAATTTATGATTTTTCCTCTTTCACCATAAATGCAGTATTATCTTCAGTTACTTTGTCTTAATCTTTTTTTAAGGTGGCCCTCTTTCTACTGGCTCTCTTCTCCATAGTTCTGATCCTCTCATTTGTTATCCTTTCCCTTTTCAATTTTGTTTATTAGTTCCTTTTTCTCTACTTCTTTTTTATCTAGCTATATAATTCCTCCTTTTTTTCCTTTCACTTAATCAGATAGATTCCCCCCTTTCACTAGTCATTAGACTCCTTGTGCACATGTAAAAAGAAGTCTCTGATTGGTCACTCTGATCAATATTGCTGTTGCTTTCCTTACTTGTATCATTTATTCATTCCTACATTTCTGCTCTTTAAGATATTGAAAAAAAACACATAATCTATTCAGTTCTAATTTTCTTTCTGAAAATGTTTCAAATGCTTCTTTACTCTTGATCTGCCATCTTTTTTCACCTATGGATAAGCTCAGATTTACAGAGTATATCACCGTGAACTCTATCCTTAGTACCATTGCTTTTTTGAAACCCATTATTCCACTCCCTCCTACATTTCCTGGTGGAACATAGCATTTTCATTTTTATTTGAAGACATTTCTCCTGATTTTTTACAGAATTTGTTTCTTAATTGAATTGGTAAATTTAACCAGTATGTATCTTGGAGATTGCAGTGTTGTTTTTATTTGTTTGTTTTAGTTTTTCTTAAATTGACTATGATTTCTTGCATTATGGTGATAAGGTGTTCTTTGTTTATTTTGGTCATGTTTTTCTTTGATCCTTTTGTTGTCCCTATGAATCCTGTCTTCAAGATCATTCAAAATCATCATGTCTTTTTTCTTTAAAATTTTATTTTCCAAATTACATATAAAACAAATTTTGACATCAATTTTTAAAAACATTTTGTTCCAACTTCTCTTCATCCCTCCCTTCCCACTCCCCACCCCCTAGAACTCAAGCAATTCAATATAAGTTTTACATGAGTAGTCATGGAAATCATCTCCACATTAGCCAGGCTGTGAGAGAAAACAGGCAAAAATAAAATTTCAGGTTAAGGAAATATAAAAAAAAATTATGCTTCAATCTGTTTTCAGATATCATCAGTTCTTTCTCTGTAGATGGATTGCAATTTTCATAAGTCCTTCAGAGTTATATTACATCATTGCATTGCTGAAAATTACCACGTCCTTCCCAGCAGATCATCTTACGCTATTGTTATTCTTTTGTATATAGTACATTTCACTCTGCTTCAGTTCATATAGGTCTTTCCAGGTTTTTCTGATAGCATTCTGTTCATCATAACTTTTACATAATATCTTAAACTAGAAAAAGAATTTTCTTCACAATAGACCAGCAAAGTAGGTACCATATGTTTTGCCATTATAGTCAATCATAACTATTTCCCTCCATCTTATTCCCTTCCCATGATATTTATTCTATTTTCTATCTTCCTTTACCCTATTCCTCCTCAAAAGTGTTTTGCTTCTGCCTACCCCCTCCTCCACTCTGCCCTCCCTTCTTGCAACCTTCCCTCCTTATCCTCTTCCCCTCCTACTTTCCTGCAGGGTTAGATAGATTACTCCTCCCAATTGGGTATGTATGTTATTCCCTCCTTGAGGGAACTGGTTTGAAGAAGGGCAGGTTTTTCTCTTGCCTGGCCTGTTCTCTGGTCTGAAGTTAACCTCAAGCCAACTTCTTACAAACTTTGTGTTCTTTGTGTGTTCTTAGCACTGAAGAGCCTGCACTCCTCCCCAACCCTGGGCCTTCCACCACTCAAAATTTCTTCCTGGTTTCCCTGCTGGAGTGGCATAGCCAAATTCCTCCTTAGGTCCCACAGAAATCCTTGTATTTTGCACCCTCCCCCCTCCCCTACCCAGCCAGATGTTCAGCTCTTTCACCCGACTATAAGATTAGTTCCGGAAGACACTGGTGCTGCAGGTGATTTGGAGGCTCTTGCTCAGCCTGCCTAGGGACGGTGTTGGCATGATCATGGGGTTGGACTCTACTTGTAGCCCAGCACAGCCCCCTCTAAGCTGTATTTACCTGGCAAATAATCTCAGCCTGTCTTTTTGTGGATTTTGCTGTTCTCTGGGTTGTTTTATGGCTGTTTGGGGGGTAATTGTGTCAGGACCTCTGTGCATTTAAGCTCTTTCCTCCACCATCTTGTCTCTGCCTCAAACATCATGTCTTCAAAACCATTTTTGCTTCCCTTCTTCTATATCATTCTTCACTTCTGTATATTTGTATTCCCAATCTACTGTTCCCTTGTTTCATTGATGAGATTTTCTCATGCAGATTCTGGTTTTTCAATTTGCCCATTACTTTTACTGTACAAGTCATAAATTCTGCTCTCATAATTCTCATTTCTCTTTTGAACCACTCAGGAATAGTATGCTCTCCTTCCATGTTCTCTTCATATTCCACAAGGTCCTCTAAAGACCATCTTTCTTTTTGATAATATTTTCCTTGTTGGTTTATCTGTTTATGTTCAAGTATTTGAGTTTTTTTCTCCTGAAATCTTTGGAAATTTCAGTCTTTTTTTTTTCCTGATAGTCCCCTATTATTTACTTTCTGGTTCTGTTGGCCATTCCCTTGGGGGCTGAATCTCAAAGTGTCTCATTCTCCTTCAACACTGGGTAATTCACATTTCAGTAGCCTAGGTCTCCACCTCAAGTGACTTTTTTTGGACAGAATTGATCCCAACTAGATGCTGTGCTCTTTCCCTCAGACTTAGTGCAGTGCTACAGACATATACACATATCCCCTTATTGGGGTGGAGTGCCCTGTTCCATTCCCTCTGATCCTCATTTCTCTAGCCCAACCCCAGAAGTTCAGAGAGCTGCCATGCTGCTGCTATAGGGTTCTTCACCCCAGCACTGGAAGTTCAGAGCTTTGCAATGTTGCTGCTATGAGATTGTCTGCTGCTACACTGGCTAGCTGTCATGTCCCCCATTAGGAATAATGAATAATTTCTCCTGAATAATTTCTGCCACACTGGCTTGCCCAAGCAGACTTCCACAGCTTGGAGCCAGAGTATCCATGGAGTATGGGGTTGTATTTTGTTGCATGCCTGTATGTCAGATCCTTGGATCTACTAATTCATACTTGCTGGAGGTAATATGGGAGGTGGAAATTGGGGCTGCTGAGTGACCTGGGAATCAAGAAGTGTCAGTTCATATTTTAACCTCCTTTCAGATTCTAGTTGTCCTAGCCCAGAGACACCTGAATTTGCTTTACCTTTGGAGCATAATTTCTATTTTGGAGGTTTGAAATATCATGATTATCAGAGAAAATGTCCAGACCTCTCTCTTTTTCACATGACCCAGAAGTCTCTAATGATACTTCTTATATGCTATCGATTAATTAAATGTAGTCATATCTTACAGTGTACTATCTCTTAGACAGCTATACCTTTTTTCTGAGAAAACCATTACCAACTGAGATTCTGTATCCAAGAGTTTCTTTTAAAATATATATCATCTTTTTCCAGTCTTTCCATAGAATTCCTTCATCCTCTGGAATCACAGAATTTCATGAGCTAGATGGGACCTGTATGTTGTCTCTCCTTTGCAAGTTCATGATGTGCATAATGGTGAATTGCATCATATTGCTAATTATGAGAACTGGCATACAAAGCATAATCAAGGACATAGTAAGGAAAAGTGATCAGTAAAGGAATTAGCTTGGCTATGCAAGTAACAAGAGTGTGAGAAAAACAGCTGGAGTTTTGCACTAATATCCACAAAATGTTTTAAGTATTAGAGGAAAAGTGTTTAATAAATTGGGCAGATCCTCTAGGGAAGAATTTGTGCAAGGACATGGACAAGAATTGAATATGATAAGACATGTATAGGTGGTTGGTTACAAGCACAAAAGAAGGGAAAACTTGTTTGAGATAACAGATTCAACAAAATGCTGAAGTAGGAGTTCAATAACTATGCATTTTCTCCTGATAAATACTTATATTGTTATAGGAGTGAGAAGCCAAGGTTCTTGACTAACCTTGGCCTACCCAATCATATTTACCTAATCCAATGAACCTTGGATCATAGATTTAGAACAGGAAGGAACTTTGGAGTTCATCTAATCTAATTAACTTTTCAGAGGGCTCTGCGATGTTACTTGTGCCAGGTCACATAGCTTATACATATCTGAGGCAGGATCCAAAACTAAGTCTTCTTGACTTAAAATATGATACTGTAACCTCTATGCCCTGATGCCTCTCAAGGTCATGGCAGCTGTTTCATTTAGTGCTGAACAGAGCAAAATCAATTATCACTATTGGAATAAGGACTACAAGCACATGCACTATTGTCAGTGAGTTAACATCACAAAATTTTGGCACACAAAGGATAATAGTGTTGGTGGGGTTTGTGGGAGTGTTATTGTAATTATTATTATTAGATAGCATTCCAGTACTGCCAGAATCTTTTATCTCAGTGATATACAGTGAACTATAAGATTGCTGAAGGCAGAAGCTTGCCTCACTTTCATTTTTACATGCAAAATGCCTGGCACAAGACTAAAGAAAACTATTTTTACCTTTGTTGTTGCTTTTTGTTACTGTTCTTGTTTATTTTTTTCATTTTTTTCTTTTTGTTCAAATTAATGTGGAAATACGTTTAACATGACTGTAATGTATAACCTATAACAAATTGCTTACTGGCTTTGGGTGGGGGAGGAAAGGGAGGGTGGGAGAAAAATTGGGAACTCAAAAAATATCCTTACATATAATTGAGAAAAACTAAAAAAACAAATAAATTAACAAATAAATGAATAAATGCAGAATTAAACAAACAAATAAACAGGTAAATAAAGAAATGAATGAGTGGATGAGTGAGTGAATAAATAAATAAGCAAACAAAGAAATTAATTAATAAGTGAAACAAATTACGGTGTATAAATATAACATATAGATGTATGTGTGTGTATATATATATACATATATACATATATACATATATACATATATATATATATATGAAATGTCTGTTAAGATTTCCTTTAACAACATTCTCATCTATAAAATGAGGGGTTAGACTAAAATGGCTTTTGAGGTCCCTTCCAACTCTAAATCTCTGAACCTTCGAGAATTACAATGACCAAGGTTTTCCCTAATGAACAGACAGGGAACATCCTTATCTCTCTTCTTTGCAGAGATGGTCTATGAGCATGAAGTATGTCAAATGCTATCACCCTTAATTGATGTGTTAATTAGTTTGCTGGATTATTTCTCATTCTTTCTTCTTTTTAAAAATTTATTATGAGAATGGTTTGCTGGAGAGGGGAGGCATTCATTTAGAAATGAAGATAATAAACCAAAATATCAATAAAAAATGTCTGGTACATAACAGGCACATAAAATATTCTTATTGATTGATTGAGTACTATTTCCACTGACCCCAGTAGCAACTCCTGTATGTACCATTCCATATAGGAGCTTTTAGAGTTACTGTGGGGGAAAGAAATTTAAGAGCTTTTCTGCACTTTCCTAGGCTGGTTCTCAGACAAAAGACATATAGTCCATAGCTGGTCACACCCTCAAGGCCTTTTTACAGCTGGGTAGCACCTGATAGAGTTCATAACTTTGAAAATACAAGGGTTGCCTCAACACCATATTATTAGGATTGTGTGGAAGATTAGGTGGATAAAGCAGTTATTCACATGGTAGGAAATTCCTTTCCTCACATCTAATTCTTTAATGAATTCATAATTTAATGAATTTAATTCTTTAATCTCATTCTTTTGCCTCAGCTCTTCTTTAATTTAAGGAAGCTTTGAAATAGGACACGCTAAAGCTCAAAACCTTTCTCCTTACTACTTGGACTAAATACTTGCATTTGGGTCATATACTATAGATAAATGTATGGGCCTGTGTTTACACTGGATTAGATAACTCCTAGGAGAGGAAAATACCTCCAACACTGCAGGTAAGCACCTTCTCTGCTACATAAGGGATCAAAGAGTTGCTCTCAGAGCCAAGAAGATGTGACTGGTCAAAAATGTGGGTGAAACAGTTGGTCCCATAAATAAAGAACTAGAGTTGAAATCAGGAAGAGTTAAAATCCTGCTATTGGCTTTGAGGCCTATTTATGTTAATTTCTCAAATGCTTTTAGGTTCTTCATTTGTAGAATGGGAATAACACCTGCCTTACAGAGCTATTGTGAAGATGAAATTATATATTTAAATCATGCTTTGAACCTTAAAATTCTGCATTAATGCTAGTCACTACTACTACTACTACTACTACTATTACAACCACCACCACCACTGCTGCCATTGCCATGCTGCCATCACCTCTACCACCATGGCCACTGCCACCACCAGCACCACTACTATATATACATGTTGAAAGCAGGACTTGAAACCACATCTTCCTGGCTCTGGGGCTAGCTTTTTATCTCATATGCCATGCTGCTTGATAAATTGGCTCACAGACCAAGAATATCATTCTTGACTCTATAATGTTGCTTTCTAGCCTCCTTCTCCTTGTTGCTAAATTTTGGGGATGGGGATGAATGGCAATTATAGATGATCAACGATATTTTTGGGCCCCCATTCTCCCTACTCAGTTGCCCTTTGTACAACTGGAAAATTACTCCAGGTGTTCTTAAAGTTCAGAAAGGGAGCACATTTGTGCTTTTTCAGGGCCAAAGCAACAGCCAACCACCCCCTCTCTCATTTACATTTTGCAAAAAGCAGCTGAGACGACAAATTGTGTTGCTCTAGGCAGAAATTAAAGTGTTCTTTGTGTAAACACAATAAAATAAGGAGTCTGGGAGATGCATACAGAAAAATAAAAGTCATAAGCCCACTTGATATTGGCAATAATTCTAATCTGCAACCAGCATTGTAAGGTAGTTTTGCTGCAAATGCTTTCTGCAAAGACTAGAAATAACAAAATGCATATACATGAATTTCAGATAATAATACTCAATAACTCCTACCACTGTTCATAATCTCTCTTTTATTCCATATTCTTGTTCTCCCATTAAATCAGGATACAAAAAAAGGAAAGAAAAAGAAAACAACTATAATACAATTCATGAGCAAAAGAATTGGATTAGAGGATCATGACATTTGAAAAAATGTAGAATTTTGTTCCCCTTTCCTTTCCATTTAATGATATGCAACAAGAATCTTATTTTCCTACTCCTCAAATCCAACCCCTCCTCCTTTCTCAACATCATTCCCATTGTTTTCTAAAGGTCCTTAGTCCCTTACTCATGTAAGGAAAATAATGGGGTTTTGGGACTCCCAGAGGCCCCAGCCAGAGGGCCTAACCCAGAAAACCTTGCCTGATCTTTCTTAAGGCCAGCCCAGAGTCAGGAAAACTCCAAGGGAAATGTGAAATGACCTTGCTGACTACCTACAGGAAGTTATCTCATTCAAAACCACACCTACCTGAAATCTTTTCCCCTCAGAGGGTCTGCCGTCTGTACTCTGACATCAGCATGCACTGCCCCAGATCATCATCAAGTCCAGTAAACCATTATATTTGAAGGATGCTGGCCAATTCGCTTTCAGCAGTGTGGAAGGGCCAGCACTCCTCCTGACCTCAGAGAGCTTACACTTGTGCAGTCTCTCTTGGCCCTGTGATGTGGAAGGAGCAGCCATGGGACCCATTTCTCTCTCCTCTATCCTAGGTAGGCCTTCTGATCTTTTTGGAGCCATGTGCTCTATCTTTACTAATATTTAATATGCTTTAATAAATGCTTAATGCCCCAAACTGGTGCGATAGCCTCTAATTTCTAAGTAACAATATATCAGAAATCCCAGCTAAGTTCACAAATCCCAGCTAAGTTCCCTAACTTAGACATAGATAAGGCACCCCATATAATTTTAAACTCCACACTCATCTCTTTCTATGGGCTCACTATTAATCTTTGCCTTTCTTGGGAAGCCTTCAATTTTTCGTGCTTTTCTGAATCTGACCATAATAGATGCCATAGGAATGTCAGAAGTCAGTATATTCCTCTCATTGTACTTCTCAAACTGCTGTGCTATATTTTTTCCCAGATCAAGTCACCTAAAATGCCTTAAGTCAACACTGTAGAAACTTTCATTCTCTCTGGAGGGATAAGGTGATGACCTAAAGAAAAGCATTTGGAGTTTTCAGAGGTTTTTCTAATTCCTGATTTGTGACAGTAATTTAATTGAAATTCTAAGTGCGATGTTTCATTTCATTTTGGTTTTTCCCAACCGAGGATTTGAGCTCATGGACCAGATAAAAGACCATAGCCCTCATGATTGTCTAAAACCATAATATTGCTTTTCTTTTTTAATCCACTCAACCTAATGGATGGCTTTTAAGGTTTCTATAGAAGAGTGGCAAGAAATGTTCTCCCTTTATGGATCTACTCCAAATATTCAGCGAAATCCCACAATTAGAGTTTTTTAAATCATAGAATCATAGGGTCATAGTTTTAGGACTAGAAGAGAATTTAGAGGCCACTGAGTCAGTCAATAAATGAGTGTTTATTAAGCACCTGCTATGTGCCAAGCATGGTGAAAAATGACTTTGATACAAAGGAAGGCAAAAACTAGTCCCTGCTCAAGGAGCTCACAATCAACAGGGGATACAACATCCAAAACTTAAGTAAAAACAAGCTATATACATGATAAACTGGAAATAATCAACAAGAAATCCAACACTCATTTTTTAACCTTAAATATCATTTAGTTTAACTATAATTTGTTTATCATGACAGATAGCTGGCCCATCTTCAAATAGTAATGTTTTTTTGGACAAATTCATTTCCTTCTTAGTTTCATTTTCTTTCCCAGATTATCAATGCTTTTCCTTTATTCATTTTCTACAAGACTTACATTTAATTTTTTTCAATTATCAAGCTTTTTTCTCCCTCTCAAATCTACTCCTGCAACTAAAAAATTGCATCAAATATGCATACTCAAGAAAAACAAACAAACTCCTACAGTTTCAAGAAATGTGTCTCATTCTGACTTCTCTGTCAGGGTGTTGGTAGTTTTCTTTGTCATCAATCCTTAGGAATCCTGTTTGGTCATTGCCTAACTCTTTTATTCTACATATGAAGGAACAGCATGATTAAGTGATGCCCAGGGCCACATAACCAGTAAGTGTCTAAGTTGGGATTCAAATCCAAATCTTCCTCACTCCAAATCCAATTTCCTACCCATAATTTATTATTTTAGAGATGAAGAATGGCCAGAGAGATAATCTACTTCAACTTTGTTATTTTGCAAAGAAACCCTAAGGCACAGGAGGTTACTACCTGAGGTTACATAGGTAGTTAGTATCCAAGTCATGACTGGAACCCAAATCTTCTGATTCCTAGTCTAGTGTCCCTTCCACTGGGGGGTGGGGTTAGCTGCCAGAGGAAGAATTAAAAAGGAACACTAGCATAAGTATGGCAAATAGGGGATAATAACTAGAAACCAAAGAAAATGGTTTTTTTTAAATATTTCAAAAGAGAATATTAGTCAAATTCATCTGTAGATAATTTTATCCTTGGGTTTCTTCAGAAACAAGGAAACTCAGAGTTGAAAAATATGTGAGAGACTGACTATTCTGACCATTGACTGAGTAGGAATCTATTTTCAACATCTCCAACAAATAGTCATTCATGTTTAGCTGGGGGAAAAAAACCCAGCAAAACTTATGTAAAGACAGAATGAGAGTGCATAGAAATCCCAGATCTACATTATCCCTTAAACAAATATTCTAAACAAAGAAAAAGGAAACCAAAATCCCTTTTGTGGAAGGAAAAAGACCAAGGAAAGAATTAAGCATGTCGATTCACCAAGCAAATGCAAAGTGCATACTATGTACCAGGTTCTTTACAAACAAGAGCTACACAGGTTAAATTTGAGATAATCTCAGAGGGAAAGCACTAAGATTAAGTAGGCATGAAAAATGCTTCTTGAAGTATGTGGTGCTTTAGTTGACTTTAGTTGAAATAATACAGGAAAACCAGAAAGTAGAGGTGAGGAAGAAGAGATTTCCAGGCATGGGGAACAGTCAATAAAAAGCACATTTGGGATGTAAATAGTCCTGTGAAAGAAGGCCAGAGTCATTATTATCACATAATATATAGAAAAACAAAGTAGAAGAAGACTGGAAAGGAGGAAAGGAAGTAATTGGGCTTTAAAGGGTTTTAAAAACAAATCAGAGGATTAAAAAAAATTAGCCCTATAAATGATAGGGAACTAATAGAGTTTAATGAGGTGGAGGAGGGGGTGGTGGAAAGGGGGTAGGTTGACATGGTCTAATCTCCTTTTTTTTTTTTTTTTGCAAGGCAATGAGGGTTAAGTGACTTGCCCAGGGTCACACAGCTAGTAAGTGTCAAGTGTCTGAGGCCGGATTTGAACCCAGGTACTCCTGAATCCAAGGCCGGTACTTTATCCGCTGTGCCACCTAGCTGCCCCTGATCTTCTCTTTAGAAAGATAAATTTGATAGCTGAATAAAAGATGGCCTGGAAAGATTCAAAGCAAGGAAACCAACCAACAGACTATTATAAAGTCCAGGTATCAGGTGATAAGGCCTTATGTCAAAGTGATTGTAGAGTCAAAAGAGAGGGGTCATATATATGAGTTATTATAAAGGTAGAAATTACCAAATAGGACTTGGCAATTGATTTGATGGTGGGGAGGGTGAGAGAAATGGAGATATCAAAGATAGCACTGGTTGTAAGCCTGGATAACTGGGAAGATACTGGTACCTTCAACAGTAATAGGAAGAGGATAAGATTTGCAGAAAGATAAGTTCAGTTTTGCTCATGTCAAGTTTTGAGGAGACAAAAGAGGAAATTTATTGTTTCTAATAAAACAAGTAGAATGTACAATAGCTGAAAAATCATGTTAACTAACTCTAAACTTGAAATTAATATAAGTGAATTGAATTCGCCTATATAAGGAAAATGGCTACAGAAAATATTGAAAAATATAAAGCAATAATTCAATTCTATAAACATTTAATAAGTGCCTACCATGTGCCAGGCACTGTATTAGGACATAGGTACAAAAATAAAAAAGAAAGACAGTCCTTGCCCTCAACAAATTTATAATCCAATGAGAAAACACAATACTCAAAAGAAAACTGGAAAGAGTTGGGGAAGTCACAAAAGGGTGTAACCAGTCTGGGCTAGGGGAGGGGAAGAGGGGTCTTGTTCTGTAGAGTTGAAATCAAGTGGCACTGCCTATAGGAAACATACCCCAAAATTAGAGATTTAAAAGAAAAGTTTGGAATGAAATATTCATTTACATTTAAAAACACAAAAATAATTTAATTGAATCCACAAGCCAGCATATTAAATAATACCCAAATATTTAAAACTTCTCCACTAATAAATAGGAATAAATCAAGGCTCTCCATTCTCATTAAAGATATATATTTACATAATAGCAAATTTAGAAAACACAAAATGACAACCAAAAGTACTATAATAAATACTTTTAGTAAAATACTGGAATGTAATATCCCCATAAAGTCATCAGTACTTCTATACATTGTTAACAAAATTAAATTAATAAACAAAAGAGAAATAACATATAAAATAATAACAATGAACAAACATTCAAAAATTAACCTTCCTACATATGCAAGATTTATATAAAGATAATTATAAAATAATTTTATAAAAATAAATGAGGAACAAAATAATTGGAGACATTCAATAAGCTTAACTAGTTTGAAGTAATATGGTAAAATTAAAAGCATTTTGGTCAAAAACCAAATTATAGAAACAAAAATTATTTGAGGTGGATTTGACAAAGAGGGAGAAATGGGAGTAGAAGGATTATAAATTCTAAATGGAACAATAATCTAAATATCTGAATCATTTAAAAACTAAAAGGTAATAAAAAGCCATATTTCACAATTGCTGAAAAGGGGAAAATCTTTACTCTTCATTATTTAGATCGAATTATAAATTGAGAGGACACAGGACTTTGAGTCAGGATAGATCTGTATTTGAATGCTGCCTCTAAAACATAGTAATTATATAAGTATAGTCAAATCACTTATGTCCTCTGAACCCTAGTTTCCCTATCTATAAAGTGTAGATAATAATACTGGCAGTATCAACCTGACAGGGTTGTAAATTACAAATGAGATAATGAATGCATAGACTTTCCACAAAACTTAAGGGATCTTACAAATATCAGCTAGTATGACAATATGCACACATAATCTTCAGATTTAATGCAATAGCACCTAGTACAACTGTTTTTAAATGTAAATTTATATTTTATTCCAAACTCTTCTTTTAAATCTCTAATTTTGGGGTATGTTTCCTATAGGCAGTGCCACTTGATTTCAACTCTACAGAACAAGATCCCTCTTCCCCCGCCCCAGCCCAAACTAGTTACACCCTTTTGTGACTTCCCCAACTCTTTCCAGTTTTCTTTTGAGTATTGTGTTCTCTCATTGGATTATAAATTCGTTAAGGGCAAGGACTGTCTTTCTTTTTTATTTTTGTACCTAAGTCCTAACACAGTGCCTGGCACATGGTAGGCACTTATTAAATGTTTATTGAATTGAATTATTGCTTTATATTTTTCAATATACGACTTCATATACTAACTAGTTGCATGACCATGGATGATTAATTTAAAGCTCCTCAGCCTCAATTTCATCTGCAAAATGGGAATAACAGCACCTACTTCACAAGGATCAAATGAGATTAAAGTGCTTTCCAAACCTTAAAGTGTCATATACATGTTACTTAATGTTGTAATTATTGTTATTAATGCAATATAATCGAAATATCAGTGGGATATTTCATAGAAGTAAATACAATAACATTAAATTTACATGGAAAAATAACTGGTCAAGAATGTTAAGAGAATTGGTATCAGGGAAAAGAAATAAATGGAACTTGTATTTTTGTAAAGTAGAACTTGTTAAAATTATGAATTAAAAATAGAATGGATCAATGGGATGAATTATTGAATTATGATTCATAACAAAATGCATATAAAAATTAATGTTAAATAAATACAATCTCACAAAACACCAGAGGAGATATTTATTATTCAATAGCAAGCAACTATTAAGGAAATTGGATAATGATTTGGAAAAAAACAAAAAAGGCTGGGGGAAGGAAGTAGACAGACATATCCACATAGATTATAATAAATTCTAAATAGAGCAATGAACTAAATGTTTTTATCATTTAAAATTAGATCGTAATGAATTGTAATATGTCAAAATTGCTGGGAAGGAGAAAATCTTTATTATTCATGAATTAGAAAGAATTATGAGACAAAATTGATGAATTTGATTATATAGAAACAAAAAGCTTTTACAGAAAAAAAGGACAAAAGCAGTGAATACATAATAGGAAGAAAAAGAAACAGAATGTGGAAAAATATTTCCAATAAACATTTCCCATAAAAAGTTGGCATTCAAAATCTTTCAGAAGGTATGTAGCCAGAAGCTCCAGAAAAAAAAGGATGTTATGGCTCCACTCCATTCTGCCTTTTTCAGACCTTTTCTGGATATTTAAGAAGCCCAAAAAGTATCCAGAAAAGTATCCTGGATGGTGAAAATCTTGAGTTCCTAATGTTAGTTGAAGGAAATAGTGACATTTAGCCTGAAGCAAAGAAGACTCAGAGAAGATAACTATCTTTAAGTATGTGAAAGGCTATTATGTAGGGGTGAGGGCAGGGGTAGATTTGTTCTGTTTGGTTCCAATAGTTGGAATTAGAGGAAGCAACAGGTGGGATTTGCAAAGAGGCAATTTTAAGCTTAATATCAGGAAAAACTTCTTGATAATTAGAGCTGTCCGGAAATAGAAAAAGCTTTAAGAGGTCATGGGTTCAGGGGCAGCTAGGTGGTGCAGTGGATAGAGCACCGGCCCTGGAGTCAGGAGTACCTGAGTTCAAATCCGGCCTCAGACACTTGACACTTACTATTGGTGTGACCCTGGCCAAGTCACTTAACCCCAATTGCCTCACTAAAAAAAAAAAAAAAAAGAGGTCATCATGGGTTCCATCTTCTTGTTGACCTTCAAGCAGAGGCTGGATGACTGCTTGTTGGATATTCCTCCCAGTATAGGTTGGACTAGATAGCCAGTGAGATTACTTCTTGATCTCCAATTCTGTGATGCAGGGATTTTGAGGAGTGATAGCTCTCCTTTAAGGTTTTTCCGCCTCTAGCAAAGAGACCAGGTAAGATCTCATAGATCAGAACCTCCAGGAGGTGCTAGTGACATTCTTTCCCAACAGTCAAAAAATGGGTGGTACAGGGGCAGCTAGGTGGCACAGTGGATAAAGCACTGGCCCTGGATTCAGGAGTTCCTGAGTTCAAATCCGGCCTCAGACACTTGACACTTACTAGCTGTGTGACCCTGGGCAGGTCACTTAACCCCCATTGCCCTGCAAAAAAAAAATGGGTGGTCCCATGAAAATTGCACTGAGTACACAGGTAGTACTTTTTAGCATTTAATATCACAGATTTAAAGCTATATATAATAAATATTATACTGATGGGTCACATATTGAGGATGAAATGTTAAACTTATATGTATTAAATTACTGGATACCAACACTTCCCAAAAGCATGCTTAGCCCCACACCAGCAGAAAACACAATGCTGTTGACAGTATCCTTGCCCATCACCCCAAGAGCATCATATGTCAATTAGTAATTGCCCAGCAAAATCCATGCAATTTTGCTGTAATTCCACCACTTTTATATACTCAATCACTTCACCCTGCATGTAAAACCAGGAATTCTGGGGTTTCCTGGATGATTCTGCGTGCATGGACACCTTGAAGAAAATAAAACTGTCTTGAACCAGACTATTGTTTGAACTCAGGCTCTGAAATTGCCTCTTTCCCCTTAGGATATTTGAAGGTAGAATGATGGACACAAAATTGGATGGATTCAACTGCCATACTTTTAGAGTTCATTAGTATTACAGAACTATTTTCTTAGCATCCCAACAATAAAAAGTGGAGTAAACAAGAATTATTAAGAAATTATTACATGCCAGGCCCTGTACTAAGTGCTGTGAATACAAATATAAGCAGAAAAAATAAGACAGTTCCTGCCCTCAAGGACCTTACATTCTAATGGGGTAAGAGAAAATGTGGAAGGAAGCTGAAAGGGGAGGGGAGGGACAGAGTGAAAAAAGAAAGTACCTTTGAGGGGTCATGGTAAGGAAAGAAGTACAGAGTCAGGGGCAGAGCCCATAGAAGAATGAAGAAGTAAACATGGACTTGGCCCCTTCCTTAAAATGGAGCTTCCTAGAGGAAATGATTGATAAGACAAAGAAGCCTCAGGGCTAGAGGAATCTTCCAGGTGAGGAGCCCTCTGGGGAGTGGTGAGGAAAAAATACAGTCAGTAGTAAAACCCAGAGAGGAATAAAGGAGGGAAAATGATAGACCCTTTACCTGGTGTCTCTCTTTAGCTTCTGTCATGAAATTCTTTTGCTCCTATAGTTTCCAAACTTTGCACAGCATCCCTACCTGTATCTGTGGTCATTGCAGCTCAGTGGCCAGCTCATTATGGTCAACTTTGGGCTTATTGTGCTTCTATCTCTTCACTATATGGCTGTTCCTACACAGAAATCCATGATTGAAAATTCCTCTGCATGTTTCATGATTCCTACTGGCCCATGCCTGCTTCTGACACTGTGACATCAGTCAGGCATTTGCCCCTGTTCTCTTCAACTGTACTGCTCTTGCTTCAGTATTCACAATGATTGCTGTCCAATACAATAGGACACCATTTGTCTTCAACTCTCTTTGTTGATATTGCAAAGACAGCTTTATAATATGCATTATATAGTCTAATCAGGATTCAAATTCCTGGGGCAAACTGATATCCATTGATGTGCACTAACCCTCCAACAACTGAACAGACATGGTAACCAATACATACAATTGTACAATCTCACTAGGTTCCTACCTATATTTGTGCTTACAAGGGTGCTGTCCACAATCATGTACTGTAATGCTAAGTAGTCTAGGTTCTATCCCCCTTCCCCCTCAAAAAACAAAACAAAAACAGTTATGCAGGATAAGTCCAATAAAGGAAGTTACCTATAGCTTAGGATATATCACAAATTGTATTGAATCTTTAGATCCTCCCAGCAGAAGGTTGGTGGAGAGCAAGGAAAAGAGAAAAATTTACAATATATGTACGGAGGTGGAAATGGAGTTTTACACACAGGTTACTCTTCATACCTCTATCCCTCCCCACATACACACACATACACATACCATACACTTATGTGCATACACTTTAGTAAATGAAAAGAGTGAAAGAAGCTCACTATCCACGTGAGAGTAGAAAAGGAATTTCTTGTACTCTGAGTCCCAGACGTTGAAAAAGTTGAGAAGAAATGGTTTCCTATGAAGAAACAAGAGAGAGTGCATCATCCCAATAAGGAAGAACTGACATCCTGATATTGACCACGCTGCCTAGTTTGCAATGAGCAAAGGAAGAGCCCACTATTATTGACTAGCACTGAATTTGGCTGCTGATTCTGGGGTAGAGGGAAAAGTCTGATGGAATCAACAGTATTTGTGGAAGTTAAGCCATTTATTGAAAGTTTATAAAATCAAATCTTGTCCAGGTGCATTCAAAGCTAATTTTCTGAGCCACAAATTAATTACAAGGAAGTAATGCAAATTTATTAAAGGAAGAAACATTTTCCAACAGATAAGGAATCAAGGGATATGAGTGATTTTCAAAATTGTATAAACCACATAAAACTATCCAAACATCCACACAGTAAGAAAAATGCAAATCAAGACAACTCTGATACATGACCATTACTACTTTATACCCATTTTATTGTCAGAGTTTATTTTTTTAAAGATCCAACTCAACTTGGGTGCAGCTGTGAAAAAAATAAATACAATAATACATTGATGATGGAGCTATGAATTGATTCAACCTTTTTGGAAAGCTATATGGAATTATAAAACAAACATTATGAAGCTGTTATACCATCTGACATGGCAGTGCCACTATTGGGATTAGACTCTAATGGTGTTATTGACAAGAAAAAATCTATAAGTATAAAAATATTCCTAGCAGTCCTATTTGTAATAGAAAAAATGGAAACACGCAAATTTGGTGTCTAATGACTTGAGAATTCCTGAACAAATAGTATATGAATGAAATGAAATATTGCTCCGCCAAAAACTATGACTATGATTTGAAATACATATAAGAAGAATTTTATGAAATTATTAAATGGAAAACAAAAGCAGAAGCAACATAACAATATACACATCCACTAAGCTACTTAGATAAAGACAATAACAACAGCACAATTAAATACACAGAGAACCTCAGAAACAGGATCCTTTTGTTACTCTTTATTAAGATTATTAAAAACATTTTGTTTTTTCCTTTCTTCTTTTCTAATCTATAAATAATTATTTATAGTTATGCATGTAATAATATGCAACAACTGTTCTGTTTTTATTTGCTTTTGCTTTTGTTTATACAGTTTGATACTCGTGCTTGTAGATTTAAACTAAAATTTATTTTTAAAAAAAGTAAGCAAGCGAACAAAAGACTTCACAAAAGGAGGAATTTACTACCTGCTGAAGCAGCCCATTCCATTTTTACACATCTCTAATAAGTAAATGAGGGTATTTTTCCTGGTATAGAACCCAAATTTACCCCTTAAAATTTTCACCCATTGCTGTTCACCTAGCCATCTTATTATCTACTCTGCCAGATCATGTACCTCCCCACTCCACAGCACATCCCTCCACAACACACGCACACATACTTATAGATGCACATACACTTTCCACTCTTGCTCTGGTCTCAGTAATTAAAGTGACACAACCATGCTACTACCATTGTTGCTGGAAAGATCGAAAGGGCATGTCAATTGATTGCTCTATGGACCAAGTAACTATCCTTGGAACTTTGAAGACACTCCCTTCCCTAGCTACTACTTCAATATATGTTGTCTCTCCTCCTATTAATTGTAACATCTTTAAGGACAGGGGCTATCTCACTTTTGTGTTTATGTCTCTGACACTGAATAGAGTGCCTGGTAAATGCTTTAAAGGACATTTTTAAGCCATTCATTCATTCATACACTAGAATGAAATAATTATAGAGCTTGAAACAAAGAGAATTTGAGCTAGTATCTTGTTCAAATCTTGGTGTTTTGTTCCAATCCCTCATTTCAGAGATGAAGAAACTCATACCCCGCAATGTTAAGTGGCTTTCCCAAGGTAGTATTTAGAATGGGATTTACAGGTCTTCTGACACCAGAAACAGTGTCTCCTTTCCTCAGCTTCCCTCCTTCCTCTTTTACTATGTCTCTATTTCCTTCCAACTCTCTTCCTGGAGACATATTAAACAAATTAAGGCTTCCACATATATGGAAAAATATGGATAAGATTCACATAGGATTAGAAAATCTTGGAAAGAGTTGTTATGATTGACACCAGCCCAACTAAGTACCCACACCAATGAATCCAAAGATCCCTTTAAATATCAAAGTGTGTGTTATGGTATTCTTCTCATGTTATTTCTTCATTGAACAAAATCTTGTGGTGCTCATAGTAGGGTTCAATAATCATATCCAAATCAGCTTGCTGATTACTGTGCTTCTCTGTACTCATATTTCTGATGATTTCTCTCTGCCTTATGCTACTCTCCAATTCCTTATTACACAATATCTCATTAAAGAATCTCAGAGGAGACTGAGTCTCCTCATACATGGCACTTATCCTCTTGCCCAAGTCTCCAACACATTCCTAATGGTTAACAAAGTGCCTGTCTGCCTACATTAGGAGCCAAATAAGCCTAAGTTTGACTTTCTTCTCAAACCTGATTCTGTGAACTCTCATTTCTATTTCCCTTTCCCCTGGATCACTCTATTGGTAATCATATAGTTCTCCTAGATAAATATGCCAAAACCTAGTTGGTTATCTAAGGAGTCTGACTTAACAACAATTGAAAATGAAAAGAAAACATTCACACTGCTATATTATGAAGCCAATCTCCTTTTTCATTCACCTTTACTGGAAGTAGCTGGTGACCTTGGACAAGTCAAAGACATTCTCTAGACCTCAGTTTCCTTATCTTATTCCTTAACATCCTGTTAGAACAACTATCTCATTTTAATCCTAGGGGGCAATTTAATGGTTCCTCAGGTCCATCTGTTGCCCATGTCTAATGATTTGGGGAATTTATGTGGGGCATCAAATGAGATGATATTTGTAAAGTGCTTCAGAAATTTTAAAGCACTAAATAAATGCTAGTTGTTATTGCTATTGTAATTATATTAAATGAAAACTTAAGAATACTATCACAACTTCTTTAAGATACCTCAAGACTTTAAATACCAAACAGGAGTTTATATGTTGATTACAGAGGCAATAGGGAGCCACTGGGAGAAGGTGAATAATATGGTCAGATCTGCACCTTTAAGAATATCTTTGTGGTGGCTATGTGAAGGATGATTTGGAAAGTTAAGACACGTGAGACAAGGAGGCCAATGCAGTAGTTTAGGCAAGAGCCAATGAGAGCCTTAACTCGGCTGGTGTTTGTGTGGGTGAAGAAAAGGTAGCATATGCCAGAGAAGTCATAAATGTTGTGGCAGTAGAAACAGTAGCTTTGGCAATGTAAATGCCCTCTGTCCAACATCCTCATTTTACATATAAGGAAACTATGAGCAAGAGAATGGCTTTCCCAAGGCCATCCAGATATTAAGTGGCAGAGGCAGAATTTAAACCTAGATCCTCTGACTCCAAATTCAAATCCTCTTTCCTTTACAATGCTAAACTAGTGTTGAACTAAGGCTCCTTTTAGCTCTAACAATATAGGGACCTACATATTTCATGTACATGTATAGGAGAATTAGGACATGCACTTTCATAAAATTTGTACAAAAATAATTTCTTTTAAGATAAGGACTATTTTTTAAAAGTTTAATTATGTGCTGTTCCCAGCATGACTTCATGTGCTAGACAAACACTCATAAATCACAGATACACAGAATCATCAGTCATTTGCGCATTTACCCATATGACTCTCTGTATTGCATTCAAGGCAATGTTAGGTTTGCACATTTTATTTCCATTTATGGGCCACATGGGGAAAGGAACTGACACCAGAGCAACAATCACTACCAAAACTGAAGCCATCACTGGAGCCTCTAAAGCTAGGGCAACTAGTTGAACTGGCGCGCGCGCGCACACACACACACACACACACACACTTGAGCTTGTAATCACACCTTCAAAACATGAGGGCTGTCCCGTTTCTGATTATTAGCAAGGTTGAGGGCAGATAGGGATACTATGAGGAACTTTTCCAAGGAGTTTCAGACACATAGTCTTTGGGCCATGGAAGAAGGCAGGAGTTCACAATGGGTCTCACAGGAAGCTTTCCACAGTCCCTGCTACCTTGTTATACAAGCTTTCAACAGAGACTCCTGGACTCATCCTCATCCTATGGATAAAGTATCTTCTATATCAGGACATCTCAGCATCTCAGTCATTCTCTTTTTGTTCCAAGGCGATTGTGGTTAAGTGACTTGCCCAGGGTCACACAGCTATCAGTCATTCTCTAAGAATGGATTAGGTCCTACTCAGGCATATCCTATTATTGTTCTACCTCTCACAATCCAGGAAGAGAGATGCCACTAAATCAGAAAAGTGGAGGTTTCCAATATAGAAGCTTCCAAGAATGAAATCAGATTGTCAGGATTAAAATCCCAGCTATTTCTTTTGACCAAGTTATTTAACACCATTTTGATTATCTGTAAAAGGAAGGTTTTAGACCAGTTGACCTTTGTAGTCCCTTCCAGCTCTAGATATATGGTTCTATACTCCTACAGAATGGGTTTTAGAAAAGGGACAGTACAAGAGGGAGAGGGGGTAAGGAATTCCAGGTGGGATGGGGAGGGGTTAGAGTATAGGCAGCATGTAGGAGAGAGGAAAATTTTTTCCAGCCTAAAACAGTGTGTGAAATGTCTTTGTAAGTATAAAAGACTGGAAAATATAAACTATTATTAACAAGTAGCACTAGGAGTCAGAAAACCTGACCTTTGCCACTTACTAGGCATATGTAAAGGTGTAGGCAAGTTCTTACCACTCTAAGCCTCAGGGGTGTGTGCGTTTTTCATCTATAAAATTGAAATACTAATATTTGTCTTATTTTAACACTAATATCACAGGTTTATTTTGAGACTTTAATGAGATAATATATGTGAAATCTGAGCTATTCAAATCTGATTCTACCTGTTGTTGCTGTATACTCTTTCTCATCTACTTGAATATTCTGTTATTCATTACATGTCTGTAAGCAGATGGCTAAATATCAGTAACTAGAATCCACTTATTTTGCACCACAGGAAGTATTCCCAAAAGGTATATTCTGATCAAGGTCTAGAACCCTGTTTATTTTTTAATTATAAGAATGTCTTCCCTGAAGAATGCTAAAGCTCTCTGATTGTTACGGTCTATTTGAAAAAAATGATTGAAAGAAATCTGTGAACAGCTCCCAAACAAGCAGTTTTACTTATCTACTTGTTAAATATCACTTTGGCTTAATGTCAAGAATACTGGAACTAAATAAATCACCTCTTTATGGAAAGTGAAAAACCTTGACATCTCATTGGGGAAAACTCTAGGATTCCCATGAGCATTCATCCTCTGATCTAATACAATTCAAGAAATATTTATTAAATATCTACAATATAGGGCGGCTAGGTGGTGCAGTGGATAAAACACCGGCCCTGGATTCAGGAGTACCTGAGTTCAAATCCGGATTCAGATATTTGACACTTACTAGCTGTGTGACTCTGGGCAAGTCACTTAACCCCCATTGCCCTGCAAAAAAAAAAAAAATATATATATATATATATATATATATATATATATATCTACTATATATATATATATATATCTACAATATATACAACTAGCTTACCAATTACCAATTAATTACAACAGAAAATACTTTATTCACCAAACATCTCACTTAATAACTGTCACACCTGGCAATGTCACATTAGAATATAAAATCATTTATAAAATCTTTGGAGGAAGAATGATAAAGCAGTTATAAGTAGTGTCATTTTACAATGCAGAGAGAAACAGTGAAGGGTAAAACCAATTTAAAGGAGGCTTGAAAAGACATCCAACTATGTAGTCATCCCAAGTGTGTTTAAGGATGAAAATAGAACAACCAGTAGAAAAATGGAAAATGTTCAGACTTTTTTTTTAATCATTATGGGGTGCTAGATGGTGCAGTGGATAAAGCACTGGCCCTGAATATAGGAGGACCTGAGTTCAAATCTAGCCTCAGACATTGACACTTACTAGCTGTGTGACCCTGGGCAAGTCACTTAACCCTCATTGCCCAACCCCCCAAAATCATTATAATGTCCTGTTTTCTCCAACAAGAATAATGAAACTGTTCACCATTCCTCTACCCTAACATCATTGTCCAAAGATAGGAAAAGTAGCCAAGTTGGACCTAGTTTATATTGAAGGAGATATATGTAACACAACATAATACTGGAGGCTTTAAGAGATTGATGTATGAAGTATCTAAAGGAAGGCAATATTATCAAAGTTGGAGTGGGGGGGGGTGACTCAAACTTTAACAACTTGAAAAATAAAGACAACCAAGAGAACCTCAATAACTAGTGACGTATGCTGCCACCTGTACCAAAATCATGACAGTGATCTATAGACAAATCAGATATTCTCTAATAAAATATTGGCAGGTGTGAGGGCCAAAATTTGATATATGGAGCATTATTTGGGTGACTCACCTTAATTATTGGGGTCTGGAAATATGAGGGACCTTTTAGGTTTAACCCTTCCCTCTCAACTGCCCTTTTAGATATTTCTCCCAGGCCAATAAGAAAGGAGCCTCTAAGCTTCAGTTCACAAAAGGATCAGATTTTATTACTTGGGAATTAATTAAACAACAAAGGTGAAACTAATAAAAATCAAAGATAAGGAAATAGGAAAATAGAAATACAGATAGATATTCTTAACTCTAAACTTAGCCTATGCAATCCTCAGACTGTTTTCTATTAAGCTAATTCAAAGGAATTTAGTGTTTTCTGTCACTAAATCACCAAACACCTGAACAGCTCGCCAGTCTAAGGTTGCTCATGCACCACCAGGACAGCAGTCCCCAGACAGAGAGCGAGCTAGTGTTCCGGAAGTGACTTGAGAGCTAGCATTCCAGAGGTGACTCTAGAGCTAGCGTTCTGGAAGTGCCCTCTAACCTCCCTTCAGGGAACATTCAATCTTTTCTCCTCCAAAAGGGAAGGTCCTTCAAAAGCTGCCTATACCACAAATAATTTTTACCACACAGGAGAAAATCAGGCTTTTTAAAGGGATCTTCAATATTGCACATCTTTACCCCTTCACAATTAATTAAGAGGTGTAGTGCATATAAAATCCCATCATGATTAATGTTCATTGGTTTCAAGAAATTATTTGACTCAATAAAACCAAGGCAGTAAGACTAAGGCAGTTAGATGGCATGGTAAATAGAGTATTGGGCCTGAAGTCAGGAAGACTAAAATTCAAATCTGGCCTCAGAAACTTACTACTTGTGTGATCCTTATCAAGTCACTTAACTTCTGTTTGTCTCCACTCTAACATGGAGATAATAATATCATCTACCTCCCAGAGTTGTAGAGAGAATCAATGAGATAATATTTATGAAGCACTTAGCACAATGCCTAGCACATTGCATGCTATATAAATGTTTCTTCCCTTCATCTGAAACAGAACGTTACCATACAAGGTCTTCCACAACAAATTGTCTCTCAGCTACATAGCAAAATCTGTTTTAGAATTCTTTGAGAGACATGGCACACAACAACTCTCTGATCATTGACATCAGGCAAGACATAATGGAGATGTGTGCTTGACAAGGGTGGGCATCACTGTGATAGAAGAGATCTAGTGCTGAGTACAAATTAAAGAGGGATTTTCTGTAAATATTGAGGTGTTCTTGTTTCCAAATGGCATTGGGTTGATTATAGTCTCCTAGAAGTGATCTATGACTATTCTATATAAGAAAGATCAAGTATGAAGACTGGGTATTACCCTTATTTCAATATGCATTTGGATGGGGGAAAATCTATAGTACTTCTCCATTTATATGTATATCTGAAACAGGACAGATGGATAGTGAGTTTGTTGCAGAAGCATAGGTGGAGAGCAGACTGGATTACTCTAGAGAAATTACAAAGCTCCTCTAATGACCGCAAGTTTTCTATTTAAGCAAGGACCCATCTTTTTTTTTTTTTTTTTGGTGAGGCAATTGGGGTTAAGTGACTTGCCCAGGGTCACACCACTAGTAAGTGTTAAGTGTCTGAGGCCAAATTTGAACTCAGGTCCTCCTGAATCCAGGGCCGGTGCTCTATCCACTGCACCACCTAGCTGCCCCATCGGACCCATCTTTTTAATACTAACATTCTACCAGTGTTTTTGTATGATAGTGAAACATGGAATACAACTATTTCCAAGGAAAAATATCATCATCAAAATTATTTATATAAATATTTATATAGCATCTACTATGTATCAGCTTGTTAAATGCTTTGCAAATATTTTCTCTTTTTATCCTCACAACAACACTTGGAGAGGATTATTATCTCCATTTTAGAGATGGGGAAACTGAAGCATACAAATTTAAAATCATTATCACTCAGAGGGCAATGGAGTGGTACATGGTAGTCATGAGAAGATTGTAACATATAACCAATGACGAACTCTGAAGAAGAGTAAAGATGTTATCAAGGACTTATATGATAGGAAGATAAGTCTAACTAGTCACATGGTGAAGGATGACATATGGACAGAGTGCTTTACCAGTACCCTTGTAATTTCAGGAGAAAGTAATAAGGGGCGGCTAGGTGGCGCAGTGGATAGAGCACTGGCCCTGGAGTCAGGAGTACCTGAGTTCAAATCTGGCCTCAGACACTTAACACTTAGTAGCTGTGTGACCCTGGGCAAGTCACTTAACCCCAATTGCCTCGCTAAAAAAAAAAAAAAGTAATAAAAGCTTCTAACACATTGGGCAAAGCTCCTATGATAAATTTATGTAAGGTCATGAACAAAAGTCCTAAAGAGTAGCCATGCATAGATTGGTTATAGATTGATCAAATTAATTTGATTATTTAAATCTCTATAAAGAACTGCAGAGCATAAAAAGTGAATGAGATATCTATCCAGCCCTTATGGGGTTGTCTATCATAAACAAAGCTCTATACTAGAAAATTGAATATAGAAGGGGGAAAGCCATCTGAAATGAATAAACAGAAAGCCATGATAGTATAGAAGTGACTAAAATTTTACTATATTCATGAAAATTCACTTGTTAAATTCAAGGAATTGCAATAATTAGTCAAATTGAAACTTGACATTAAGCTCCTACCAAACTATATAATTAAAAATACAAAATACAGCTTATAAGTGCATAATAGAGATATAAACAAAGTTTTCAGTAAGGAAAGAGAAAAGATGTATAGCCTATTGATAGAGAAGAAGAGAGAAGGCTTCATGGGGAAGGTTGCATTTGAGCTGGGTCTTTAGGGATGAATAGGATTTATATGGGCAGAAGGCTCAGGGCTCATTCAGGGCATTGAGAATAGTGTGAGTAACAACACAAATACCAGAAAATGCAGTATGTATTAGAGCTACCTGGAAGAGATTGGAGAAAGTGGAAAAAAGAAGCCAGCAACTAGCAAGTACTCCATATTCAGAGAAACAGAGTATGAGGAATAAACTAGAATGACATGGAATTGAAAGTGTCCATTAAGTTGCAAGATTCTACAGAGAAGTTCCAAAGATTCACTGAGGAAAAAATGTAGTCACAGCGATGTTTTGTCAAAGCATTTAACAAAGCAACTCATTCTATTCTTATGTTTGATTTCATCTGGCTTTCAGGAAATACCTACCTCAAGGATGAGGAAATTGGGAAAAGATAGAAGAGTTCACTAGTTTAAAAAGCCTGAAAACCACTGGTTTAAGTCACAGGATCATAAATGTAAAGCTAGAAGGAATCTGAGAGGTCATCAAGATTAAACCTTTCATTTCATGGATGAGGAAATAGAGGCACATAGAGACTAAATGGCTCCCAGTGTCACAACCAGAGTGCTTCACACTTAGCCTTGGAATGTCAGGAGAAAGTAAGAAAGCTTTATGATGCACTGGAATCAGTCATTGACTGGGGTGGGATTTGAACCCAGATCTTTCTGATTTTATTTATGTTGAGCTAGAATTGACATTACCATACAAGATGATTACTTCTATGAAATCTCACAAAGCAATTTGGGAACCCAGAAACAATCTGTGATGAGTGGACATGGTTTCAGTAAATGAACTGGCAGCAAGTTAATAAACATTGTACTGAACAAAACACCCCATTGAAATAAACAAAATGACTGACTTCTCCAGAGCAAAACATAAACCTTTTCCTGAAGTAAATAAAATGGAACTTGTGTATACTAATGCCACAATTGGGGAAAATAGATTGAAAACAGTGAGAAGAGGATGTCACTCATCCCCATCATTCCTCAGCTTTGATAATTGCTACCAACAATTCAAGCTTTTATTCTAAATGCTAAAATACTTTTTAGTGTAATTATCCTCTTCAAATGTCTGCACAGATGCTACTCTAGAATGATTCAACCTGACAATCACTTACTGAGTATTTACTGTACTCAGGTTGCACAGTGGATAGTGCATAAGGCCAACTCATCTTCCTGAGTTCAAATCAGGCCTCAAATATGTACTATTTGTGTGATGCTGGACAAGTCACTTCATCCTGTTTGACTCAGTTTCCTCATCTGTAAAATGAGCTGAAGCCACAAAAAAACAAAATGGAGTCAGAAAGAGTCAGACAGAACTGAAAAAACAACTGAACAACAACACTCTACTAATATATGACAATAGGTTTGGGGAGAGGTATAAACTTCAGAATGATAGGATCCTTGCCCTATAGATCTTATTGTTTGGAATGCTACTATAACAAATACATAAATAAACAAAATAATGTCTATATGCATAAGACAATTACTAAGTCTTCTAAATAGACCTTTGCAAAATTCTCACATTAATTTCCAAGTTGGGAAGGTCCAATCTGTATCTGAAAAATGACCTGCTCTATAACATTCAATATATATTACATGTTATCATTCAGTATTTACATGAAGACTTTCAGTGAGGGGTAACCTACTCCCACCCAAGTCTCACCTCTCATTCCATTTTGGGAGATCTCTAATAATTAGGACATATTGTTTTGGTTTGGTTGGGGATTTTTTATATTGAGACTGTCTGCTTCTTTGCATTTTCCATTCATTGTTCCTGATTTCTATGTTGATATAGAACATGTCTAAATGACCCTGATATGGGAAGCTCTTCTATATCCTTAAAGATAGCACTCATTCCTCTCCTCACCTACCAAAAGCTTTCTCTCTCCTCCACTTAATTTCTTTCTTTCTTTTTTTTTAAGGCAATGGGGGTTAAGTGACTTGCCCATGGTCACACAGCTAGTAAGTGTCAAGTGTCTGAGGCCGGATTTGAACTCAGGTACTCCTGAATCCAGGGCCAGTGCTTTAACCACTGTGCCATCTAGCTGCCCCCCTACTTAATTTCTTTTAAACATTTCTTAGATGGCATGAACTCAAGACCCTTCATCATTCTGTCTATCTTTCCTCCTCCCTTTTTAAATGTCCTTCTTTAAGACTGGAAACCAATTTATAGTTGTGTTTTGTGCAGGGAAAAGAACAAGACCATAATCTCCTTATCCCTTCAAGTTCTGTCTTCTGTACTCTGTGGGACTTGAGGGGAAAATGAACCATACTGACTGGGAAGGAATGGAAGGCTTTTTGATGGAGGTGTCATCTGAACTACTGCTTCAAGGGCAAGTTTCATAGGTGAAGTGAAATGAAGGATAGGGAAGATAATCCAGAAACAGAGAACAAGTGAATAAAGACACAAAGGAAGTAAATCATTGGACATTTTAATGGGGTGGTAAATAATCAGGTTGTGTTAAAACAAAAAAGAATGTAGAGCAGAAAATCTGAGATAAGGTTGGAAAGGTATGATGGAGTCATGAAAACATTGAGTGCTAGGCAAAGAAACTTGAACTACTTGCTAGGCAACAGGCCAGAGTAAGACCAAAGGGAGAAGGGAGGGAGGAAAACCATCAGTTTGCTCAATACAATCTAGTAAAAATTGTGTGTTTATGTGGAAAATTATATCCTAGCCATAATTCAAAATAACTATGATACTTTTGAGCCTTGCTTTTCTTCTACTGAGAGCTCAAAATAGGAAGGGATGTGGTAGTATAAAATTTCACTTCTTTCAGGAAATCCAGCTACCCCTCTAATACCTTTTAGAGTTCTATCTGAGCCTTTGGATAAGCCAACTCACTTCTTCACTTCTATGAGAAACCTGGTAATCAACGAATTCCAGGTTGCTCAAAGGAGCTCCACTTAATTCCATTGTAAGCCTCTAAATCTATTTTGGAATTGATTCCACCACTCTAGGGTTCCTTCTGAGGTTCATAGCAGCAAAGGTCAGCAGACTTAGATACTTTTGTCAACATCTTAATGCCATCTCTGAGCCCTCCCACCTGGAAAAACTTAGTTCTACTTCCTTTCTTCCACCCATTTCTAATATTTTACTGTCTCCCCAACCTTGAAGACAAGAAGCCCCTAACCCCACAAAGAACACTGACTCCCAGCTGTTCTTTGTGGTCAGCATTTCTTCTTCTGATATGGTAGGCTCACTTTCAAACCTTTGCATCTCATTCCAGCTCCCCTCTTGCCTTCAACACCCACAATCATACCATCCAATAACAAGTGCAGCAGCAGTCAATCAGTCAACAATCATTTGCACTGTGTGCATAGCACTGATACCAGGTAATGTGATCAGCAGTAGATTAGGATGGAGTAAAGATCTGGAGGGATAGAGCAATTGACATGAGAGGTGAAGGAAGTATGACATGTTCCAGCAGTGGCCATTGTATTTGGGGTTATGATAAGGGACATGAATTTTAATTCCATCTCTACTACTGCATTAGTCATGCAGCCTTGAAACTTAACCAATCTAGACCTCAGCCTATTTCAAAGGTCCTTCCAAGCTCCAAATCCTATGATTAAATCCATTGTTCATAATTAGCAAGGTGTTTATGGTCTGCCTGAAGAGACAAATAGGGAAGTCTGAACCTACAGCACTTTCAAAACCACTTGCCAAAATGCCAAGTCTAGAGCCTTCTGAGGCATTTGCCCTTTAAGACCCTGAAAGAGGCATAGAGGCTATCCCATATGGGCTGGTCAAGGCTTCTTGTTCTCCATGCAACTCCTTTTATTTGTTTTTCTTCAGGCTGCTTGTCTGTTTTACAGGCTTGACTATGGTTCTGACTCAGACTTTCCACCTCTGCAGACCTCTTTTTGTTGTTATTGTTCACTCCACCAGTCTTTATTTATGGCAGTACCCAGCTCCACTACCCTGGTCTCTCAGCTCCCAGATTGCTATCTTGACAATACTTTTGCCAGACTTCCACATTCATCATTTTGTCTCCCCAGCTTTTCCTGTTTAATTAGATTATCCAGTAGGACCAAAGTTTGCTTCTCACCCCAACTGAACTCCCCCAGATAAAGAGCATATAGATTCCATGGAGCTTTGGGGTGCCTCCAATTTGTACTAGGCCAATAAGCCACTTTAAAATATTCTCAACAATAATGCCTACCATTTATAGAACTGTAAGAAGAATGTTATTATTATCCCCATTTTACATATAAGAAAAAATGTGAAATAGAAAATTTAAATAATCTTTCCTAGAGTCATACTACTAATAAACATCTGAGGCTGAATTTGAACTCAGGTCTTCCAGACTCTATATTTAACACCTATCCTTGGTACTAACTGCTTGAATAGTCAGCCTTTAAAGACTCTGTGTGTGGGGGGGAGCTAGGTGGCATAGTGGATAAAGCACTGGCCCTGGATTCAGGAGAACCTGAGTTCAAATCTGGCCTCAGACACGTAACACTTAACTAGCTATGTGACCCTGGGCAAGTCACTTAACCCTCATTGCCCTGCCCCACCCCCCCCAAAAAAAGACTTTGTGTGTATGTATGAGAGGGAGGGGTAGTGTGTATGGAGGGGGGTAACTTACTACCTCCAAAGTAAATACAATTGTTAGGAATTTTTTTTCTTTATACTCTACTGTTCAGTTTTTTCAGTTTTGTCTGATTCTTTACCCCAATTAGGGTCTTCTGGGCCAAGAAACTAAAGTGGCTTGCCATTTCCTTCTCCAGCTTATTTGATAGATGAGTAAACTGAGGCAAACAACTTTAATTGACTAGTCCAGGGTCACACATATAATGTCTGGGGCTGAATTTGAGCTCAGGTTGTTCTGACTGCAGGTCCAGTACTCTATCCACTGAGCCACCTAGCTAGCTGCTTATATTCTACAAATTCTACCAGTTATTCCTAGTTCTCTCCACTAGGATCAATCAATAAATCAATTGCTAAGCATTTATCAATTCCTACTATGTGCCAGTAGACCAAAAAGAATGAATACATTTCCTATTATATATGACAGGCTTTCATGTACTTTAAAACATCTATTATGTTCTGAGTCTTCACTTGACCAGACTAAAGATCTCCAAATCCAGAAATGGCATAGTCCCAAGACTCTCAACAAATTAGTTGTCCTCCTATGCATATCCTCCATCATTTCAATGTCTTCTATTAAAAGTTGGTGGCAGGGTACATTCAGGGAAGTTCAGATAGGCTGATGAGGGGACTAGAAAACAAGTCCTATGAAGGTCATTTGAAAAAAAAATTGTGGTGTATTTAGCCTGGAGAAGACTCCAATGTAGCAAGATGACAATCTTCAGTTAAGGCATTGTCATAAATTAGATTTATTCAGCTTGACTGAATAAGGAAGAAATAGGAGCAATGGGTATAAGTTGCATGGAGACAGATTTCATTCAGCTCAATTAAAGAAAAACCTTTGTGATATTTAAAGCCAGGTCTCCAAAATCAGAATGAATATTTTTTAGGAATGTGATGAGTTCTCCATCTTTGAACGCAGGCTATATTCCAACTGGCAGGAATTTTGTAGTTCTTCTTCAGGTATGATTTAAACTAGGTGATTGTCCCTTAGGGATCTCAAAACTCAGATTTTGTGGTGCTAGGACTTGGTCAACTGCATATCCCCTCGTTCAATTTACCAAATGGACAGACGTTTATGATATTCAAGGCACCATGATAGGTGCTGGGGAGACAAATTCAAAAATGAAATAGCCTGAAACTTCAAGGGACCCCCACGATACCAAGGGTTTACAACATGCATAGCTAAATGAATACAAGGCAGTTGGAGGAGGGAGACAACACTAAAACCGGAAGTCAGAGAAGGCTTCATGGAGTTGAGAATGGAAGATTCTCACATGAGTTGAGATTTGAAGATGAGATATGAAGAGGGGGTGCTTTCCTGGCATGGGGCAATGGCTTTAACCAATGCAAAGTGGTAGAATATGAAATTTCAAATTTGGAGAATAGATTTACTTAGAAGTAGAAAACATGAAAGAGAGTAATATGAAGTAAGGCAGAAAAGGCAGATTGAAACCAGATTATGATGTTCTTTAAATAGTACAAAAATAGTCAGGTGTTTGCATTTTATTCTCAGGGAAATTGGGAACCACTAAAGGTTTTTTCAGAGGTCAGCTAGATGGCACAGTGTATAGAATGGCCATGGAGTTAGAAACAGCCAAGTTAATATCTGGCCTGTGACCCTGGGCAAGTCACTTAACCTTTATCTGCTTTAGTTTTCTCATCTGTAAAATGGAGGTGGTAATAATAATAATTGTTGTTATTAATTATTATTAATAATAACAATACTAAACACCTACCACCCAGGGTTATTGTGAGGAGAAAATGAGTACTTAAGTACTTTGCAAAAAGCACTTAAACCACTTTAATAAATAAATAATCAATTATAGTATATGATAATAAATTATAATAAAGTTCAATAATAAATTCTGGCTAGTATCAGTATCTTTATTGAGCTAGGAACTGATGTTGTCAGATCTGTGCTTTAGGAAAATTATGCTGGCATCTATGTGGATGGTGGATTAAAAACAGGAGAAACCAAAAGCAGAGAAACTGATTAGCAGTTTTTAATAATAGTCCAGGCAAGAGTGGACAGGGACCTGAACTATGACGATGGCCATATGAAAGGGAAAAGGAGGATGGATGAAAGATATGGTATGGGTGTTGAATACATATGACTTGGCAACTGCTCATTTATAAACACACAGGGAGAGAAAAGGGAATGTGGACCTGAGTAATAGCATGGATTATAGTAGATTCCTCAACAGAAACAAGGAGCTTTGGAGGAGAGACAGGTTGTGCTGGGAGGGATGATAGATTCTATTTGGCATGTGCAAAATTTGAGAAGCCAGTGGGACATCCTGTCTCACAGAGAGAGGAAGAACAAACCCAGATACTTAAAAGTCAACAGGCTTTGGGAGGAAGAAAGGAGATGACTCTGCTGCAGATTCCTTGCCAAGCAATCACTGCATTACCCGAACACATATAAAACCCGATTGCCTTTGGTCGAGCTTCTGCAAAGACAAAACTGCCAAATGGTGCAGTGAGATCTTTCATTATAGGGATTCGATTAATTTTACATGATGTACTACAGCAATTTTATCTGTGTACTATTAAACATTTTCATAATTAAAACTCAATCACATCTGTCATAATAAATGAACAAAATCCATTTTGCATCTCCTTGTTGCTTCACTATGAGCAACAATCACTTACCTCTGGCAGAGTCAGGCCCTAGGCTTCCAAGTGTGTGCTGAGTTCAGGGTGATTTTGTGCTGCACTTTCATGTACTTGGGACAACCTCTATTTCCTAGTCCTATAATTAAAGGGAACAGCTACAAAAAGGAGAGAGAAAGGCACCAAGATTTTTAAGGGCCCCCCTCCAGAGAACAGGAATGAAAGGGGGGAGGGAATGGTAGCTACTCCACCTTTCAACCTTTGTGGGAGACCTTTTTGAGTAAAACCAAAATTCCATCCCATGACAAAACTGTCTAAAAGTGGGAAGGGTGACATACTGAGGTTATGAGACTTCTAACAGAACTTTACCTGGATTCTTCCTTTATTCTTGCCACAGTCTCCCCATAAAAGATGCAGGGCTTGGTACCTCAGCACTTGGAAGAGCAAATAAAGCCTTTTCTTAGTGAAGTCACATAGAGGCCCTAAAATTTTATCTAACGTGGGAGGACCAGAGGCCAAACTATGAAATTCATTAGTGCAAATGCTTCTTCTCCCCAATAGACTAGAGGGTCTTTGAAAGCAGAGACTGTGTAATTTTCCATAATTTTACCCCTAGTCTCTAACCCTGGTACTTACACATATTAAGTATTTGATTTTTGTTTACTGGTACTACATGGGTTGGAAAAGGAGAGTTAGGTACAGAGTTAGGAGATGGCATCTGTGAACCCTTAGCAAACTACTCCTCCTGGGTTAAAAGAAAATATGTCCCCTCTGTATTACTCAAAGTCATCAAAGGCTCAGGGCCTTCATTATAGTACATGTGTATTTATCTCTCCATTATTAGACTATGGGCTCCTTGAGAGGTGAGGCTATCTTTTGCCTTTCTTTGTATCCTCAGCATTTAGCACAGTTAATGGCACAAAGTAGGCACTTAATAAATGCTAGTCGACTGACTTATCACAAAATAAATACCTACCGGCCATGGGGAGAAGAATTCTCTGACACTAATAATATGTGCCCTCATACTTCAATGTATCCACAGTCTAATCAATGTAGGTACACTCTCCATCAGAGATCACAGATCACCCATACCTGTGCGAATCTTGTTCATGCTCACCCATAAAACCTTCACAGAAATTCCTGATTTCTCATGATCCTCAGTGCAATGCTTCAATTCATTTGCCACAGGAGTGGGGCCACTTTTTAGCTGGCAGGTCTGACAGTAACAACACCTCCTCACAAAATGAGTTACAGCTGTTACTGGGAGGAGACATGGAACAAACTAAAGCCAAACTTTTCCTTTTCTTTTTTCCTGTTTTGCCTGCCATGAAGAAAAGAGGATGCAGCAGAGCCTGGCTGGCACCTAGGAACTTGGAAGAGTAAAACCAGATTTTTTTTTTTAGTGAGTCATATGTAAGCATCTAAATGTTTACCAAGTTTCTGAGAGTATCAAAGACCAAAAGAAAGATGCTTAAGAGGACTTTTCATTCCAAATTGCCCTGAAAACCCAAGGCCAAAAACAAATATAGACATAGATATATACATATATGTATATGTATGCATGTGGATATATACATACATGTATGCACATGTGTTTATTCATTCGTGTATACACATGTGCACAGGTACATGTGTATGTGCATGCATATGCACCTTCTGGGAAATTATTTTACCCTAAGAAAAGGATAACAGTAGATATTAATGGAACATACCTGATTTTACCTAAGAGAATATATTTCCAAACTGAACTATTCCTTAAACATTAGGCTAATACTAGTGAAAGTAAGGGGTTTGATTGAATCAATCAATCACCCTATTCCATTAACCGGATGGAAACACCTTTATTCAATCAATCAAAGGCAATTTAACTAAATGTAACAAGAGATATATTCAGACTGGTTGAGGATATTCGGTCACTTCCTGTGAAGCTTCTATAAAATTATAAACCTAGTTTATGTTTGGGCATCTAATGTCTGGCCAGTGAGTGGTAGAAGCACTCTTGGACAATTCTCTGAGAGAGATTCCCTTTGGGATGGGAAACTTCTGTTTCCTCTCCTCTCATTCCCTTTGACCCAAGAATAAAGTAGAAACACATCAAAAGTCTGTTTTGGGGGGCAGAGCCAAGATGGCAGAGGAAAGACATTAAACCCATAGGGCTCCTGATACAATCACCCCAAAAATAGCAATAAAAAATCCCTTGGGGCAGAAAAACACACAAAAAATGGGCTGAGAGGTTTCTCCAGCTATAGATAGATTTCAGGGAGCTATGCTGGGCCATGAATAAAGCCTAACCCCACAATCGGGCCGACGCACCAGACACCCACCAGAGGAATTTGCCCCAGTGCCTCTGAATTGGCTGCAGCACCCAGCGTCTTCTGGAACCAAGTGCACTGTCAAGCTGAACAGCTGGCCCCCCGGGCCAACGCCCCGCGGGGGTTGGGGGGTAAGTGAAGGGTTACCAGTGGACTGGAGGTCAGGATTCAACTGTCCCACCCCAGCAGGCAACCAGGAAGAAATCCTGAGTGGTGGGAGACCCAGGTGGGGGAGGGGAGCAGGGGAGCGGAGCAGGGGAGCAGTCTCATCAGAAGCTGAGAACCACACCACAGAAAGCTTTGCTGGTTGGTTGCTTAGTAAGTAGGCCTGAGGTTATCTCTGGACCTAAGAACAGGCCAGGTGAGATTAAAACCTGCCCCCCCTCAACCCAAAACACCTGGGACCCTCTGAAACTGAGAACAGGAGTAGCCTAGAAGCAGCCCACCCCCACCCCCCCCCAAGAGGAGAGCTTAAAATCAAATGAAAGTGAGGCCAGGCAGGCTGAGAAGAAGCCCAACCAACCCCCGGGCCATGCTGTAGCTTGAACAGTGTGTCCTGGAAGCAGGACCACACTTTAAGAAGGAGTTAAAAGCCAAGAAATAGTAAGCCAGGATGAGTAGGCAGAGAAAGCAAAAGACCAACATTAACTTCTTTGGGGGTAAGGTAGACTACAATACAACCTCAGAAAAAGAAGATAATAACAGGGTCAAAGCTCCAACATCCAAAGCTTCCAAGAAAAAAATATGAACTGGTCTCAGGCCATGGAAGCTCTCAAAAGGGACTTTGAAGAAAAAGTAGGAGAAATAGAAAGAAGATGTAGAGAAAAGGAGGAAAAAATGGAAAGAGAAATGAGAGCGATGCAGGAGAGTCATGAGAAAAAAGTCAACAGTTTGAAAAGCCAAATGGAAAAGGAGTTTAAAAAACTGTCTGATGAAAATAACTTCCTAAGAATTAGGATTGAACAAATGCAAGCTAGTGACATTATGAAAAACCCAGACACAGTTAAGCAATTCCAACCAAATGAAAAAATAGAAGGCAATGTGAAATATCTCCTTGGAAAAACAACTGACCCAAACAAAAGCTTAGACCAAAACAAAACAAAAGCTTAGACATCATCCTCCAAGAGATTGTGAGGGGAAATTGCCCTGATATTCTAGAAGCAGAAGGTAAAATATAAATTGAAAGAATCCACCAATCACCTCCTCAAAGAGATCCCAAAAGGAAAACCTCCAGGAATATTATAGCCAAATTCCAGAACTCCTAGGTGAAGAAGCAAACACTACAAGCAGCTAGAAAAAAGAAATTCAAATACTGTGGAGCTCCAATAGGGATAAAGCAATATTTAGAAGCTTCTACATTAAAGGACCGAAGGGCATGTAATATGATATTCCAGAGGGCAAAAGAACTGGGACTTCAGCCAAAAATCACATACCCAGCAAAACTGATTATAATCTTTCAGAGGCAAAAATGGGATTTCAATGAGAAAGAGGTCTTTCAAGCATTTCTGATGAAAATACCTGAACTGAATAGAAAATTTGACTTTCAAATACAAGACCCTGGAGAAGCATAAAAAGTTAAACAGGAAAAAGACTTCATGAGAGATATTAAAAGATCACACTATTTACATTCCTACTTGGGAAGATAATACTTTGAAATCATAAGAACTATCTCAGTAAGAAATTCACAGAAGACAGGGCTGAACTGAACATGAAGGGATGATATCTGTAAAGCATTTGTTTTGTTTTTTGTAGGGCAGACAAGGTGGGGTGTCTTATGTCTGAGGCTGGATCTGGGCTTGGGGCCTCCTGGGTCCAGGGCTGGTGTTTTGTCCACTGTGCCACCTAACTAATCCATAATGAAATCATTAAAATAGGGTTGAGGTGTAGGAGGAATAAACTGGGGGAGGGAGAAGGGGAGAGATGGTCTGGTGAGAGGTAGTTCACATGAAGGAAACAAGAAAAAAGCTAATGGAAGAGAGTAGAAGAGGGGGAAGGAGTTGGGGAGTGAGTGAACCTTAATATCATCAGAATTGGCTCAAAGAAGGACTTACATACCTACTCAAGTAGGTATAGTAATATATTTTTGCCCTGAGCGGGGAGGGAGGGAGAAAAGGGGAGGGGGGAAGAAGGGAAGGAGGAAAGGGCAGATTGGGGGTGAGAGCAGTAAAAAGCAAAACACTTTCAAGGAAGATGAAGATGTTCTGCATTACTGCACAAGTGTGACATATTGAATTGCTTGATATCATAGGGAGGGTTGTTGAGGCAGGGGGGAAGAAAAATTTAGAACACAGAATTAGCTCAGGGACCCTGATCTCATTGGAGTGGGCTCATGGAGGGAATAGATTTCATACCCAATTGGGAGGAGCAATCTATTTAACCCTGAAGGAAAATAGGAGGGGAAGAGGATAAGTAAGGAAGGGTGAAAAAAGGGATTGCAGAGTGGGGGAGAGGATAGTCAGAAGTAAAACACTTCTGAGGAGGAATAGGTAAAAAGAAGATAGAGTAAATGTCATGGGAAGGGAGTGGGATGGAGGGAAATAGTTATGATGATTGATTTAATGGCAAAATGTATGTTACCTACTTTGCTGGGCTTTTATGAAGAAAATTCTCTGTCAAGCTTAAGGTACTATATACAGGTTATGATGAACAGGATACTATCAGAAAAACCTAGAAAGACCTACATGAACTGAAGCAGAGTGAAATGTACTGTAAACAAAATAACAGCAATAGTGGGGAATGATCTTCTGGGAAGCATGTGGTTATTTTCAGCAAGGCAATGATCCAATATAACCCTGAAGGACTCATGAAGATTGCAGCCCATCTGCAGAGAAAGAACTGATAGTATCTGAAAACAGATGGAAAAACATTTTAATTTTTTTTCTTTTCCTCTTTGACTATTTCTTAATCTGAAGTTTTGGGGGTTTTGACTGTTTTCTCTCACAACTAGCTAATATGGGAATTTTTCCAAGACTACTCATGTATAACTTATTTTGAATTGCTTGAGTTCTTGTGGGTGATGGGTGGAAATGGAGGGGGGGAAGAGAAGTTGGAACACAAAGTTTTTAAAAAATTGATGTTAAAATTTTGTTTTTACATTTATTTTGGAAAATAAAATTCTATTCAAAAAATAATTATACTTTATTTTTAACATTTGCTTTTTAAAATTTTGAGTTCCAGGGAAGTTAGGTGGCACAGTGGATAGAGCACCGGCCCTGGAGTCAGGAGTACCTGAGTTCAAATCCGGCCTCAGACACTTAACACTTACTAGCTGTGTGACTCTGGGAGAGTCACTTAATTCCAATTGCCTCACTGAAAGGTTCCAAATTCCTTCTCTCAATTCTCTACCCCACACACCTAGAAGGCAAGCAATATGTATGTATCTAAATACAAAATGATATAAATTATATGTCACGCAAAACACATTTCCTTAATTATTAAGATAGTGATAAACATCTATATACATGAGTATTTTAATATACAAAGAACAGAAATGAAGATTTCATTTAAAATACTGAACTTTTGGGTCAGCTAGGTAGTACAGTGGATAGAGCACCAGCCCTGGATTCAGGAGGACCTGAGTTCAAATTTGACCTCAGACACTTGACATTTATTAGTTGTGTGATGCTGGGCAAGTCACTTAACCCTCATTGCCCCACTAAAATAAAATACTGCACTTTTATTTAAATATAGTTTACAATTGTGCCTGTTAATAATAGGCACATGAATAATAAAGGAGGCTGTTTCCAGAAATGAGTAATACAAAAAAAAAGCATCAATAAAACTTTTAAAAAAAAAGTCTGTCTTGAGCTTCTACAAGAAGTCCAGCAGAAACCTAAATCATTCCAAAGAGGAACTTCTTCCCATGAAAGGGAGAAGAGGATATCTGGCAACAAGGAATTATGAGTTACTTCTCTTCAACATGTACTTTCTAAGCCCATGTCCCCTTGACCTCTGCATGTCTTTTTTTTTTTTTGTGGGGCAATGGGGATTAAGTATCTTGCCCAGGGTCACACAGCCAGTAAGTGTCAAGTGTCTGAGGCCAGATTTGAACTCAGGTACTCCTGAATTCAGGACCGGTGCTTTATCCACTGCGCCACCTAGATGCCCCTGCATGCATGTACTTTTGAGAGACCATGTCACAGATTTTTGAAGATGTTTATGCCAACTATCTTACTAAGCCAACTTTGTAAATACCCATTTTTTTGGTGAGGCAATTGGGGTTAAGTGACTTGCTGAGGGTCACACAGCTAGTAAGTGTCAAGTGTCTAAGGCCAGGTTTGAACTCAGGTACTCCTGACTCCAGGGCCAGTAAGTATTGTATCCACTGTACCACCAGCTGCCTCGTAAATACCCATTTCTAAAAGCTAATTATTTCTGGCTGGCAAACCAATATCAACTGATAGTTATGGGTTGAAACTCATAAGTTGGGGTTCAGGAACTATACCATTAGAATATTACATTCTCTCTCCTGAAGTTCCTCTAGAATCACATTCCCTGAGGACCCAATCTTCTAGTGCAAATTGGAGTTGTTCCAAGGTATCACTACACTAGCATTCTATGAGTAGTTTACATTAAGGTTTTGTTGGGGTTTTTGTATGTGGTGGTGAAAGTGGTAATAGAAAAGGCCCAGCTGACTTGACCCAGATTGAAAACCCACCCATTAGCATCATATGGTTGTAGCCCAGGTAGCACCATTCACCTGACCAGTTACAGCAATGCAGAATAATATCAAGTAGTTTTCATGGCCAACCCCAAATTAACAAGAGATGGACAGCATCATGGTCTGGCACAATGAGTTTTGGGATGTTCATAACTCCTCCTGTGCTATGTGCCCAGAATCTCTTTGGCTGCCATGACCAGTGCCAGGTGTGAAGCTACTGATAAATCTGGATTGGCTATTTTGTGATATCACAATGCTCTTTGGCTTGGCTCAGCCTATAAATACACAGTGTACATGTTCGACCAGATACACACCTGGAGAAAGAAGAAAGCAGACATTATCATCTATAGTTTCAATTTTATTTCAAATGGTATCTCCGGTCATGTTGGCTTGGTTTTCTTAGTACTAAACTTACTTAGGAGTTTGTTTTGTCCTTGGGTCTGACAGTCAGACAGTCCCTACAGGCCTTAGAGGTTTCTAAGTGGCACAGGCCTCTGGATCTAGAGTCAGAAAGATCTGAGTTCAAATTTTCCCCCATATACATAGTTGCTATGTGACCCTCAGCAAATTATTTAACCAGTATCTGCTTTAGCTTCCCCAATTGTAAAATGGCCATATAGCCTACTTCACAGGGCTGTTGGAAAGGTCAAATGAAATAATATTTTAAAGCACTTAACACATTATCTGGCATAGAGTAAGCACACAATAAATGCTCATTTCCATCCTTTCTTCTTAGAGGGAAAGAAAAAAGAAAAGAAACTTGACTGCCTTTGGCAGTCCATGACTTCCTCTGTAATCAGCAAGAGAGAAACAAGATTAAGCCCAATGTGACTGGTATATCTGCTTTTCAGCTTTAAGGGACCTTTAATGTCTGGTCCAACATCATGATGCAAATACAGTGTTTGTGTCCCCATTTTGCACGTAAAGCAATTGAGATCCAGACAGGAGGAGTCAAAGCACCTGAAATTATGTAGTACTTTAAGGTTTTCATTCAACTCCATGGGGTAGGTAATGGAAGTATTGCCATATCCCTTTTTACAGAGAAGGAAACTGAGAGTCAGAGATATTGTGATTGACCTAAGACACTTAAGAAGAGAAAGGACTAAGTCCTATGTCTCCTATCCCCTAGTGCAGTATACCTTTTTTTTCAGAGCAATGAGGGTTAAGTGACTTGCCCAGGGTCACAAAGGTAGTGTCAAGTCTTTGAGGCTGGATTTGAACTCAGGTCCTCCTGAATCCAGGGCCAGAGCTTTATCCACTGTGCCACCTAGCTGCCCATGCAGTATACTTTCACTTACACTGTGATATCCTTGGGTCTAAAAAACAGGATCTTTATATCAATTAATGAAGCAAAAACCATTCATTTCAGTCCTCTGTACAGGCACTACGGGAGGCACAGTAGCAGGTAAGACACCAGGTCTGTTCCTGAGAAGCTTACAAACTTCCTGCAAAGACCAATGTGCAAAGTTCAAACAAATAGTGAACCAAATAGTCAATGATGAATGCCAACTTGCTGCCTCAGCACCTTCTACCTTGTTGTTAGTTCTTATTTTGAAGGGGATGGTTGGTGGTTAGATTCCCTGTGTAGAAGGTAAAAGGATAAAAGATAAGAAATCATTCTCCCTATGAAATGGTAGAGAGGGAAGTCCTGCCCGTCAAAGTATGAGTTAATACCTGTATCTTCCCTCTGCAGTTAAAATATGGATTCTTCTGAGCCTCAAAGTGTTGGATGTCCATTTATAAATCATTCTCCTTCTGCTACAGTGTTCACTGATAACCTTCCTATGTTTATATCTAACCAAATGGTGATTTCATCAGGGCACAATCTAGTCATCATGATATTATTTTAATACACAGTGTAGCATTTTGACTTAGTGATGAGAAAAGGAACATTTCACTTTTTGGCCGTTTGTATTTTCAGACACACCTGTGCTACAGTCAATAACTGTGTCCATTTACTGTAGATGTTTTGGGAAACAAAATTAGGCTTGTTTTGTTTTCCCACTTGTACTGTCTTTTCCTTGTGGTGGTTTATGTAGCATCAACACTGAAAATCATTTACATGAAACCTCAAAACTAGAAACTGTCTTGCAAGTAGCATTTAACCCAGCCAGCACATATGTATAATTATTTATATTTGGTGGGAAAAAGACGAAGACAATTTCATTCATTTTACTATCTCTCTACTTCAGGGAATGGGAGGGGCCAGGGATGATAATGAGGATGATCACAACAACAACAAGGAATGCAGATGAGATTTTATAGAGCACTTTAAGATTTCCAAAGGACTTTATACACATTACCTCACTGCTGCTTCAAAAAACTTCACAAGGCAAACCATATGTTATACATGGGCTAACTGAGACTCAGAGAGCATAAGTAATTCACCCATGGTCATGCATCTAGTAAATGGCAAAGGAAAGAAGCTTCCTTTTTATTTATTTATTTATTTTTATTTTTTTAGTGAGGCAATTGGGGTTAAGTGACTTGCCCAGGGTCACACAGCTAGTAAGTGTTAAGTGTCTGAGGCCGGATTTGAACTCAGGTACTCCTGACTCCAGGGCCGGCACTCTATCCACTGCGCCACCTAGCTGCCCAGCTTCCTTTTTATTTTTAATTGAAATCTCTTTTTTAAAACTTAGTACTTACCAATAAGACCAAACTCTAGGAATTTCTCTTGAGGCTAATGCAGATGTGGCAATATTTCAGCACTATATCACTGTCTTAAATGAGCTGATGTTTCTGCCTCATTGTTCTCTCCTTTGTACTGGCACCCCCATGCTAGATAATTCTTCTAGCAAGGCTCAACTCATAACTTGTCAAGTTTGAATTGTTTATTGGCGTGTCAAAAACCTTATTTTTCTCTTGAATAATTTGGCAAAGAAACTTCAATTGAGATTAGAATTTGATGGTATCAAATATAAGATTCAAATGTTATTCAAAAACTCTGTGGCTCAAACGACGAGTTCAGAAATATGTTTGCCTGATTGCACTTGTATAACCTACCATCTCAGGGAGGGGAGAGAGGAATGAGGGATGAATGGAATTTGGAATTCAAACTTTAAAAAAAAATGAATGATTAAAATATTTTTTACATATAATTGGCAGAAAATATTTTTTTTAAAAGATTGAATTTGGTTTGTATGGGGAAGGGTTGTTTATAGTAGTCCTACAACATTAAATCATTAGCTTTTCCTCCTGGAGTTTGACTGTGATGTACTCCAACAGAGGAAGAGATAGAGTCCTGTCTCTAAGAGTAATAGCAGGCCAGAAGCAGACTATGAGGCAACATTTCAACCTCTGAGGCTGCAAACTGAAGGTGAGTTATGCTGCACAGCTGTTACAAAAATTCTACTTGTCACATCTTTGGAGTTTGCCTGGTCATTAGCACAACCACTGAACTCCTGAAGCCGCCAATACACTCATAGGCTTGATTAATATTGCTTTTGACATTGGCAGCTGTGCTGATTATTGGGAAAAGTTGCAGCATCTTCTATAAAGGAGCTGGAGGTCGTCTCCTATGGGTTTTTTTCAGACTTAATTTCCGATGCTTATAAGAAATTCCTGGACTTTTCAGAGTCAAAAGAGAACACAAAATGGCATTCCTGGGATGGTTCTTGGCTCTCCCAATTGGGCTCTGCTCCATCCTTTCTAATCATCATGTGTATGTTTTCATTCCTACCTGATGTGGCCAAGAATCAAATTAAATTGTGCTGACTATCAGGTATATAGTGTAATGATTGGAATGACGCCACCTACTGGAGACTTGCTGTGGAGAGCTCCACCATGAGGAAAATGCCTCAGAGGCATTGTGGCTTTTCCTTGGCGTCAGGAAATGACGCTTGCTCATGGGTGCTGTCTATCAAGTCTACCAGCCAATCAACTGGAGGAGCCTCCTATGGTCTGGGAGGAGACAGGAAGGAGGAAAGGGAGCCTGCGCAGAGAGCGCGGGCCTTTTTGGCTTCCGGATTTGATGGTGGTGGCGGCAGAGGACTTCACAGGAGATTTGAGGAAAGATAGGAATGCCAGACTGTTAGAATTCTGTTCTCAATCTTTTTCTTTCTATTTTCCAATAAACCCTTAAAAACCTAAACTCGTTTTATCAGTGATTTTTAGTCAGTTTCCCCCAAACTGGGGGAACACATTAGAATCCACATTTAGAATCTTAAATTACACAATAGGCAATGAGAATGATAGCCTGGCCTTTGTATTGCTCAAGGTTAAATCCTAACAGCAGCTGACACTTTGCAATGTTAGTACTGGGCTAACAAAAAATAAAGTAGATGGAGGTGACTAAGCCAACCCTACGTAATTGACTTTTCCAAGTAGGTGCTTGACCTTTTCCTTGGTCTGATACCTGCCTGACCTGGACAATATAAACATTATGTCTAAAGGCCATAGTTGGGGTTAAATTTTAGCCCTGTCATTGTTAGAAGAGCACACACTGTACTCATCAACTCATATATCAATAACCTTTGTGTTGGGTCAGGTATGAGATCATAGAGAATTATGACCCATGCATGATGTTGGAGGTAGGAAGCAACCCAGGAAATTGACATTTTAGTGTGATTTGTGGATGACTAAGGTCCCACAGGTCAAATGTCATGGGGAAATTCTCATTGGAAAAAGTGAGAGGTTTGTTTTAAAGGCAGTGTGATCAATAGGCCTCTGGGAGGACAAAAATTTAATTACATTTGAATTGCATGCAAAAGTACTGTTGAGCATTTTTTAAAGTGGACCTGAATTTCTGATCTGGTGTTATATCTTCATGGGCATCTAGGTGGTATAATGGATATTATCCAGGCTTAGAATCAGGAAGACTAGTCTTCCTGAGTTCAAATATGCCCTCAGACACTTCCTAGCTATGTGACCCTGGGCAAGTCACTTAACCATGTTTGCCTCAGTTTACTCATCAATTAAATTATCTGGAGAAGAAAATGGCAAAACACTCCACAATCTCTGCCAAGAAAACCTTAAATGCGGTCACGAAGAGTCAGACAGGACTAAAAATTGACTTAATAACAGTAACAATAATATCCTCTTCACCTTTTACTCTTCTCCAGCAATAGAAAAGTTGAGGCATTATTATCCTTTAATATTTTTCATTACTATGCTGTTCTATGTATATATTCAAGGCTTGATGGGGATGGCCAACTCAGAAGGCTTGGCACATGCTCCCCATGATTACACTGAAACATCATGACCAACCAGGGATGAAAAATAAAAGTAGCTACAATAAAAATACTAAGTGTTAGAGAATTAGGGTGCATCATACAAATAGTGAGCTCCCTGGTAGTCTTTGCATCTTGGCTTCCTAGTCTTAAACAGGATCTCCTACACTTCAACCACTACCCCACAATTAATATTTCTGCTTATTGCAGATCTTGAATCCTGGTAGTTCAGAGGCAACCTGTTAGCTGTCCAGGGTGGCTTATCTGTTCATATACTTACTTTCTTCCAACAGCCTCCCCTTCTTAACCCCAAGCAGGGAAAGCTCTTTCCCCCATGTAGGGCTTCTCTTATTCACTGATCAGTTTTGCCCTCATTCACACAAGATATAACAGTATAGTTTAACCCCCAAAATAGACTGATTATAATTGCAAAGGGCAGAGCTGCTTGCTCCACTTAAAGCCCCATATCGGGGAGGGGGGGCACGGTCCAGAGATACAGTTTCATGATTTGCCTCCCAACATCATGCATGGCTCACCATCCTCTGTGATCCCAGACCTGCCCCAACACAAAGGTTACTGACATGTGAGCTGATGAGAATAGTATGTGCTCTGCTAACAATGATTGGTCTATGGTCTGGCAGCTTAATGTTTATATTGCCCAGGTCAGGCAAGCATCTAACCAAGAGATAGGCAAAGCATCTCTTTTGGAGACCATGGAATTGTGACACCAGTTGCCTCGAACTTTGAGGAAGTGGAAAACCTACAAGACGTGTCCCAGAATTCTGAAGACTACAAGCTTAGGAATCTCTGAAATATTACAGACCTGTTGCTTAATGATTCCCAGAACTTACCAGAGGACCTCCTAAGGTTCTTTACCCTGTTCAAGATGTTTACAGACTTTTACCTCAGAGATTCCCCATGGATCAGGAAAAAAGATCTTCATGATGTCCACTGGAATACTAAATACTTGCTGGGTGCCAACCCTTTTCCTCACTGAGAATTTGGCTATTAATAAACTGTTTTAAGGAGTTCAAGAAGATGTTACATGTGCTCATTTGTACACATGCTCAAGACACACACATAAGATTTTCAATTGGCAGAGTGACTCTTAGTTAATTAGAAAATGAAAATAGAAACAGAAGCCAATTTTGGCAAGAAATAATCCATGAGCTGGCCTTCCTGACACTATAGGGAAGAAGTCAGCAAGATCCCCAGAGAACCAGAAATTTCTTAGAGATGATGTTATCTGCAAAAGTGCCATAAAAGTCATCCTCTTAGGGGCCATATGGCCCTACACATATTGATCTTGTAAGTGTACTGGTAGAGAAAAGAGGTAACACGTGTTCAAGATGGACCTTGGTTGTTAATATTGTTGTTGTTCAGTCATTTGTTATGCCCCACTGTTCATGAGCACATTTAGAGTTTTCTTGGCAAAGGTACTGGAGTGGTTTGCCATTTCCTCCTCCAGCTTATTTTACATATGAGAAAATCGAGGCAAACAGGGTTAAGTGACTTGGCCAGGGTCACACAGCTAATAAGTATCTGAGGTCAGATTTGAACTCAGGAAGATGTCTTTCTGACTCCAGGCTCCACACTCTATATTCTGTGCCACCTAGCTTCCCTCCACCTAGCTGTCCTGGAGATAGACCTATTTTACAGTCAAAGCTGCATTGAATCCTGGGAAGCAGCATTCCAAGGGGAATAATTATTCCAGCACTATACACACAAACCATAAGAAAGAAAAGTTCTTGTATACCATCTGCAAGCTAAATCAATGGCAGGCATGCTGTGCATCAACTCCATTATCACCTACATTCCTAGTTATCACAATCTCTGGGGAAATACACTGTCATGGAGAGCCATATTTGGACGTTTATTGGATGAATCACTCTGAAAAGCCCTTCCACAAGACCACAAACTTTCCTCTAAAACTTTAACCATGTGTGATATTGTCAATATGGATACGCCTTCTCACTGGTACAGATTTCAACCCATCTATGACTTATTAGATGGTCTTTTAGTATTGCCATAGTAGAGAAATTCATCACTCAGAAGCCCTAATGGTGATGAGTGTCTGAAAACTTATATAGGCTTGTCTTCAAAGAACACACACTCATTTGTCATTTAGCTACAACTTGACAGCTGCAAAAGCTCAACCAGAGCCTTCCTACTAACTGCAAGTGTGAGACATTCATCACAGGTCCAGTTCTACACCCAAAATAGCTCACATTTATATATCAATTGAAGTTTCGCAAAGTGCCTCACAATTATTATCTCATTTCATCATATCAACTATGCATAGTAGGGCCTACATTATTCCCATCTTACCAATGAGGTAACTGAGGCTGAGGGAATTAACTTGCCCAGGGTCAGTCAGTTACTAAGTGTCTGAGGAGGAATTCAAACACTGGTCTTTATTACTCTAAATCTAGCACTCTAAGAACAATACTTCACTGCCTCTCAATGTTAAGTGTGCACAATACCCACACCCTAGGGTAGGTTGTTCACCCATATCACCTCCAACTTGAGTGTCTAGCTAATCTCACTTTCTCATCTGCTCTATTAGTGGATTTTCAGCACAAAGAATCACCATCATTTAGAGAGAATTAAGTTCAAATATGGCCTAAGATACTTATTGTGTGACCTTGGTCAAATTACTTAACTTCTTTCTGCCTCAGTTTCCTTAACTGTAGAATAGAGATAATGGTACCTACCCCACAGGGCTGTTATGAGGCAGTTGGTGGACTGATAGAGGTACAAGTTCAAGAAGAAGACATATGAACCATCATCCAATATATATACTCTGGAATTGTTCAATGCTATCCTACCAATATACTACTTCAAGGTCTGAGGAGGCATTTTGTGGATTGAAATAAATGACCCAATGGCAATAGCTGAGTGAGAATAAAAACTTCCCCATATGACCACAATGGCAAATCAGTATGAGGCAAAATTAAGGGACACTGGCAGGCAGAAGGAAAAGACTGAAGTTTGATCAAGACAGATTAAGTCATATGGTCAAATCCATGAATTTTTTCTTGCTAACATTATACATAAATCCCAAGAATCTGAATCCCTGCCTAGCAAGTAGTCTTCCTACTTCTCAGTCTTAAATATCAGTGATCTATAGACATATTTCTACCATCCTAGCCTGGCTTTTTGATTCACATTTGATTTCCCCAACTCAGACTCTGCCACCCTAGCCCCAAGCATGGAATAAGTCTTCCCTATGTGATGATTAAAAAGCTAAAGAGACATAATCTCTGTATAATTTAACCATTTTATTAATAATCCAGCAGGTTATTAATAAAATGATGCTCATTTGACTATCTCTCTTAAACCAAAGATAATCAAGGCAGTGGGGCTCATAGTTTATATACCCTTCTAAATAGTAATTGGTCAAGGAAACTGAGAGTGACCCTTATTTCTACTCAGACCATCACCAGCTATATCAGATCACTCCCAGTCTTGAGCTATCTGAACAAAAGGATCTGTCTCCACCTAAGCTTGAGTAGAACACAATGGACTTCCTGGTCTTAGGTTAAATTCCTTGAAAGATTAGGTGGGATCTGACCAAAATCCAGGAGACTCAGTGTGATCTCATTATTAGCCATGTCCTAAAAGGAAAACTGGACTTTGAAAAAAAGGGGAAGGGGCTCTGATGTTGTTTATTAATAATCAGTTATTGGGGGCAATTAGGTGGCACAGTGGATAAAGCACTGGCCCTGGATTCAGGAGGACCTGAGTTCAAATCCGGCCTTAGACACTTGACACTTACTAGCTGTGTGACCCTGGGCAAGTCACTTAACCCCCATTGCCCTGCAAAAAGAAAAAAAGAAAAAGAAAAAAATAATCAGTTATCACACCCACATGGAGATTTTCCTAGGCATTGGTATATTAGATCTGTTTCAGGGAATATACACTCTATTATAATAACACTATGCTTTATAGTCCATTGTTATTATTGTTGAGTCATTTTTCAATCATGTCTGACTCTTGATTTCACCATCTGGGGCTTTCTTGTCCAAGATGCTAAAATGGTTTGTCATTTCCTTCTCCAGCTCATTTTTACAGATGAGGAAATGAGGCAAACAGGGTTAAATTAATTGCCCAAGGTCACATTGCTAGTAAGTGTCTGAGGATAGATATAAATTTATTAAAAGGAGTCTTCCTGACTCCAAGCCCATCACAATATCCACTGTATCACCTAGCTGCCCATTATAACCCATAGTCTCTCTTTAATATCTTCTACCATTGCTTTGTCCAACCAGCCTTTTCTATTTCCTTTCAAAATACACCTACATCCTTTGCCTTTCAGCCACCTGTAGCCTAGGCCTAATCTCTCTCCAAAATCCTGTCTTTAACACTTATTTTCCCTAATCTATTGCCTTCTTCAATCTTCTGCATACCTCTTCTGTCTCTACCTAGCTTCTCTCTTTTCCTTCTCTGCTTAGATCAATAGTCTCCCCTCTGCAAAGAGAATTAGTAGGAATTTATTACTGACTAAATCATTCAACATTTGACAAACCCCCAAGTTTAGATGCATCCCATCCTGGCTTAAAACTAGAAATTGCCTTCAAGTAATTTAATGTCAAACTCAACAGCAGCCAAGGTTTCTGAATAGATAAATGTATAATTGCCCTTGGTGATCCTAATAAAGGCATACATAAATATGTGGTTGGACATAATACCATTATTGCACATGTAAAACTATCTTGCCCATTAATAATGATTGATTGTCTGAATCTGTTGCATATGTCAAAATCAATAAGCCGAGTATATTTCATTCTGAGCACAGCAATAGACAAGGGATTTATTTTGAAACATTTTATACTATGCAATCAGGAAGTGATTAAAGGATTTGAAAAAAAACTATACCTAATAGCTAACTGCAAAGAAAGAAAAAGAAGAACATATTTTGTGAATCTTAGCATCTAGCAGATTTTCTAATAATAATGTTTCTTAGCAGGATTAGCCAAAGGCAAAATTGTAAAATAAACAGAGTTTGGCTTAAAGACAGTTTCCTCTCTTGAACTATTTTCCCCTTTCCACTGGGTCCCCTGCTTCCCTTAGGAATTCAGTGGCTCAGTTTTCTTCAAATTTCCCAGTATTTAAACCTGCTCTCTATAAAGGATGATGATGATGATAATATCAATAACAGCAGGTCACATTTGTATAACACTTTCAGTTTCATAAAGCATTTTACTTACAACAACTCTTAGAGGTAGGGAATGGAACTATTAGTATCCCCATTTTGTAGTTGAGAAAACTGAATGTGAAAATTGAATTGACTTGCTGAACTACACACTGGTACTAAGTGTAAAAAGGGGATTTTTACCCAAATTTCTCCTTGTTCCACATCTAGCTCTACGTCACATTGTGTCTCCAGAGCCAGCATAATGATTCTTCCACATCATGGCTCCCCTAATCTTCAAGGACTATACATTTCTCCCTGGTTATCTTCCCCCCCCCCCAGGCTAAAGATTCTAACTTCCTTCAAGTAGTTCTCATACAATATCTTACCATTTTCTGAAAGTATTTTGGGTTGTTAATGTTCTTCCTAAAATGTGGTTTCTAGAGCTAGATCAAATACTTTGAATTTGGTCTGCCCAAAGAGGTTCAAATAGAGAGGGTAGCAATCACTAGTCATCATGACTTTTGTCCTGCCACTGAACTCCAGTGACTGGAGGAGAAAGTGATGCTGATGACTATGCAGTTCTGCCTTACTTAAATCCAATTCACTTCCAAGTCAAGACATTACCCTCTGACATCACTTAACAAATAATAACAAGTAGATGGGACAATTACTCTCCTAGTTCTGGACACGATACCTCTCTTAATGAGAGTTTAATGACTAATATGTTTTATTGTGGAGGGAGGAGTCAGACAAAGTATTTACCACCTACTGGCCCCTGAACAAGGTGTAAATTCATTTCTACAGTGTGAATTCCCCCAATACTAGGTCTTCATTTACCTTCACTTTGTCTCTTCCTCAAGTCCCCATCTCACCACTCATTAGCTGTTAGTATGCTAATGTGTCACCAAGTATAATAAACTATCACACATTTAATCTGGATGTTAGACTTGGCCTTTAAACACAAAGACTTGACCTAAGAGGGAGAAATTCCAAAAGAAGGTGTTCCTGTGGGAGAAGCCAGAATGAGCAGAGAAGTCCTCAGAATAGGATAAGAAAACTCAGAAAAAGAGAGATGAGCTCCCCAGGATCTGGAGATTATCAGGAAACTGAGATATAGGAAAAGGAATCTAGACTGTCTGAGATGAAAAAAAGAAGCCCCCAGAGAGATTGTTGGACTGCATAAGGACATTAAGAGAGTGCCATATATTCTCTCAGCCTCTAAAGCAAATATTCTTACCTTGGTATCCATGAACTTGATGGTTTTTTAAATATCTCTAAAGCTCTATTTCTGTGTAACTAATATTTCAATAGAATTTATAATCCTATATGTTTTATTTTATTCATTTGGAAACCTTATTTTGAGAAGAGGTCCAAAGATTTCACCAAAGGGGTGTATGACACAAAAAGAGTTAAGGCTTTAAAGGAAAGGAAACTAGCTACATGCACTCGTGAATAAATTCCTTGATGCCCTCCAGAAAGGGGAGGAAATTTTTCCTCACTGTTCAAGAACTTCTGTATGAATCCATCTTGAATAAAATAAAAATTATGTTGTTAATTTGAACACTTGTATGCAATATGGGAACCCTTTTCAGGGAGGGAAAAATTAGTCATATTCTCATACTACCAAGAAAAACTTCTGGTGGATTCAGAAGTCAAAGAGATTTTATTAAAGAATCTGAAAATCATTCCTATGTCCAGTGTCAGAGGCCCTAAGTGGTAAATGTTACCTGTCTTACCCCCCTTCAAGAGGCATTTGCATTTTAATGGAATACATAAAGAATAATTTCCCAGCTGTGGGAATCAGCCAATTGGTAAAAGAGCCAAGAGGAAAGGGGGGGGTGCTTGGGTAGCCCCAAATAACCATATTTAGGCAACCACCTTCATGACCCACTCATAAGTGACAGCCTTTGTTTCTGAGGTTCAGCTTCCAAAGGCAAGCTTCCTCTTTCCTCATGTTGGTATCCCCAGGAAATTATGGCTTTTGGTATCAATGGAGAAACATTTAAAGTGTCTCATACAGTTTCTCAAAGAGCACATATACCCATAGATGGTAGGAACTTTATTGTATTCACCAAGTACTCAAAGTTCTTAATATGAAATGAAGTTAGAAAAGTGTAATGTTGTGAGATGCTGGTTAATGGAGCAAAATGTGAACAGGTGAATTAAAACAAGAGATTTAATGTCATATCATAAGAGCCTCCTAGGTTTTTGTAGTCAGAAAAAATGCTTGGCAGAATCCATTTGAAGCTCGACTGAATAAAACTTGACTTGAAACAAATTCCAAGACATTTGTAGCCTTCAAAATATGGACAAGAGTTGCTATCTTTAATAAGCAACATATGACCAGTGGTTTGCTGGTAAATGTTTAACAACCAGCTCTCCAGAAGGAAATGTGTGTGTGTGCGTGTGTGTGTGTATACACATATATACACATATACATTTATATGCACACAAAAATACATTTTTAAGTTCAATCTGCATTATTAACATTTTCTCCACCATTTCTTAAGTGTAGATAATCAATAAAACAAAAATCAAGCCCCAATTTGAGGCATTTGCCAATTTCCAAGGCATAAGTGCTCACAGTAGAAATTTAATCATCAGCTCTCTAAGCCAATGTGAACTGGCTGTGGCATACAACTGGGTATAATCCATCCCTAACAATTATACTTGTTCCCTATGTGGCAACTTTCATTTGTTTGTTTGGTTTTTTGTGGGGCAATGTGGGTTAAGTGACTTGCCAAGGTCACACAGTTAGTAAGTATCAAATGTCTGAGGCCAAATTTGAACTCAAGTCCTGCTGAATCCAGTGCCAGTAATTCATCCACTGCACACCTAGCTGACCCCTATGTGGCAACTTTCAAATGTCAATATGAAAGCTCTTACTAGCAGCTGTTTTCAACATATATTAATACTTCTCTCATTTGGACTTCACTTGTAGAGTCTTAATATTCAAGCTGAGAAGCCAGCAGTTCTTAGTGCTATTTAAATGGAAAATGTTAATCAAAGGTTATACTGTGGGACAGTAAAGCTGATATAATAGTGATAGAGAATGTCAGCGATCTGGATATCTGCTGGAGGCCTTGCTCTTATTAAAACAGAGTGTCTGATAAATTCATTACTGACCATAAAGAAAAAAAATGTTTATCAAAATGGAAAAGGTAAGAATTGGGGTGGGGAGGGGCAGGGAAGAGAGAGAGAGTCAATGTACAGTTTGTGATGGGTAAGGAGAATGATGGGCATCATGTGTTATCCTAGACTTGGGGAGAGTAAATTTAAGATAATTTAGACAAATGAGTTAGGAACTCTAGTCCACTGTTGCTTTTGCTCTCTACTCTAAAGTAGACCACAGACTCTATGCTTAAAAGGAGTTTAAGCCACATGATCTAATGAGATTACCAAGTGAAATAGTATGGAGGGAGAAGAGAAAGGGGCTTAGAAGAGGGCCATCAGCGGGGCAGCTAGGTGGCACAATGGATAGGAGTACTGGCCCTGGATTCAGAAGGGACCTGTGTTCAAATCTTGACTCAAACACTTGACATTTAGTAGTTGTGTGACCCTGGGCAAGTCACTTAACCCTCATTGCCCTGCAAAACAAACAGACAAACAAACACAAAAAATGAAAAAAAAATAGGGCCTTCAGGGAGAAAAGTTGTACTCAACAAAATTATGAAAAATGAATTTTGAAATTTGTCTTTATATGTTATAGAAAAAATAAAATAACATTTTAGACACATACAAACTAAAAAAGATGTCTATGGGACATTCAGTTTGATATGTCAGTAGAAGATATGAGACTGAAATCAAGAAAGAGATTAGGATTGATATGTATATATGAGAATCATATAAATGGAGAAGATAATTGAATTCAAATGAACTGATGAGATCATCAAATTAAATAGTATAGAGGGAGAAGAGACAGGGCACAGGACTTTAGAGGCCTTGGAGGACACCCACGGTTAAAGGGCCTCTGACTAGATTAGGCTCCATCAAAGGAGATATTTAGTCCAAAATAAATGAATCTCTCAAAAATGAAATTCTGAATACCTAAAAATAAATTAGTTAAGTGATGAAGAAAATGAGAGCTATCTAAAAAGACCAGTGTGACTGCACAATGAATACATCAAATAATTTGGCTTTCTTAAAGAATATGTACAGCAGATAGAAAGCAAGGATGAGTATTTGTAGGTGAATATAAAAGAGTAGCCTAGTGCTTTAAGAGGTTGTCAAAAATGTATTTATAGTTCTTAATATTCTGGACTAAAGCCTGGAATGAGCTCAGGCTGGAGATGAATGCAAAGAACTTAAAAAAGTCTTTTTTTAAGGGCTATGTTGATGAAAAGAGACCAACTAGAGATATGACTGTTGCTTGGGGTGAAAAGCTCATGGAAATAGGTAAAAAGAAAGTCAGACTACCTTGGACTCATAATTTAGAGCTGAAAAGGACATGAGAGGCAATCTAACATAATTTCTATCTTTACAGATGAGGAACTAAGGCCTAGAAAATGAAACAACTTGCCCAAGGTCATAGAGGTAAAAACACAAGAGATGCAGGATTCAATCCCAAGTCTAGTACCCTTTTCACTTCACTCTTTCTTTACCAAGAAAATGGCTTTAAGACTAAGGTAGGGTGCAAAGGGCGGATAAAGAACAACCCACTTAACTGAGAATTCAACCAAAACATACATGAGAAGATGATGAAAGAATTTGTTGTTCTGTCATTTCAGTTCTGTCCAACTTCATGGCCCCATTGGGGTTTTCTGGGCAAAAGATACTGGAGTGGGTTGTCATTTCCTCTCCAACTAATTTTTACAGATAAGGAAACTAAGGCAAACAGGGTTAAGGGACTTGCCCAGGATCACAGCTAGTGAGTGTCTGAGACTGGATTTGAACTCAGATCTTCCTGATTCTTGTCACTTTATGCCTAGCACCACTTAGCAGCACCAATAAGAGGATACCTCCTTGCTTTCAATGAATTTTGTCAACAGATTGGATGAATCTGGTTTAGACCCAGATTAACTGAAAAATGTACAGCTATGTTGCAAGAGCTTCTGAAAATAGCTGCAAGAACTGATTGCTTTTTTGAAAAAAAATATTAAATAACAAAAACAACTTTTTAAGTGTTTCCAAAGATAGAATTTAGATTTGCTGTAAGACCATGATGGCTTCATGATCTCAATGTTAATATTTCCTTCCTGTGGATATTGATATAGATCTCAACCCATCTATACCTTCTTGGTGCATGTTAGTCATGTTTTTCTCTAAATCCATCATGGAGGCTCTACCTAGGGTTCTGGAAACTTTCCTATTGTGGCTCCCACTCATGGTACAGAAAGACGGTTCAAGGGATGCACAAGTCTGCATACAAACCAAGCACAACCATTTCAATCTTTATTTAGATATAGGGATAGGGACTGAACCTATGATTTCAGTTATTATGAGAAAAATGAGTTCAGAAAGTTCCTCTATCAGTTCAAATCAACACCTCTCTAACTGAGAGTCTTAGAGAATCCCCTAGAGCACTAAGAAATTAAGTGGCTTGCCCAGGGTCATGAAGCCAATAGGTGTCCAAGACAGGACTTAATAAATCTACTCACTGTTTGGGTTGGGTTTATTTTGTTCTGCCAAAATAGATAGCATGACTCAGTGTAGCAAATAAGCAAACATGTCTTCTGCAGTTTTTAAAAAATAATAATCTGCTTCAAACATAAATGTGTTGCTTTTTCCAAATGTATGAAAATACTTTTGTGATTGATAAAATGCAAACTCATTTTAAAGTTATTGGCTTCATTTTAGCTTTTTTCATCATATGTTTAGTATTTAACATACACTATACAACTTTTATTTGTGGGAGTCTGAAAATTTGGGGACATTAAAAAATCTTAATACTCAAAAATATTGTGGGACCTTGGCTCTTGGCCTATTAATATTTTGTTAGAAACCAGTGTGGCCAAGCTATCCATTTATTATCCCTCATTCTCTAAAATGGCAGTTTCCTTTTCTGATTATGCATTTTTTCATATCATATCTTTTATACCACTTCCTCTGAAAAAAATCATTGTTGACAATATGTTCTGACCTGCTTATTCACATCGCTGGGTCACAATTTCAGTTTCTCAGAAATCAAGGTGTTTCATGAGTCACAGCCAAATAGTTTCATCAGGAGAATATTAACTACAGTTTGTGTCAGGGCACAGTGGGAAATCATTCAAAATACTATGTAATTTCCTAAAGGCAATGAAGCCCACTCTTCTTCCTATTCATTTACATCATCCATCTACAATGCCTATTTAATATAGATATGTTGATGAACTTATTCAACGGGCTGCCCAAATAACTGCATGTCATAATTTTAGCAATAAGTAGTCTTCACCAACTTTGGCTGTCTAGATTGTTAGGTCTTTTTTGAGGGGTATGAAAGAAACACTGTGTTATTCTGAAGCCTGATGAAATCAGTACAATGTCATCCAAGAGTGTCTGGAGGCTCTCTTTATCAATAAAGGATCTCTCTCCCACTTGGTCTTTGCACAAAATATCCATGTAACATGATTTTGATGAATATATTCCTTCTGCTTCATGTATTATTTGCTATTAATAAATAGGATTATTGAACAAACTGAAATTTATGGTTATTTCTTTTTTTGTTTATTTGGTTTTTTGTTGTTGTATGGGTTTTTTTTGGTGGGGAAATGAGGGTTAAGTGACTTGCCCAGGGCCACACAGCTAGTATAAGTGTCAAGTGTCTGAGGCTGGATTTGAACTCAGGTCCTCCTGAATCCAGGACCTGTGCTTTATCCAGTGCACCACCTAGCTGCCCTTGTGCTTATTTCTAATAAGGAATCTTGTATTTTTTTTACACCTGCATAGGGGTTAAACAATCACTTTGTTATGATATTTATGTAGGACTATCTGGCTCTCCTGAGTCAAAAGCTTATTACATCTAATCAATGAACAATAAGCAGAGCTGGACCTTATATTTTTTGCACTTTTAAGTCAATTGTATGACTGTGAAGATTCTGTGTTCTATAGGAAATTACAAAAGCCCGCCTGTTTCCATCTTATATTTCTATCAAGGGTGTCAATAAACAGCAAAGGACATTCTCCTAAAGAGATGAGATTATAGGAATATGGGCTAGTAAGGGATAGAGGGAAACAAACATTTAAAGTACTACATACACTGTGCTAAGTGCTTTACAAATATTATCTCATTTGATCTTCGTAACAAACCTAGAAGGTAGATGCTATTATGATCTCCATTTTATAGTTAAAACAAACTAGGGCAGACAGAAGTTAAATGATTTGACCAGGGGCACACAGTTAGGAAGTATCTGAGGTCAGATTTGAACTTGGATATTCTGGACACCTGGCTCAGCACTCTATCCTTATGCCATTTATCCAATAGGGTCTTCTAAGTTACCTCATTTTTAAATTATATAATCTATGTTTTGTTTAAAAAATTCTTCTATCTCCCCATGTTTGAGATTCTATGAAAACTAATCCCTTAGCATCCTTTAAATTGTGTTATCTCCAACACAAATTTAATGCATGTACTTGAAAAGGTCCTCTTCCTGAGGGTTGTTTTGTTTGTTTGATTTTTGTTTTGTTTGGTCTCGTTTGGGGTTTTGGGGGGGGCAATGAAGGTTAAGCCACTTGCTCAGGGTCATACAACTAGTGTCAAGTGTCTGAAGCTGGATTTGAACTCGGGTACTCCTGAATCCAAGGACAGTGATTTATCTACTGTGCCACCCAACTGCACTCTCTGAGGTCTTCTTTACTACAATTTCTACTTCCTCCTATAAGGTCCCTTCTAGTACTAAATCCTATGATGTTTTGCTATAGTGAATCAAGTATTGAAGTTATACTGCAGTGTAGTGGTTCTATTGTAATCAATGATAAGGACAGAAATACAGGCAAATCTGTTTTGTTTGCTGTCTATATGTTAACTTCTATCTAGTTGAATTGATAAAAGCTCTTGGGATGACCTAACTTTACTAAGTCTCAGGTACAGTTTTCTACAGGCTCATTTCTTCCTCTGCTGCTTGAGTCATTGTTGCTAATTAATATTCCACCATACTACTTCACATAGTTCAATATTCCAATGGATATGTAATCTTGTAGATATGGCTATTGCCTCTTTTTTCTTTTTATTTATCTTTTTTTGTGGGGCAATGAGGGTTTAAGTGACTTGCCCAGGGTCACAGAGCTAGTAAGTGTCAAGTGTCTGAGGCTGGATTTGAACTCAGGTCCTCCTGAATCCAGGGCAAGTGCTTTATCCACTGTGCCACCTAGCTGCCCATGGCTATTACTTCTCATAGTGAGGATCACCACCTAATCTCTTGTTTGTTCATGTCCTCATGCAATTTCCTAAATGTGGTGTAATCCATTCTCCTCTCATTCAAAATGGTCCAGTGTATTGTATAATTGTTAAGTGTGTACTATGTGCTTGGTGCCATGCTAAGCACTGGGAATAACAAAGATAAATGTGAAATAATTTCTGTCCTCAAGGAGTTTGCCTTTCTTTAAAATCATAAAATTATTTTATTATTTTCCAGTTATGTGTAAAGATAGCTTTCAACATTTGTTTTCATAAGATTTTTAGTTCCAAACTTTTCTCCCTTCCCTCCCTCCTTCCCAAGACAGAAAGCAATCTGATATAGGTTATATACGTACAATCACATTAAACATTTCTGCATTAGTCATGTTCTGAAAGAAGAATCAGAACAAAAGGGGGAAACCTCAAAAAAATAAAGTAGAAACAGTATGATTCAGTCTGCATTCAGAACCTACAGTTCTTTTTTTCTGAATGTGGAGAACGTTTTCCATCATGAGACCTTTTGAATTGTCTTGGATCATCATATTGCTGAGAAAATGATAATCACACAATGTTGCTGTTACTGTGTACAATGTTCTCCTGGTTCTACTCACTTCACTCAGCATCAGTCCACTTAAGTCTTTCCAGGTTTTTCTGAAATCTGCCTGATCATCATTTCTTACAGCACAATAGTACTCCATTATACTCATATACCACAACTTCTTCAGCCATTTCCCAATTGATGGGCATTCTATCAATTTCCAATTCTTTGCCACCACAAAGAGAGTGTCTTTAAATATCCATATACATGGAGGTCCTTTGCCCATTTCCATGATCTCTTTGTGATACAGACCTAACAGTGATATTACTGGGTCAAAGGATATGCACAGTTTCATAGCCGTTTGGGCATAGTTCCAAACTGCTCTCCAGAATGGTTAGGTCAGTTCACAACTCCACCAACAATACATTACTGTTCCAATTTTTCCACAACTCCTCCAAAATTTATTCTTTTCCCTTTTTGTCATATAAGCCAATCCGATAAGTGTGATGTGGTATCTCAGACTTGTTTTAATTTGCATTGCTCTAATCAATATTGATTTAGAGCATTTTTTCATATAGTAATAGAAAGCTTTGATTTCTTCATCTAAAAATTGCCTGCATAAAATGAACATCCCTGAAGAAGTCAGGAAGAGACTAAAATGTTAAGGGACAAGATCTTGAAAAAGTGTCAAAAGCACATAATTGGTTAAAACATAAGACTAATGAAGCCACCACTATGGATTTGGTCTCCAAAAAATCCATTTATCTTTGTTTAATTTCCTGGTTATATTTTGTCATTTTAATTTTCTTTGTCTACATTTGTGCGTGCGTGCGTGCGTGCGTGCATGCGTATGTGTGTGTGTGTTCCTGTTCCTGGCAAGGTGTAGAAAGAAGTTAGTGGGTGGAAAATTATAAATAAATCAGTACAAATATGCAAACTTGTTGCTGCTCTGCACTACCCTCTGACTTCATATATCCTTGTTCTGTGTCTCATCCATTCACAAGCAGACGCTCTGCATTCCAGTATGACAACAGCTATGTTAGCTATAAAGTAAGCCTCACCAGAATACTAACAGGAGAAGGTAAGATGAGGCCACCTTACCTTCTAGGTAACATGAGTATTATTTTTTTTAATATTTATTTCACTAAATATTTCCCAATTACATTTTAAAATTTTAACATTCATTTTTAAAAATTTTAAATTCCAAATTATCTCACTTTCTCCCATTTCTCCTCCTTCCTTGAGAAAGCAAGAAATTTGATATCAATTATACATGTAAAGTCAAAACAGGAATATTATTTACTAACTCATAACCATGACTCTGAAGATGGGAATTTCAGGTCAGGTAAAAGAGGAGGATAGCAACATGACATATAAGTGGAAGCTTGCAGTTTTTCACATGTAATATTCAGGAAGTCATCGGCTCCTTACCTCTTAAATTTCCCCCAGCCCAACTTCTCTATTTGTGTTAAAAGTACAATTTTCTTCCCAATTACCTACATTCTTAACTTCACAGTCATCTTAGACTCCTCCATCTCTCTCATTCTACATATCCAAATAATTGTCATCTGGTTGTGTCTACCTCAAAAATATCTTTCTTATCCATCTCCTCTCCACGTATACTGCCACCATAGTCATTAAGACCCTCACTATCTTTTTACCTGGAGTGTTGTAATAACCTAATAATTCATATCCAGCTTCTCCCTGGTCTATTCTGTCTTTCTAACAATCCTCCTAAGGTATAAATCTAACTTTATTGCTCTCCTACTCAAATACCTTCATTAGCTCCCTGTAGCCTCTAGGATAAAATATAAGGTCCTTATCTTGGAATTCAAGATCCTCCACAAAGTAGCTTCAATCTATCTTTTCTTTTTTTTAATTAATAAAGTATTTTATTTTTTTTTCCGTTACATGTAAAGATAGTTCTCATCTTTTTTTTATACAGGCTTTACAATTTCAGATTTTTATCCCTCCCTCCCCTCCCTTCTCCCTCCCCTCGACAGCAGGTAATCTGATATAGGTTTTATATATATATATATGTATATATATATATGTATGTATATATGTATACACACATACATATATATACATATATGCACATAATAACATTAATCCTATTTCTGCATTAGTCAAGTTATAAGAGAAAAAATAAGAGCACTGATGAAAAACCTCAAAATAGAAAAAAACAACAGCACCAAAAACAAAAGAAATAGTATGGTTCATTCAGCATCTATACTCCGCAGTTTTTTTTTTTCTTGGATTTGGAGATCCTCTTCCATCATGAGTTCCCTGGAACTCTTCTGTACCATTGCATTGGTGGGAAGAATATAGTCCATCACAGTAGATCAACACTCAATGTTGATGATACTGTGTACAATGTTCTTCTGGTTCTGCTCATCTCATTCATCATCAGCTCACGCAAGACCCTCCAGGTTTCTCTGAACTCCTCCTGCTCATCATTTTTTAGAGCACAATAGTACTCCACTGTATTCATATACCACAACTTGTCCAGCCATTCCCCAATTGATGGGCACCCCCTCAAATTCCAATCCCTTGCCACTATGTAAAGAGCAGCTATAAATATTAAATCTATCTTTTCAACCTTATTTCATACAGTTTATTTTCCATCCAAACTGACTACTAGATATTTCCTGAACTCTGCACTCCATATCCTGCCTGTCCATTTACATAAACCATTCTCCATGCATGGAATTCACTTCTTCCTTATTTTTATCTTTCAGATTGATATCTTCCTTCAAGTCTCAGCTCAGACTCTCCTTCTCCATTAAGCTTTGCCTGATCTCCTCAGTTTCTGATTCATTGTCTTGGATTGCAGTTATTTCTGTACATGGTGGTCCCCCCTTCCCAGAAGAATAAAAGCTTCTTGAGTTTACAAAAATTTGTTGAACTACCAAAACTTGAAAAATAGAAGTGGCAGCATTCTCTCTAGGTTGGTTAGTTATGATTCTTATTGTCTATGAAGATTATATGTATGTAGTGCTTTGGGGGCACAATCAATAAGCATTTATTATTTCCTATGTAACATGAACGATGTTAAGTACTAAGTCTAGAAAAGCAAAGCAGTCTCTGCTTTCAAGGAACTTACACTCTGACAGTTGAAACAATATGTTCATTTATCAGGTAAGTATATAGTAAGCATTTGCAGGTAAGAAAGATTTCCTGCAAAGTCAGCACTTTAACTTATTCTATTTCTTTTTTCTTTTTTTTTTTGCAGGGCAATGGTAAGTGTCAAGTGTCCGAGGCCGGATTTGAACTCAGGTACTCCTGAATACAGGGCTGGTGCTTTATCCACTGCGACACCTAGCTGCCCCCACTTTAGCTTATTCTAAAAGTAGATATAGCATTCTAAAAGATGGCAGTGCAGAGGGAGAGCATTCTAGAAATGGGGATAGAAGATGGAGAGTCACTTGTAAGAAAGTAACAATATTTCAATTGATATTATTGGTTGTATTTACAGATACAGTGGTAACTCAGTACTTATCTTTAATTGGTTGCAGAAGTAATGAGTGGAGAAAATGAGTGCCAAACAATTTTTTCCCATAAAGAGATTAATGTAAATTGAAATAGTCTGTTTCTGAACTCCAAAAATTTTACATTTTACTTGGCAATTTATAAATTGACGGGTTGTTTTTTGATACAAAACCTTAAGATTAGACAGACATAAATAAAAAACAATAATTAGATAAAATAAAATAAAATTTAACTTTATTTGTCTCAATTGAAGACCTGTTGGGAAATAAAACCCTCAGCCTGTACATAGTCCCTATACTCACTCACAAAGGTTTCAGCAGCTTCTTTGTTGGCACAGGCTGCCTCTCCATGCCTCACCATGCCTCACCATGCCTCACCACATTATGAATTTCACTTCTCTCTTTAAATTTATCAAACCATCTATGACTGGCTTTTTAAAAGCACTTTATTATTTTCCAGTTACATGTAAGGAAAGTTTTCAACATTTGTTTTCACAGGATTTTTAGTTCCAAATTTTTTCTCCAACCCTCCCTTCTCTCCCTCCTCCCCAAGACAGAAAGCAGTCTGATATAGGTTGTATATGTACAATCAGATTAAATATATTTCTACATTAGTAATCTTGTGAAAGAAGAATCTAAGCACAAGGGGAAAACCTCAAAAAAGAAGTTAAAGAAAGTCCAAAAGTTAAAACAGTATGGTTCGATCTGCATTCATAATTCACATTTATTTTTTCTGGGTGTTGAGAACATTTTCTATCATGAGTACTTTGAAACTGTTTTGGTTCATTGCACTGCTGAGAAGAGCCAAGTCTATCCCCATTGTTCATCACAAAATGCTGCTGTTACTGTGTACAATGTTATCCTGGTTCTGCTCCTATCAGTCAGCATCAGTTCATGTAAGTCCTGCCAGGTTTGATAAACTCCTCATGCTCATCGCTTCTTGCAGCACAATAGTATTCCAATACATTCATATACCACAGCTTGTTTAGCCATTCCCCATTTAATGGGCATTCCTTTGAGTTCTAATTATTTGCCACCACAAAGAGAGGTGCTATAAATATTTTTGTACATGTAGGTCCCTTTCCCTCTTCTATGATCTCTTTGGGATACAGACGTAGCAGTGGTACCACTGGGTCAAAGGGTATGAACAGTCCCATAGCTCTTTGGGAATGGTTCCAAATTGCTCTCCAGAATGGTTGGATCAGTTTACAGCTCCAACAGTACATTAGTGTTCAAATTTTTCCACAGCTTCTCCAACATTTATTATTCTCCTTTTTTGTCATAATAGCCAATATGATAGGTGTGAAGTGGTACCTCAAAATTGTTTTAATTTGCATCTCTCTGAACAATAGTGATTTAGAGCATTTTTTCATATAGCAATAGATAGTTTGACTTCTTCATTAGAAAACTGCCTGTTCATATCCTTTGACCATTTCTCAATTGGGGAATGACTTGGTTTCTTATCAATTTGATTTAATTCCTGATATATGTTATAAATAAGGCCTTTATCAGAAATGCTGGCTTGCAAAATTTGTCTCCCAGTTTTCTGCCTCCCTTCTAATTTTGGCTACATTGCTTCTGTTTGTGCAAAACCTTTTTAATTTAATGTAATCAAAGTCTTCCATTACATAATATTCTCTATTGCTTGTTGGGACAAAAGTTGTTTTCCTCTCTATAAATCTGAGAGGTAAACTATTCCTTCCTCTCCTAATTTATCTATGCTACCACCCTTTATGTCTAAATCATGTATCCATTTTGACCTTATTTTAGTATAAGGTGTAAGATGTTGGTCTATTCCTAGTTTCTGCCATACAATCTTGCAATTTTCCCAGAAGTTTTTGTCAAATACTGAGTTCCTATGCCAGAAGCTGGAGTCTTTGGGTTTATCAAACAGTAGATTACAATAGCCATTTACTACTGTGTCTCCTGTGCCTAACCTATTCCATGGATTCACCACTCTATTTCTTAGCCAGTACCAAATAGTTTTGATGACTGACACTTTATAGTATAGCTTCTAATTTGGTACAGGTAGTCCTCCTTCCTGTGCATTTTTTTTTCATTACTTCCCTTGATATTCTTGACTTTTTGTTTTTCCAGATGAATTTTGTTATTATTTTTCTAGCTCTATAAAATAATGTTTAAGTAATTTGTATGGCACTGAATAAATAAATTAATTTAGGTAGAATTGTCATTTTTATTATATTAGCTCAGCCTATCCATGAGCAATTGATATTTTTCCAATTACATAGATCTGATTTTATTTGTGTGAAAAGTGTTTGTAATTGTGTTCATAGAATTCCTGAGTTTGTCTTGGCAGGTAGACTCCCAAGTATTTTATATTGTCTACCATTATTTTAAATGGAATTTCTCTTTCTATCTCTTGCTGCTGAGCTTTGTTGGTCATTTATAGAAATGCTAATGATTTATGTGGGTTTATTTTATATCCTGCAACTTTGCTAAAGTTGTTCATTGTTTCAAGCAGTTGGTTAGTTGATTCTTTGGGATTCTCTAAGTATACCATCATATCATCTGCAAAGAGTAAAAGTTTTGTTTCCTTCTTGCCTATTCTAATTCCTTTAATTCCTTTTCTTCTCTTATTTCTATAGCTAACATTTCTAGTACAATATTAAATAATAGAGTTGATAATGGACATCCCTGTTTCACCCCTGATCTTATTGGGAATGCCTCTAACTTTTCCCCATTACATATGATGTTTGCTGATGGTTTTAGATAGATATTGCTTATTATTTTAGGGAAAACTCCAGCTATTCTTATGCTCTCTGGTGTTTTTCTTAGGAATGGGTGCTGTATTTTGTCAAAAACCTTTCTCTGTATCTATTGAGACAATCATATGATTTTGGTTAGTTTTGTTATTGATGTGGTTGATTATATCAATCATTTTTCTGATGTTGAACCAGCCTTGCATTCCTGGTATAAATCCCACCTGGTCAAAGTGTATTATCCTGGTGATCACTTGCTGTAATCTCCTTGCTCATATTTTATTTAAGATTTTTTCATCGATATTCATTAAGCAAATTGGTCTGTAATTTTCTTTCTCAGTTTTGGCTCTGCCTGGTTTAGGTATCAACACCATATTTGTGTCATAAAGGGAATTTGGTAGAACTCCTTCTTCACCTATTTTTCCAAATAGTTTGTATAGTTTCAGAATTAGTTATTCTTTAAAGGTTTGGTAGAATTCACTTGTAAACCCATCTGGCCCTGAAGACTTTTTCTTAGGGAGTTCATTAATGGCTTGTTCAATTTCTTTTCTAAAATGGGCTTATTTAGGATTTTATTTCCTGAGAAATTTGTATTTTTGTAAATATTCATCCAATTCATTTAGATTGTCAAATTTATTGGCATACAGTTGGGCAAAATAGCTCCTAATTATTGCTTTAATTTCCACTTCATTGGTGGTGAAATCACCCTTTTCATTTTTGATACTGGTAATTTGGTTTTCTTCTTTCTTTTTTTAAATCAAATTAACCATAGGTTTATCTATTTTATTGATTTTTTCATGAAACTAGCTCTTAGTTTTATTGATTATTTCTATAATTTTCTTGCTTTCAATTTTATTAATTTCTCCTTTGATTTTTAAGATTTCTAATTTAATATTTAGTTGGGGATTTTTAATTTGTTCTTTTTCTAGCTTTTTTAGTTGCATGCCAAATTCATTGAACTCCTCTTTCTCTTTTATTCATGTAAGCATTTAGAGATATAAAATTTCCCCTAAGCACTTCTTTGGCTGCATCCCACAGGTTTGTGTATGTTATCTTATTATTGTCATTCCCTTGGAAAAGGTTATTGATTGTTTCTATGATTTGTTGTTTCACCCACTCATTCTTTAGGATGAGATTGTTTAATTTCCAATTAATTTTCAGTCTACCTTTCGATGGCTCTTTATTAGATGTAATTTTTATTGCCTCATGATCTGAGAAGGATGCATTTACTGTTTCTGCCTTTCTACACTTGACTATGAGGTTTTTGTGCCCTAATATATGGTCTATTTTTGAGTATGTGCCATGTACCACTGAGAAAAAGGCATATTCCTTTCTATCTCCATGCAGTTTTCTCCAGGTATCTATCATATCTAACTTTTTGAACATTCTATTCACCTCTTTAATTTCTTTCTTATTTATTTTGTGGCTAGATTTATCTAATTCTGAGAGTAGAAGGTTCAGTTCAACCACTAGTATAGTTTGGCTGTCTATTTCCTCTTGTAACTCATTTAGCTTCTCCCCTAAGAATCTGGATGCTATACCACTTGATGCATACATGTTTAGTATTGATATTACTGCATTATCTATCATACCTTTTAACAAGATGTAGTTTCCTTCCTTATCTATTTTAATTAGATCTATTTTTGCTTTTGCTTTGTCTGAGATAAGAATTGCTACACCTGCTTTTTTTTTATATCAGCTAAAGCAAAATATATTATGCTCCAACCTTTTACCTCTACTCTGTTTTATCTCTCTGCTTCAAATGTGTTTCTTTTAAACAATATATTTTAGAATTCTTATTTTTAATCTGCTCTACTATTTGCTTCCATTTTATGGGAGAGTTCATCCCATTCACATGCACACTTAAGATTATTAACTGTTTATTTCCCTCCATCCTCTTTTCCCCTTTGTTTGTAGTCTTTTTTCCCTTCTTTCACCCAATTCCTCTTGACCAGTGTTTTGCTTCTGACCACTGCCTTCCTCAATCTGCCCTCCCTTTTATCAGCTGCCCTTCTTTTTCTTGCCCTTTCTCCCCATTCCCACCCCGCTTCTGCCCTCCCTTTTATCAATACCACCCTTTCCCCCTTCCCCTTTTGTTTCCTTAAAAAGTAAGCTAAGTTCCTTTATATGAATTGGAGTATTTTATTCCCTTCCTGAACCAAATATGATGAAAGTAAGGTTGAAACAATGCTCAGCCCTCCCTTCTTTCCTTCTATTTTAATGGGTTCTTTTTGTGCCTCTTCATATGATGTAATTAACCCCATTCCACCTCCCCCTTCCTCTCCTCCCCTCGGTCTTCTTTTATTCTGCCCCTTAAGTTAATTTATATCATCACATCAAAGTTTAATAACAATACCTTAACAGAGATTCACATCCCAAGAGTTAAAAGTATTATCCTCCCTCATAGGGATGCAAGCAGTTTATCATTGAACAACCTTCCCCCCACAACCCCACCCACATACCCCCACCCCATTTTACATTTCTCTTGAGTCATGTATTTGGAGATCACATTTTCTGTTCAGTTCTGGTCTTTTTCTCCAGAATTCTTTGGAAGTCCATGATTTCATTGAATGTCCATCTTTTCCTCTGAAAGAGAATGATCAGTTTTACTGGGTAGTTGATTATGGGTTGTAATCCAAGGTCCTTTGCCTTCCTGAATATCATATTCCAAGCCCTGTGATGCTTTAATGTTGAAGCTGCCAAGTTCTGTGCAACCCTAACTGTGGCTCCATGATATTTAAATGGTTTGTTTCTGGCTGCTTGGAGTATTTTCTCCTTTACCTGATAATTCTGGAGTTTGGCTACAGTATTCCCTAAAGTTTTCCTTTTGGAGTCTTTTTCAGGAGGTGATTGGTAGATTCTTTCAATGGTTATTTTATCCTCTGATTCTACATTTTCAGGGAAGTTCTCCTTGATAATTTCCTGGAATATGGTGTCTAAACCCTTTTCTTGATTATGGCTTCCAAGTAGTCCAATAATTCTCAGATTCTCTCTCCTGGATCTATTTTCCAGGTCAGTTGTTTTTCCAATGAGGTATTTCACATTTTCTTCTATCTTTTCAGTCTTTTGATTCTGCTCAACACATTCTTGGTGTCTCATGGAGTTAGTAGCTTCCATCTGCCCAATTTTAATTTTTAAGTCATTATTTTCCTCAGTAATCTTTTGCACCTCTTTTTCCATTTGGCCAATTTTTTTCTCCCTTTTGGCTAATTTTTTTTCCATTTGGTTATTTTTTTTTCTCTCATTTGGCCAATTGTATTTTTTAAGGAATTGTTTGCCTCAGTCAATTTTTGTGATTCTTTTTTGCAGTGTAACTCTCATTTCTCTCATTTCTTTTTCCATTTTTTCTTCTACCTCTCTTATTTGGTTTTTAAAAGCCTTTTTGAGCTCTTCAAATAAGGCTTTTTGGTCTTGAGACAAGATCATCTTCCTACTTGAGTCTTCACTTGTACCATTTTGACAAACTTATCTGAGTTTGAGTTTTGGTCTTCCCTTTCACCATAGAAGCTGTCAATGGTAAGGGTCCTTTTTTGTTTCTTGTTCATCTTGTACTTATTTTTAAACTTATAAAGTTGAAGTCTGCTCCTGGGGCACAGGGTCCACTGTTGCAAGCTTCTTACTGCTCTCAGCTGCACCACTCTCAACTGCCCCACTTTCAGCTGCCAAACTATCAGCTGTGTTGAGTTGCAGCAGTGTCAGGCTGCCCACTGAGCCAATCTATGCTGAGCCAAGCTGCCCATTGAGCCAAGCTGTGCTGAACTCAGCTGCCAATTGAGCTGAGTAGTGCTGAGCTACCTTCCCCTTTCACCCAGGTGAGACAGACCTTTCCTGAAGTCTTCTAAATTATTTCTAGTAGGAGGATTGTGTAGGTTCTGTAGTTCCAGAATCTGATGAGAGGCTTGATTTAATGTTATTTTTGAGGGAAATACAGAAAAACTCAGGCAACTTCCTAGCTTCTTTCCACTATCTTCAAGAAACCAGCCTTTGACTGGCTTTTTTTTATTTTAATTTTTTATTTTTAGTGAGGCAGTTGGGGTTAAGTGACTTGCCCATTGTCACACAGCTACTAAGTGTTAAGTGTCTGAGGCCAGATTTGAACTCAGTTACTCCTGACTCCAGGGCTGGTGCTCTATCCACTGCACCACCTAGCTGCCCCTTTGACTGGCTTTTAACACTTTACTGATCTCACCACTTTTTCCAGGCTTTTCTTTTAGTAACTTTGGAGAGAGCAGTTTCGGTTTTTTGTTTTGTTTTGTTTTTTATTTTTGTTTGTTTGCAGGGCAATGAGGGTTAAATGACTTGCCCAGGATCATATGGCTAGTAAGTGTCAAGTGTCTGAGGCTGGATTTGAACTCATGTCCTCCTGAATCCAAGGCTGGTACATTATCCACTGTGCCACCTAGCTGCCTCAGGCTTTTGTTTTAATAGATCATCATGCAATTATTTTGCTTTCTCACAAATTATTGCCTTAGAAATACTGTCACTCACTGTTTTTCATTAAATCAAATGCGCAACAATTTCTCCACTTCTTTCAATGTCTGTGTCTTTGCTTAGTCATAGCCTTCACACCTCTAGCAACAATTGGCTCTTTTAATAACTTCTTTATTTTTCACTATCTTAGAGATAGTTATCCTAGGCCTTTTGTATTCAGCATGGAGATCAGACATGCAGCTACCATGTTCATATTTTGCTATTATCTCTTTTTTCTGTTCTATCATGGTTCTCACAAATGTTTCACTAACCCTCAAATCTATAATGACTTGTAGTAATTAAAAATAATAAGCTTGAAATGAAAAAGGCACATGAAAGTACTTGGCAAAATATGTGGGGTTCTGAACTGAGTGAGCTACTGTAAGACTAATGTTTCAGTCTTTGTTTTATCCAGAGAGACGGGATACAGGGCAGAGTCTTGAATCATACAGGTTTTAGCAAGTCTGATGAGTGCTGAGCATCAAGTGCTGAAGCATTTTTTTCTTGTTGAAAAGCATCAAATACTGGATTCAGTGAGTTTTGAAGCCTACGTGTGTCAAGGTATGACTGTAAGCAAATGAAGGCTTGCAGTGGTCACGTGGTCCCACAGCTGAAAAGCATCAGAACTAAGACTTCAAATTCATGTCTTCAGCTACAAGTAGACTATTCTTTCTCCTACATCACAATACATCTCTGTCCTTGGGGGTATTAATATGGATGACAGGATGATCTCTGATAGTCTCTTCCAGACACTGGATCTTATTATAAGGAAGCCCTTCAATGTCTTTCTGACAGTAGCCAACCCAGACAAGGTTTTTATGACCCTCCCTCTCCCACTCCATTACAGAACATTGAGTGAGGCATGCCTGTGGTGCATGGCAGGTGAGATCTGAGATGTGCTCAGTCCATGTTTTCATTTCACTGAATGCAAGGAAAAAACCACCACTTCCTTGTGGATTATCTCTCTCCATCCCAAGCTCATGATGCATGACATGTGGTGAAAACAAATCAGAGGTGGAGGAACTGTCATTCTCTCCATGGAACAACAATCAGAGACATAGACTGATGTGTCCAGACAATGCTTCTGGCCATCTGTGTCTCTAAGATGTAGATTCTTTCAGGCACATTTAGCCTGGATGTCAGCCTTTTAAACATATAGACAGGCCTGAAGTAGCATGGGATTTTTCTAATTACATGAATGATAGTAGATTATTAGTTCATCATTGTACACAGTATCATCAACATTATGTGTTGATCAACTGTGATAGACTTGATTCTTCTCAGCAATACAATGGTACAAGATAGTTCCAAAGGACTCATGATAGAAAAGGCTCTCCAAATCCAGGAAAACAAAACTGTGGAATATAGATGCAGATTGAACCATAGTATTTCTTTTGGGTTTTGGTGCTGTTGTTTTTCTTTTTTGAGGTTTTTCCTTTTTGCTCTGATTCTTCTCTTATAATGCAGAAATATGTTTAATGTTATTGTACATATATAACCTATATCAGTTTACTTGCTGTCTTGGGGAGGGGGGAAGGAAGGGGAGGGAGGGAAAAAATTTGAAACTAGAAATCTTATAAAAACAAATGTTCAAAACTATCTCTACATGTAACTGGAAAAAAATAAAATACTTTTATAATTTAAAAAAAAAGATTACTAGTTCATCAGCTAATTGCTGCTTCCTGGTCATATCAATTGTAAGGCTAAGGGAATTTGTCTTAAATAGGTTTCCAACCTTTTTGAAGTTGTGACACTCTAATATTCACTTGCTTTCTTAATAAAGTTTCTATGTTTAGTAGAAGTGCCATATGGTTCATATTTACTTCCTAGATTTAATACTACTTCCCACCATCTCCTCAAACATCATTCCCATTTTCTCATACTAAGTACTGAAGTAGTGGAATCCAGGTATGATGCTTCTGATATCATTGATTAAAATAGTTTGGTACAGAAATATTACCAAATCAGTTCCATTTCCTGTCTATTTGTTATCCCTCCAATTCCAACCCTTAGTGTTCTTGAGATAATCTCACTTAAATGGTTCTCAAACCAAATTTTCTGCAGATTATGGGGCAGCAAATATGACTTTGATTTCTGGTACAATTACAGAATATATCATAAAAAATATGGTTTCTTAGCATTCAGAAAGAAAAGTAGTACTCTACAAGAGCCAACACATGTTAATTAAATACAGGTCATGCCAGATTAATTTATATTCCTTTTTTGATGAAAATATTAGATTCTATGTCAGGACGTTGCCTTGACATGTCATGCCAAAATTTCAGCAAAGCATTTGACAAAACCTTTCACAATATCCTCATGACAGAGACTAAGAACTAGATGCTACTACAGTTAGATGGATTAAAAACTAAGTGAATAGAGCAGCTAGGTAGTGCAGTGGTTAAAGTACTGGCCCTGGATTCAGGAGGACCTGAGTTCAAATACAGCCTCAGACACTTGACATGCTTACTAGCTGTGTGACCCTGGACAAGTCACTTAACCCTCATTGCCCTACAAAGCGAAAAAAAAAACTTAACAAACAAAACAAAAAACTAAGTTAATGACTTTCCTGGGGTATAGTGGTTAACTTATTGATGTCTACCTAGATAGAGGTCTTACATAGAGGTCTTATATAGATATGTCCAATCCTTTTTTTTATTATTATTCCTTCAACATTTTTATCAATAGTGTAAATTAAGGCATTTATGGCATGCTTTAAAATTTATAAATGACAAAGTTAGGAAGGATTACTTACATGCTAAATGATAGAATTAGAATCCAAAATGACCTTAACAATTAAAAAAAAAGACGCACAAAAAATCTTGACATATTCAAATTCTATGAATGTAGATAAATTAACTGAGGGATATTGTAGGAAAGAAGTACTGGTACTTAATACTAAACGAACAGTGGACAGCACAGAAAATCTCCAACATTAGGTATATTAGTCTAGGGTGAGAAGAAGTATCTGTTTCTATACTGTAATGGGGATTTAGCATGATAACATAGTGAAGTCATCTTCCATACTCATTCATGTTGGAATGGATATTTATTATATACTATATATGGAACTATGACTAGGAAATTTTGCATCTGAAGAATGAGGGTCACCAGACTGACTAAGGTGAATTGGGCCCAGGTCAGAAACAGAGCAGGTCAAAGCTCTCATGGGATTGGGAATGGTGGGATCATACCCATGAGAAGCAACTGCACTTCCTACCTGGGTTAGAGAAAACTAGTTTCAATCACAATAACAACAAAAAATACAGGCAAGTGGTTGGCATCAGAGAAAGTTAGCAACAGATATTGAAGACCTATATATGTGTATGTGTGCATGTATATGTATGTGTGTGCGTGTGCATATGTATACACACGTGTATATACATGTATATACATGAATGCGTATGTGTGCATGTATACACATGCCATCCATATATGTGCACATGTGTTTGTATATACATATTCGTGTGTGTGCATGTGTGTATACATGCATATGTGTATGTTTGTATAAGAAATTGCAAAACTGAGCCTAGAATCCACAATAGGGGATAAACAAATTCACTGGAAAGATTTAAATAATTCAGGAGCAGAAAAGTGTCCTTTGCATAGATGATATTTTCAGTTCTTTTTACAATAAAAGTCTTCCTAGTCTCACCTCTTTTAGACTCTACCTAGATTCTTGTAAGCCCTATGTATGACCACTCCATGCCTAACCAAACCTTAATAATGAAGGGATGGTTTTAATATAGAACCACATAATAAAATTAGTTAAGAGTAGGGTCCTTCAAAGAAGAGACCTGTGATTTGGGGGAAAATTCATTACCAAAAAGCCAGGTAAAATCACAAAAGGGAAGACTTCTAACCCTGATCGTGCAAAATTTAAAAGCCTTTATACAAATGAAATTAATTCAACTAGAATGGGAAGAGGAAGTATCAATTGGGAAAAATTTTACATCAAATATCTCTGATGAAGGCACATTATTCGAAGATATATGGAGAATTGATCCAAATATATGACAAAGAGCCATTCATCAATCAATTTGTTTTCAAAACTTATGGACAGTTTTAAGAATAAGAACTGCAAATGGTCAAGAATCACATGAAAAATGTCCATACCACTAATAATAACAGTAATGCCAATTAAAGCAAATATGAGGTATCATCTCACAGACAAAACATTGGCAATGATGATAAAAGATAGAAATAATCCATGTTTGAGAGATTGTGGAAAGACAGGAATACTGATACACTGGTGGGGGGGGTTGTTTGTTTGTTTTAATTTTTTTTTGGTGAGGCAATTGGGGTTAAGTGACTTGCCCAGGGTCACACAGCTAGTAAGTGTTAAGTGTCTGAGGTTGGATTTGAACTCAGGTCCTCCTGAATCCAGGGCCAGTGCTCTATCTACTGAGCCAACAGCTGCCCCGATACACTGTTAGGGAAACTACTTTGTGAACTGCTCTTGAATATAGTCCTGAACTATTTTGAAAAAGTAACTGAATTATTAACACTCTTTGACCCAACAATAACAGTACTAAAATCATAACCAAGGAAAGAAGAATCCAAAAGATTTAAATTAAAATCCAGCTTCAGACACTAACTGTATGAGCTTGGGCAAGTTAGTTAATGTTGGCTTGCTTTGGTTTGTTTTTTTTTCATTTGTTTTATTTTATTTCCTATACTTCATGACCCCACTTGGGGTTTTCTTGGCAAAGATACTGTAGCAGTTTGTCACTTCCTTCTCCAGCTCATTTTACAGATGAGGAAACTGAGGCAAACTGGGTTAAGCCATTTGCCCAGGATCAACCAGATAGTAAATGTCTGAAGCCAAATATTAACTCACAAAGATGAGTCTTCCTGACTCCAGACCCAGCAGCAAGGACAAACACAGAGCTGTTGTGAGGATCAAGTGAAATAATATTTGTGAAGTGCTTAGCACAGTACCTGGCATATAGTAAGCACTATGTAGGTAGGTAAGTAGGTAAGTAGTAAGAGTAGGCATATGAGTAGGAGTAGGACTAAATATTTAGAACAATACTCCTTGTGGTAGCAAGAAGAACTAGTAGGAAAGCAGATACCCATTGATAGAAGAGTAAATTAATACAACATGATACAGGAATGTAACATAGAAAAGCTATTTAAAAACTCAGATATATTTCTTTAAAAATTGTAGGAAGTGATTTAGAGTAAAATAAAGAGAAACAAGGGGAAAATATACAAAAGGACTATACAAAAAGATATCCATGACTTCACTGATTTAATGAAATATACCATATTCCTCTTGGTAGTTAGGTTGTGGATGGACCATATTTGCAGACTGGGACAAATGACATCATAGTCAATAGATCAGTTTGTTCTAATTAGCTATACTTCTTAATTACAAAGAATGCCTTATGGGGGAGGATGGTTGGGAAATATCAGTGATGAAAAGAGCATCAGTGAATTAAAAAAAAAAACATGGACAATAATCATCACCCCCATCATCATAAAGAGTATTCACCTTCCTGGAGTCCTCTTATAATGCTCTTCTGTAATCTCTGGTATTTACTTTGTGTGTGTAACTCACTTTAATTCTCCAAATCACAGGCACTTTGTTTGCTGGAATCATGGCTGCTGCTCAGGAGACCTAGAGGAGCTTTTTAATTCTGACACCATTGCCCTTTCCAAGCTCCACATCAATGTCACCCTTCCACAAGAAACCTCGTGCTTCTAGGCTGTCCAGGGCAATTTTTCAGTCCCAAGAGTGACAGGCTAGATTGAATTAGCTTTGCTTTCTCCAGCACTAATTAGATAGTGCAGCAGGCTTGCCTTGGGGTGGGGGGAGAGATTGGCTCTCTTCTTGTGAGATGGTGCTAATAAAGGTACTGCACCCCTGACAGCTGACAATGGTATTGTCAGAATGTCCTTGTATGAACTCTGGGAAGGAACCTGTTTTGTGTTTAGCAAACCTTTGCTTAACCATTATTTGTCTGCTGGTTTAATGTGTTTGGTTTCTTAAAAAAAATAATCTATTTCCTCTAAAAAAAATGCCTTGTAGTCCTAAAAATGACTTCGTTGCCCAGAGGAATGCAATTTCTGAAGGGGGTGATTAGGATGAAATTGAAACAAAGATGTTACTGCTCCCACTTTAAAAAGTAACTGAGCAGCTCAAAAGAATAAAAAAAATACAGAAACAGAAAAGCAAGAAGAAGAGAAAGTTTATTAGAAAATGACTGCTCACAAAGACAAGAGAAACTATGTAGATGATGAATTTAAAAGCAGTTTTTGAAGTTCTAGTCACAAAGACTTAGTGAGTTTTGACTATGTACAAGGGTTAGTGCTAGGATATTAACATGAGCCTGTGGATGGGAAGTGGGCTGATTCCATCAGTAGGAAGATAAGTGGTAAAGCAGATAGAACACTGGACCTAGAGTCAGGAAGTCCTGAGTTCAAATTCTGCCTCTAATAGCTGTTAGCTATGTGTGTGTGACCCTAGAGAAGTCATTTAATCTTTGCCTCAGTTTCCTTATCTGTAAAAAGGGGATAATAATAGCACTTGCCTCCCAGGACTTTTACAAAGATCAAGTGGGATAACTAACATATGTAAATTAATTTTCAAACCTTAAAGCATTATATAAATACTAGCTATTATTACTATTAGAAATAAGAAAGTTAAAAGGAAGAAAGATGACAGGTTTGGATCATCTCCCCTTGTTCTCATGAGCTTCAGCACATTTGTCCAAGTTATCTCCTGTGCCTGCATTAGACTCCCTCCAAATTACTTTTTGAAGTCACCTGTCTGTTTGGAAAGAGTGCTGTCTGCCTATTTGAACCCCTGTGATCACACCTGCCCATTGAACTTCAGTCAGTTATGTACCACATTCTTTTCTTGATTAAAAATTGAATCCTTTGTTAGGATCTTAGCTTTAATACTCATAGAATCCCTGGATTTCAGAATGGAAAGGGATCTCAAAGGCTATCTAATTCAACCAATACCTGAATTGGAATCCATTCTAAAACATATCCAACAAGTGGTTAAAGATTTTTGGCCAAAGACCTCCAATTCTAAGGAACATCCTTCCTCTCAAGGCTACCTACTCCACTTTTTCACAGGTATAACTAATAAAAAGTTTTACGCCATTTCAGGTTTACTCGGTCTCTCTGCCACCCCAACCTACTGCTCCTAGTTTTGATTTCTGTCGCCAAGGAAAAGTGTTTGCTCCTCCAAATAACAATCTCTCACATGATCAAAGACATTAATCATCCTCCTTCCAATTTTTCTCTTCTTCAAGTTGAATATCCCTACACACCACCCCCAACCAATTCTTATATGAAATAGCTACCAATCCTCTTAGTGACCTGAACATATCCTTCAGGTCATGTTCCACTTTGTCAATGTTGTTCTCAAAATACAATAAATAAATGAATGCAATACTTCTTGTATGTTTTTATTTTTTTTATTATTTTTTTTTGCAGGGCAATGGGGGTTAAGTGACTTGCCCAGGGTCACACAGCTCGTAAGTGTCAAGTGTCTGAGGCCGGATTTGAACTCAGGTCCTCCTGAATCCAGGGCCAGTACTTTATCCACTGTGCTACCTAGCCACCCCTTGTATGTTTTTATTAGGCCAGAGTAGAGCAAGACTTTCACCTCCCTTGTAATGGGAACTATCCTACTATCAATGTAGCCTAAGACAGCACTGGACTTTTGGCTGCCATATCACACTACTGATTCATAATGAGTTTTAGTCCACTAAAAATCCCTCAGATATTTTCACACAAACTCTTGAGTAGCCATGCCTTGTCCATTAAACACTTATGCAATGTTTTTTAAGCAATGCAGGATGTTAGAATTGTCCTAAATAAATTTCTTGTTACAGTCAATCTGATACCCTAAGATCATTTTAAGATCATGATTCTATGATCTAGTGGGTTAGTTATAACTTCAAGTTTTGTTGTTATTTTCATATTTGAGAGAAAAATTATCTTGTCTTGCACCAAATTCATTCTTAAAGAGCTATTTAGTCAGTTATTAAGCACACATTTATTAAGAACTTACTATGCTGTATGCCAGGCCCTGTTTGCAAAGTAGAACAAAGGAATAATCCCTGAATCAGTCCATTATGCCAAGAGTCAGCTATAATCATGAAGACCTGACTTCAAATCCAGCTTCAGATACTTCCTAGCTGTGTGACCCTAGGTAACTCCCTTAACCTATGTCTATTTCAGTTTCCTCAACTAGAAAATGGGGGTAATGATTCTAATAATAATGGTAAATAATAATAACAATAAGTATCTATCCTCCAAGGTTGTTTGGAGGGCCAAATGAGATAATGTTCACAAAGCATTAACATGGTGCCTGCTACATGGTAGGTATTTAATAAATGCTTATTCCCTTCTATTTGAGACCTCACTAAAGACTGACATCAATATACTAATCATTACTCTTTGGGTCTGGTCCCTCAAGACTTCCAATTTCACCTAATTTTAAAGGCATTCTAGCCTACATCTCTGCACATTCAAACTATGCTTTTCAATTTAGCTGATATTAACAGTTACAGATCTCCCCCCCCCCAAAAAAAAAACCCATATGCCCAAGTTCTCATCTATCTATACATCATGACTCTCCAGGCATTCACTCACCTAAAGTAAATACCTACATTCTGCCTAACTGTAAGATTCTGTCTGGATTTCTCATCCTGATATTGGTCTTCCCCAGCCTGGCCTAGCATGTTTCCATACAATATCAAGTTATAACATTATATGGTATTGTGTGGCTTATTTATTTTTTAAAAATAAATTTAGCTTATTTTGTTCATTATTATATGTGAAATGTCACATCTGTTTTCTTAGCATTCCCACATATACACACATCCAAAGAAAGTTAAATGACTAATAAGTATTATATAACTCATCACTTAATAGATGCTATCAAGGTTAAAGGCAAAGTATTGAGAGAAATTAAATAGCTGCCTTAATGTTTACCCAGAGTCTCCAAACCTGAACTGTGATACAAATGTTAGAAATATTTATAATCTCTGAATAATTATGAAGAACACTGAGAGACCCAGAAGACTGGAAATTTCCCATTCTCAAAATGAGGGAAAGAGTTACAGAAACTGAGGGCAGATAAGAATTATTTTGATCTTTATCAAAACTCCATAATGTTTTATAGAAGAAACGGTTTATGAGAACTTGAGAATGAATATGGTGGTCGTTGTAAATTAGCATGGGTTCACTAAATATAAAGCATTCAAAAATAATCTCAGTTTCTTTTCTTTTTAAATAGTTTTGCTATAGTGTTAAATAAATGAAATACATTGCATGCATCTTAATTTAATCAAAACATTTGACAAATTTTTTCAAGATAACCTTATAGATAGGATGAATAAAAAGAAACTGGTTGAAAGTATAATTTAGTGTCCTTACAGCTAGTTGAAAAATTTTAACCAGAATGCTAGTAAATAGAGCTATATCAACATAAAAGTTAGTTTCTTATGACACATAATTCTATAATACTCCCGATCCCTGAAATGTTCCTATTCAACATTTTTAACAACTGATGAAAATATGTTTTTTATCAAATTTGATGATGATATAAATATAGAAAATATACCTAATACAGATTTAAATAGTCCATATCCTAAGTGACATTGACAAGATAGAATTCTGAGTCAAAACCAATATTATGAAATTTAAAAAGAATAAATGAAAAGTTCCACATTATATTCAAAGCAATTAATTATCAAGTACAGGATGGGGAAGATTCCACTTGACAGAAGTTTGTATTACAAAGACCTGGAGACTTTAATTGACCACAATCTCAAAATGAGACTACAATATGATATAGGTAAAGAAAAAACTAATGCAATATTAGATTACTTTAATAAAATATTTTAAAAGAGATGTACCATGGTCCTTTGTCAAGTATAGTATATACAAACCAGCCAATGAATGCTAATGAATGAAATGAGATAAGGTAATGAAAAGTTTTGCTATTTTGAATAGTCCTACTTTACATGATAATGTGTTATAAACCTAAAATTTCTGTTATACAAAAAGTCATAATTGAACAAGAAAACATAATGGAAGAGTCCAGAACTTCTTGAGCTCATAGTTAGAAATATCTACTAATGGAAAACTGGATTCCCTTTTATTCATGAGTAAAAGCCTGAATTTTTCATAGGAAGAAATAATTTCAAAGGTTTTACTCAATAAAAGAACTATGTCTGAATAATCACAAATTTTGAATTAATGTCATCTGAATTTGCAAAGCTTTTCTGTACTTCTGAATTTCCAGGTTTAATAATAATAGCTCATGTGTAAAATAAAATGTCATGGTTTGCAAAGTACTTTTCAAACATAATCTTATTTATTCTTTATTATCCTGTGAGGTAGGTATGTGAGGATTTTTTTTGGGGGGGTGAGGCAATTGGGGTGAAGTGACTTGCCCAGGATCACACAGCTAATGTTAAGTGTCTGAGGCCGGATTTGAACTCAAGTACTCCTGAATCCAGGGCCGGTGCTTTATCCACTGCACCATCTAACTACCCCAGGAATTATTTTCTATAGTAATTGTGTTAGAGATGGAGGCCACTGAGTCCAAACTCCTCTTTTTGCAGAAGAGGAAAGTGAGGTGAAATTGCTCAATGACTTTCCTATGATCACTCTACTGAGTGACAGAGGCAAAAGTTGAGCCAAGATCTCATCCCACTTTCAACCCTAGAAATTTATTTCACTGTGAATAGGGCATGGGCCTGGAGTCAAGAAGATCTGAGTTTGAATCTGGCCTCAGACACTTTCTAGCTATAGGAGCAAGTTACTTAACCCTGTTTGCCTCAGTTTCCTCATCTGGAAAATGAGCTGGAAAAGGAAATGTCAAACCACTCACCAGTGTCTTTGCCAAGACTTACTTCTCAATCATCTGCAATCTAGTCACCACTCAAATGACACTTTTCTTACCAAAGTTACCAATGATTTCTCAATTGTCAAATCTAATGCCTTTTCTCAATCCAATCTTTCCTCTCTGTTTTGTTTTTGTTTGTTTGTTTGTTTGGGGGTTTGGGGGGAGTTTTGTGGGGCAATGAGGGTTAAGTGACTTGCCCAGGGCCACACAGCTAGTAAGTGTCAAGTGTCTGAGGACAGATTTTAACTCAGGTACTCCTGAATCCAGGGCCATTGCTTTATCCACTGTGCCACCTAGCCGCCCCCTCTGTTTTGTTTTTTAAGATATTATTTTCTCTTGGTTCTTCTCCTATCTGTATGGTCACTCCTTAGTCTCCTTTACTACTTCATCATCCATATTATACTTCCTTACTATGAAAATATCTTGAGTTTCTGCCTTGGGCCCACTCCTCTCCATATATAATCAATAGTCTGATAGGTGACTCTATAAATTCCTATGGTTTTAATTATAAACTCAATGCAGATGACTCATATCTACATAGTCACCACCAGTCTCTTTCCTGAGCTTTAGTTCTGAATTGCTGACTGACTATTGGACATTTGAAACAAGATATCCCATAAACATTGCAACCTCAAAATGTTGAAAACAGAAGTCATTATCTTCTCCACCATTATCATATCCTTGTGTTCCTCACTTCCCTATTTCCCTTGAAGGTACCAGCACCCTTCCAGTATCCCACATTTGCCATCTCAGTGTTATCTTTGACTCAATCTTATTCATTAATTTCTTCCTTTCTAGGTAGGAAGGTAATACAGCACATAGAGTTGGAATTAGGAAGACCTGAGTTCAAATCTTGCCTCAGACACTTAATGATGTAACCCTGGGCTAGTCACTTACCCACCTTCAGTCTCAATTCCCTCATCTGTAAAATGAGGATAACACTAGGACATACATTACAGAGTTGTTGTGAGTATCAACTGAGATCTGAAAGTGCTTTGCAAACTAGAAAGTGCTATATAAATGCTAGCTCCTAGCTGGCTATATGAATGCTTCCTCCCTCCCACCAAATCTCTTTTATTACTCACTTCTTCCCTACCTCTAATCTTTTGAAATAAAAAGAATATGTGGGCTATGCTTGAAACATTATTTTCCCAACAGTGCACAGCTCATAGTCACTAATTACTGGTGGCCAATGACTGCCTTGGTACTTTTGGAGTTCTAGCATTGATTTGACAGGGCTAACACAAGCCTGGCAGCTCACTGTTTCACATTTACTTAATAGTTATTTTTTTAGTGTAAGCAAAGACTTATTCTCTTAATTGTGATAGCTGATATGAAGTACAAGACTGAGAATTAAAGAGTCGGGATTTAGGACTTTTCATCTAGAATGAGGTTTTGGGGGGTTTGTTTTTGTTTTATTGGTTTGGGGGTTGTTGTTTTTTTGCAGGGCAATGAGGGTTAAGTAACTTGTCCAGGGTCACACAAGTAGTAAGTGTCAAGGGTCTGAGGTCACATTTGAACTCAGGTCCTCCTGAATCCAGGGCCGGTGCTTTATCCACAGCGCCACCTAGCTGCTCTAAATCATGGGTTCTTAACTTTTTTTGGTGACGTGGAATTTTTTTTTTTTGACATTTTGGTGAAGCACAATAACTACCCCACTCAGAATAATGTTTTTAATGTGCTTAAATCCATAGAATTACAGAAGAAGCCAAAAATATTAAAATGTAGTTAATAAAATACCCAAGTTCATGGGCCCAAGGTAAAGAACCATTGGCTAGAGAATTTTAACTTGACTTTCTGTAGCATACCTGAACTAAAATCTGTGAAACCAGAGGTTTCACTATTAAAGAAAGGAGCACAGGCAGCATTTGATGGCCAACCATCACTGCTGTCTGCTCACTTTCTTATACCTGCCCCCTTTCAAAAAAAAGGAGGTTCAGCTTGAGGCTGGTGAAGACATGGCTAGTTTTTGTTTGTTTTTTGTAGAATCTGACCTTAATTCTCCTTGAGCAGTAAGGAACTGGGGCTTATATTTGTGGTATGTCTAAGTGATACTCCTTAAACAACATGACCAGTTGTGAGCCACTGTTCTTTAAAGGACACATTGATACATGACTAATAGCTCTGGTCTAGAAAAGGCTAGGAAGAAGCCTATAATTAACCCCACTTAGATAAATTCACATCCTGGGTTGCACAGGATGTATTTGTCCCTCAAAAGAACAAATGTTCTTGGCATTTTAAAATATTCTCAAAGGCATTTTCCTGGGCCTTCTGCCCAGGGCAGCTCTTGATGTTCAATGTCAGGGATTCTTGTCACTCCAGAGACAATTATGACCTTGGTCTCCATCATTATTGGGTCTTGGGTGAATTAAGTTCAATTATACTCTGGGATAAAAAGCTATTTCTTGAAGATGAGGATGGACTTTTCCTAGGACCTAAATTGACTGTCAAAGTCTAGTTACATAAATCAGTGTCTCGTGTGGTTGCTGTTGTCATTGTTGCCATCATCATTGTTGTTGTTGTCATTGTTTTAAGGTAAAGTGTAAAGGCCAAGAAATGTATTACAGACCAAAGAGAATGACGTAGAGACAGATTCCTTTTATTGTTGGCATATTCCCATTTGAAGTATGCTGCAATACTAATCATTCTCTACCTTCTTTCTGATCTTATAGTTCTCTGTCAATTCTTGGGGTCTCCTACCTAAATTCACTCCCTGTACTCTTGAAATGTCATGCTACTTCATGATTCAAAGTTTTTTTTAAGTTATTCCCCTCAACTCAGAAGCCCTTGCCCTTCCTTTCCATATAACCAGATCGCAACCATTGTTAACAACCTAAATCAAGGTCAAGGAACTCATAATATCAGATTTTAAATGGAACACAGAGGCTATTTATTACAAATGGTACAAGGCCAAGAATTCCCTCTCAGACCCCCTTTGTCCTCTGCATGAAGACTTCCAATAAGGGGGAACACGGTATCACTGAGGCAGCCCATTCACCTTTTAAATGGCTCAAATTATTAAGAAGTTTTCCCTCAATACAAGACATATTCTTTTTTTTTTTCTCCAAAAGTTCCATTTATTGCTCCAAAGTTTTGGTCCTCTGGGTCCAAGTAAAACAAATCTAATTTCTCTTCAAAAAGACAATTCTTTAACTACTTAAAGCATTATCATATCTGCATATTCTCAATGTTTCTTCTTTTCCAATTTAAACATATCCAGGTCTTTATATGGCAAGGTCTCAAGACCACTCACAATCATGTCAACCATTTTCTGAAGGCTCTGCAGTTTATCAATTTCCTTACAAAAATTCAGTGGCTATATATTAATGCAATTGTCCAGTTGTCTTTTGATGAGGACAGAATAGATTTATAACTTCATCATTAGAGATATGACTAGTTTAATGAGTCTTAGTTATTCATAGCATCACCCATCTTACTCTCATTTGTTCCCATACAATGGTGGGTTGGTAAATGCTTAACAACTCTCTCTCCAGCAAAAAACAAACACAAAAACAATGTATGAAGGGCCCATTTAAGTTTAATCTACATTAAAATTCTATCCCTCACCTTCTTGAAACTTAACAATCAACAAAACAATAAATTAATTCCTGATTTCAGCATTTCCGGATTTCCTCAGTGTATATTTAACAATCATCTCTCACAAACTACTTTGAGCTGACTCTAGCACACTTTCTACTCATGTCAAATTGTTGATTCTTGTTTAGTTTTCATTCTGCTAAAACCCCCAGATCTTTTTTCACCAGAACTGTTATCTTTCCCATCTGTTCGACATTCCCATCTTGTTGGTAGTTACTGTATTATCTTTCTGTTTTCTAACCTCTTAGGTTCATATTAGCTGCAAATTCATGCCTTCCATATATTCACCCAAGTCATTGATTAAAATGGCAAACAGCATATAGCCAATGACAGGTCCCAGGGACACTCCACCAGAGACCTCTTTCCATTTCTGCTTCCCTCTTCATAATATCTTTCTTGAAAGTTTCCTATCTTATTTGGGCCAATTTCTCATATGAAATATTATCCACTGGAGCCTACCTATCCTTCCTCTGATCCTTTGAAAATCTGTTCTTCCCAAATCTAGAGCATATATAAGACTATACCTGTCTTTCCTCCTTTATCATGATCTCTACAAAAAATGGTAATTTTTCTCCAAAGATCTTGCTCAGAATCAGGTATAGGATATAAACCCTCCGTGTTGCTCATTATATCTTCTGAAAGATAGAATTGTCATTAAGACAAACCATAAACTTTTCAGCTGCTCTCCTTTTTTGCAAAGAGAATTGCTTTATATTTCCAAATTGGGGAGGTCCTTCATCACTGTAATACCATGATTCCAAGCCAAGTTTATGATTTGTTTCTCAGTTCTTCTTCTATTTTCTTCTTCTACTATGCTATTTTCAACAGGCAATCACAATGTCATGAGACTTATGTAAAAACCAGGTTTATTACAAGAGAAATGAATGAGCCCACAGGGTTCCCCAGTTTTACAGAAGTTTACATTTTCATTCTAGTGAGAGAAAGGGAGGAGGAGATACCAGAAAGGGGTGTGACGTGGGAGGGGGAACAATGTAGCAAAAGTGGAGAATGACAAGACCACTCCCCATGGAGAAGAGCAAGGTGATGGCAAAATCCTCATTCTTTTCCTGTAGGAACTGCTAGACTATGAAGGCAGGAGCATCTGCTTATCTGCAAAGGACTCCAGCTGCACAAGCATTATCCCAGACTGGCACAGACTGACTGGTGATGCCTCCCAGAGACACACACGGAGTCCAGCTTGGGCTACAACAGTAAATTATGTCAGCTCAAGAGGAGCTTCATCCTTGACACATTCAGAGCCTCCTGAATGCTCTGAGTCCAGTGTTTCTGGAAAATATAGAAACTCAAAAAGATACATTCAGGGAGCCCCTTAACAGCCCTTAGTGCCATGTAATCTGTAGCATACTCTTCACAAACATACTGGTTTTTTCACTTCCTTGATCCTCACTCAAGAATTCTGTGCCCTTCTTTTCCCTGAATTTCCTTATGTGTATATATCTCATTAATACACAATGTTTCCCCACCACCCCTTTTATAGTTAATAAAGAATACCCTTCCAGAGCCATATTCCAGTCATACATTTCTCATCCCACCGAGTGTCAATCTTATCTATAAAGTGAGAATAACCTCCCTGTTTTAAGATCTCTAGTTCACCTTGCTTCATACATTGTGTAGATATCTAAGACAATGAATTTTTATTGCTGACTCTATTCTTGGATATTATCTTCCAAAAAGTATTGGTCCTTTATTCGGTTATTCTTCTTCCTAGATAGTACTTTGGTACTTTCCACTGCTCTTTACAGTACTAATTTTGGCAGATTTGGGGGTGAGAAAGAGAGAAAGCATCTGTTTCCCTCCATTCCCCTTTTTAGTTTAAGCCCTGTTGATCATATTTGTCAGAAAAAGCATGTATACATGGAAATACATACATGTGTGTATTTGTACATACACATAGATGTATATATCTACATGTGTATGGATGAATGTGTGTATGCATGTGTGTATATATATATATATATATAAATGTATGTGTGTAGTGACTCTTAATTAAATGTATTCTATCTTTGATAAAGAGACTATCATTCCTGTATTTTAAGCTATGGAACATAAATCCGAATCACATTCTCAGATACCAACTTTTAGACAACCATTTGCTTTCTATGTCTGATTTTCTTTTCTGAATCCCCTACCTTCAATTAGTACTAGTGATAAAAAAAATGCCTCATCTGTATTCTCCATTGTGTTTCCCCCTACCATCTAGAAATTTATAGTCCTTGGAAATACCTTTCTAATTTCCTTCTGGTGTTCCTTGGAGTGTGTAATGATCATTGGTTTGGATGTCTCATGTTTCAGGTATATGCCCTGAGAAGAGATTAGACTTCTTTTATTTATGTCAGATTAATAGCTCCCTCAGAGAATGTCACTAATCTCCACCACTACTTATCTCTTCTTCCTCTGACTATAAAGGTGTGGCCCCTTACCCAGTGAATTCATATCCTCATTTCTTGGAGCAAAAGAAACTTCTTCCTCCAGAGATGGTTCAGAATTTCATAGGGCTACTTTGGGGCTTCACGTAGTTGTTTCTGATCCCCATTTATGTTATTTTGTTTACCAACTCTCTACATTTATACTAGCCACTACCTTGGCAAGCATATTCTTCCTCCTCACCACCATTTCTTGTAATCCCTAGTTCAAAGCCTGGTTCAAATGCTACCTCCTACATAAGGCTTCTCCCTCTCCCACTAGTCATTAGTACTCCCCCACCAAAATTACTTTGTATTTAATTTTTATATATTTTGTACTTATTTGTATGCAGCATACGCTCCCACACATACATGCATACACATAAACATGCACACACACACACAAACACACACGCACGCACATGCCCCAAATAAAATATAAGGGCCTTGATGGTGAAGACATTTGTCTTTATATCCCTATACCTAGGACAGTGTCTCGCATATATTGGGCACTTTAAAAATGCTTTTTGAATTGAATTTTTGTCAATCCTTGAATGACTTTGGGCAGTGTGTTGCATTGCTCAGTGCAATGACATTCTCTTTGCTGATTTTATTAAATTATACAAGATCTGTTGAGTGCTTCCATATAGGGAAATTTACTGTCTATTGTGCTCCCTACAAGGAATACTGATGGGAAAGTACATGATTCTACATCACTCAGGGGCTGATGCAGTACAGTTAAGGTCTTACTTTCTGAAGGGTATGCCATTCATAAAACACTGGCTTTGTTTTATGAGTTCATTGACTTCAAATCCTCAGGGGAAATAAAGGGATTGAAAAGAAAAACCAAAGTTTTCCTTTGTATTGTGATTATAGTCATGGATTCTGTGCTTCAAAACAATGACTATGTTGATCATTTATTATTAAAATTTAATTACAGTTAGTGTATCTAAAAGAAAGAAAACTCATCTTTTGCTAATCCCTTGTAAAAGCATGGATTAGCATGTTATCAGCTCCTTGGTTAAGAAATTGATCCATATTTCAGAATTCCCTTTAGCCTTTAAGACTCTGCATTCTGAATAGGAAAACTGGAGGTGAAAACAATACTTGATATTGCAATAAAAATTGTTAAGGTTAGAGACAATATCAACTTTTGACTTTTAAATGGTGTATTACTTAGTTAGTATACTTCCCAGCCACCTCCATGCCATGCTGACTTCACTCTAGCCTTTTTTTCCCAGTAGCCTCCCATTTACTCTGACCCCTACCTCTATAATCCTAGTCTTTAGTTGGTGAGTTTTTACCTTTAACTTACCCAGTCCCAGACATCCCTTGAGCATCCCTAAGCCATGCTGCCATACTTCTTCCTTCCACTTGACCCTCCATTCCAACTCCTCTTCACCTACATGTGTTGTTTTCTCCCATTGGAATATAAACTCCTTGAGGAGAGGTGTTATCTCTGTTACTTATATTTGTGTCCCCAGAGCCTAGCACAGTATTTACATAGTAAGAACTTAATAAGTGCTTTTTCATGTATTCATCTATTGAGAATAAATGGCACAGTATTATGGAAAGGTCTCCATAATTTAATTCAAAAGGTCTTATGTGTTTACATCATTTAGGGGCACCATAAGAGGTACTGGAGATAGACAAATAAAGAGCATAAAATGTTTAATTGATTAAAAGGAAAAAAAGAGTTTAAGACCTAAGCATATCCTTTCTCTAATGAGTAGATTAAGGGCAGCTAGATGGCACAGTGGATAGAGCTCTGGCCCTGAAGTGGGGAAGACCTGAGTTCAAATCTAACCTCAGACACCAGTTGTGTGACCCTGGGCAAGTCAATTAAAAAACATCCAGGATCATCTCCACTCATCCTGATACATATCTTGCCACTGGACCTAGATTACTAGATGAGAGAGTGAGTTGGTGACTTTGCATAGCCCTGCCTCACTTAAAGCCAATTTACCTCAAGTCATGAAATCACCTCAGTGTCATGGTCCTCTTTGAGAACAAAAGACAAACAATGAAGCTCTAGGCCAGCCACACTGCCCTTTGACATATAACTTAGGATCTCAGATTTGCTGTATCACAGACAGTCTATTGGACAAGATGGATCATTGATCAGCCAGCACTAGCTAGTTGGCTCTAACAACTAACTCCCCACCTTTAGCAGCATTTACAGTGTGATGAATTCTGTCCCCTGGAGAACACAAATGGGAGCATCCTTTCCTAGGTCAGTGAGCAAAGCCCCCAAATTCCAAGCAAGGTATATAAAATCACTTTAAGGGAAGATGGAGCAAAGTGAAATTACAAAGCTTGAAAGAGTAAGGTGAATGGGTCAGCTTAGCCTGATCCAGAAGCCCTGCAAGAGGGAACAATTTAGCAGAAGAAATCTGAGATTCATGGCTCCTATTCTGGAAATCATCCAGGAAACTGGCCTGGGTTGGGACAAAAGTTAGGAATCAATACCCAGTAAGGAAGGTTTGTTGTAGTAGATCATAAAACAACGGCTGCCAAGTGATAGGGGTGAGGCATGACTGCCCCCTTGACTGAAATTCCATCTTGGGGCATTCCATTGGCATGCCCACTCCTGTCCCCAGTGCATCAGTGCATTTGTGCTTAGCACAGACTTCAGGAGGAAAGTAAGTACAATCTGCATCCATCTCCTCTGGTATAGGCAGCTCATCAGTGACATTCAGATCAGGGGCCATACCTAATCAGTTGCCAAAGTTGACTTGGTGAGCTAAACATTGACAAAAACATGAAAAAAAAATTGTATCTTAGTTAAGTTACAGGAATAAATTTTCTATTACTGTTCTGTCAGTATAGATAAATGTTATTAAAATTTTGTTTTCATTGGAAGATTATTTTCTCTACAAAAGATGTATGTTATACCTCATCCTATGGTGAGATGAGGAACCTAACAAGGATCTGGTAGAAGTTAAACTTCTTGAAAGGAAGCGCTGTTGTTTATGGTTTTGTCTCTGTGCCTTGTACTTAAAAGTTATTTATTGAATTTAATGATCCACAGTTTGAGAAGCACTTCACTCAAAAAGAGATGGAATCTGGATAAACTTGACACTGTGACCCCTCAGCATTCTGGTCTTACATCTGGGGCAGCCCCCAAATTAGAGCAGCCCTACCCAGGTCTAAAGTTAATAAAATCATAAGTAGAAGAGTTTGGCCCCAGAGTAACAAAATTTAAATGATATCAACAGTATTTGCACCACTTTGGAAGTATGGATCCAAATATAGCTAGCACCTAGTTAGGATAGAAATGGGGCCTGGGCCTGTTATTTCATTAATATAGACAACTCCCTAGTTCATATTTCTGCCAAAACAGGTCAGCATTTTCTCTGTACTTTATAGGCTTAATGACTTACCTAAACCAGTGAGGAGTTGAATAATTTGGCCAGGACTAGAGAGTATAATAAAAATAATCATACCTACCATTTATGTAACACTGTACAAATATCTCATTTTATCCTCACAACAACTCTGGGAGTTAGGTATTATTATTCTTATTAACCCAATTTTACAGAAAGAAGTGACTTGCCCAATGTCAAATAGTAAGCTGGATTTGAACCCAGATTTTCCTGATGTCAGACCCAGTGTTCTGCCTACTGTACTGCTTGTATGTTAGAGACTGGATTCAAACCCAGGTCTTCTTGGCTCTGAGGCCACCATTCTGACAACCATGACACACTGTCTCTATAGTATTTGGCTAGCAAGAACAATTCATTAGGGATGATTTCACAAACCTAGAAACACATACATGGACTGATGCATAGTGAAGTGAAGAGGATGAAGAAAACATTGTACACAGTAACAACAATATTGTTCAATGAAAGCCTGTGAATGACTGAGCTATTCTCAGCAATACAATGATCCACGACAATCTCAGAGGACTAATGATGAAGCATACTATCCACCTCCAGAGAAAGAACTAATATTGATTGAACACAGACTGAAATATTCAATTTTTCACCCTTTCTCTCATTTTTTATTTGAGTCTTCCTCTACAAAATTACTAATAAGGAAATGTTTTACCTGATTGTATATATAGAACTTATATTTTTTGCTTACCACCTCAGAGAAGGGGAAGGGGAGGAAAGGAGGGGGAGTTAGAATTTGGAACTCAAAACTTTAAATAAAAATATTTGTAAAAAGTAAAAAGAACAATTAGTTAAAACAGCTGCAAGATTCCATAAGATATCATTCTTTTTCCTCTCCCTCCACCCCCCATAATAGTTTCCTCATAGTCCTGTCCTGATCCTGCTCCTTGATACCAACAGGATATGACCTCCCAAGCAGGCCTTTCAAGTTGTCCCAGAGTTACTATTTGATCCACCATATTCTCCAAACCTGACTCTCCCCCAAACCTTAATTGTCTTAAAAAGTTGAATTGAGAGTGTGTTTCTTATAGTGAGTTCTGGAAGACAAATTGTTCATTATGGCTTTGAATATAAATGATATGTAGAGAAAAATAGGGATATGATACTTGCCATGTAAGGGCCATATTTTTTTTTCTTTTACCTTGGTATCTCTTAACCCTTGTCAGGAGAATTATTGTGCAGACTTGAAGTAGGATCTCAAGAAATGTTTAATGAATTACACTGAATTAGGGCTCAGTATAGTAGTATTTTTCAGTAAAATACCAGCAGCAGTGCAGCTGAAAGGGGAAAGCACTGGGCTTGGAACCTAAAGAAGTAGATGTCAGTACTAATGATTTACAGTGTGGTGTTGGATTAGACAGATTACTTCACCTTTGTGCCTAAACTTTGTCATCTGTAAAATGACATATTTACATGAAATTATTTCCTAAATAATTCCAGCTATGAAAACTGGATTTGGAATCAAATCTAGGTAAAAGTCGTGACTCTTCCAGTTACTGCCTAGGTGAGCTTCAGCAAAACATTTAACTTCCTCTAAGTATATTTCTGCATCTAATAATGGGAATAATTATTGTGAAAGCAGCTAGGTGGCACAGCGTATAAAGGACCAAGCCTGGAGCAAGTAAAATAGTTCAAACCCAGCCTCAGATACTTACTAGCTGTGTGATCCTGGAAAAGTCACTCAACCCTTTTTGCCACAGTTTCCTCACCTGTAAAATTAGCTGGAGAGGGAAATGGCAAACCACTCCAATATCTTTGCCAAGAAAACACCAAATGGAGTCATGAAGAGTTGGAAACAACTGAACAACAATAATTGTTGTTTCACATGTAACCCTGAATATCCCTCTCATACAAATAAATAAATAAACAAATAAACAAACAAATAAATAAATAGATAGATAGATAGATAAATAAAATGAAACAAAACAACACAAAACAAAACAAAACAATTTTTTAAAAATGAGGAAGTGGTTTTGAAGCCCAGAATGGAAATTCCTGGCTTTGATTGGCTTGCCTCCCATGAGTGCAGGAGTATTTGACAAAACACCTCCTTCCAAGAGTTTTGTCTATGTATTTTAGATGAAGGCAAGCAAGGTGACACTAGCAGTCTGAATTCAGGTGTTGCTTGAAGTTTAGGAGTTGAGAGTGGGTCAAATGATAGAATTAGTACTCTTTGTGAGAAAAGCATAGAGGCAGCTGAGATCAAAACTGGCTCGAATGAAGCTGCCTCAACTCACCACCATCAGATGGGGGCATATCTGGGGCAGAGACAAGAAACTATCCTCAGAAGAGTCATGTGGATGGTAATATTCTGCCTTTCCTTGATTTTATCTTCTGGGAAAGTGCATTATAAAAATTTAGAACTCATTTCTTCTCTTTAAAGTCTTCTGTTTAATCCGTGCTAATGCTGGCTATATAAAATGATCAATTGTAACTTATTGAATCCCTTATCATTTCTTTTTCCTGTTTACCTTTTTAGGTTTCTTTTGAGTATTGTATTTGGAAGTCAAATTTTCTATTCAACTTTAGCATTTTCATCAGGAATGGTTGAAAGTCCTCTATTTCACTGAATATCCACTTTCCCCTGAAGGATTATACTTGGTTTTGCTGGATAGTTGATTCTTGGTTGTAATACTAGCTCTTTTGACCTCCAGAATATGATATTCAAAGTCCTCTGATCCTTTAAGGTAGAAACTACCAAGTCTTGTGTCATCCAGACTGTGGCTCCATGATATTGAATTCTTTCCTTTTGGCTGCTTGCAATGTTTTCTCCTTGATCTGGTGTTCTGGATCTCTGGAAGTTGGCTATAATATTCCAGGGATTTTTCATTTGCAATCTCTTTCAGGAGATGATTGGTGAGTTCTCTCAATTTCTGTTTTACCCTCTGGTTCTAGAATATCAAGGCAGTTTCCCTTTTAATTTCTTGAAGATGCTGTCAGGATCATTTTGTTTTGTTTTGTTTTGTTTATCATGGCTTTAAGGTAGTTGAACAATTCTTATCTCTCCAGGTTCTATTTTCCAAGTCAGTTGGTTTTTTTGTTTGTTTGTTTGTTTTGTTTTGTTTTGTTTTGTTTTAAATGAGGCAGTTGGGGTTAAGTGACTCGCCCAGGGTCACACAGCTAGTAAGTGTTAAGTGTCTGAGGCAGGATTTGAACTCAGGTTCTCCTGAATCCAAGGCCAGTGCTCTATCCACTGCGCCATCTAGCTGCCCCCCAAGTCAGTTGTTTTACCCACAAGATATTTCACATTTTCTTCTATTTTTTTCATTCCTTTAATTTTGTTTTATTGTTTCTTGATGTCCCATAAAGTCGTTAGTTTCCACTTGCCAATTCTACTTTCTAAGGAATTATTTTCTTCAGTGGGTTTTTGTACCTCTTTTCCCATTTGGCCAATTCTGCTTGTTAAGTTTTCTTCAGTGAATTTGTGTATATCTTTTTCTGTTTGGACAATTCTCCTTTTCAATGCATTCTTCTTTTCATTGGATTTTGTATCTCTCTTGCCAGTTGTCCTATTCTGTTTTATAAGGTGTCATTTTCTTCAGTATTTTTGTGCCTCCTTTACCAAGCTGTTGACTCTTTTTTTAAGATTTCCTTATATCACTCTCATTTCTCAGTTCTTCCAAGGTGGTATGATCTAGGGAGAGGTGTGTTTACTACTCTCCTGTATTATGTACTGGTCTGTGAGTGACCACAAGCACTCTTTTCACCCTGGAACTGTGATCAGAATCCTCATTCCCCTGCAGCTACAGGCTCTGGTATGCTAGTGTTCCTCCTTGCCCTGGTACTGAGACCCAGATTGAATTATGGACAATGCAATAGAGTCCTGCCTGCAGGGCCAGCAAAAGGACACAGGTTATCTCCTTCTGCCCAGCTGTCTGACCCCCTTAACATCTTTGGGTTGAGAGGTTCAGAAACTATCACTGCCACCAATGATTCAGTTGCCCCCAAAGCCTGTTCCTCATTTGCTGGGGCCTAGTCTATGCTGGCATGTCTTGTGCTAGACTGGACTCCACTCTCAACCTGGTAAAACAGACCTTTCCTTCTGACCTTCTAAGTTGACTTCATCTTGAAAATTGCTTCACTCTGTCCTTTTGTGGGTTCTCCCCCTCAAGAATTTGTTTTGTAGCATTCTTTAAAGGTATTTGTAGGGGTTTGGGGGAGCTCAGGTGAGTCCCTGACTTTTCTCTGCCACCTTGGCTCCACCTCTCAGTGAAAACATTGGATTTGGGGGTCAAAAGACCTATGGGAGAATCTCAGCTATACTATTTTACTTCAGGTTATTATATCACTCCTATTACCACTAAGCTTCAGTTTCCTTATCTTTAAAGTGAAGGGGTTCCACTAGGTCCCAAAAGACCTCTTTGCCAAGGTCTTCTCTACCACAAAATCCTATGACCCCATGATTCCATTAAATGTCTGCTGTATGTAAAATCCTGTTTTAGGCTCTGAGAAGGCATACAGAGTTTAAATAAGACAAGATGCCCTCAAAGAGTTAATTATCTATATGATAAAAGGCAAGGGACAGAGAAGGTGACTGACTAAATCAGGATTTCATGTATTGAGAATTGTGAGGGACTTCAAAGGCCATCTAGTCCAACAATCTCATTTTACAGATAAAGAACCTGAAGCCTAGAGATGCCCAAAGTCACAAAGGTTCAAAGTAAGAGTCAGGCATTGAACTTAAGTTCATCCAAAGGAAAGGCATTTGCTACTGAATACATCAGAGGAGTTAGTGAATAGAGAACAGCACCTGGATTCAGGATGACCTGAGTTTAAATCTGGCCTTAGACACTTACTAGCTGTGTAGCCCTGGGCAAGTCACTTAACCCTGTTTGTCTTAGTTTTCTCATCTATAAAATGAACTGCAAAAGGAAATGGCAAACCACTGTAGTATTTTTGCCAAGACAACATCAAATGGGGTGACGAAGAGTAAGACATGACTGAAACAACTTAACAACAACAGCAAAATATCTTGTCTTCTTGAGTTTCTTTCTATTCTTAAGCCTTATCAATACCTGAGGGTGTCCAGGGTTCCTTACTATTGGCTTCTGTATTATTTTTTCTGTGCAATACAAAATGCAAAATCTATTCCCATATCATACTCTGACTTGGCTTGTATGTGCATATCTTTTCCCTATTGCTTTAAAATCTCTGAATTTTCTGATTCTCAATATATTAGGCACTGATGCCCTACTGTTTTGGCCTCAAGATAAAACTGGACATTAACCTCTTACTTCCTTCTACATGTGGATGGATTATAACAAAGGCAATGATTGGAACCATGTATCAAATCTGCAGGGCATTTATTAAGTAGTTACCATCTGACACATCTTAAGAGAAATGGTCAAAATGCATGAATGATTCCTTGAAATTTCCACTATGAAGTCTCACAAAAATGAAATTCATTATAGGATGATATTAATATATCATATTAGGATATTAGGGATTAAGATATTAAAGATAATAACAATAATCATAGCTAACACCTATATAGCACCTACTGTTTGCCAGACACTGTGTGAAGTGCTTTACAATCATTGTCTCGTTTGAGATGACATAATGAGATATTTGGCTGACACTCAAGAGAAGCTGAACAGCTTTTGAGTTCTGCCACCATTATCTATACAAATGCAATACTGCCATGAGAAAGCTTCCTTCCTAGGCTGTCCAGAACAATTTTTCAGTCCCAAGGGTGACAGACTTGATTGAATTAGCTTTGGTTCTACCGTCAATAATTAGATGGTACAGCGGGCCTGCCTCAGGGCACAGAGACATCGACTATGTCCCTGTGATCATCCTAATGAAGTGGCTGCACCATGCATCAAGCCCTAGCTCTTTATAAATTGCCCTGCAGTGTAGTGCTTGGGGAATATTGGAGCAATACAGTAATCAATTCATGGAAACAGCAGAGAATAAGAAAAATAACTAGACTACTATTTTGTGGTAACATTTTATGGGATTGGAAATGATGTTGGGAGGTCATTGAGCCTAAGCTACTTTCTCCAGGCTCAATCAGTCTTGCAAGTAAAAAATTAATCTTATTATAAATTTGGAGATTTGTGCAGCACACTAGGCACTTTAGCAGAATTTGCTGTTGTCTTGTTGAGCTGTCATAATCATTTATCTTATTCATAACTGAATATCACCTATGCAAAAAATTACATACACAATATTGTCTTGGCCCAGGGAATTTGTGGGCTAAATGGAGAGGCAGATGCAGAGTAAATGAAAGAAGATTGTACAGTGTTAATATTTTGTCATTAAAAACATGACATGTTATAGCTGATATCAAAAATAGCTCATTTTATAGAGTGCTTTATACTTTGCAAAACTACTTCCATTTATATTTCTTCATTAGATAAAAAGTGCAATGGTCTACACATGATGGTTACACATAATGGGATGAGTAAATACCACTCGGCTGGGGATATCAAAAATAGGGGGAAGAAATCATCATAAATGGATAGGCTCAGTTTTGGAAGGGACCACAGCAGTTCTTGAGTGCAAATTCTAATCCAAACAGGATTAAGAAAGGAGGGAATTTCAGGTTTAGGAGAAAGATTTCACCTTTGTGCATGGGGGCCGGGGGGCGGGGCGGGGGGGGGGAACAGTCAGGCTCAAATGGAGAATATATAAAGAATGGTAGAGTGAAGCAACTCTATAAAGGGAGGTTGGAACTGTATTTTAGAGAGCATTAAATGTCAGCCTCAAAATTTAGATTTAAACCAATTTATAATATAAAACCATCAAAGATTTGTAAAGGTGAATTACATGGTCAAACATGGTAGCAGGCAAGGACAGATGGAAGGAAGGAAGGAAGGAAGGAAGGAAGGAAGGAAGGAAGGAAGGAAGGAAGGAAGGAAGGAAGGAAGGAAGGAAGGAAGGAAGGAAGGAAGGAAGGAAGGAAGGAAGGAGGGAAGGAAGAAAGGAAGGAAGGAAAGAAAGAAGGAAGGAAGGAAGGAAAGAAGGAAGGAAGAAAAAGTGGGTAGGAGGGAGGAAAGAAGTTGAATTTATAGGCTATTCTCCTTCAAAAAGGTCTCAATTTGGGGGGCAGCTAGGTGGTGCAGTAGATAAAGCACTGGCCTTGGATTCAGGAGGACCTGAGTTCAAATCCAGCCTCAGACACTTGACACTTAACTAGCTGTGTGACCCTGGGCAAGTCACCTAACCCTCATTGCCCTGGGGAAAAAAAGAGGATAAAAACCAAAAAGGTCTCATTAAAAAAAAAAAGTTTCAGGAAAGTAAAGTCTAAAATGATGAAGACATTTCCTAAAACTATTTTCTTTAGAACTTCCATGCATAGCCCACATGACTCCCTACATACATTCTTCCTTTCTCATTAAGTACCTCCATTAAATACAAAGATGCTCCCTAAGATCATTCAAGTATTTTAATGAGCTCAGGTTGGTGAACTGAAGTTCTGGAGACTGACACTTTCAGGTACAATAAAGACTACACCATGCCATCTGTGGTCTTAAAGAATTGTTAGGCACTAGATGGAAGCAGTACCACATAAAGGGAAGATTTCCCATTTTCAAAGAAAGCTAGCTTTCATCTTCTGTACTCTGAGAAGATAATTTTTTCTTCTCTGCTGTATATCAGTTACAGGGGTCATTAAAGCTCCATGAAAGAGAAAAAAGGGAGCTGCCCCTTCATAAGTGATCCAGGACCAAAACTTTCATCACACTTCAAAGAACATCTGTCAAAAACAAACCAAAAAATACCTTCACCTTCAACTGGAAGCAAAAGACCAAGAATGTCAGCAACAACAGTGGCTTAACCTCAATATGTCAAAAATGTCCTTTTCCTTACTCAGCTCAATAGATCCAAGTGACATGTTCTTCTAGCCTTTCTTTTAGTGGGGATACAGGACAGCCCTTCAGAAAACAACTTCAAGTGAGAGGACTTGGATTTGGGAGAGGATCTGGAAGACTGAATGTAAAGAATAGGTGCTGAAAGGGAGGAGGGAACATCTATTATGATGCCCCCAGTTATTAGGATCCTCCTCATCCTGAAATTACTTTGTATTTAAATTGTTTTTCATACCCATTTAGGAAATACATGCTGTATCCCCACACATCAGAATGTAAACTTTTTAAAGGTAGGATCTCTTAGTTTTTGTCTTTGTATTCCCAACACCTAGCCCAATGTCCAGAACATATTGATAGTGCTTAAACAGTGCCTGTTTAATTAATCAGTGAGTCAAAGATGAAGTTGGGAACAAAGGCAAATGTATTTCCCCATCAATTCTGACATATTTTTAAGAACCCTTATCAGTCTCCAGGATAAAAGACTTTGAGCTGGGACAAGGTTGTAAAAAGTCAACTGATCGAATTCCCTTACTTTTCAGATGAAAAAAATCTGAGTTCCAGAGTAGTAAATGGCAGAGACAGAATTCAAACCCGGGTCCTCTGACCCCATCTCATCTTTCATTACAATATATTGCTTTCTCTTACTCTTCCTCCTCAATACTGTGAAAGAATTAATGTAGTACTTTAAATTTCCATGGCTTGCCCAACACATTTTATTGCTTGTGTATAAAACCCAAGACCCAGTGATGTCCCCAAGACCACCTAATTGGTCAGTTAGAGAGTCACAGAGCTTATAACACTTATGCTACTATGTTCCTAGGACTGCCCACATTGACTATCCTACTCTAATTGGAAATACCTAGGCCTAAACAAAATAACTCAGAATGATATTTGTAAACCAAAGTTTCTCTGCCTCTGGAAGATGAGTATGAACAAGGGAAGGAGTCCTTGGCTTACAGGTACACTGTAAATGATGGCAAAAATGATTGTATCTTTCATTATGATTGGTCTAGGAGACAACCTGATCATATATGTATTGCAATGACTTCTCAAGTACCTCCAGTTATAAATGCCACTAATTCTTTAAACATTAGGGTCTCCTCTTTCTCATTTAACAAGATGGTTGACCTTCATATCATGGTCACACTTAAATTACCTAATTATGTGGTCCCCATTCTTTGTCTAACATCCATACTTCTCTATTTATTCTGAACAGAGATCCAATTCTACAAGTTTGAGAGAGCCAGGCTAATATAAAAGAAATAACCTTGGCCTTGGAGTCTAAAGCCTTGAATATAAGTCTTTACTCTTGACAATTCCTAGTCTGTGACTGTGGGAAATTCTCTTAACCACTCTGAGACTAACTTTCCTCATAAGTAACATGGGGAGAGGAGTTGTACAAACTACCTTACTGAGCTCTTGTGAGGAGTGTGTGTCATAAAGTATAGAATGTCACATAAATATAAGCCAGTATAATTATTTCTGGATTGAGCCATTGTCCAGACTTCTAAAAGGGAGTCCCTCTGGCTTTATACACTTTGGGGCTTTATTAACAAGACTATCCAGAGCCTTGACTTACCAAAGTTCAGACTTTGAAATTGATTTTATGGTTTCCCTCCATGTGAAAGAAAGGGCTATATCAGATTTTCTCTACCACCACCCCACCTTCTACTCTCCACCTTCATCCCAAATGTTGAAAAGGAAAATAATTCCCTGCAAGACATTCAGCCATCGGGGCTCTCTGGGGACACTCTACTGCAAATATAGCGGTGCTCTCTGTGCTTTGTTGCATGCTAAATAGTTACCCCAGTGTCTCCAAGTGTGTATTTTTAATGAAAAGCTGAAAGTTGAGCATCTTCCCACATAACTGAATTCCTAGGTATCTGTCAAGAGTGACAGCTGTTCAGGAAAGCAAAGAAAATAATCCACGAGATAGCAAACCTGTCTTGATTCTTCCTACAAATTGATATACCCTTGAAACTAATTTTGGTTGGCAATAGAAAATCAATACCTATAACAAGAAACATTTTAATCTCTTAACCCACATTCCTACACACACACACACACACACACACACACACACACACACACATCCATCCCTTTGCAAAGGTCCTCACCAGGCTTCCACAGATCCTAGACAGAAGCTTAGCAAGTAAACAAAGGCCCAACCAGGAGGCAATGCAGGTGAGATGTAAGAATATATCTGGCAAGGCCTATGTTCCTCCCAAGGCCATATGCCAGGAGCACCTGGATTCTAGAGTTGTATGTGTACCTTTATTGCAGAAGATTTAGATGTGTTTTTAAATTACCATTCACAGCATCCATTTTCTCCTCAGGTAGCAAGGCAAGCTAATCTACCCAAAAGTTTTGTGCCCAAAGTCATTTCATAAGCATGTAACCTCAGCTCAATCTCTGGAGTGGATTTCTAAAATAGGGTCTGCATTCCTAATGATTCTGCACTTTGAAGGGTAATTATGAAATTGTCCATGCTTACATGAACTGTCCCTAACAATGGACTGGAATGGGAGCTCCCAGATCTGCACTAGGGAAGGTCCCTCCCTCCTACCAGGCTCCTATTGTGCCCTTAAACTGCAAAGAAACACCCAGCAATATAGGGACAGGTTAGGTACTTATGATAAATAATAAATCCAGTAAATATATTCTTTAACAGAATAAATTTGAGAGAAACACAAAGGGAAGTAAGGTGGGGGCAAAGTAGGACCCATCCTTTCCTCTCAGCTGACTTATTTCTCTCCATAACCCAATTAAAACTCACACACAGGGTAGTTAGGTGGTGCAGTGGATAAAGCACTGGCTTTGGATTCAGGGGGACCTGAGTTCAAATCTAACCTCAGACACTTGACACTTACTAGCTGTGTGACTCCGGGCAAGTCACATAACCCTCATTGACCCACAAACACACACACACACACACACACACAAAGAGAAACACACACAGACACAATCAGAGGGTTGATGGCTTGTTAGTTTCTTCTCTTCCTAAAGTAGAAAGAACCTGGGGGTTTGTGGCCAGTCAACTCCTTTTCAGATGTTGTTTGAGAAGCAGAGAATATTCGAGTCAGAAGGAACCATTGAAATATTCTAGTGATCTAATCCAATCCCCTTTGTTTTACAAATGAAGAAACTGAGGCCCAGGAACATTCCCAAGACTGCACAGCCAGTTGGTAGCAGAGATAGAGCTAGAAACCAAGCTTCCAGATTTCTACCCAAATTCTCTTTCCCCTGAATCAAGTTGCTTTTAGTGCAGCATAATCAGGTGTTTGAAATTCATCAGACATTACAGGCAGGTCTCCAGCTCCAAAAATTACCCTTTCCATCATCCTAATCCTAGTATTTCTGCTGTGATATCCATTGGCCTGGTTTGTGAGGAGTACTCTAAACCTCACTGTCCACAACCAAAATGATTTTTTTTTCTGTTTCTGTAATTGGATGGGGGTCTCTTTGTGTTATTAAGGAAATAGATTTTCCCTTCTTTTTTGCCACTACATGAAGAAATTGAATTAAATATTCTCTTTGTTTCAAGAAATAAATGGAAAAATAGAAGATAAAGAGGATAAGGAGAAAAAAATAAGACAAGGAAGGAGAGAAAGAAGGAAGGGAAATTGGTAAGAGAAGAGAGGGTTGGAGGAGATGACAGGAGAGGAGGAAAATGGGAAAGGGGAGCAAGAGGAGAGGAGGAGAAAGGGAGGGGGAAGAGTGAAGGAGGGGGAAAGAAGGGAGGGAAGGGGGAAAGAAAGAACAGGGAAGGAGAGGAACACTGTGATGATATGGTGTAGTACAGTGGGATGAGTATGAACTCGAGTCAGAAGAATTTAGTTCAAATTTTGCCTCTAGTCCTTACTACCTGTGTGACTTTGGACAAGGTGACTTGACCTTCCTAAGCCTAGGTTTCCTCATCTGGTTTTTTGTTTTGTTTTGTTTTGTTTTGTTTTGTTTTGTTTTGTTTTGTTTTGTTTTTTAGTGAGGCAATTGGGGTTAAGTGACTTTCCCAGGGTCACACAGCTAGTAAGTGTTAAGTGTCTGAGGCCAAATTTGAACTCAGGTCCTCCTGACTCTAGGGCCGATGCTCTATCCACTGTGCCACCTAGCTGCCCCTCCTCATCTGTATCATGAAGTGGTTAAACTAAATGGTGTGTAAGGTCTCTCCCAACTATGATCCTGCAGAGTGGCAATGGCACAAGCTTTTGAGTCAGAATAATTGTCGCAAATCTGGACACTGTCACTTTCTAACTGTGGGTCTGAGAGATTTACTAATATCACCCCGTGCTTCCATTTCTTTATCTGTAAAAGAAGAACAATACCACCTCTCAGGATTGCCATGAAGAAAGTGTTACAGGATATAAATTGTTTTATAAACATTAAGTATTATTGTTGTAGTAGGGATAGGGATGAGAACTGGAATTGGGATATCACTCATTTAGCAGATTTCCATATAGCAGCACCCTCTCTGACTCTTAGGACATTAGAGAATTGCCTAAGGCACTGAAAGAATTCTTTGCCAAGGGTCACACAGCCAGTACATGTCAGTAGTGGACTTGGACCCAGGTCTCTGGCTGACTCTATAGCCAGCACACAAAGAAAATTTGATCATGACTATTTTGTATATGAATTAATGTCTTTGAATCCTTCAATAACATTCTCTGATTTGGGGTCCTTATACAAGGGAGAAATCCTTAGCAGTTGAAACACTGCGGAGGAGTTGCAGAGGCCAAACAGCTCTACGATATTTTTGTTCTGGCCGTATTTCATCTGCAATGTTCTATTCTATTCTTTCCCCTCCTTTATGCACACTGTGCTGTAGCTTCCTGCAGGTCCAGCTTGGAGGGTGGGAGGTGGGGAAGGTTGCAGGGAAGAAGGCAAGCAGCTTGAGTTGGCCTGGCCAGTCCAAAATCCAGAGAAAGGAGCATTGGTCCCAAGCCATGGTGCCATTTGTGCCTCAGGAGGCACTGAAGAACTAAAGGTTCCCATTCTTTTTCTTAACCAACAGGTTTGGGTCACCAGTGGTAGGAGGCTGACAGGAGAATGAAGTACTGGCATCGATCCAAATGCTACAGAACTTCCCTGCTGTCATAAGGAATGTTCTTGAGAATCCTTGTTAGAAACTGGTGGCATAGAATGACATGGAATGGGAAGTTTCAAAGGACCAGAGATGGATCTTCCCATCTAATTCCATCTCTCCTAACTGGTAGAAGTATGATGAGATCATAGAATCTATTTCAGGATGGAACCTTAGAGGTCACCTAGTCCAACCTACAAATTTTACAATTTACAGAGCAAATAGCAAAGTACCAAAGAAGTGACTTAACTAAGGTCTCACAGATAATTAGTACATGTACACTGGAACTGGAGAAAATGATTGTCCATCTCCATAATTCAGTCATGTCAATTCTCCTTAGTGAGGTGATTTGTGGGGAAGACAGTTTATTTAGACTGTGGAGTGAGTTAATTTTCTGGGGGAAAAAATTTCAATTAGTATTAACCAAAGGAGAGATTTGTTGTATCTATCTAACACCTCAACAAAATGTGAACTGATTTTTCTACTCAACTTATGACTATTATTCAATATATATTAGTGTTATCTAACCTTTCAATTTTGTACTGTAAGGCCTAAATTTTCTACTAATCTTTTCTTTTCTTTTTTTTTGGGGGGGGGAGGAGGGGGAGGGTGGGGCAGGGTGGGCCAATGAGGGTTAAGTGACATGCCCAGGGTCCCACAGCTCATAAATGTCAAGTATCTAAAGCCAGATTTGAACTCAGGTTCTTCTGAATCCAGGGCTGGTGCTTTATCTACTGAACTACCTAGCTGCCCAATCTTTTATATAAAGGAAATAAATGCTGAAAAATCTAATGTGGAAGTATGCATCTGCCTTCCAGTCCTGAGTGTTAGTGAATAAGGAAGAAAATAGATATACATGTGAGAGCTCCCCACACTGCTGAGCCCTGGTATATCCCCATAGCACTGCTGTTCTATCACTGAGGTCTCAAAATTGAGGGACATACAATTTAAGCCCACAAGGCAGGGAAGAAGGACAATGTAGTGGAAAGAATCCTGGAGTTGGAGTCAGATGACCTTGGAACAAGTCCTGGCTCTGTTATGCATTGCCTGAATGAACTTGGCAAGTCACTTCTCTCAAATGGGCCTCAACAGGACTGGATGGTCCCTTCTAGATCTTGGTCTGAGAAATATCACATCTTTTCAAGATCCAGGTGGGTTGAGTTTCGTTCCCTGGCTTCATCCTTCAATTACTGCTTTCAGCTTGAAAAGCTAAATTTACATTTTAAACAATGTTAAGGATGTTTGTGTAAATGTTACACATTTCCTCTGAAAAGTACTTTGGATTTTTTTTCCCAGTAGGGAATATGATGTATTTCAACTAGAAGATGATCTCCAAGGTCCCTTACAACTCTAGCAAGCTTAGATTTGATGAAGTTCACATATGGTCAAGTACAACCATCTGCACACTTGTGGAGAGAGACAATCCAAGTGTGCAAATGATCAACCTATATGAAATGCTTTCTCAACCATCTTTAAATATTGATTTGAAGTATAGTAGGTTTGGGGGAAGGGCAGCCATGGTACAATGGAAAGAACACAACTGAATTTGGCCTTAGAAGATCTGAGTTCAAGTACTGACTCTGTTATTGCTTGGCTATATGACCCTAGACATGACAACTAATCTCTCTGAGCCTCATTTTTTTCTTCTCTGAATAACTGGAATAATAAAACTTCCATTACTTACACCTCACAATGTGGCAAGGATTAAATGAGATAACATAAGCAAATTGCTATTCCAACATAAGTTGTCATCATCATGCCTAAAGGAGTAGGCTGACAGTGAAACTACCCCCCCACCCACAATGGTATTTTAAAATCTCACTAAAAAAAACCTACTATTATATTTCAATTTAGCTAGCCTAACAAACTATTTTTATATTCAATTTATATTACTTTTGAATGCATACAAATATTGTTCAGTGCAGCCTGCAACCAGCCAAAAAAACAAACAAACAAAAAAACCTTAATTCTAAACTCTGAGCAATAGGTCTACAGCACCACCAAACTGCTAACCTATGATTAGCTCATCTGCAGAGCAACATAACCATTCCAATGCAGAAAGCTTTTGGACTGTTTTCTCTCAACTAGAAAAATCTCGGTTGCTCAAGGCAGTGATTAATCAATAAGTCAACCAACCCCAAAGACCATTACATAACTTGGTAAATACAGCAGCACTGGAAATGGGAGAACATGGAAGCTGTGTTCACCTTGGTAAATGGAGGACACAGCTAAGAATCAATAGCTGAAGAAATCAGGAAGGGCTAAAGCATCTTCCTTGGCCCTTACTAAAAGAAAGTGTTATATTTTCAGAGCTGACTACTATATTTATATATTACAAGGGCAGACAGGAATTTCCTGAGGCTTTTAGGGGACTCAGTATGCAATCTCAGTATGCATCAACTGTGTGACGTGTTAGCAAAACAGCTATTATAATAATATGCTGTATTAAGAGAAGCATTGAATCAACAGAGAGGGAAGTTGTAGTGCTGCTATATTTGGCCCTGGCCAGATTGCATCTGAAGTCTTCCTTTTCTTTCTTTCCTTCTTTCTTTCTTTCTTTCTTTCTTTCTTTCTTTCTTTCTTTCTTTCTTTCTTTCTTTCTTTCTTTCTTTCTTTCTTTCTTTCTTTCCTCCTTCCTTCCTTCCTCCCTTCCTCTTCCTGTCTTCCTTTCTCTTCCTTTCTTCCCTTTTCTTCCTTTCCTCTCTCTTCCCCTGCCACTCTCCCTCCCTCCCCTCTCTCTCTTCTCAAAACAGGGTTTTCCTAACTTGCCTAGGCTGGAAGAGCAGCAATCACTCACAGATTCGATCTCAATGTTCATCAGCCCAGAAGCTTTGACCTGCTGTTTTTTTCCCATGTGGACCAATTTGCCCCTCTTTAGTAAGCTTGGTAGTCCTCTGCTCCTGGAGGTGGACATCTGATTAGTTCCAGTCCCACTGTAGCTCAAAATTCCAGAGTTCATGTCATTCACCAGCTTCTACATTCCCCAGGAGCAGGAAATACAGGCGTGCACCACCATACTCAGTGATCATGTTCACTTCTGGGATTATAGTACGACATTTTCAGAAGGGCAACAAAAAGTCAGAACATATCAAAAGAATAGCAAAAAGGGGGCCATAGAAACCCTACTATTTGAGGATTGGGTAAAAGAATTGGGAATGTTAAGTCTGGAGAAGAGAAAAGATATAATCTATATTCAAAAATAGGATTTCTATCTTCAAGTATTTGAAGAGCTGCCAGATAGAAAATTATGAAATTTGTTTTGCTTGGCTCCAGAGGATAGAGGTAGGAACAGTGGTTAAATGCCATAGATTTCAACTTGCTATAAGAAAACCCTTCCTAATAAATATCACTATCAAAATATGGAATTTGAAGAACTGAAAATAATGAGTTCCCTATCTCTAATGGTCTTCCAGCAGAGATTGGACAACCATTTCTTGGGTATGCTTTTGAGAGTACTTCTGCTTGGATATTTATGGGACTAGATTCCCTCTTATACTCCTTCCAGTTCTGAGATCCTATGACTACTTCTGGGTTTGGATATAAGAAGTGGTCCCAGTAAAGCCATGTGCACCCCCTTTCTTTTCCTTAGGCCCTGCTCCTGATTCTATAGATTTTTTTTTCCACCATGCCCCTGAGTGAGTATTTCAATTCTTACCCCCACTCCTACTTTTCCTTCTTTTTATGTGTTGTCTTCCCATATAAGAATGTAAGCTCTTTGTGTTTATCATAGTGTTTGACACAAAGTTGGTGCTTTAAAATGCTTTTTGACTTGATGAGATACCCCATAAATCTTCTTTCTTTCAAACTAAACATGTTTGCTTGGTCTAAATGTTCATGACCATCTTAGACAATTTCGAACTTATCAATATCCTACCTAAAATGTGCTTCCCAAAATTGAACAAAATGTTTCCAAGGTGACATGACCGAGGTAAAGTATAACAGGATCATTATCTGCCATGTTGTGGGTACTAGGACTTCCTTAATTCAGCTAAAATAATCTAGTAAGGTTTGGGACTAATACCACTCCTCATGCAGGCTATACAAGGTGTTCGTGAATCTACTTTCTTTTTTTTTTTTTTTTTTTTTGCGGGGCAATGGGGGTTAAGTGACTTGCCCAGGGTCACACAGCTAGTAAGTGTCAAGTGTCTGAGGCCGGATTTGAACCCGGGTACTCCTGAATCCAAGGCTGGCCCTTTATCTACTGTGCCACCTAGCTGCCCCCCATGAATCTACTTTCTATTGGCTCATTATCCTGTTCTCATCCTGTCTTATACTACCTAATCAAGGAGTATTATGGTATTTCCTCATAAGTTACTAAAATAATCTCTCTCACTTTTATTAATCAACTAGCTCTGAGCCCTCACATCAGTTTATTAAATATTTATTAAGCAGGGCAGCTAGGTGGTGCAGTGGATAAAGCACCGGCCATGGATTCGGGAGTACCTGAGTTCAAATGCAGCCTCAGACACTTGACACTTACTAGCTGTGTGACCCTGGGCAAGTCACTTAACCCTCATTACCCCACCCCCCAAGAAATATTTATTAAGCAAACCTCTTTTCCCATGAGCTTTTGTTCATCTCTCCATATCAAACCTCCAAATTGTCTAAACTCAAACATCAGTGTTATTGGCTATACAATTTATTAACAGTATAATGAACAATTAAAGATCATAGTTAAATATTTCAACAATTTGTGAGTTATAAGAAAGATCACAGACAAGGTCATCTCTAACCACCAACTACAACTATTTTCTTCACAGAAACTGAAACTCCAGCAAAAACTTGAGATTTCTCAGGATAGCAGTGAAGTCCTCTTAACAATCTTCTAGTTGATTTATTGATACCTCCTCCAAAGTATACCCTTTCCACAAGATAAAAGTTCAACAGTTATCTTCAGGTTCTTTCTCCTTGATCATTGACTCACTCATTTTTTGATGAAAGGAGTTCTCTTAGTGCCTTCTCCCTGTATGTCACAGTCTCCCTCCAGTCATGACAATTAGAAAACTAGATAGCAGTTCAATTACTAGTCTACTAGATTACTAATCTTTCTTAAAGCTATAGTAAAAAAAAAAAATGCCTGCAATCGCTGTGGGAAAGACATTAGAAGCTGGTAGGTAGTACATTAACATTTTTACCTCACTGTGCTCAGAGTATTAAGATCTTGAATTTAAGTATTGAAAGGCACCTTAGAGATCATCTATTTGAACATTTCATTTCACAGATGAAGAAATTACAAGCTTGCTTTTTTTTAAATGAAAATCATCCCCACCACATGTTTGGGGGGAACATAAAACTCAGAATCACTATTTCTATTTCCAGTTGAAAGAGGAAAAAAAGTCTGCTGAAGTGATTTTGTCAAGGTCATATAGTAAGCAGAGTTCCTAGGCTCCTGATTAGTGTCCTATCCATTAGATCATGCTCTCTGCTACCTAATAACCATTTTTTTTTCCTTTTCTAATGCATGTAATTGAGAAACGTGTTCTCTCGAAATTAAATAGCACTAGATTTAAAAGCATACTATTTTTCTTCTCAGCCCCCATGGGTTCAATTATCATCTCTATGCAGATCTATATATACATTTTCAGTCCCAAATCACAAACCACCTATTGGACATTTCCATCTATGTTCCCCATAGGCATCTCAAATTTAACACATCCAAAAGAGAACTTATTTCCACCTTCTCCAAACTCACCCTTCTTCCAAGCTCCTATGTCATTTTCAAGGTTAAAATCATGTTTCCAGTCACACAGCTTACAATTTTGGTGTCATTCTTGACCTTGTACTCTCATTCACTCCACATACTCAATTATTTTCCAAATATTATTCGTGCCTGTCTCCACAACACCTCTCCAATACTTTGCTTCTCTACACAGCCATGTTCTCAGCCCCACTCACCCAGACTATTTCAACAGCCACCAAATTGGTATCCCTGCATCAAGTTTCTTTCCATTCCAATCCTTACTTTACACAATTGTCAGCGGGTTTTTTGTGTGTTTTTTAAGTTCAGGTCTTACAAAGTCATGCACCTTCCCCAAATATACACTCAATAAACTCCAATGGCTTCATATTGTTTCTATGATCAAATACAGATTCCTCTGTTTAGCACTTAAAACTCTTTATAACTTAGTCTTATCCTATCTTTCCAGTCTTCTTCCTCATTACTTCATTCTATGAACTTTTTGATCCTGCTATACTAGCCTACTTCCTGTCCCTCACATATAATACTTTATTTTCCATCTTTGTCCTCAGTTTAAAGTCTTTGCTACCACAAAAAAAAGAGCTGCTTTAAATAGGTTTTACATATGGTTACTTTTCCTCTTGAGTGTGATATTGGTATCACTGAGTTTAAGAGTATGCATAGTTCAATAATATGGGGAGCATAGTTCCACATTGCTTTTCTTTTCTTTTTTTTTTCTCTTTTGGTGAGGCAATTGGGGATAAGTGACTTGCCCAGGGTCACACAGCTAGTAAGTGTCAAAGGTCTGAGGCCAGATTTGAACTCAGGTCCTCCTGAATCCAGGGGCGGTGTTCTATCCACTGCACCACCTAGCTGCCCCTCAAATTGCTTTTCATAAGGGCTGGACCAGTTCACAGTTCCACCAAGGGTATATTAATGTACCTGTTTTCCCACAATCCTTCCAGATATTTTGATTGGTATTTCTGTAATTATAAGTTATTTAGAGCATTTTTCCATATGACTATTGATAGTTTTAATTTCTTCTCCTGAAAAGTGCTTATTCATATTCTTTGGACATTTACCTATTAGGGACTAGCTCTTATTCTTATAAATTTCAATAAGTTCACTATATATCTTAAAAATGAGACCTTTGTCAGAAAATGCACTGCAAATACCCCCCCCCATTTATATACTTCTTTTTTTCTAATTTTAGCTGCATTGGTTTTGTTTCTATGAAGATGTTTTTTAATTTATGGAATCATCCATTTTATCACCTAGGATCCTCTCTAGTTCTTGCTGAGTCTTTAACTTTTCCTTCATACAAAGGTCTCTAAGGTCATTTCCAGATCTATATTGATATATATGAATAACCTGTGGGCCAAATCAATTAAAGTGAAACTTAACATTAATAAATGGGTTTAATATACAGTGATCTCATAAGAGGTGGTGAGGCATGAGGAGAAAGTACTTCATGGAGAATGAAATGCCTGATGGACCACAAGCTCAGTAGGAGACAATATTGTTGTGGAACAACCAAAGAAAAGTGGAGGCAGTTGGCAAAGGAAGTGCAATAAAGTAGGTAAAGGGTATAATCATCATGGAGGCTTAGGCAGAGGCAATGTGTGCTCAGAGCAGTGGAAATAACAATGGAGTTCTAAAGATTTAGGGATGGGGCATACTCCAAAAAGAAAGGGTACATGTTACAGGCAAAGGGTCAGAGTATGATGGAGTGAAAAGATTCTTTCACTATTGGAAGAGACAACATCAAAGAATGGACAAAAGTGAACTATACCCCTCTGCTCCTTTGAATTCTATGTCAGGCTGACTTTCTACTTAATCAGAGCTTATATCAAAATAGCCATTTTTCAAAAGAATAATTTTCCCAAAGAAAATAAGAAGAGGTAGACATTATAAATGGAAATATAGAACTCACAACTTTGATTCTAAAATCTGGAATCCTTTCCAGATTTTGTGAAGCAGTTAGAAGACTAAGGGGATAGAACACTGAGTCTGAAGTCAGGAAAACATAAGCTCAATTCTGGCCTTAGAAACTTCCTAGCTGTGTGACCCTGAAAAAGTCACTTAATTTCTCAACTGTAATATGGGCCTAATAATAAAACCCACTTTAAAAGTTGTCCTAAGGATCAAATGAGATAATTAGATAATCATGAAGTAATGAGATAATCCTGCACTTAGCACAGGGCATAGCACATAGTAGGTGCTTGATAAATGTGTCTTTCTTTCCCTCCTTTCCATTTCCCCTGGACTGTCTCCCACATCACTGCCTGAATTTCTAATGGGTTTATTCTTCTTGAAGAAGAAAGGTTTTTCTTAAAAAAAGAAAAGAAAATCATTCTGCTCTACCATGGGATTCAACCATTTTCTAAGCCTATGTTCTTACATTTAAATTGTTTAATCTTCCTATTAACTTGTAACCTTTCAAACTGAAACATTGTCTCCTCCCTCCCCCTCACCCCAGTTTCTTTGGCACAGCCCAGGTTTTGTCGCTGGTACTCAACAAATAATAAACAATAATTAAGGAGATTAAAATGGCAACGCTTTTAATTTTTCAGTCTTATTTACATAAATCAGACACTTAATATAAGTGCAGTATCTACTGTGAGAGGGTTTCCAATGTGCATATTAGGGTTATTAGTAATATCTGAATGTTATGAGGACAGTAATTCTATATCTGCATGGAGAGAGCTCCATTAAGAAGGATTACACAAAGTAATTATTTAGGTAGCTTGAGGCTAATTACTTAGGGAAGAGTAAATATTTCATTATATGTTTAAATGATTACTCATACATTTATGTCATCTATTTTAAGGCAGCCTTATCTTACTTATAGCCTTGATTTGCCCTACATGGATCTGGAAGCCTCATTTTCCTGAGTACAGTCTTTATATATTTCGCTACCAAGTGCAAGAGTCAAAGATACCAAGTACATCACATATTTTGGTCCTCATCATCACCTTATGGATGTAGGTGATGCTTCCACATCCCAAAATGTGAGCTCATCAGTGTGGGCACACACTCCCACAGTTACAGACTGCTACCCATCCCTGCATGCTTTCTCATCCTGGGCAACTATTTTTTCATTTTCCCCAGGAAATCCTCTGCAGAAGGTCTAACCAATGTTCAGAGAGCTTTCTGCTAGGTGTCTTAGCACTGTGTGGTTACCAGGATAGTAATACAGGCTTCAATTAACATCAGGTATCCTTTGCTCTAGCTCTGTATCAGGCCCGACTCTTTCTAGTCATACAGGTCTCTAATGGTGTCCTTTACACCAGCGGTATCAGACTCAAATAGAAATGGATCCCTGCAGACCACATATTGACTTAGAAAATCACAAATTAATGTTGTCTCTGTTGCAGTTGTATTTGAATTTATTTTGTTAAACATTTCCCAATTAATATTTTAATCTGGTTTGGGAAGCACCCCAGAGTAGGCCAGGAGTTGGATATCTCTATAACATTTCTCCCTCATAGTTTCTCATTGTTGATATATCACAATGTCTATTAACCATTGTCCTTTGGTAGTCCATTGTCCTTTGGGTAGTTATCCACATTATTTTTTTTTCAAGAATGTACTATTCCATGATTTTCTGCCATGCAGGAACACTAGAAAAATATTAATATTTTTAAAATATGGATTCATTAAAAGCTTTGGGAAATTTCCCACAAGCAAAACCTGTTGTCCTCATATTCAGCTCTCAGCCAGTTTACTTTCCATTTGCAGCATCTATCCAACATACATAAACTGATGAGCCATCATTTTGAACTGTTATCCAACTGCATATATTCATCTAAACCCAAAGTGTCAAACTAGTGACCTGGGGGCCACAAGGAGCCAGAAAAACTCTTAAGTACAGGACCAGATTAAAACATAATAGGGAAATTTGTAACAAAATAAATAAAAATGCAATAAAATACAGATGATTTTTATTTCTGGTTTTCTAAGTCAATATGAGGTCCACAGGGATTCATTTCTATTTGAGGTTGACACCAATGGGCAAGATAAAAATCTTCATACGTTTTGATTTTTGCTATTTGGATAGTTGTATAGTTTGAAGTCTTTTGAACACTCATGGATCTGTTTTCAGACCATTTTCAATATTCCAGGGCTTGATGCAACCAATATGATGCAATGTGCTCACAGAAGTGTATGGGTCAAACTCCCTCTTCTTTTATGCCTTATTTGCTCTCAGCAGGGTTACAAAACCAAATTATCTCTGTTGTTATACCTTTCAAGGAATCTTATGAGATTATGACTTATGCAAGGGCAATGTCTTCTTAGATCCTCTATTTCCTTTGAACTTAGGTACAGCATTTTGTTATATTTAGTCTACTGCTTTTTTAGTCAAAACAATAAATACTATGGGATCTTTTATTCTCTGTACCTTTCAGTTCATTGTAAAGATAAGGTGTGTCATCAAATATCATTTGTGAAAGCCATCTGATTCTCCTCCTATACCTTAATCAAGGATACAAGTATTATCATCCCCATTTTACTGATAAGGAAATTGAGTTCTATTGAGGGTAAGTGATTTGTCAAGGTCACACAATTAGTTGATGGCAGGGATGAGACTTGAGTCCCGGATTCCTGCTTCTTAATATAACATCTTATCTATTAAATGCATTGCTTCTTCTAAAGAGTCATCACAAAATAATCTGGAGAATGTTATTTTTATTTAAAGAGTTTCAGAAAGATCAAGAAATAGAGGCAATCTCTCCTAATTGAGGTAGCCAGGTGGCAGAGTGGATAGAGCAGGAGACGTGGAGTCAGGAAGACTCAGAAGTTCAAATCCAGCCTGAGCTACTTACTAAAGTCACAACTTCAATTTACCTTAGTCTTTTCAACTATAAAATAAAGATAATAACAGCCCCTACCTTACAGAGAGGCCATGGGGTTGAAATGAGATATTTGTACCATGTATACTCTTTGACCTAGTAATACCACTAGTAGGTCAGTATCCAAAGAGAGATAAAAAAAGTTAAAGAACTTATATGTACAAAAAATATTTAGAGCAGACCTTTCCTGGTGCAAAGAATTTGAAAATAAGGAGAATCCATCAATTAAGGAATGGCTGAACAAATTGTGGGATGAGATTATGATGGAACACTATTATGCTATAAGAAATGATGAGCAGGGGCAACTAGGTGGCTCAGTGGATAGAGTACTGGCCCTGGATTCAGGAGGACCTGAGTTCAAATCCAGTCCCAGACACTTGACACTTACTAGCTGTGTGACCCTGGGCAAGTCACTTAACCCCAATTGCCTCACAAAAAAAAGAAAATAAATGACGAGCAGGATGCTCTCAGAAAAACCTGGAAACACATGAGCTGATGCAAAGTGAAATGTACTGTATACAAAGTAATAGCAATAGTATAAGATGGTTGGCTGTGAATGACTTAGCTATTCTCAGCAATACTCTCTGAAGAACTTATGAAAACTGTCATCCATTTCCAGAAAAAGAACTGATGGTATCTGAAAACAGAATGAAGCATAATTTTTTTAGTTTCTTTTTCTTAAGTGTTTTTGTCTGTTTTCTTTCACAACCTAATATGGAAATGTTTTACATGACTACACATGTGTAACGTATTTAATTACTTGTGTTCATAAGGGGGCAATGGGGGGAAGAAGGGGGGAAGAGAATTTAGAACACAAGGTTTTAAAAATAGATTTTAAAATGGTTTTTCATGTAACTGGGGAAAATAAAATTCTAAATAAATATATACATGTTAGAAATGAGATATTTGTAAAGCACTTAGCATTATATAAATACTTCTCTCTCCTATTCCCCTCTCCACCCCCCACCCAGGATGGTCATTAATAAACTAATGCACACAGAATAAAAGCAATAAACATTTAACCTGGGAAAATCCCATGTGGCCTTTGAAAGAATTCAAATCTCTCCCTGTGGTTTTCTTTGATGTGAGTTTGTGGTCATGGGAAATGAGATTATCATGTCAGACATCTGTGTGTGGTCTAGTCTTTCTGCTGCTTCAGCAGGCCTTTCTGCCTTCCCTCAAACTCCTCCCAAGTGGCAATTCTGTCATAATGCAGTCAAAGCAGAAGGTCCAACTGATAGTTTTTAATTCTCTGATGCATACAAGTTCCTTTCACATTCTCTGAAACAATGCAAAAGGCCTGGTAGATCTCTCCACCATGGAAAATCCCTCTATGTTAAATGAAGAGTAGTCTGACTTCCATGACTCAATGTGGCATGGGGGTGACCCTGGTTTCTCTAAAACTTTACATAGTGAAGCTCAAAATTAAGTGGGTCCTACAAGGAGGAGGTTTCAAGTCTTGGCACAATAAAGGACAGTGTGTTTCTGTGGACCAGAGAAGCAAAGAATGAAGATACTCATCACCAGAATGTGAGCCACAAGGTAATGGATTTTGGTGACCATGGCAATTCACAAAGACTGTCTACTAAAATTAGGAGGACCAAGAATGGAAATGATGGATCTTTGACAGTATTCAAGAAAATTTAACTGCTTTTTGTATATATGGGTGTGTGTATGTATATGTATATATGTGTGTGTGTGTGTGTATGAATACTCTTATATTACTCCCCTGGTGTATGTATATATGTATATGTGTGTATGTGTATATATGTGTGTATGCATGCACACACAAACACTTAGAACTATCCTAGAAAAGTTGCAAAATAGCCCAATAATCTCCCTACAGGGAATATACACCAAGGTGATAAAATACAAAGAGAAAGGACCTACAGTTCCAAAAATGCTTATAACAGTGCTTTTGAAATACAAAACACTGGAAACAAATTGTGTGCCCATCATTGGAATATGTCTAGACAAACTGTGGTCTGAATGCAATGGAATATTATTGCGCCAAAATCAATGTTTTGAAGAATTCATAGAACCTTGGGAAGACTTACATGAACCCATAAAGAGGAAAGTGAGCAGAATCAAAAGCATAATATTCACAGCAACCCTGATGATACAAAAGAAAACAATACTAAAAGGAAAAAGAATTCAAATCATCTCAGGAACCAGTCTTGACATCAGGGAATTGATGATGAAACACACAACGCGGTAGGGGTATGCTGGAAACAGCTTGTGACAACTCTCAAGAGCCAAGTGGGAGATATATAACAGTTTGGAAATCAACACCTCCAAACAGGATTTCATTCATTGTTTCAATAATTGTCTAGATCAGGACTTCTTAAATTGTTTCTACTTACAACCCCTTTTCACCTGAGAAATTTTTACATGACCCAGGGTAAACTTGCATATAAATAAGTATACATAGCCTTTTACTGTTGCCAAATTTTTCATAACCTCCACATTCAGTTATGAGACTACATATGGGGTCATGATCCACAATTTAAGTCTAGCCTCGAGAAAGTGGTGTAGAAAATGTTAATATAAATTAAGCTTAAAAGTGTGTCATGCATTCATTGCTTTCAGAAAGTCGGTTATTAATCATTTACCAGCACACCCTAGCATTCAACCTTCCTCTAGGCAGAAGACTAGAAGTGCTGATTAAAGCATATGTTATTGGACTTTCTCAGTGTCTTGATTTGTTTTGCTTCATGACACTTCTTTATAGCAAAGTTCTATTGGAGAGCGGGGTTGAGTAGCTTAGGCACGTGAGAGCAATGTAAAATAAAAAATAAAAATAATATGAACCCCTTACAAGAAGAAACTAATTTTAATACTTGTGCTTCATCTTCCAAAGCATCTAATAGGCCACTGTGTGTTTAATTAATGCTTGAGAATTAATTGATTAGTATTTTCTCAGAATCATTGCATTGAAGCCTTGAATGCAGTAAGAGAACCTAAGAAAATATGATAACTATCTTCAAATATTTGAAGGGAGAGCATATGGAAGAGGGAATAGACTTCTGTGTCACTCAAGAGGGTATAAAATGAATAGAATTTCCTGACAGGCAAACCACAGTTCAAAGTAGAAAGAACTTCCTAACATTTAACCATCTTGAAATGGATAGACTGAGTCAGAAGTTCCCAGCACTTGGAAATATATAAACAAAGGATAGAAGACCATTTGTCAAGAGTTTCATAGAGTGGGTTAATGTATCAGGGAAGGGTTGTGCCAAATGACCTCCTGAGTCCCATCAGTTGTCATACAGGAGGGTGGTAACAGCTAAATGTAGCTATAATGAGGGCTTCAACCTCTTTCCTATTGTTGCTGATAGCCAGCTATAAAAAACTGATATAGCCTACATTTCTGGGATGGTATTTCCTAAATGGTCTTCATATAGCTGTGCTATGTTGCAATAGAGAAAAAAAGAGAGCCAGGCAAGATCCTTTTGCATCAGAGCCCAACCCTAGTAAGTCTGATGACCTAGGTGGTTTTTATTCTGTCTGTATTTGTGATACCTGTGCAGGATGGGTCCCTGGGGAGTCTTGTGCAGTGGGATGTGCTGTAAGTTCATAAGAACTGGAGAGTATTAATGCTGATGCAGTAACAGCTGCATCTTTGTCGAAGGCTTCTGAACCCTTCCCTGTTAGGCATGTCTAAGTCAAAAGTTAAGGGACCCTGAAAATTTAAAATGGCAGAACCTCAAAACATTTGAATTCTAGGATCCATTGGTAGAATTTCCATAGCAGCATGCTTCCTGATTCTGCCCCCAGTTACTCCTGGCCATATGCTTGATGTCTTGTAGATAGGGAAATACAATGATGGAGGTCCTGAACTCTGAATTAATTCAACTGAGTGAACCATATCTGCTTGCCTATCTCTTACACACCCATCCCCAAACCCATTCTAATCCTGCCTTTTGTATAGTCCATTCCATGAACATTTTGAGAAAATCAAGATCACATTCTTTCCTCTGTAATTCTAATAAACTTACTTTTTTTCTCCTACCAAAAGAGGTTTTACTAAGTATGCCTTATCCTTGTCAAGATAGTCCCCTTTCTTAGCCTGCCAAGAAAAATCAACATTGACCACAATTCCCCCATGTCAAAGAATTTCCCATCCCACCAACCATGCTGCCACCCACATCTTATCAAGATCAGCCTCTGGGATTGAAGTACAAATCAGTTTCACACAGAACCTAAAGGATCCTATTAGCCATCCCTTGTCCAAAGAAACTTTGAGAGACTGAAGTAATTGTATAATCTCTTTAACTGCTCGTATCCACTCCAGGCTTAGCTCAGACTAAGTTCAGTTCAGATTTGAACCTGAGACTGTTACAGAACCAAATTTGTATAGAGAAAAAAAATCCCAAGGTAGGACCAGAAGTGACCCAATCATCTGATGCACCTCCAAACCAGATGGTAGAACCAGTTGAAAAGTAAAAATCTCAAGAGAATAGTTATTTTTGCCTACACAGTATCCAAAAATAAAAATCAAAATCAAAAGAAACCCAAATTAGTTTGACTTCATTTTCTCACCAAATCCATGAACTTTTAAATGCAATTTAGTGAACTAACTAGCTGCTTTAGAAACATATACATAGAAAAAAAGAAACATATACATACAAAACTGAGGTCCATTACACCTCTCAGTTGTGCTCTGAAATTCATTCACACACACACACACATACATACACACACTCACACACCTGGGGTGGGACATAACTATATCAGAAAGGGAAAGGGGGAGGGGAAAGAAACAACAGGTGAGACTCCATTCCATTTCCAAATGAGGAAACCAAGTCTAATGTAACTCAGAAGAGAAACTATACTGAGTATCTTTGTTGTGGGGAAGATTAAATGGTTCTGAAGATGTTCCAGAGGGGACATTAACATGTGTGCAAACTTCATTTCTGCAAAACTTTCCCAAGGCTTTAATAAATGAGTGTTGTCTCAGAGACCTAAGGGTCATTCTGTGGTTTGATGATGCCACCGCCCACATTTTAATCTCAGGATTGCAATTACAGTCACTTCCTTTTCTTTCACACAAATGTCAATCAATAAACGGGCACCAGGGGAGGGTGTGCACTAATCTGTGGAGCCTGTGGATTCCATTAATGATGTGTGATGATTATATCTTTCTTAATGATCTTAGGGAAATGATTTAGACAGCAGTATCATAATTATAACAAATCCCTAAACCCTCATGCCAAACAACTTTAAAAATAACTCTTCCTGTTTGCTGATCACCACAACCAAACTGACATTGTTTCTCTAGCACTTTTTTCTTTCTTTCAGACAGGCCCACAGGAAGTCTTCATTCCATCATCTTCAGCATCTTGTTTAAGTTAAGGTGTAGCTATACATTATTTTTTTTGATGGGGCAATGAGGGTTAAGTGACTTGCCCAGGGTCACACAGCTAGTAAGTGTCAAGTGTCTGAGGCCAGATTTGAACTCAGGTTCTCCTGAATCCAGGGTCAGTGCTTTATCCACTGCACCACCAAGCTGCCCCTGTAGCTATACATTATCAACACAGATTTAGTCATGTGGCTTATTGTAATGATTTCTGGCATTGCAATTTATATGAATGCACTTTACATGAATGATCTCATTTGAGCTTCAAAACACTTCTGGGAGGTAGATGCTATTATTATCCTAATTTTGCAGAAGACAAAACTGAGACTGAGAAGTTAAGTGATTTTCCCAGGGTCATCCAACTGTCAAAGTTCATAAGTGGGATTTGAATCCAGAGCCTCCTGACTCCTTGTCCAGAATCCATTCTAGTCAATCAATGAGCATTTACTGAGCACTTACTATTTGTCTTTAACAATGGGAATAGAAAAATGGGCAAAAACATGGCCCTTACTCCAAAAAAAAAAAAAAAACCTCCGTAAAATGAGTGAGATGAGACAATATGCAAAAAATGCACAAATAAGAGCTATCTGGTATAAATAGAAGGTAGTCTCAAGGGAGAAGGCATTAGCAGTGAGGCTGAGGAGAAGAATTAGAGCATAAATTTTAATTCTGAAAAATGTAGGGTTTGAGTTTATTCTTGGGGGAAGCCTGGGAAGGTATTGAAGGTGAAGATTGCCATAATTATACCTTGTCATTGTGTAATTTTTTGCTTGATCATAAGCTTCATGAGGGCAGGGACCATGTCTGTCTAGATATTATACCTCCCTAATACCAAATGCAGTGCTCTTTACATAGCAAATCATTAGTTAATGTTCACTGAAAATAATTAAAATTCAGGGTCTATGCTGGGAGCTTTATAAATTGAGATTAATAAGAGTCCAAGAATTCCAGAAGAGTTTGGGAGGGACCTTAGTAAGACAGACAATAATCATGCAGAAATGCATGCAAGGTATTCATAGTATATCCTACTAAATTGTGGTTCCCTATTGAGGTCATCCTGGGTTCTTAAAAACTACATGAGGGGACAGCTAGGTAGTGCAGCAGATAAGGCACCGGCCCTCGATTCAGGAGGACCTGAGTTCAAATCCGGCTTCAGACACTTGACACTTACTAGCTGTGTGACCCTAGGCAAGTCACTTAACCCTCATTGCCCTGAAGGAAAAAAAAAAAACTAAGTGAGAATGACACAAGCAGTGTGGTATAATGGTTAAAGTCTTGAATTTAGGGCCTAGGTTCAAATCCTGTCAGAGACTTGTTAGCTGTGTGATGCTGGTCAAGTCACTTAAACTCTGAGGTTCATTTTCCTTTGCTTTGCTTTGCTTTCTATGAACCAGATTCCATAACATCTTCCTTGAGTCAGGTAAAAACCCAGTCATCTTCCATAATTATAATTCAATATCTCATAATTAGCTATACAGCACCTCAGCTGTATTCCAGTATTCATATAATAATCATACACAAATACATAGAGGGCATAAACAATGTGTCCTACTGCATTATGGTGCCCTATCATGATATAGGGGTCACCCTGGGTTCTTAAAAACTAAATAAACATTCATTACACAAGCAGTGTGGTATAAAGGTTAAATCTTTGAATTTGGAGTCGTGAATTCCTAGGTTCAAATCCCACCTCAGATACTTATTGACTGTATGACAACAGCACTCCAAGTAGAATTCAAGTTATTACTTTGGGAATGGACACAGTTGCTTTGACATGATATCCAGAAGCAATGAGGTACACCAGAACATCAGAATTCAATCGAATTCAACATAAATGGCCAGGTGCTAGGAAAACAAAGCCCAAAATGAAACAATTCTTGTCCTAAATGGGCTTCTGTTATGCCAAAATAATACAATATTCACATAGTAAAATGAATATAAGATGATTTTATTGGAATGCACTGACAAATGGGTGTATTGGAAATGACAATAACATTTTACATGCATTACTCACTTAAGCTTCTCAACATTGCTGGGGCAAGTAGAGACATACCTCATTTTATTGTGCTTCATTTTTTTCACTTTGTAGATATTGTGTTGGGGGTGGCAGGGGGAGTGGGTTTTATTTTAAAAAAAAACAAAACAAATTGAAGGTTTCCGAAAACCCTGCATTGAGTAAATCTATTTTCACCATTTCTCCAACAGATGTGCTCACATCATGTCTCTGTGTCACATTTTTTAAATTCTCACAATATTTGGAAATTTTTATTATTATATGTTATGGTGTATGTGATCAGTGATCTTGGATGTTATTTTTATCATTGTTTTGGGGCACCACAAACTATGGTGAAATTAAATTGAGAAATGTTTGTGTTCTGATTGCTCCACTGGCTATTTCCTTGTCTTTCTTCCTCTTCTCAGTCCTCCCTATTTCCTAAGATACAACAATATTGAAGAATATTACATAAACTTAATTGATAAAGCAGTAGCAGAATTGGAGAAGATTGACTCCAATTTTGAAAGTTTTACTGTGAGTAAAATGCTATCAAACAGCATTGCATGCTATAAAGAAATCTTTCATGAAAGGAAAAGTAAATCAATGCAGTAAACTTCATTGTTGTCTTATTTTATGAAATTGCCACAGCACCTCCCTCGCCCCGACCTTCAACAACCATCACCCTGATCAGTCAGCAGCCACCAACATCAAGCTAAAACCTTCCACCTAAAAAAAAGATTACAACTTGCTGAAGGTTCAGCAGTATTTTTAATTAAGATATGTACATTTTTAGACATATTACTATTGCACACTTAATTGACTATAGTATAGTGTAAACATAACTTTGATATATACTGGGAAACCAAAAAAAAAATTGTGTGACTCACTTTATTGCAACATTCACTTTATTGTGGTGGTCTGGAACCAAACCCACAATATCTCTGAGTTACGCATATATTACAGGTGTCATCATCCCCATTTTCCATAATAGAAAACTGAATGTCAAACAGATTAGATGATATGGCCTTGAAAGCACAACAACTGATCTGGGTTGGAAACAGGAAGACAGTGACAGTGAAGTGAGACTTGAATAGAACTTAAGATTCTAAGAGGCAGAGATGAGAAAGTCTCCCATTCCAGTGATGAGGCACAATCTTGAGGGTCATAGAATAGTACAATAATTAAGATGAAAGAAGCCTTAGAGATCACCAGTCCAATCCTCTATGTTTATATCATGTTCTATGGTTTATAAGGTGCTTTACTCATAACCACCCTATAGATAATGCTCGTATTAGTAATTTGAATCCTACAGATGAGGTAAATGAGATACTGAGAACTTGAATGACCCAGCCAGCTAGGATTAGAACTAGAAGTCAAAAATTGTTCGGATTTCAAGCTCAGTACTCTCTATCCTATACCACTCTGGTAAGTGGAATAAGAAGACATGAGTTCAAGTCCCAACATTGACACCATCCACTAGTGTACTTTGCTGCTTTGAGTTTCAGTTTCTTCTAATAATTGCAAATAAAATGGGGATCATAATTCCTTTACCATCTGTTCCTCACAAGGTGATTATGACTATAGTATTATGTAAACCCTACATTCAACCCTATGTGAAAGTGAATTATTATATTTAGCATCTCTGTGCTAAGTCATCTCTGAAGAATCAATATTTAGGTCACCCAAAAGGCAAGGGAAAGACATATGGTGGATATAGTAAGTTACAGCAGAGAAGCGTGGATGACTTCTATTTGAGAATTCACTTCTAATCCTCCTATGTGTCAGGGTAAAATGACTACATAAGAAGCCTGAGGAATTACACAATTGTAGATTTAGTCACAGGCATTTAGAGGCCACATAGTCATTTCACAAATGAGGAAAATAAGGCTCACCCAAGGACACACAGGCAGTGTGTGGCAGACCAGGGCTCATAGACAGCTAACCAGAGTGCTTTACTCCAAGGAGTCAAGGGCAAGAGACCCAGAGGATGAGAAGGTCTGAATTGGCTATGACCCATGCTACTGGAAGGGGTAGGTAGGCATATGGATGAGATCACTGATCAACAGAATTATCAAAATACTATTAAGTACAGATACAAATGAGTTAAGCAAGGCCTTTTAAGCAAGCAAAGGGTTAATTTCCATAGTGAGATTGGAAATAAAGCAGGGGTCCAGGAAAAGGCTGGATTTCAGCAGCTCCTTCATGCAAAAGAAAGAACTGAGGTGGGGAGCGTTTTCAGGACACAGAGTATAGATTGGGAGAAGGCTCGGAGGTACAAGAGCATAATTAAGCCTTATTGAACTAATCTGCCTGAGGTTGTACTGGGGAGAAGGTGATGAGGGGAAAGGAGGCAAGGCAGAGACTCAAAAGGAAGAAAGCCTTGCCTACCCACTGCCAAACCAATCAGACCAGAAAGGCAATGGGAGGATTAAATTGTAATTTTTAGTAAGAATGATAATAGCTCTACATTTTGATGGCACCTTTCATCTCCAAATGCTTTCTAAACTTTATTGAGTGTACAAGCAGCTGGATATTTATGGGAGGAATAAATACCATAAATAATCTACTCTGCATGTACCTGGTCTCAGGGAGATTAGTTTAAATTAAATTTCACCCTAGCCTCCAAAGTTAGAGTGCGCTCCATTAGCTCCTAGCTTAAAATTCAGATTTAAGAGCTACACACATTTATACACTAATTGGTCAGGTCAGGGAATGTGTGTTCAAATATGTAACTCATTTGGCAGTAGGAGCAGTTTGTCTATGATGGAAGTGTGGCCATTTAAGAGATGAAACACAGCTGCTATTTCACCACACAGAGAAGTCTTTGGATTCCAGGCTTGGAATTTCCATCTCATCTTGAACTAGCTATGTATGTTCACACCTGTGGAGGGGGCTTCTCTGTGACATGGTCATCCTGTAGTGGGAGGGTAGCATGGTGCAGAGGTGTGATATATAAAAAATGAACAAACTAGGTGTTGGGAGATGGATTTTCTTCTCCACTAGAGGTAGCTTTAGGCATGTTTCTTCATCCATAAAATAAGTTGATTGGACTAGATGAAGACTAAGGCTTCATGGTGCTGTGGGAAGAGAACCAGACTGAGGCAAAGATCACAGGTTCATACCTCAGCTCAGTTAAATTAGTGAATCTCTCTGGGCCTCAGATTGCTCATCTGCAAAATGAGGGGATTAGAGTTGATCAGGATTTCTTATGCTGGGTTTCCTTTGTAATTCAATTTTGTGTATTTTATTTTATGTATTTAAAAATCATTATTCTGAGAAGAGGTCCTTAGGCTGCACCATTCTGCCAAAGAGGTCCATAGCACAGAAGAAGTTAAGGATCCCTGAACTAAATAATCTCTAGGGTCCCTAATTTCTATGATCATTCTGGCTCTAACAATCTAGGACTATTTTTTCCTATGCCCTCCTTTCCTCATCTGAAAAATGGAATGATCATAACATCTGTCCATTTGCAGAGTGACTATTCTCTGCACTGAATTTCTGGAACACTTACTATCTAATCTCTTAGAATTTGACAATGCCATCTTTGTGGTGGAAAGATCACTAGATTTAAGGTCTTTGAGGGCATAAAGCCTGGGCTCTATTCCTGGCTCCAACACTTACTTGCCCTGTGATTTTGGTTGAGCCACTTCATTTTCCTGAGTCTTAGTTTCCTCATCTGTAAATTGGGGATAATAAAATGTACTCAGCCTCATGAGATTGTCGCGTGAATCAATGGAAAAAATGTACATAATGTATCACACCATAAAGAACTAAAGAATTCACAAACTAAAATAAGGGCAAAAGAACTAAAGAATAATAAGAATATCTGCTATTCACATTACTTAATTATGTAAGAGGAACAATGATCTCATTGATGTGGGTACTGGCTTGACATCCTTTAAAATTTTTAGCTCTAAAATGGGAAACCAAATGATCATAACTTTAATGGTAGAAAGGATTTTAGAGGTCATCAAGTTGAGAGAAATTATCTTTTCTCTCTTATATTAACAACTGATTCTTGAGTCAAAACCAAGGATTTTCCTCCTTTGTGCTTCCTCATCCAGAAATTAACCAGTGTAGGGAATCTTGGGCAAAGACTAACCCAATCAGGCTGAGAAAATTGGTGAATTCCTGTTCATTGTGTTTGTTCAGAAAGGTCTAGAGTAAAAGTGGAGTCCCTCTTTGATATGTATAAGCCTCTTTGACCAGAACTTGGGTGATCCAAGCCACATATCTCCAAGACCCTCATTAGAATAAGCCCAGCCCCTCCTTGTAATATTCATTCTCTCATTAATTGCCACCCTTAGGAACATCTGCTCTTTGAAGGGCGTATAAACTGTGACTCCACCACCATGAGGGATTTTTGGCATTTGAGAGTGCCACTGACCTCTTATTAAAATGCTAGTATTATTCATAAAATAACTAATTACCTAGAAATTATATCTCTCAAACTTTTTATACATCACAAAGTCAAATTCCCACATTTTAAAAGGAATTGGGTTCAGAGAGTTTAAATCACTTAATCATGGTTACACAGCTAGTAAGTGTCTGAGGCAGTATATGAACCCAGGTCTCCCTGATTCTAGGTCATATATTATATCCACTACATCCCCTCAATAAAAGGAGCTACTCAATGCAGTGGAAGTCTACTGGTTTTTCTATTTTTTTCTTCTTTTTGATAAAAGCACAGCTTCCTAGCGCTCTCTCTCTCTCTCTCTCTCTCTCTCTCTCTCTCTCTCTCTCTCTCTCTCTCTGACAGACATACCTCCTCTTTGAGTCATGGCTAACATCTTTTATACTACTCACATGCAAGTCATTCTAACAAATATGCTAGAATTTGCCATCCCTTTCTTTTGGGTTGGCAGTCACAAAATGCTAATTATTCTGAGATGATCTGATTGGCAACCATTTAACTTCACCAGGAAAATGTTGGTGTTTAAAAATGAAGGAGGAAGGAGCTTTTGTGGGAGCATTCAGTTGGGTCAGTTAAAAGCATTGTTTAGTTTCCCATGTTATCCAGCCTTATCGCCTCCTAATCAATTTAGAACTCAGCTCATTATCTACCTGTAGTGATTGTCCCAGATGTACATGTTAATGCACTAATTCAATGAACTGGTTTTTTTTTTTTCCAAATGCAAGTCATAATTTCATCAATATAAGTTCTTATTTTTGCGGTCCTAGTTTCTTAGAAATATTTGCTGTTTTGTTTGTCAACATGATATTCAACTATTCTTGAGGATACATATTTGTGAAAAGGAAGAGTGGGGATTACATTAGGATTTCTCTATAATATCACTCCAGGCTTAATTTGCCATTGGTATTTCTCATGTATTGCCACTTCTCTCTTGGGATGTTACTGGAAAAAGTACTGGAAGATGAAAGGATTGTTTCTTGATTTCCTGCTGCTGAGAATAAATCAGTTTCATGACAAATTAGAATGACAGTAGGGGGTGGTTCAGTTCTGAGCAAATTATTCATCTCTAAAACGTATGTCAGTATTGATACATAGGAATGGCTAAGACAATGCTTTTTAAATGACCATAGACTTCATGTGAAAACGGTCTCATCTGTGAAAAATCTCCTTCCATTTGAACTTTAAATAGGACCTCCGTTACAACATTCAAGAACAGCCTTTAGTAAATCTGTCTCCCTGATTTATGCCTTGTTTAACATTTATTAATATGTGGGATTATTGGGGTTATCTCTGTTTCTATTTGTAATGGAATCTCAGGTGATTTTTATTATATGCACAGAAGACAACATTTAGGGGGGACAGACTTTAAGGCTTCATTTTGCCCTGTAAGCCAACTTCATTTTTATAGTCAACAAAAAATAGACAGGCAACTTTCTATGCTTTATACCTGTCAGCATACGACTGCAGAAATGTGGTCTGCTATAGAAAATCACCTGCAAAATCCCATCTGTTCCCTTCTCACATTTTCTTCAAAGATATTCTAAATGTATGGATAGATTATTGTGGTTTTTCTTTTGAATCTTTCTATCTTTACCTCACAATCATTTGGAATGCTGGAGGGCAGGGGGAGGGGGTTGTTGCATAAAGAATTCCTCCTCCTCCAGATTGATCCCTTTCTTGCAGCAAATGGGAACAATAAGTAAAAATGTCTTATATAGACCATATCTGACATTATACACAACATTCTGCTATCATAGTTCCCAGCTTCTCTGCTACAAGTTTTCTTTGCTAAAACTTTCAATGATGGTTGTTGTTTGTTTGTTTGTTTGTTTTCGCAGGGCAATGAGGGTTAAGTGACTTGCCCAAGGTCACACAGCTAGTGTCAAGTGTCTGAGGCCGGATTTGAACTCAGGTACTCCTGAATCCAGGGCCAGTGCTTTATCCACTGTGCCACCTAGCTGCCCCCTCAATGATGTTTTTATACATCAGATTTCAGTGTCATTTTAGTGATCTCTTCAGTTATACTGTTGTAGTAATTGTATATATTGTACTATTGGTTCCATTTATTTCACTCTGCATCAGTCCATACAACTCACTCTTCCCATTATTTCCCAGAATTCTTCACATTCACCATTTCTTACTTTATGATAATATTCTATTACATTACTAAACCACAGGTTTTTTCAACCCTTTCCCAATCAATGAATTCTCCCTTTTTTTCCAGTTCTTTTCTACTACAAAGACTGACATTAATAATGCATAGATGATTCTTATAAGGATGTTGTAAGATGAGAAAAAAGGCATGACTCAACAATTGTTGATGTCTCAGTCATGGCAGGGAAGGGAGGGGTAATAGTGCTGTCCATGATTTTTTTTTTATTTGTTTGAAATGAAAATCATCTTGTCTGAGATATCTTGCAAATCGATCTCTGAGGGCATTTAAAATGGTATTGCCTCTAGCAAGGAGAATTTTCCCCTCACTTAGTCAGGGACAACTACTCCTCCCAATTTCATCTTCTTAAATGATATTTCAACTTCCTCACAAATTACATTGGGGATTGAGAATCCAACTGTGTTGTTTTCACTGTCATCAGTGATGAATATGGACCACCAGAGAAATGGCATAATGCTTGTTCTCTTTCATGTCTAATTTTGCTATCCTTCCTTTTTCATCTACTTTTGCTCTTAGGATAATCTGGCTCAGATGAGCCTCACATCAAGCTCTCTTCAGTCTCATTTTGTTCTCTGTTACTTCTTGCTATTTTAGGAAAAAATAATATTCATTAATTTTCAATTCTTCTCCATAATAGTTTGTAAATGAGCTTATACTCTAAACCAAGGCTGCCCTTTGGTTGCCATCAACATCCATTTTGTAAGGAGATCAAGAATTTTCTGGCTGAATTAGTTTCTGAGACCTTTTGGCTTCTGTAATATGACATCTATTTTGCATACATTAGGTTTTGTTATGAAATAGTGATAATCAGAACCAATGCCTTTGCTTTTGTTCATTTCCTTATTTTTGGAATTGGCAGCATATTTAAATAGGTCTCATCAGAGTTGCTATAATTCTATGAAATGCTTTATTCACCTGTAGCTTTTTTTTCTAATTTGGTATTGATTTTGACTTTTGTTTCTAACTAGTCAATGATCTGACTGCTCACAAAAGGTTTTTTGTGAAATGACTCACACATTGGGAACCCTTTCCTGGCAGGGTATACTCAATCTCATTGATTCTCTTTATAAAGTCTTTATGATATACAGATGTGGCATCTCTGAGTCATCTACAAGCCTTTGGCTACTTTCATTTTTTTATTCTGGACCATATTTTACAACATTGTTTTTATGTTCTCCTGGAACTATATTTATATTAGACTCACCAGGAGTCATGTTGACTTTCTTAGAAGCTAAGCACTTTGGGAGTAGGTATTTTTCATTCTTTGCATTTGGTTCATGCATAACCCAATGCCTGGAATATAGCAGATGCTTATTAAATGCTTGTTGATTGATTGATATTCTATAAAAGAAGGGTATATGTAAACCATTTTCTTCATTTTGAGATGGTTAGTTATATACACTGCAAGCACTTTGGGGTTTTTTTCTTATTTCCTTGGGATAGAAGACAAAAACGCTCTGCCAATTCAACTCACCAAATTAAATTCTTCAAAGAAAACCTGTAGTTTATCATTCCATCTCACTGCAACTCTTTCCATCTTGAGGACAAAGTCTATATTCAATAAGATCTTGATAGATTAGAATAATAGGTGCAATTTAATAGCAATAAATATAAAATATTAAATTTTCATTAAAAATCAACTCCATGGGGCAGCTAGGTGGTGCAATGGATAAAGGACTGGTCCTGGATTCAGGAGGACCTGAGTTCAAATCCAGCCTCAGACAGTTGACACTTACGAGCTATGTGACCCTGGGCAAGTCACTTAACCCCCATTGCCCTGTAAAAATAAATAAATAAACTCCACAAGTATTGGATAAGGTAGTTCATCAGAAAAAAATAAAGGGTTTTTCATGGACCATAAAATCAGTGAGTCAACTGTGAGATTGGAGAGTCCAAAAAGTTAAGGCAATCTTAGGCTGTCATAAGAGAGACATATCATGTAGGACTAGAGAGGTGATGGTCTTCTGCCCTGCTCAGACTACATAAGGAGTACCATATTCAATCCTCAGTGCCACATATTAGAAAGTACATTAATGACCTGGAGATTCTCTAGGAGAGGAAAATCAAGATAGCAGAAATCTCCAAAATACTGATGTAGGAGGATCAGTTATGGGAATTAGATATTTGGGACCTGGAGAAGGTAAGATTTTTGAAGAACTACTACATAGAATAGAGATGTGGTTTATTCAGCTTGTTAAGAGAAAGAACTGATATCAATTACTGGAACCTCTAGGGAGGCAAACTTAGGCTTGATATAAAGAAAGTCTTCTCAATAATTAGACTTGTCCAAAACTAGAATGGACTATGGTAGGAGTCAGTGTACTCTTCATATTTGGAGGTCTTTAAGTGAAAACTGACTGGATGACCACTTATTGGCTATCTCATAGAAAGGATTCTTGTTCACTTATTTTTTGGGTTATACATCTAAGTTTCCTTTAAACTAGGAGATTACATGATTATTATTTCATTTACAACTGCAATGTCTATATAGTTTTGCCAGAAGAGTATTAACCTGTTAATAGTGGGACAAGGTCACATAGAGTTTACAATTAAATTAATGCCTATTGATCTTAAGCTCTCACTCTTGACCTGGATCTGCTGTCTCTTGGTACACATTCTCCTCTTAGGCCAGAGTAGGTATTATAGGTCTTCTGAACTCTGTTTAAGGCCATGTGCTCTCTTAGAGACAATATGGCCCTGGGACTTTTTGACTTTCTTCTGTTTGTGTTAAATGCCACATGGTGAATACTCTTCTAATATTTAATAATAAATGATTACTAACCAAATGGGTGCAATAGCCATTATTATATAAATAACAATTAATATATAAGTAGTAAATAATTTAGAAAACACAGCCTAGCTCCCAAAAATTTAGCAAACACAATTGGCCAACCACAAAAAAAAATATACAGGACATGGAGAAATCAGGATGGTTCCAAGATGCGGAGGAGAGGCTGTGACTCACACAAGCTCCCATTAAACCTGTCCACTCACTCTCAAATAATGTGATAATAACAACAACAAAAAAAAAAACAGAACAGCCTAATGCACATAAGAACAGAGTGAAACTATTTTTCAGCAAAAGAGGGCAATTACGATCACCTAATGATCAGGCTGAACAGGCTCAGCATGCAGTGGGTATAGTAATATATTTTTGACCTGAGGGAAAGAGGGAGGGGAGAGAGATATGGGGGTGGGGAGAAGAGGGGAAGGATGGAAGGGCAGTGTAACGATTGGAATGACGCCACCTGCTGGAGACTTACTGTAGAAGAGTTTCACCCATGAAGCGAAGGTCTTTGAGGGCAAGACCAGGAGTCTTTTCTTTGGCGTCACTTCCTGACGCGGGCTAGTGGGAGGAGGAAGGAAGAGACTGGCGCTGAGTCTCGGGCTCTTTCCTCTGGACTCTGGTGGAGAAGGGAGCTAGAAATGTGCTCTCCCTTTAATAGATAGGAATCTAGGCCTTTCTCTCTCTCTTTACCAAATTCTTATTCTCCTTAATAAATGCTTAAAAGTCTAACTCTTGCTAAAGCTTATAATTTATTGGCAACCACTCATTAGATATTTTAGACAGTTTAGCTAGAATTTTAACCCTTAACAGCAGATTGGGGGATAGAGCAGTAAAAAACAAAACACTTTCCAGGAGGGTGAAGATGTTCTGTATTACTGCACAAGTATGACATATTGAATTGTTTGATTTCATAGGAAGGGTTGAAATGGGAAGAAGAAAAATTTAGGACACAGAATTAGTTCAAAGACCTTCATCTCATCAGAGTGGGCTCAAGGAGGGAATGACATTCACACCCAATTTGGAGGGGTAATCTATTTAACCCTATTGGAAAGTAGGAGGGGAAGAGAATAAGGAGGGAAGGGTGAAAAAAGGGAGTGCACAGTGGGGGAGGGGACAGTCAGAAGTAAAACACTTTTGAGGAGGAATAGGGTAAAAGAACATAGAAAATAGAGTATATATCATGGGAAGGAAATAGGATGGAGGGATATAGTTATGATGAATGACTATAATAGGAAAATCTATGGAACCTCCTTTGCTGGGATATTGTGAAGAAAATTCTGTGTCAAGTTTAAGGTACTATATACAGGTTATGATGAAAAGGATACTATCAGAAAAACCTGGAAAGACCTACATGAACTGAAGCAGAATGAAATGTACTATACACAAAATAACAGCAATAGTTTAAGATGCTTTGCTGGGAAGCAGGTGGTTATTTTCAGCAAGGCAATGATCCAATATAACCCCGAAGGACTTATGAAAATTACAATCCATCTACAGAGAAAGAACTGATGGTATCTGAAAACAGATAGAAACACATTTTTAATTTTTTTTTTCTTTGACAATTCCTTAATCTGAAGTTTGGGGTTTTTTAACTGTTTTCTCTCACAACCTAGCTAATGTGGGAATGTTTTCCATGACTACTCATGTATAACATTTTGAATTGCTTGAGTTCTTGTGGGCGGGGATGGGGTGGGAAGGGAGGGAGGAAGAGAAGTTGGAACACAAAGTTTTAAAAAATTGATGTCAATTTTTAACAAAAAATTTAAATAAAAAATATTAATTAATTAATGCCTATTAATGATCTAAGAGCTTCACAGTTCTTGGAACACCTTGTGCCTCTCTGATACTATCACTGCAGAAGCAAAAAAAAAAAGAACTAAAAGTCATTTTGTATTTTTATATTTTTCATAGAGCACCAACTCCCCCCAAAATCATACCACCACCAAAAATTCAAACCCAAGAGGCCACTTCTTGGTGATAAGCAGGGTTAGTCTTTGGGCAATAAGTTCTGTCTATTGCCAGGACCATATACCAATTCTTTCCTGCTTGTCAAGACTTACCACAACTCTGTTGTCCAACCTTCAATAATCTTGTCACCTCCATACAGTGAGATAACAGAGTAAGACTTTTGTAGAGGAAAAATCTGCATTCTCTCCACAATTGGACTGGGAGTTCCTAAAGAATAGAGACAATATATTAACCCTTTCTATATAATCACTGCCTAGAGAAGAGTCTTTATAAGGCAGCACTAGTGTTTGTTGATAGTGATGAAATTTTATCCCCTCCTGTGGGCTAAAATAGCAGACTGGAAAGCCCTTTGGAACATAGAAAGACCAGGTTATGATTAGTTCCTGAAGGGAAGGTTGCCAGACTTTTCCAGAACCTCCAGGAAGCCTAGTCCTTGTCATTTCTATAGAATAGAGGAGAGTAATGGTAGAGCAGAGGGAAGATTGAAAATAATTGCCCCATGACAGTTTCACTCAGCAACATTTTCATTTGAGGAAGCAGAGCCAGTAATACTTTTCTTGGACAATGTATATAAGAACAAAGCATAATAATGGAGCTTTCTGCATTATAAATACCACCTGACTTGGTCGACAAGTTGACTGATTTTACTGAACTGATTGAGTTCTATTTTTTTTTTAATTCTTTGTTACTGGCTACAAGAGAGGGAGGGATATATTCAGAAACGAAGGCAATGTAAAAACAAAATTTGGAAGGAAGGAAGGAAGGAGGGAGGGAGGGAAAGAGGAAAGGAGGGAAGGAAGGGAGGGAGGGAGGGAGGGAGGGAGGGAGGAGGGAAGGAGGGAAGGAAGGAAGGAAGGAGGGAGGGAGGGAGGGAGGGAGGGAGGGAGGGAAGGAAGGAAGGAAGGAAGGAAGGAAGGAAGGAAGGAAGGAAGGAAGGAAGGAAGGAAGGAAGGAAGGAAGGAAGGAAGGAAGGAAGGAAGGAAGGAAGGAAGAAAGGAAGGAAGGAAGGAAGGAAGGAAGGAAGGAAGGAAGGAAGGAAGGAAGGAAGGAAGGAAGGAGGGAGGGAGGGAGGGAGGGAGGGAAGGAAGGAAGGAAGGAAGGAAGGAAGGAAGGAAGGAAGGAAGGAAGGAAGGAAGGAAGGAAGGAAGGAAGGAAGGAAGGAAAAAAGTTCCATATGTGAGATGAGAATTGAACTGAGACTCAAAAGATATAAAATGGGATAAAGTGATCCAAAGAAGAGTTTGAAGAAGAATTCAAACAGCAGGTATGATCTTAGTCTCAGCATCTGCTACCTTACATAAGATGGCTTGGGAAGAGTTCAATAGCCATTGAGATAACTAAGTGAGGATAGCTATTGTTCTCCTCTTCAATTGAGGGGCTTACCAACAACAGCCCCCCCAAATGAATAGAAGATAGAGGGACTAGAGTACCAGACGTCCCTGCAAATAACACCTTAGCTGAAATATAGAATTGATGCCCAGTAAATAGGAGAATTAAAGAGTTAGCTGAATGAGTTCTAATCCTTCCCCATAGGAAAGAGACCTACTAACTACAGCATCCCTATGGAATATGAGACAAATCCTCCAGGATCAAATCGTAAATTGTCTGTTTGTCTTTTAAAGCCTTTCATAACCTGGTCTTCTTTTCTTACCTTTCCAGTCATCTTAAATTTACTCTCCTCCATGTGGTCTATGATCCAATATGACTCACTCACCTCACTGCTGTTCTTCATATATGATAGTCTATCACCTGACCCTGATTTTCCCTGGCTATCCCCCATACCTGGAATTCTCTCTCTGCTCACCTCCATCTAAAAGCTTCTCTGGCTTCCTTCAAGTCTCACCTATAACCCTGCCTTCTGCAAGGAGTCTCTCCCAGTCTTCCTTATTATTAGTGCCTCCTGACTATGCAACTCTGCCTCATTTAAATCCAGTTCACTCAAAAGTCATAATATTACCCTGTTATATCACTGGTCCTCTTTGAAAACAAAGGACCAGCATCACTAACAACAACAAGAAGCCTTCCCTCTGAGATTATCTTTAACTTATCCTATATATATCCTGTTTGTATAATTTTTTTGCATTGTCTGTTCCCTGCTCATCATTATCATGTGAGCTCTATAAGGGCAGGAACTGTCTATGTGCCCTTCATTTTCCCCTGATGCTTAGCAGATTGCCTGGCATATAGAAGCCACTTAATAAATGCATGCTGTCTTAACTTGGCTTAATAAGGAGAAGGGAAAGGACATGGTCAGATCTGCACTTTAGGAAACTCATTTTCGCAACTATTGGAGGATTGGATTATGCTGGGGGAAACCTTGAGGCAAGAAGACCAATTAGGAGGCTATGGCAGTGGTCCAGAGGAGAAGGGATCATATGCTCTATAATTTCATCATCCTGCAAGATCACATCCACTCTCAAACTTTTATCTTCTTAGAACCACCTTTCTCTGGGGCCCCTTCCTCTAGCTTATTGGAGAAAGGATAGGATGGATAGTAGAGAGGTCCTCCTAGATTCTCCATTTAAGGGAGGGGGAGCCCAGGGCATCAACCTCATCATTTCTCACCCAGTTATATTCTGGACCTTCATCATGCCCTTCCTCTAGCCAGGTACTCACCCTCTCCTTTCCTCCATACTACCCCCTTTTAATTTTCCTTTTATACATTGACTTCTCCCCCCACAAAAGGACTGTCTTTTGCCTTTCTTTGTATTCCCAGGACTAAGCACAATATCTGGCACATAGTAGGTGTTGAATAAATGTTTGTTGACTAACTGACTATTATATGGCAGCTGGATGGTACAGTATATAGAGCTCTGACCCTGGAATCAGGAACACTTGAGTTCAAATTAAGTCTCAGATACTTGCTAGCTGTGTCATTTAACCCTGTTTGCCTCAGTTTCCTCATCTATAAAATGAGCTAGAGAAAGAAATGGCAAACCACTCCAGTATTTTTGCTTAGAAAACCTCAAATGCGTTCACTAAAAGTCAGACGCAGCTGAAATGACTCAACAACAAAACTGAATGAGGATGTTTATCAAGGGATATTTGGAGCAGCTAGGTGGTTCAGTGGATATAGCACTGGGTCTGGAGTTAGGAAGACTCATCTTTTTTAATTCAAATCCAGCTTCAGACATTTACTGGTTGTGTGATCCTGAGAAAGTCACTTAACACTGCTTGCTTTAGTTTCCTCATCAGTAAAATGAGCTGGAGTAGAAAATACCACTCCACTATCTTTGCCAAGAAAACCTCAAATGGGTCATGATGACTTGGACGTGACAAGGACTCAACAACAAACAATGACTGACTATTAACCAAAGGGATGAAGAGCATGAATTAAGAGTGGTGGCCATGTGTGTGAGACAAAATAGAATGATACAAGAGATATTATATAATAGACTGAAAAAGCAAGGGTACAATGTCTGTTCTAGGTGGCAGAGGGCTCCCCTACACTGGAGATGTTTATGCATGCACAGGATGATCCCTTGCCTGGCCTCTTATGCAGAATTCCTTTTGAGGTCTGGATGTAGCTGGTCAGCCAGTCTCTTCAAGCTTTGAGAGTCTGTGATTTCTGTGAACACATCCCTTCTAAAAATAAGTTGTATCACCTCTTTCCCAAGTTAAGGACAAAATAAATCCATCATTCAGAGGTGTTAAGGGTTAAAATTCTAGCTAGTCTGTCTAAAATATCTAATGAGTGGTCGCCAATCAATTACAAGCTTTAGCAAGAGTTAGACTTTTAAGCATTTATTAAGGAGAATAAGAATTTGGTAAAGAGAGAGAGAAAGGCCTAGATTCCTATCTATTAAAGGGAGAGCACATTTCTAGCTCCCTTCTCCGCCAGCGTCCTCAGGAAAGAGCCCGAGACTGAGCGCCAGTCTCTTCCTTCCTCCTCCCACTAGCCCGCGTCACTTCCTGACTCCTGGTCTTGCCCTCAAAGACCTTCCCTTCATGGGCAGAACTCCTCTACAGTAAGTATCCAGCAGGTGGCGTTATTCCAATCGTTACAGTCCCCCCTGTTGTTCCTCAAGAAACAAAATGTTTCCTTGACGGAACAGTAAAAAGAATATAATAACTATTGCTAACTAATAATATGTGAACAACAATATAGAAAAGGAAGAGAGGAAAGTTTTGTCCAGAGGGGCGATTTTTTTTTTTTGTCCTCATGAACCGACGCTTTGACATTAGTCTTGCAAAGGAAGGGCCTCTGCAGAGAATACATGTTACAGATGGTGTATATTATAACAGAAAGAGAAAAAAACAACAAAAACAACAAATCAAAACTGTTCATTTAAAGTCTCTGAAAGTCTTTTCTCAGATGTCCTCTAGGTGTAGTCGTGGAATGGAAGTCTTTTCAGGGGTTGAGGTGTGGATGCTGGTAATCAGCCAGGAAAATTTCCTACAAAATTGAGCTTAACACAACTTTAAAATAGCTTTGTCAATAATCAAATCAAACAATGAAAGTTCTCAAAAACATGTCTAAGGGAATACAGAATCTTAGTTGTTAACACGTGAAACATACAATAAAACAAAAATTGAACCATTCTTTAAAATTACATTATTATTATAGTCCCCCCTTATGGAGAGTAATTGAGAAGACAATTGCTGTGATATTAATTATTAAAAATAATTTTTTATCTTTGTTTCATCACTTTTTGCATCATCTGCCTAATTATCCTCATGCCATTATGAGAAATTAAAAAATCTAATATAATTGGTAACAGGTGTCAAGGCCAAATTCAACACTGTATTTATCATGACACCTGAGATAATTATGGGGGTTACCATAAAAGAACAGAGAAATGATGGGATATGAGCATTCCCACACTTGAGCAATATATACTGCCCATACAGTATGCCAGGCTTAAAATAGGTGGATGGAATATATGTCCATGCCACCGAACATATTGGAGGAAACTGAGTCAGACTTAATCAGATGCATGGGATTGAGATGTCCATGGCATCAGGCATATAGGAGGGGGCATAGAAGCCAGGTGTAGAAGTGAGATGGGTGGGATGAATACTTCCAGCCATCTGTACAATATTGTGGGGAAAAATAAAATAAAATATTAAACCAAGAGAATCCAACCTCAACATTAGTCAAAAGCCGTTCCCTCGGCCATACCTTGACTTCATGCATGTCTCCCCTCATGTGACAGTTCAGTGTCTGCTCTTGCATGTATTTCTCTTGTGATTGGATGGCATCTTGGCCAACTGGCATCTGATAACTCAGAATAAAGGCAATTAATGTCTTAAATGATAAGTTCCCATAATCCAAGTCTCATATGGATTTAAAAATTGAGGATAATAAATGATTGCAAAAAATGTGAATACATCTTGACTCAGAACACAATATATAATTATGCAACAATTTCAAATAATACCCCTTTTTTTAACTTAGTATACAATTACTTTTTTGAAAAATCTGAACATATTTAAATACAAGTTAAAGCACAACACAATCTCAAAGAAAACTTTTACAAATGTTCCCCTCTTTTTTTTTTTTTTTTGGAATATGCTTATCAAAAATAATACTTCTAGAATCAATTTACACTTGCCATGGCAAACAATTTGCCAGGGAAATGCTTTAAAGAGTTTGATCAAATAATCAGTTGAGAAAAAATAACAAAAACAAACAACTCAGAATATGGGAGCACAATACTCCTAGAATTAACATTGTATAATAAAATCAAAACCATCTTGCAATGTTTCAAAATTAGATAGACAAATGAATAGAAGAAAATACACATGGAACAATAAAATACAGTGAAATTCAAACTAAGGAAATCTAAATGAATATGAACTTAATATCAATAAGAGTATTATAAAATATAAACTTGATCACATGACTATAAAAAGCTTTTACAAATATTCTCCTTGTTTTAAAAACTAAGTATAAAACACAATCTCAAAAGCAGGAAAATCTCTACGAAAATAAACCCATACCATTAATTTCAAAATGTATATGTAATAGCATAGAAATCCTATGTAACCTCTGAACTGACATTAATACTCTGAATGAATTCAGAACACTTTTGATTCTGATATCTAAAATCCCCAATACTCATATCAATACCTTGCTGCTTACTTCTACATTTCTGTAAAATATATACCCTTCCATGGCAAAAGCAGAGTCTTGAACTATGTTGATGACTGTCATTCTTATTCAGCTTAAGTTTTTCTTCTTTAACCCCTCTATATTGTCTGTCAGTCTTTTCACCATACAAATGCTTTATAAGATTACTAATAAAAGACAAAAGCAGGTTAGCAAAATTATGAACAAAACGAGCATATCTGGAATTTAAAGAGTTTTCTAAGATTGTCTCAAAAGCACAGCCAGGGCGGGGAAGGGCTGAGCCTGAAGCTGCAAATGCAGGTAGAAAAAGTTGAGCATGTGCACCAGATCTCTGGACTTCCCAGGCAGGGGAAGCTATGGGCTTGGCCATAGGAGGAGTAGAGGGTGGGGTCTGGAGAGGAGGGGAGGGACCAGAGCAATTTGAATCAGACTTGATTTTGAACTCAGGCCTGGATTCCTCTTCCCCCACTTTGCCTCCAGGTGCTAGGGGATTAAAAGCTTCTAGAGGGTGGGTCATTGCCTCCAGGCATGCAAAATTAAAGCAACAATTACTGTTAGAACTGGGAAAAGCTGCGGGAATCTCTTCAGGTTTCTCTGAAAAAGCATGGTTGGGAGAGGGAGAGATATTTCCTTGTGTGAGTAAGTTGCTGGCTCTTTTAACAAAAATAAAAAGAAAAATAGAAAATCCACAAAAACAAAGCATTAACATGATCTTATCTCCCATTTGTCTGGTTAAACAGACTAAAATCAAAAATAGGATAATTAGGGAGTTTAAAAGGTCCATTCGAAAAAATTTAAAGGAAAACACAGCCAGTACACCAGTACTTAGCAGTTAAAGGGAGAGGGAGGGGAAATTTCTTACCCAACCAGAAGATCAGAAGAAGACTGAGGGTTAGCTTTCCTCTTCGTGGTCACCATCTGTTAAGGGTTAAAATTCTAGCTAGTCTGTCTAAAATATCTAATGAGTGGTCGCCAATCAATTACAAGCTTTAGCAAGAGTTAGACTTTTAAGCATTTATTAAGGAGAATAAGAATTTGGTAAAGAGAGAGAGAAAGGCCTAGATTCCTATCTATTAAAGGGAGAGCACATTTCTAGCTCCCTTCTCCGCCAGCGTCCTCAGGAAAGAGCCCGAGACTGAGCGCCAGTCTCTTCCTTCCTCCTCCCACTAGCCCGCGTCACTTCCTGACTCCTGGTCTTGCCCTCAAAGACCTTCCCTTCATGGGCAGAACTCCTCTACAGTAAGTATCCAGCAGGTGGCGTTATTCCAATCGTTACAGAGGTACCCTCTTATTTGAAATAAAATCAAGTGAGACTTTGGAGTGAGGACCACCAGAGGAAGCGTTAGCATCACAGAGGCCAGATGCATCAGCCCCTTAGTTCAGGATACTGCTCAGTGTGGTACTGAGCTACCTGACTACCAGAGTTCCCCAGATAAGGACAGTCTCTGATAGCAGGATCTAGGAGAACATTAAAGCTAAGATGCCCCAGTAGATTCACACCTTTCTGCCAACTGACCCTGTGATTTCTGTTAAATACTTGATATCTTCCTGCTAACAGAAAGGTAAAGTGACTGCAAAGGAAAGAAGGCTATAGAAACTGACAAGGGTCTGCGTTTTTGGTATCACTTCTTTGGAGCCTCCCAACTGCAACTACCTCTGCTATTGACTTCCACGGGTCTGGGGTTCAGGTAAAACTTCAAATAGACTTGGTTCAGCATCAGCAGTTTGCCAATCTTAATCCATCCCGAGGCCAGCAAGTGAGAGGTGATGAGTCAGACTGCTTCCTGAAGCATTGCTTGGCATGTTACGGGTGGGGAAAGGACACTTATTTATCTGATCTTGAATCTCTGGCACACACACTTGGCTGCTTTCATTCTGACTCTGACTAAAAGATTGAGGGAATGAGGGAGAGACAGCTATTTCTGGAGAACCAGTCAGCATCCACTCTCCTCCAGGAGCCACAGCTAACCCCCTGAGCACTGCCTCCCCACTTTGCTGACTGCAGACCCCCGCCCAGCTCCAACAGAGCTTTTTTTTTTTCTTTTTTCCCTTAACAGGGGACAGGTGGTGCTCAGGTTTCTCTTCATGCTCCAATGTGTGTATATCTGTGACATGGCTATTCTCTCTGCCTATTCCCCTGTCTTTCTGTTGCTTCAGCAGCCTCCTCTGCTGTTGCTGATGTTTTTACCTTGGCTCTGTGGAGCAGCCATCAGGAGTCTACCTTGGCATGAATACAAGATCTTATCCTCCCAAATATCAGATGGGATAAAGAATTTGAATCTTCCTTTGGACCCACAGTGTTTAAATGCTGAATTTCAGAAAATCCTGTCTTCTGCTTTCACCCAGGCTCTCTTCAGAAGCTAAAATGTTCACTCCTTTCCCATCTGTGTGTGTGTGTGTGTGTGTGTGTGTGTCTGTTTCTCTCTGTATCTCTGTCTCTACCTGCCTCTGTCTCCCTCTCTCTGTGTCTCCCTCTCTCTGTCTCTCTGTCTCGGTCTCTCTTTCTCTGTCTCTGTCTCTGTCTCTCTCTGTCTCTGCCTCTCTCTCTGTCTCTCTGTCTCTCTCTCTGTCTCTCTCTGTCTCTCTCCCCGCCCCCCAACTTTGAAATACGACTCAGGTTGCTCTTCTTCAAAGAATTCTCAATACCTGACTCCTCCAGGTAAAAGTAGCATCTTCCTCTTCAAATTTTCCTAAAGCACTTTGTCTTAATTTTTCCTTTCACTCTCACATTCTACCCTTTATCACACTTATCTTTGTACCAGTCATATACCAATGTTCCTTAAGATAAGTACCATGGCATTTATTCATCTTTGCATCCTTGGCAATTAACAGAATGCCTTAAATTTCAGGAGACACTTAATAGAAGTTTATTTAATTTAATTAATTCCTTCATTTGTTCACTGATTCACTCAGCAACTATTGATTAATTATTTGGTGAAGCTTGCTGGAGGTATGCATTGAACAGAGGACTCTACTGCTGTCATGGAGGAGGGGTAGAGCAGAGTTGAAGTGGAAGGCTATACATTATGGTCCTCCAAATGTTTCTATTTGCATTTGACCTTCCACTAATTGCATCAAGTCCTACAACACTGTATAGTCCAATGTATATGATCCATAATTACTAAAAAAAGACTTTGATCCAACTATCCAGGCAGGAAAAATCAAGTGAAGAATTCCTATTTTCAAGATTATGATATACAGTTCAATGGAAAATAAACTGGTCCGTTAATACATATTTCTTGGAAAGACAAAGAAAATAGACAAGCATCTGGGCCCAGAATTGAATAGCATGAGGAGGGAGGGCTAAAAAGCCTTTGGGAGGTTAGCCAGAGTGTTTAATGACACCATGCTTCTCTCTGAAACAATGGCCCTTAAAAAAACAATAGCAATATTCTGCTGATGGTGGTGTTTGACTGCAAATCATGAATCCTACAGTCTCTTCAAGGAATTGAAGTTATTGTGGTTGTTTAGTCATTCCATTTGTGTTAGGTCTTCATGGCCTCATTTGGGATTTTCTTGGCAAAGTTTGCCATTTCTTTCTCCAGCTCATTTTACAGATGAGGAAACTGACAGAAACGGGGTTAAGTGACTTGCCTAGGGTCACACAGACATTAAGTGTCTAAGGCCAGATTTGAACTCAGGAAGATGAGTCTTCCTGACTCCAGGCCTGGCATTCTATCTTCTGTGCTACCCAGTTTCCCATGAGAATTAGTCAAAAGGACCTTAGAGAAGCTCAGGGTGAATATGAGTGGGCTGCAACATTTTTTGAGTTTGGAATAAGACAAGAGAAGTGATATAATGGATCCTCCAGATAAATAGAAATCAATACTTTTAAAAATATTAACCTATCAACTGTGATAGACTTGATTCTTCTCAGCAATACAACAGTACAAGATAGTTCCAAAAGACTCATGATGGAAAATGCTCTCCAAATCCAGGGGAAAAAAAGAACTGTGGAATATGGATGCAGATTGAACCATGCTATTTCTTTTGGTTTTGGTGCTGTTGTTTTTCTTTTTTGAGGTTTTTCCTTTTTGCTCTGATTCTTCTTTCACAGCATGACTAATGCAGAAATATGTTTAATGTGATTGTACATATATAACCTATATCAGATTACTTGCTGTCTTGGGGAGGGGGAGGGAGTGGAGGGAAGGAGAAAAATGTGAAACTAGAAATCTTATAAAAACAAATGTTGAAAACTATCTCTACATGTAACTGGAAAATAATAAAATACTTTTATAATTAAAAAATATTAGCTAGTCATATAGTGAGAGTGAATGACAACCAATGGATTGAACTTGCATCCCATTGGTATCTGTATAATGTCAGGAGAACTCAATGTATGACCCTAACAGTTTGGCCAAATCCAATGGTATTCACCTAGTGGCAAACTTATGAAAGGCCATGGAGTAGGGTGACAAGGGTGGACAGACAAGAACTGCTTGTGGATTGCAACTTTGTAAAGAATACTAAAGGCGTTGTTTTAGGTAAGCCATGACAGGAATGCAAAGATAATGAAGGTATTGTATTTGCCTTCATGAAGTTGACAATCCAGTTCGACGATATAATAAATTCACATAAATGCTATACTATATAATAATCATACTGTAACTGTAACACAGAATAGAATACAATGTGTTTATCCTTTGAAGTGAAAGAAAGCACTTAACAAAATCAAAGGGGAAATGGTACATTGCTAGGGAAGGGCATAGAGGCTCGACAAACTTAGAAGCAGGGATCCTAAAGAAAGTCCTCTAGTCTAACTTCAATTCAATTTAATTCAACAAGCACTTATTGAGTTACTCCTTCTTAAGGGAGGCAGATAGGTGGTACAGTGGGAAGAAAGCTGGGCCCGGAGTCAGGAAGACCTGAGTTCAAATTCAGACTCAGACTCTTCCTAGTTGTGTAATGCTCGGCATTTCAAAACCTCTATCTGCCTTAGTTTCCTCAACTGAAAAATGGGGATAATTATAGTACTTACCTCTCCAGATTGTTGGGATGAACAAATGAGATATTTGTAGAATTCTTAGTGTAGTGCATGACACACAGGAGGCACTTAATAAATGCTCATTTGCCCATTTCTCAAAATTAATAAAGGAATTTCTTTGACTGCATTTTTCACAAGTGGGCAACCATTCTCTGCTTGAACACTTCCAATAACAGAGAACTCACTACCTGATAAAGTAGTACAATCTAGGTTGAGTCAACACTAATTCTTATGAAATATTTTCTTATATTGAACCAAAATCTACCTCCTTGTAAATTACACACATTAGTCCTAGTTCTGCCCTTCTGTGTGATACAAAATCCCTCTTCTAAATGACAGCTTTTCAAAAGATTTGAAGACAAAAATTATGTCTTCCTTAAATATCTTTATTGAGCCTAATTTGAGACACTTAAGTTGTGGTTTAATTAGTTGTCTTGGTGCAGTCCTCCTGCTTTCTTTACTTCAAAGGACTAGCATGACCTCTCTGCAGATCGTTTTTCACATCTACAAAATGGGGATAATAATATCCATAAAGTAAAGATCAAATGAGACAATGAATGGGAAAGTGCCATAAAAAGCATAAAGCACTGTACAGATGTGAAATGATGTCATTGTCGTCACCATCGTCATCATTGTTGTTAAAGGTATAGCAACCTTTAAAGCTAGATGACACAATGGATAGAGTGTTTGGTTTGAAGTCAGGAAGGCCTGTGTTCACATTCTGCCTCAGACACTTTTGAGCTGTGTGACTCTGGGCAAATCACTTAACCTCCCCCTGCCTCAGTTTCTCCATCTGTAAAATGAGAATGATAACACCAACCTCTCAGGGTTGTTGTGAAGAACAAATGAGATAAAATTTATAAAAGCACTATCCAAATGCTAGTTACTGTTATTAATTATTATACACCACTCACCGACTGAAACATAAATACCTACCACCCAATACAAATAAGTAGGTATAAAGCATATGAGGAGAATTCAATCATAAATCAGAATTAAAGTCCTTCAGCCAATTCTATTTTTAGACCCTTTGGGCAGCCACACCTTTAACCCCTTTGCATAGACATTGTGCCTATTCTTGAAATACATATGTGTGTTTCAAATATATTCATATATAATATATATAAATTCCACATATATTTAATATGTATAAATATAGCATATATAAGTATTCAAGAACAGATATGCATTCAAAAACACATATTTGCTACAAGTATTATAAAACAACTAAAACTATTTTCAACATTTTTATAGGCCACAAGGATGATGCCTATTGCACTATTGGTTGATATGGCCCTTCTGAACTGAACAGAATAATCCAGCTTTGAAAATAGTAACAGGAGGTGGGCTCACCCACATCCTCAGATGTCTCCATGCTATAGTGTGGGGGCAGAAACTCAAAGCAGCAGGTGGTAGGAGAAATAAAGTGAGGAAGGTGGGTGGGGAACAAAAAGGACCTATGTAGAAATGGATCAGGGCACCCATAACTCTGTCTTTCCCTGGACATCTGTGCAGGGGGTATAAAGTGGCTTACTTCAAGTGTCCAGGAGACTTAGAAAATGTAAAAAATAAAAAGGTTAGAGGTATAAACAAAGTCAAGGTCAGGGGATACATGAATCCTAGTTGTCTGTTTGAGACAGGGTACTTCTCCTCACTTATGGCCATTAGGCATTGTAGAGATGGTCCTGGGCTATGATTCTCCCAAGAATATCAACTTCCTGGGTTGGGGGTAAGGTGCCTAAGAACCTCAGTTTCCTGAGGAATCTACTTCTAAGAACTGGATCAAAGGAACCCTGGCCTTAGCCTAGGGATTTTTTCTTGCTATTGTCTAAACCTGGCTGATTTTTAATTGCTGCATAAAAGTACTGAAATTCTTACCCTTTTCCCAGAGCCACTAGGAGTTCTGTGCTCAGAGACCTGCTGTACTCCATTCTTAACCACTTGGCCCACCTCTTATTCCTCTGCCACCCAGGTCTTATGCCCTCACCACCAGTGCTCACACTTATTTCTCCTCTCTCACTCTGTCAATTTGTTGACACTATGTGTATGTGTGGACTGTATCTGGATATACCTATACCTATACATATGGATATAGATATACATGCATGCATGTATATGTGTATATATATGTGTTAAAAAAACAATATCCTAGAATAAAAGTTATTATAAGTTTGGATTTTTAAAAATTCTACCCTGTACACACTGGCTCCTAGTTTTATCATCAATCCAAACCACCTAAAATGCCCAGGCTGACTGCTCAACACAATATGACTCCCTAAGTCCTAGAGGAGCCTGGTTTTACCCAAGCCAGAGCAAGTATATCTTTTTCTCATTAGCACATGCTCCTACCCTTGGGGATTAGCTCAGCTACCTATTTTGGACAGAGTTACTTCGATTATATTAAAATTCAAGGTCTACTCTTAGAAAAGTCAGGCCACTGGTGGGCTTTTAGTAACCTAACCACACATTCCAACTTAATTATTTTTAATTTTTATTTTTATTTAGAATTTTCCCCAAGTTACATGTAAGAAAAGAAAAAAACCCACAATTTTTCACATTGATTTTTTAAAACTTTGTGTTCTAAATTTTCTTCCTCCCTCCCTCCTCAATCTTCCTTATGCAATCAAGTAATTCAATATAAGTTGTACATGTGGAGTTATTCAAAACATCTTTACCTTAGTTAAGTTGTAAAAGAAAATAGACAAAATAACTTCAGAAAGAGGAACTAACAAATAAAATTATACTTCAATCTGTATCAAATACCATAAGTTCTTCCTCTGTTGATGGTTTGCATATTTCATATGACCTTCTGATAGCATCCTGCTCATCATTTCTTTCACAGTTACTATTGCTACCTGTATTACCCTCCATCCTATTCCCTCCCCTTGATATTTACTCAATTTTGTATCTTCTTTCACCCTATCCATCCTCAAAAGTGTTTTGCTTTTTACTGCCCCCTCCCCCATCTGCCTTCCCTTCCTTTGCCTCTCCCCCTCCCCCTTTTACCCTTCCCCTCCCACTTTCCCTCAGGGAAAAAGTATATTACTATACCCACTTGAGTGTATATGTTATTCCTTCTTTGAACCAATTCTGATGAAAGTAAAGTTCACTCACTTCCCTGCATCTTCCCCTTCATGCCTTCCACTCCATAAGCTTTTTTTTGGTTTCTTTTATGTGATCTACTTTGCCCCCTTCCACCTCTCCCTTTCCCTTTCTTCCAGTGCATTCCTCTTACTTCTTAACTTTATTTTAAAGATGTCATCATAGGTCAGCTTGGTGACATAGTGGGGAAAGCACCAGCCCTGGACCCAGGAGGCTTGGAGCCCATATCCAGCCCCAGACATAAGCCATGCCACCTTGCTTGCCCCACAAAAAACAAGGATAAACAAAAAATAAATGCTTTACAAATATCATCCATTCATATTCAACTCACACCTGCACCCTCTAAGTATACTCCTTTCAGCTGCCCTTATACTGAGAAAGTTCTTATGATTTAGAAGTATTATCATCCCATGTAGGAATATAAACAGTTTAACCTTTTAATGTCCCTCATGATTTCTTTTTCCTGTTTACCTTTTTATGCTTCTCTAGGGTCTTGTACTTGAAAGTCAAATTTTCTATTCAGTTCAGGTCTTTTCATCATAAATACCTGAAAGTCCTCTTTTTCATTAAAGTCCCATTTTTCCCCTGAAAGATTATACTCAGTTTTGCTGGGTAGGTGGTTTTAGGCTGTAGTCCCAGTTCCTTTGCCCTCTGGAATATCATATTCCATGCCCTCCAGTCCTTTAATATAGAAGCTTCTAGATCTTCTGTTATCCTGACTGTAGCTCCACAGTATTTGAATTCCTTTTTTCTAGCTGCTTGCAATATTTTCTCCTTGACCTGAGAGCTCTGTAATTTGGCTATAATATTCCTGGAAGTATTCCTTTTGGGATCTCTTTCAGGAGCTTATCAGTGGATTCTTTCAATTTCTATTTTATCTTCTGCTTCTAGAATATCATGACAATTTTCCCTGACAATCTCTTGGAAGATGCTGTCTAAACTCTTATTTTGATCATAGTTTTCAGGTAGTCCAGTAATTATGAAATTATCTCTCCTGAATCTATTTTCCAGGTCAGTTGTTTTCCAAGGAAATATTTCATATTTCCCTCTATTTTTTATTCATTTGGATTTGCTTTATTGTGTCTTGGTGTCTCATAAAGTCACTAACATCCATTTGTTCAATCCTAATTCTTAGGCAATTATTTTCTTCAGAGAGCTTTTGTATCTCCTTTTCCATTTGGCTTTTCAAGCTGTTGACATTTTTCTCATGACTCTCTGGCATTGCTCTCATTTCTCTTTCCATTTTTTCCTTTACCTCTCTCAATCTTCCCTCTATCTCTCTTACTGTCTCTTCAAAGTCCTTTTTGAGGGCTTCCATGGCCTAAGATCAATTCATATTTTTCTTGGAAGTTTTGGATGCAGGAGCTTTAACTTTATTATCTTCTTCTGTGGGTGTATTCTGGTCTACATTTTTCCCAAAGAAGCTTTCCATAGTCAACTTTTTCTCTTCCTACTCATCTTGACCATCCATTTCTTGACTTTTAATTCCTTAACATGTAGTGCTGCTTCCAGGACGGACTGTCCCAAGCTACAGCTACAGCTTGGGGTGATTAAGCTTGTTCTCAGCCTGCCTGGCAGGTAACCAGATGTCTAATTGAAATCTGATTCTCTATGATCTGATGTACCCCTCCCCCACTGGGTGGCTGCTGCTCAAGTTTGCTTCGCTGGTTCAGAACTGGGTGCCCCATACCTGTTCCAACAGAAATGATAACTATTCCCCCCCCAACCACTGGACCCCCTCACTGGTCCATGAGCTGATGTTCAGAAGAAGAAGCTGAAGATTCTGAGGCTCTAGAGGTACAGCCTGCTTGAGGCTGGTCTTGCTCCACAGGCTATGCTCCTTTCTCAGCCTGAACAGCAGGTCATCCCAGTCACCTAATTAAGCCAATTTTGACTGGAAAATAGTCTCACTCTGTTCTTTTCTGGGTTATGCTGCTCCAGGTGTTGTTTTATGGCATTATTTTGGAATGTGTGGATAGGTTTTTGGGAGTGGGGAGAGTCACAGCCTTTCTTCCACCATCTTGGCTCTGCCCCTCCCAGCTTAATTATTAAGTAATTGATCAAGGATGATGTGGGTTGGGGGGAATGGATACTTCATATATGATATTTATGATTTTTCATGTCATGTAGGAAAAATGGGTGACTATTTTTCCCTAAAAGATGCCCAGCCATTCCCAAAATATACTCTTTTCTATTTTTCCAAAACCACATTTAATTTCCATCAACTATTACAAGTATTCTAATATCAAATGAGACCAATGGGAGGGAAAACAAAGACAGGAAAAACAAGGCAAAAATTTTGTTTCTGGACTACCAAACAAATGTGTACATTAATTTTTATTTTTTTGTGGGGCAACGAGGGTGAGGATTAAGTGACTTGTTCAAGGTCACACAGCTAGTGTCAAGTGTCTGAGGCCAGATTTGAACTCATGTCCTCCTGAATCAAAGGCCAGTGCTTTATCCACTGTGCCACCTAGCTGCCCCCATGTACATTAATTTTAACAAGGTTTAAGACATTTTAGCAAAATCATCCTGTTTGTTTCCCTAAGTTCTTCTTAATTTCTGGTCTGAAGACTACTTTTTTCACAGTGCTTATTTTCATGTAGTATAACTGGGAGTGGGAAGAAAATATTCTGCCAGAGCTTCCTTGAATACTACTAATGGAGAAAACCTAAAAATTTATCTCATTTAACTCTCTTGAGTAAGAGTTTTGGAACTCATTTAAAAAAAAAAAGATTGTCAAAATAATTACATGTAATTAGGAAATATTTAATCAAAAATTTTCAATTTAAAAAAATTAAATTAAAAAAAAAGAAACTGAAGCCCATCAAATACAAGTGAGCTACCAAAAGTCACACAGGTAATAAGTTCAAAACCAGATCTAGAATTCATTTATTTTCTCTCCCAGTAGAGTGATTTTTGTACTGACCGCCTAATGATGAAATGGACCCCATATATTGCTAAATTCTGTTCCTAAAATGAACTAGTTATAGCAAGTCTTCTGTGTGTATCAACCTGGTTTCCTAATCTTCATTGCTTTGCAGAGTGATTAAAACATTCAGACAAATTGTAAGCTGGGGAGAATGGATCCTTTGAAAGAATTAAACTATTTCCTCCTTTGGAAAAATAAACCAGTTTACTTATTTGAAGATATATCTTCAGAGATCACATCAGTGGCTCCAAACTTAGAACATCAGAACTGGAAGAGTTCTCCTCTCCTGCCTTCATCATACAGAGGAGGAAACTGAGGCCCAGAGGTAGGGGAGAAGATATACTTAATGTCACACAGTAAATGAGTGGCTGCAAGAGTGAAACCCTGGTTTCCTGGTTCCTTGTTCTTATCTATCACTCACCAGCAAATCAAAACCATTTGTGAAGCTGCTTCTCTTTTCATTCTTTATCACCTCTGGGGAAAATGAGTCCTATGTTTCCTCCTAGCCTTTGCTTTGTCCTAAATTTACCTTTTCATGTTTCCAGGAGTGTTCTTCCTCCCAGCATCTAGGGTTTGGTAAACAAACCCATCTGCTTCTCTCCATCACCTCCTTGATCTTAGAAACATCACACCTCATTTTTTCAGTACTGCCTCATATGGCTGCTGCCACTCCAGCCCTTCAATGATTTTAGTTGTCCTTGTCTGAAGTTTTTCCTGCTCTAATATGATTCTCTTGAGGAGTTGCAACCATACCTAAAAACAGGATTTAGGTGATTCTTTAAGAAATAGCCAACAAAAAAATCTTAGTTTCCTTACTTGAGTTTTCATTGACAGCCTGAACACAACATTTCTAGGAGGAATTAGATTATATTGTGTATTCTTTGGAAAACTATAAAATAGAGACAAATACAAAATGACCCTCGGGGCTGTGTGGCCCTCTTCCATTTTTACTTTGACAGTCGCAGAGTAGTAGAAAAGGGGGCAGAGGATGTGAAAAATCACACTCTCTTTAGATTATCTATGATATACATTTAAATGTTGGCTTTCCTTATCCAATGAACAAAGAATTGGCAAACCACTGAAAGGGCTTGAATGATGTCAGTATTAGGTATTCTCACGATAAATAACTATTTCAAAATATAAGGAAATTCCAATAAATAAGATGGTTCATAATTCCCCATGATAGGATGAATAAAACAGTTGATTTTATCATGCTCTCAAAGGCAACAGGAAACATGAGTTCCAGAGATACTTAGTTATCTTCTTTTGCACTGCTTGCTTTGAGCAAAAAAATAGGCCTGAGGAGGATAGTCCTATGGCCAAAGAAGAAAGAAAATGTTGAAAAATGTGGCTAAAGATAAAGAAGCAAAGGAGGCTGAAAAGAGTCAGAAGGCACTGAATGTGGTTAACAAGAAACATTTCAATAAACCCTCTTAAATTTATTTCCTCTTAACAGATATGAACTATGGGGATTATTTTTACATCACCTGTTTGTTTACAGGCAGACAGTTGACTGCTAGAGTAAAGATCAAAATTAATACCAAAGGGGCAGCTAAGTGGCACAGTGGGTAAAGTACCAGTCCTGGATTCAGGAGGACCTGACTTCAAATCTGGACCCAGATACTTGACTAGTTGTGTGACCCTGGGAAAGTAACTTAACCCCTCATTGACCTGCAAAAAAATTAATACCAAATTAGGGAGGAAAAAGGATAAACATCAGAAACATGGTGTACAATTAGAACAATTCAAACCTAACCTAACTAAATAAGCTTTTAATGCCAAAAAAAATGGGAAATGATTAAAGTAATAAATATCCATGTGGACAATCAACATTTCCTATGGAAATTTAACCAAAGTAAATAGTAACTACAATATGGAGGTCAAATGAGCCTAGAAATCACCTCAGTCAACAAATACTTAATTTCAATAATGACAAAAATGTGGCAGCCAAAGGCAACACAAATTCAGAATAAGGATTCTCAAATTTGGTGGGAAATATGTTTGGAATAATGTCATGTTTCAGGAGTTGTATCATATAACCTGCTAGCAGAATAATAGATGACCTGTTAGGAATGTTTTCACTTGGGGAACCCTTTCCCAAAGTATCCCTTTTGCATAGCTCTAATTTTAGTAACTTTTTTTCCTTACTTAAATCCTGAATTTGCATCTTTGCAACATCTATCCATTGCTACTAATTCTGTCCTTTGGTACCAAATAGCAAAGTATAACTTGTCTTCCACATGATAGCTCTTCAGATACATAAAGACAGTTATCATTCTTCCCACCCTCTCCATCCATGCTTCCCCTCTACTAATACCCCGCCCCCCCAAAAAAAACTCTTCTTCTGGCTCGTAGCAAATGATGGGATCAGCTCTGAAATCTATTTAAATGTGGTTCCTAAAAATCAAAGTGTATCTTAGAGCTCTAGAGTTAGTCCAATCTTCTTATTTTAAAGATGAAGAAACTGAAGCCCAGAGAGGTTAACAACTAACTTAAGATCATATAGGTAGTGTAGGGGCCAAATTTATTATGGGGAGAGTTAATTGGGTGGCTTGCTATAATAATGGAGTTCAGAAAATAATGAGAGACCACTAGGTACAAAGTTTCCTCCCTTCCAAACTGCCTTTTTTAGTTATTTCTCCCAGGCTAATAAGAAAGTAGATTAATAACCTCTTTTCCATAAACAAACCAGGTTTTATTAATGGGAATAAAATTTACAACAAAGGTGAAGTTAATAAAGCAAGTGACAAAGAAATGGGGGAAGAGAAAAATGGATAAGCTCCCTGGCTCTAGTAAAGACTGACTCAAACCCCAAACTTGCTTCCAGTTCAGCCAGCTCAAAGAGCTGGCCTTGCTTCTAATAACTCACCTACTGGGGTCTGTAGTTTCAATGGGAGTCAGCTGTGCAGTCCCTCTCCAGTATGCTCCCAAAGCTCACCAAAGGGCAAGAGAGCTTCTCAGAGCCAGCATTCTCCTTTCTGCTTTCTCTCCCTCCCCCAAAGGGGAGGTCCTTCAAACTGGATTGGCTGAGAGTGGTCCCCTGATGATGTCAGTAGTACACCAACATATCATTCAGGGACAGCCAGGTGTGGCTACAATCTAATCATTCTTAAGTAGGTATTAGTTTCTCATTCTCACCCAATTCAAATAATACTAAATCAATCAGGTGGAGCCCCTGGGCGTCTGCTAAATTCCATTATTTTATCACAATAGTGAGGAACAAGGTCAAGATTTGGATGTAAGTCCTCTGATCCCAGATTCTATACCCTTTCCACTACATCACTTCAAATCCAGGTTCTAACTTTGTTTCTAAAAGATCATGTGACAAGTTAATATAAGCATTGACACAAGGATGAGGGTAACTAGAGATCTGGAGCATATTTTCAACAAGCAATGATAGCCAGTGTGTTGAGTCATCTTTCTCTACCAAAGGGAAATAACAGCTAGGCAGACAAAATATTTTTGATTCTTGATCAGCATTCTCTTCCCTGAATAGCCCTGGAAATATAATGTACTGATCAATATTTACTCTCCAACTCTCATTTTTTTTTTACAAAATGATCCACAAAGGCATTTGGCTAGAAGTCAAGAGACCCATGTTCCATTTCTAGATCTGCTACTATCACAGCTTTGCTGAGGGACCTTGAAGAAATTGTCAGATCTGAACCTCAGGTTCCTCTTGTGTAAAATGAAAAGATTGGCTCAGAGATGGTAGGAATCTTAGATGCCAACCAGTTCAACTTCCTTTCAGGATCAACAGCATAGACCTGGAACAGATTTTAGAGGTTAATTACCCAAAGGTATCAAATACTTAGCTCTCTGAGAGGCACTGAATTAGATTAAAATGTAATTTGGGAATATTTAACAAAATAAATTTAAAATACAATAAAATATGGATAACATTATATTTTTAAACCAAGTCAGTTTGCAGCCTATAGGAATCCTAATGTACAGGTTGCTGCAGTTTTTTTTGTAGGTTTTTTTTTTTTGGCAAAGAAATTAGAATTGGTTTACCAATTTCTTCTCCAGCTCATTTTACAGATGAGGAAACTGAGGCAAACAGGACTAAATGAATTGCCAAGGATAACACAGCTAGTAAGTGTCTGAGACCAGATTTGAATTCAGGAAGGTGAGTTTTCCTGATTCCAGGCCCATTATTCCGTCCACTGCTCAACTATGTATAGATTCATAGCCCTGTTTCTGAATTTGACACAACTGATCTAGCCCAACTCTCATTTTTCAAATAAGGAAATAGACTCTGGCAAAATTCCTTTGGTCAAGATCACACAGTGAGAGACAGAGATTCAAACTAAAGTACTCTGATTCCAAATCTTATGTTCTTTATACTTTCCTCACACTGAGAACAATACCTATAGACCCTTACAGCTCTAAAATTCTACATTAGAAAATGCTCTCTCCCACTCTCGATCTCATCCCCAATCCCACCCCTAGTACTTTTATCAGCCCTCATTACTCTGGAACTTAATGGTGACTTGTCATTGCTTACCATGCATTTGCTTTACTACAATCTCATACAAGTTTCATTTTAAGAAGCATTTTCAGCCATATGGTATATGTCAAGATTAAACTCACTTTGAGTTGAACCTTTTGTTTAAGGGTGATGAAGTGGTAAATTATTTTCATTTTACAACTCAGTCAGAGACAACTTGTCCTGCTGACTTTTGCTGAACAAAGGAATGCCCACTAATCATTCCCAGTGGCCCTTTTAATTTTGTAAGGGGTATTGTAACCAGACTGGAGTCATTGATGAGCATGTTCAAGCCATGGGAGCTCTTAGACTATACATTGTGTAGATAGATTACCTGTCAAACATACAGTGTTCCTCCTGTTAGACTCAGGGGCCCTTGGCCTCCAGGTCCCTTCTGTTTTTTTATTTGTTTGTTTGTTTTGTTTTAATGTTAAATGACTTCTCAATTGTTAGCGCCTTTTTTCCTACCAATAAGGCATGCCAATACAGAGGTTCTCAATGTCCAGTTTGTAAATTGCATCAGGCTTATGCTAATTTTACTGGTCTACAAAACCTATACCACCAAATAGCATTGAATCAAATATTTAGCATTAGAAAAGTTCTTAGTGATCATTCTAAACTCTTCATTTTACAAATAAGGAAACAGATGCCCAGAGAGTTTAAGAGACTTGCCCCGCAGTCACATAAATAGTCTGTGGCTGAGCCACAATTCAAATCAGAAACTGATTCCAAATGCAGAGCTCTCTTCATTCCCTCATTCTATTTCTATAAACTTAAGAAAAACCTTACTTCTTCTACTCTTTTTTTTAACATCTACTTCTTTCCATTACTCACTCTGCCTTTCTCCCTATCTCCTGATCTCCATCCTCTAAGCTACTTGAGGCTGCCACATTGAGGCTTGGTAGGGACAGGGGGTATGAAATGATATCAAGCAAAGGACTTGTATATTTTTTCAAGTCTAAAGTATAGCTTAGGAAGAGAAAAGAGACCTCCAGAGCCTTTGAATTAGCTGCAGCAGCAGCTACTTGTAAAACTCAGCTCACGGTCTGGTGAGACGGTTGAGCAGTTGGCTGGGGAAGATTACAGGAGTCCCTGCTGGCACTGAGATGGATCTCTGTGGTTTTACCCATGCTTGGAAGCAGGAAGCAGCATTGAGTGGTAGGCCCAGGTGGGGGAGGGGTTTAGGTGTTCACAAAGCTATCAACCATAATGAAACAGAATTCTGTTTCCAGGTTAAAGAGCAAGCAAGCATGGGGCTATTTACAGACCAGAACACAGGCCAGGAGAATGGAGAACCTGCTTCTCCTTAAATCATACAACCTTGGACCCCTTTAAGCTTAGGACAGTGCATCCTGGAGGTAGTGCCCCACTTTAATAAATTAAAAGTCAATAAATAGGCTAGACCTTTCCATTAAAGTGTGAGATCTCAACATGGAGACTAGGCCTGTGGAGACATATCAGGTTCACAAATATCTCCGAAGTAAGCTTTGTTCTCTCTACAAAAATGACTGCATATTTGACAAGTTTGAATGCTGCTGGAATGTCTCCAACAGTTCCCTTATGACTGGCTCATACAACAATTTCTTCAGAATGTTCAACAGAAGCACAAGGAGGGATGTTACTTTGGAAGCACTGAGAGAAAGTAGCAAGCCTTGGGCCATGTTAAGGCCTTGGAAAGTATGTGCTGGAGGCAAGAGGAAGAAAGATGAGATCAGTGTGGACAGTCTGGACTTTAATGAGAAGATCCTCCACACAGTGTGGTACCCCCTGAAAAACATCATCACTGTTGTAGCCACCAACAACTTGTATGTATTCAGGACAAAGTCAACTAAGGGCACTCGGCTGAGCTAAAGACATAGGCTTACTCCTGCCTCAAGAAGCCCGGTCACTTTTCTGTTTGAAGAAGAGACATTGTTGGCATCTCCATGAAGAAGACTGAAGCACTCACATCCCTTGATGGGTAAAGGACAGAAACTAGCCTGTTTGGAATTCAGGTGGTCATTCTGCCTGCTCAACGTTGATGGACAGTACTCAATAAAGGCCTTTATTCAGAAAAAAAGGGGAAAAAAGAAATAGGCTAGAAAAATGAACAGACAGAAGAAAATGCAGACCATAGAAAGTTTCTTTGGTGACAAGGAAGATCAAAACATACCCTCAGAAGAAGATAACAAAGTCAAAGCTCCTATATCCTAAGCTTCCAAGAAAAATATGAATTTGTCTCAGGCCATAGAAGTACTCAAAAAGGACTTTGAAGATAAAATAAGAGAGGCAGAGGAAAAAATGGAAAGAGAAATGAGAGCGGTGTAGGAAAGTCATGAAAAAAAAGTCAACAGCTTGAAAAGCCAAATGGAAAAGTTCTCTGAAGAAAATAATTGCTTAAGAATTAGGACTGAGCAAATGGAACCTAAGGACTTTATGAGAAATCAAGACACAATAAATACAATCCAAATGAATGAAAAAAAAAATAGATGCCAATGTGAAATATCTCCTTGGAAAAACAGCTGACCTGGAAAATAGATCCAGGAAAGATAATTTGAAAATGATTGGACTACCTGAAAAGCATGATCCAAAAAAAGAGCTTAGACATCATGTTGCCCTTCAGGGAAGTGGGAGGGGAAGGGGATAATGGGGAAAGGGTGAAGGAAGGGAGGGCAGAATGGGGGAGGAACAGTCAGAAGCATAACACTTTTGAGGAGGGATAGGGTAAAAGAAGATAAAAATAGAGTAAATATCATGGGGAGTGAATAAGATGAAGGAAAACAGTTAGCAATAGTAACTGGTATGACAGGTAAAACTAAATGTGTGTGGTCACCTTACCCATCCCCTGTGTGGGGAAAGCTAACTAGGACAACAATTTAACAATTTAGGTATTAACGTTTATTAAACTATATTAGAGGTTAACAAAGATAGAAGAAGAATAGGAAAACCCTAACTACCTCAACCACTCCTGGTTCTGCTGCCAACCCCACAAGGTTCCAACCACCCACTTCCCAAAACCAACTGACCAAACCAACTGGCTCACACACTGCTTCAAGCTGATTGGTTGAGGTTGGTCACATGCTCACACAGCAGGGGGCCCCTGTAATATTAATAATATTCTCACACTAGGAAAAAATTTGAAGCAGAGGCAAGAGCAATGTAAGATGAGGATGAGGATAAGGATGATGATGATGGTACTTTGTTGGGCTATTGTGAAGAAAATTCTTTGTCAGGTATTAGGTACTATATAAATTTTAGTTATTATTGTTGTTGTAATAATCAACCTCATGGGTGTATTTTAAGAAAATCTCTCTTTAAAGTACTATATAAACGTAGTTTACTTTAAAAAAAATAAATGATGAGCAGGATGCTATCAGAAAAACCTGGAAAGACTTACAAGAGCTGATTCAAAGTGAAATATACTGTATACAAAATAACAGCAGTATTGTAAGATGATCTGCTTCAAATAACTTAGTTATTTTCAGCAATGCAATTATCCAAGACAACTCTGAAGGATGTATGAAAAATGCAAGCCATCTACAGAGAAAGAACTGATGGTATCTAAATACAGATGGAAGTATATTTTATTGTTGTTGTTAGTTCCTTTTTTAAAGTTTTTTTTGTCTGCTCTGTTTTGTATGACTGCACATGTATAACTTTTATTGAATGGCTTGAGTTCTTAAGGGGGAGTAGGGAGGAAGGAAGAGAATTTGGAACACAGTTTTAAAAATTGATGTTATAATTTGTTTTTACATGTAAGGTGGGGGAAAATTCTAAATTATTTAATTTTTAAAAAGGAAGAGAAACACTAGTGGATAGAGTATAGGATATGGACAAATTAGCATAAATTTAATAAATCATCCACAACAATGCTTTCATTGGTTTTGTCCAGCAGAATCTTCCAGAATTTCTTAGCATCACATTTTGCTAGCTATTTTCAAGCTAGAAACAAGACTATACAAGAACAGGAAAATATCCCATGCTCTGGCATGGTGAAACAAAGCATTTTTACCACAAAATTCTTATTATTTGCATATTTTAGAATGACTTCAATATTAGAATTCAACCAGAAGGAATAACTCCACCATTACTAAATATCCCTGACAAGTACTCATCCAGCCTCCATTAAGATAGTTGCATTAATACAGAATTTTCTATATTAATAAAGCAGGCCTATCTATTTTTAATAATCTATTTTTTAGAAAATTTTTCCTTTTGTAGGGCCAATAAGAACTTCCACCAACTGATGCTAGTTCTACCTACATTATTACGTCGTGTCTTTTCTATATGTAATCCTTCAAACATCATATTACACATGTCTTCTACCCTCCAGGCTGAATATTCCCACTCCCATTAACTTTTCATCATATGATATGGCTCAGCTTCCTTCCCATTGTGATCATTTTTCACTTTATTAATTCAATGGTTCTCTTAAAATGTGACACAGAGCCAGGAACACAGTGCTATATGTAATCTGACTGGCTCTATGCATATCAGGGCTATAACTCCCCTCACTCTAGAACACTGATAAATACAACCCAAGATTGCAATACATTTTTCAACTGTTTAATTAGAGCAATTTAGTTAGAGCTCTACCATCCTCTACTTGTACAATAGTTTTCTTCAACTTTTATGCACAATGTAATGTTTATTCCTTTTAAGTACTTTACCTTTAGATATGACATAAGTGTATTATAAGAGTTATTGAACAAGGGGCCATGTGAGATGTAAGGGAAGGGAAGATTGTTAGAGGCAGGGAGGATTAGGGAAGGCTTAAGGGTAGAGATGGATGGACGAAATTACAGAATCTCAGATTTAGAAGAGATACTGAGTTCAATGAAAAAAAAATTCTCTCTACAACATCCCCTACAGTGGGATTCCAGCTTTTACTTGAAGAGATGTTCAGAAAGGAGAAACTTCCTGCTTCCTGAGCCAACCATCTCACTTTTGGATAATTCTAATTTTTAGAAGCTTTTCCTTACTTCAGATCTAAATCTGCCTCTTGGCAGCTTCTACCCACTGCTTCTATTTTTGCCCTTTGGGAGCACACAGAACAAGTCTAATCTCTATTTCAGGTGAGAGGCCTTCAAATACTTGAAGACAGATACTATGCCCCCGCCAAGGTTTCTCTCCTCCAGGCTAAACATTCCCAATTTCTCTAACTCAGTCAGTCAATAAGCATTTATTAAGCACCTATGATGTAGTAGGCAATGTACTAAACTCTGGGAACACAGCAAAAAGCAAAGAACAATCCCTGACCAGATGGAGATCACTACCTAGTAGGGGAGAAAACATGCAAATTATAAATAACTATATGTAGTTTCAAACAAGCTATATGCAGGATAAATAGAGAATAATCAACAAAGGGAAGGCACCAGAATTAAGGATTGGGAAAAGCTTCCTGTAGCTGGGATTTTGCGGGAGGAAGAGAAACCAAGAGATGTCAATGAGGAAGGAAGGAGCTCTACTCAAGGAAGACAGTCAGTAAAAGTGCTAAAAGCCAATAAATGGAATATCTTGTTCCAGGAATATCAGAGGCCAACTGTTCCTGGATTCAGGAGTACATGGGGCTAGGGGTGTAAGCCATAAGAAGTCAGTTAAGGTGGCTGAAGGTGAAAGGTTATAAAGTTTTATTTTTCATATTAAATGAACTCAGTGACCTTTACTGATTGGATGCCATCCTCTACATCAAATATAGCTCATCAAGGTCCTTCCTAATATATTGTGCCCATGACTGGATATTCCATACATGGCCTGATCAGGAAAGGGTACAAGGAGATGATTATCTCCTTTGTCACTAAGACATAGAACAATAACCGAAGGGAACCTCAGAAAGCAATTGGTCTAAATCTATCATTTTACACATAAGGAAACTGAGGCCCAGTGAGGTTAATTGACTTGTTCAAAGTCATACAAGTCATAATAATCTGAGGCAGATATTGAACTGAAGCCCTTGCAGTTGAAAGCCAGTACTATCTCCACTAAACAATGGTTATTATCCTTCATTTAATGAAGTCAGATTCTTTACTGTAATGTTCAATATTGACTTACAGTAAGCATAAAGTCCACTAAAATCCCAAGATCTTTTTCATATGCACTGCTATCTAGTCATATCTCAAACATATAAAGTTGATTTTTAACACAAGTATAAGACCTTTCATTTATCCCTCTTCAGTTTCATTTTATTAGATTCAGTAAAATGTTGAATGTTCTTGCCTGTAACAACAATCTTTTTAGATTGCATCTGCCATCCAACATGTTGGCTATCCTTCCCAGATTTGTCCCCTTCAAATGTAATAAGCATTCCATATATGCCTCCTTTGTTCAAATCATTGATTAACAAAGGCAAACAGCATGAAGCCAGTCAAGGGACATGTCACTAGAATCCTCTTTTTAAAATGACACAAAATAATTAAAGATGACTCAATGGATCCAACCATTCAACTATATTCATGTAAACCCAATTAGATTATTGTTTAACAAAGAAGTATACAAAAATGTGGCCCATGGAGCCTAGGACACTATCCAGTTTGTCCAGAACTGGATTAAAATGTAAATGACAAATAGTTAATAAAATTAGTAAAACTACAAATAGAACATATTTAATGTTAATATGTGTTTTTTAAGTCAATATGGGGACCATAGAGTTTAGTGTCCCCTTTATCTCTTTGAGTGTGACACGTCCTCTGGTTTAGCATACTTTTTCCAACTACTCATTAAGAATAGCTTAAAATACTTTCTTTGCTAAAACCCAGGTAAATGATAGCATTAACATTCTACTAATTTTGGAATCTAGTAACCCCAAAGAAAAAAAATTAGGTTTATGGCATGACTGAGTCTGACAAAGCCATGGTGACCTTTTGTAATCATTTACTTCCTTTTCTAAATATTCACTAACCATCATTTTAATAATATATTCTAGGATTTTGCAAGGAATTCAAGTCAAGGTCCCTCATCAATAGCCTGCAAACTCAATATTCTCAAAAATAAAAATATATTTTCTCCAAAACTGCTATACCCCTTCCATCTTTGTCACTGATAGTTACTCAGAAATGAAATCTGCTGGTCCTTCCAATATTCTTGGATGTCATTTACCTGGACCTGGTGTTTTGAACTCATCAAGGCTTGCTAAGTGCTCTCTTTTTCCAATTATCTATTTATCTTAGATATCCCTTATGTCATGGGGTGCAGAGCACCCCAGAAGTTCTCTGGGGCACATCAAGGAATCTTCTCCTTGAGAAACTAAACCAGAGGACAAATAACCCAGAGAGATAAGCAGAACCAGTTTGGACTGATCTAGCTTTGGAATTTCCACCCTTCATTCTGATCTCCCCTACCCCTGGGGAGATAAATTTGGGCATGGCTGTGACCTTTGTGTCCTGAAGAGAGATCTGTAGCCACCCCTCACCCAATTCCTCTAGTCACCACCAGTGGGGGATGGTCCTCCCTCACTAAAGGAACTTTCCACAGGCAGAGATGGCCCACCCCCATCAGCCCCCTATAAAAGTACCTGCAAGTCTCCTGCTCGAGGAGATTGGTACCTCAGAGCCACCTGCTTTGTACCTATCTCCCCATGAGAAGTCCAAGGATTTCTTTCATGGTTTCCCTTCCCTCCCCCCTTCCCTCCCCTTGCCCCTAAATAAACTACCACCTTATTTTAACTGCTTTTGTGTGCAAGAGGGTGTAATTATTTAAAGAGGAATTCCTAAGAACCCCGACCCCTACCCCAAACCCATACCCCATTTTCCCCATTACACTTAGAATCCCCTTCTAGCTATTTTCATTCTGTCTTTTCCAGTCCAAAGACTTTTCTTTGACAGAAAAAAAGAATAAAAATAAAAGCTGAGCAGTTCTTTCTTCTCTACATTGACTGTTAACTTATCCACAATCCACCACAAGCAACAGCCCTATCATTACTTGTGTGTGTGTGTGTTTTCCCAATGCAACTTGTTGTTTTTTTTAATTGAGGTCCTTAGGGGTCCTCATCAGTTTCAACTTATTCTGACACTCAGACTTTTAAGGATAGGTAGGGAATTCAGCAGGTAAAGAAAAAAGAGGGCCCTCTGATCACAGGGAACGGTGACAGCAAAGGCAGAAATAGACAAGAATGGACAGAAAGTAATCTAGAAATTAACATTACTTAGAACTTAAGAGTTCTTAGTGAAAAATAAGATAAAATGACATCAGGATAGATTGGTGTCTGGTCATGGAATGATACAAACATGAAGAATCAGGTGCTACCTTCAAGGATCTTAGATTTTAGTAGGCATTTGCTAGTAAGGGCTGACATGTCAAGGAACAGAGACAAGGCAACATCTACATTAAATTAGTTAGAATTTATTAGTACCCTAAAACCCACCTCTGAATGACTAATTCATATGCATAAGATACAAAAAGACATATGCCTTTCTACCTCTAGATCCAAATCTTGATTTAGTTCTAGGAAATGAAGCTACATATATCCTACCTTCTACAGGAAGCTCTCCTCAAATGCTCTTAATTCTAGTCCCTTCCCTCTATTAATTATTTCCTATTTCTCCTGCATGTAGCTTGCTTTGTATAGATTTGTTTGCATGTTGTCTCCCCATTCGATTTTTATTCTCCCTGAACAAAAGGACAGTCTCTCTGCCTCCTTTTGTATCCCCAGCACTTAGCATAGTGTCTGGCACATAGTAGGCACTTAATAAATGTTTACTGATTGGTTAATGGATAAACAACAGCTCCTGGGAATGCTTTCTTTATAGGTTTAGATCAGAGGTGTCCCCCCACCCCAACACACATTTTCCCAGTGCAGTCGAATCAGGTTAAAATGTAATTGGGAAATATCTAACAAAATAAATAAAAATATAGTAACACATATTTAACATATTTTAAAACTAAATCAATATGTGACCAGGAGGGATTATTACCTATGAATTGGTTGTCCCCCTTTTCTATTTGAGTCTGACACCACTAACTTAGACTAATTTCTTAGTGACTTGTGGCTGTGAGTGGCTATGTGAATTTACACTAAATTTGACAAAGTAAGATGCAATATTTTACAAATGCATTGATCTAGGGTAATCCAAACTTTAGAATATAATAATCATGAGTTGGCAAGAAAAGGATAAACATGGGAGTTGGAAGAATTCCTGGAGTGTCAGGATCTGTACTCTTGAATTTGTGGGTGGAGACAATGCTTATTAAAATTAAAGATGGGGGGCAGCTAGATGGCACAGTGGATAGAGCACCGGCCCTGGAGTCAGGAGTACCTGAGTTCAAATCCGGCCTCAGACACTTAACACTTATTAGCTGTGTGACCCTGGGCAAGTCACTTAACCCCAATTGCCTCACAAAAAAAAAATTAAAGATGACCTGAAGTTCAGAGGAATAACTGTTAATTTTGCTTCTATCTATATATTACTCCTATTCCCCTCAAGGTCTCAACCTGGGCTGCATGAATATCTTCTAAAGTTTTAGTAATATTAATATAATTGATTTTGATATATTTGTAATCCTATGCATTTTATTTTATTCATTTAAAAATGTTATTCAGAGAAGGGATCCTTATGTCCACGACATACAAAGAGGCTGAATCCTTATTCCTGCTCTTAAACAAGAGACCTAGTCAAGTCAGCCTTTATCAAAGGAAGATAAGATATAGTCGCCAATAACTAGAATCCAAAGTAGAATATGAAAATGAAATAAAATTAGGTGTCACAGAAGTTGAGAGGAGACTGGAAACACCTGATTGGGAACATCTTGGAAGGCTTTGTGGAAGAAATGACCTTTGCATTGGTTTTTGAAGGATATTATCCATTTGACATGTGGAGCTAGAATGGAAAGCAGAGTCAGGTGAAGGGAATAGTGTGAGCAAAAGCAGAACTCAACATGTATTTAGTAATCCATATTGGCTAGGTTTTAGGACACATAAGAGCAATAGATGGTCAGTCACTGAATATGTTTTAAGCACTCACTATGTGCCTGCCAAATGTTAAATTCTAAAGATACAGAAAAAAACAAAAGACAGTCCATGCCTTTGAGGAGCTCACAATCTAATGGATTAGTAGTGAGATATCAGAAGGTAAGTAGGTTGGTACCAAACTGTATAGAAACTTACTGGCAATGGGGAATCCCTTAAGTATTTGGAGCAGAGAAGTCACCCGATCCAATTGTAGAGAAGTCCTTTAGTCCAGTATTCTGTGGCACTTTATCTTGAATCCCTTCTATTCCCTGTTTTGTGCTAGCTTTCAGGGGAATCTCTGTCTATATAGAAACTAATTTTATTTGCTATAAACAGATGCTTGTATTCCCTTAGCTCATTGCTGTGAGAGCTGAGTAGACAACAATGGGGTCATTAAGAGAGGAAGAAGAGCTGGGATGGGACAATGAAAATTGTGTACACAAAACACAATTTTGCTGAGCCAAATGATTTGGGAAACAATTTACAAGGCTGAGATAAGCTAGTAGCAAGCCCTAACCAATCCAAATTGCCCCCACATGATTAACTACAACACAAACTTGATTTTTTTAAAGGAAAGTAATGCCATCCATTCATAATCATATACTATTGGGTGTGATCAAATGTTCCTAAGTGGACAGTCAAACTTCTAAATGACCATGTAATTCTTCTTCCCTGTATAGCAGGAAAAAGAAGAGTATCAATATGCCAAGGCTGCTTGATTTCATGGTTGCATGGTTACCAAGCAGATGGGTAGATGAACATGAATCTGTTCTTTACAAACAGAGAGAACCCCTATCAATCCAAGTGGGATCCATCTGGTTTTCTAGCTACAACACTACATGAAGAGTTTTGGAAAGGAGGGGGGAGATGGAAGCCCACAGAGAGAGGAAAGAAACAGGATGGGGATAGGGGAAGCAAGAGAGGAAGGAGAAAACAATTGATCTCTTTGAGTCTATATAATTTTTAAAAGTTGATTTCTGTAGACTGGTGAGAAGGGCCAGATTTTAAGTAGTGTCCAGAATGAGGAAGGTGATAGTTCCTCTTTATTCTATCTTGTCCATTCACATCTGGAGTATTGTGTTCAGTTCTTAATGGCATTTTAAGAAAGGTGTTAAAAACCTGGAGAAAATCCTGGGGGTAGGTGGAAAGGAAAAATTAAAGGAATAATCAAGCAATCACCAAGCATTTATTCTTTGTCTACTGTGTCAGGCAGCATGGAAACAGAAAACAAAATAATCTCTACACTCAGTGAGTTTAATTTTACAAAATACTCAAATTATTTACACCTTATGGTCCAGACCTGTAGGTATAGTGCTGATGTCAGCAAATTATGGTCTGAGGGCCAAATCTGTCCCACTGCCTATTTTTGTACACCCTAAGAGCTAAGAATGTTTTGTATGTCTTTAAATACAGTAAAATTTTCCTCTAGATTCTTCCCATTAAAACTTTCACTACTAAACTAGTATAGCCCTCTGATGCTCTCTTTTACTACCCCCTTCTCTCCTCCCAATATGTATGATTTTAATGAAAATCAAATCCTCACTCCACATTCATGTCCTTGTATAAATCTACTCAAAATAAAACATACATTTAATTTCTTAGTATTCTTTGTTGTCCTCTAAAAAAATTAACTTTTTGCAGTCTGATCAGTTTGGGGATGCAATACACTGTTCCTCCTTGAATTCCTCCTTTTCCTGAATATTCATCTCTTTTCTTCAAAATTCAACCTTGCAGGTTTGGTGTGCCAAGCAATCTCTTTTTCCTATCACATTATGATATTCCAATTTTTCCCTTTGATTTTTGTGTAAGTATAGAGTAATACTTTGTGATTATAGTTGTTTATCCTTGGAAATTCAAGGGATAATTTCCTGATTTCTACAAAAATGTATACCTTGATATAATAGTTCTGAATTATGACTATGATGTTTCTGGGTGAATTTTATTTGGGATTTGTATCTCTTCTTGTTCTGTAGATTGTCTTAATCTATAATTCAATATCTACCTCTAATATTTCTGGGGAATTTTCTATATTATTTATTGAAACACTATATTCAGCTCTTCTTTTACAGGATATTTTTCTAGGAAATTTTTAATCTTTAGATTATGTCTTCACAGCCTCTCTTCAAGTCTAAAATTCTTGTTTTATAGAGTTTTCATGTGTTCTTCCAATCTTATTTTTTACTTTATTAATTCTCTTTCTCTTTAGTTTCTTTGGTTATTTTTCAATTTAAACATTTTCTTTTTCAGATACTTTACTTTTATGGGAAATATTGCTGTCTTTTTTTCCTAAATTCAATAATTTCTAGTTAACCCTGCTGATTTCTTCCTTAAGAGCACTGGTTTCTGTCCTCACTTGTTTTATATTTTCACGTATGTACTTGATTGGTCTACTGAAACATTCTGGAACGTTTTAGAGCTGTTCCTGAAGTTTCAGGAGATCTTGAAGGATTTTATTTTGAAGGATTTTTATAGATTCATCTTCATCAGTGGGTTAGGACTCCAAATCCTTTGTTTCAAAATACTAATTCATTAAATTTTCTCTTTTCTTCAACAATATATGATCTTAATAAATTATATTAATCTACTAATCCCCCCTTTTAAAAAATAATAGAATTGGAAGAGAATTTAGAAGTTTTCTATTCCAACTCATAGATTAAGATACTGAGTCCAAGAAGAGTTAAATAACTTGCCAAGGACTTCCAGGAGCTAACACAGTGAAGTAAGAAAAAAAAAATGCCATAACTCTCCCATTTTTGCCTCCAAACATCCATAATATAGCACCCCCAAACAAATACTGGAATATAAAAACCAGCAAAAGAAAGGGATTATACAATTTTTTAGCCCAAGAAACCTGGAAGGTCAGCAGGAAAGGTCAGTCTCACTCAGATAAAAGGGGAACACAATTCAGGACAGGAAGTACTACAGCAAACCCCTTCTCAGCAAACCAACAGGAGATCCTGAATCCCAGTGCACTGGAGCAGGCAAACATCAACACTAGGACCCCCCATATATGCCTCAGTATAACCAGGAGAATGGCAGATGCCAGCTTCAAGAACCCCCATCTCCTTCAACATATCTCTAGGCAAACAGGTAGCCACCAAACCTACAGGTGCCTAAGCAAAAGGACAGACATCAGCACCAGGACTACTCACATAACCTTGCATAACCAAGCAACCAGGTAGCCACCAGCCCAGGCCTCAGCAAGGGCTTCAGTGTAACCCTAGGGAAACAGGCAGACACCAGCCCAGGAACACCCCCACCAGACACCAGCACTGGAACCCCAGCTCAGCACCAGTAAGCTGCCAGACACCTACAGCCTCCAGTAGCATCAGCCACTTGTCATCTCATCTCCACAGTTCAGCACCAGACACAGGAATCTCCCATGGGCCTCAGGGAAACATCAATAAAGCACCAGGTAAACAGCCAGGGCCTTTATCCCCTGGCACAAGAAGCATGAGATAGTGCCTCTTCAATTGAGGAACAGAGTTAAATTTAAAAGAGAAAAGACCAAAAAATATGAGCAAAAAATGACAAAAAGTAATCTGGCCATAGAAAGTTATTATGATAACAGGGAAGACCTTGACAGAAACTCAGAATAGGAAAACAATGTCAAAACAATTATGGGCAAAAAGGACAAAGAAAAATGGTAGGTGGTCTCAAGCCTAGAAAGAACTCATGGAAGAATCCCAAAAGGAGCTTGAAAAATAAGAGAGGTAGAAGAAAATTGGGAAAAGAAATGAAAGTGATGCAAGAGAATTATGTAAAAAGAGTTAGCAGCTTGGAAATAAAAAACATCTGCTTAAAAATTTGAATTGGCCCAATGGAAAAGGAGTTACAAAAATCCACTGAAGAAAATAAGTCCTTAAAAAGTACAATTGGCCAAGTGAAAAAGGAGGTACAAAAGCTAAGTGAGGAAAACAACTCCTTAAAAGTTAGAATTGGGCAAGTGGAAACTAATGAATCTATAAGACATCAAGAATCAAACAAATTAAAAAGTACAAAAAAGCAGAAGAAAACGTAAAATACCTCTTTGGAAAAACAGCTGACCTGGAAAATAGATCCAAGGAGACAATGTCAGAATCATTGGACTAACTGAAAGCCATAATCAAAAGGAGAACCTGAACACTATCTTTCAAGAAATTATCAAGGAAAATGGCCCTAATATCATGGACCCAGAGGGAAAAATAGGCATTGAAAGAATCTGCTGATAATCTCAGGAAAAAGATCACAAAATAAAAACTCCCAGAAACATTATAGTCAATTTTAGACCTATTACGTCAAGGAAAACATACAGCAAGTAGCCAGAAAGAAACAATTAAACTATTGGGGAGTCAAAATCAGGATTACATAGGACTTAGTAGCTGTGATATTAAAGGATTGGAGGTCATGGAACATGATATTCTGAAAGGCAAATGAGCTAGGACTGAAAGCAAGGATCACCTAGCCAGCAAAATTAAGCATAAAATTTCAAGAAGGAGGGGGGAAGGTCATTCTCTGAAACAGAAGGATTTCAAGCTTTCAAAAGGAGACCAGAATTGAACAAAAAATCTTATCTACAATATCAAGACTCAAGGGAAACATAAAAAGTGAAAGGGGAAAAAGGAAATATAAGAGATTCAATACAGCTAAACTGTTTACATCCCAACATGGGAAGATGATACTTGTTATTCTTTAAAATTATACCACTAATAGTAGAGCTAGAAGGGACATACATAGAAAGTACGGGTATAAGGTGAATTTGAGGGAAGGACACAAAAATAATTAAGGGATAAGAAAGAGTAGTACACTGGATGCAGAAGGAAAGGAGAAATGGATCAGAGAAATCATTTCACATGAATAAGTGTGAAACACATAGTACAGTGAAGGGGAAAATGGGAGGGTGGGTGATCTTATTCTTATTCTCATCAGTATTGGCTCAAAGAGAGAATAATATACACAATCATTTGAATATAGAAATCTATCTTATCCAACAGTGAAGTAAGAGGGGAAGAGATTAAGTAAAGGGTGGGAGAGGACTGACAGAAGGGAGAGCAGATCAGAGAGGCAGTAGAAAGAAGCATAACACTGGGGAGGAGGGAAATGGTGAAAGGAGAGAGAGGACAAACAGGAGGAAAGATAGGATGAAGGGAAATATAAAGTTAGTAATCATACCCATGAATGTGAATGGGATGCACTCTCCCAAAAAATGGAAGTGGACAGCAGAGTGGATTAAAAACCAGAATCCTACAATATGTTATTTAAAAGAAACACATCTGAGGAAGAGAGGTAAATACAGGGTAAAGTTAAGGGACTGGAACAGAATATATTATGCTTCAGCTAAAACAAAGAAAGTAGGGGTAGCAATCATGATTTCAGACAAAGTAAAAGTAAAAATAAATCTAATTAAGAGATAAAGAAGGAAACTATATCTTGCTGAAAAATACCATAGACAATAAAGTTATATGAACACTAAACATATGCATCAAATGGTATAGTGCCTAAATTATTGAAGAAGTTGAATCAGTTACAAGAAGAAATAGATAATATAACTATCCTAGTGAGGGACCTTAATGCTTCACTCTCAGAACTAGAAAAATCTAACCAAAAAATAAACAAGAAAAAAGTTAAGAAAGTGAAAAAATTCTGGAAAAGTTAAATATGATAGATCTCTTGAGAAAACTGAATGGGAATGAAAAGAAATATACCTTTCTCTCAACACTTCATGGCACCTACACAAAAACCGACCATATATTAGGACATAAAAACCTCACAACCAAATGCAAAAAGCAGAAATAGCAAACACAATTTTTCAGATCATAATGCAATAAAATCTATATTCAATAATGAACAATTTAAAGAGATTAAAATTAATTAGAAATTAAATAATATGATCCTTAAAAAGTGGGTCAAAGAAGAAATCATAGAGACAATTAATAATTTCATCAAAGAAAATTACATCAATGAAACAACATATCAAAATTAATAGGATGCAGCCAAAGTGGCACTTAGGGGGAAATTGAAATCCCTAACTGCTTACAGCCATAAAATGGAGAAAAGGTAGATCAATTAATTGGGCATTCAACTAAAAAAACCTAGAAAGATGAGCAAATTAATAATCCCCAATTAAACACCAAACTGGAAATCATAAGATCAAAGGAGAGATTAATAAAATTGAAAGTAAGAAAGCCATTGAACCAATAAATAAAATGAGAACCTGGTTTTATGGGGAAAAACAATAAAACAGATAAACTATTGGTTAATTTGATCAAAAAAAAGGAAAGAAGAAAATCAAATTACTACTATCAAAAATTAAAGGGGTACTTGACACTTACTAGCTGTATGACCCTTGGCAAGTCACTTAACCCTCATTGTCCTTCAAAAAAAAAATGAAAGAGATGAAGAAATTAAGACAATTGTGAGGAACCATTTTGTCCAATTATATGTCAATACATTTGACAACCTAAATGAAATAGATGAATATCTACAAAAATATAAATTACCCAGATTAACAAAAGAAGAAATAAAATACTTAAGTAACCCAATTTTAAAAAAGGAATTAAACAATCCATCAATGAACTTCCTAAGAAAAAATCCCTAGAACCAGATGGATTCACTAGTAAATTCTACCAAGTATTTAAAGAACAATTCTTCCCAATACTATATAAACTATTTAGGAAAATAGGTAGAGGAAGGTTACCAAATTCCTTTTATGAGATAAATATGACACTGATACCCAAATCAGGAAGACCCAAAACAGAGAAAGAAAATTATACATTGATTTCCCTAATGAATATTGACAAAAATTTAAATAAAATACTAACAAATGTATTACAGCAATATATCACAAGGATGATACACTATGACCAGGTAGGATTTATTACAGAAGTACAACATAATTGACCATATCAATAACAAAACCAACAAAAACCATATGATTATCTCCATAGATGCATAAAAAGCCTTTTAACAAATCCAATACCCATTCCTATTTAGAGGATTGGGGTTTTTTTGGACAAGGCAATGAGGGTTAAGTGACTTCCCCAGGGTCACACAGCTAGTTAAGGGTCAAGTGTCTGAGGCTGTATTTGAACTCTGGTCCTCTTGAATCCAGGGCCAGTGTTTAATCCACTGTGCCACCTAGCTGCCCCAACCCATTCCTGTTAAGAACACTAGCAAGCATAGGAATAAATGAAGCTTACCTTAAAATGATAAGGAATATTTATCTAAAACTATCAGCAAGTATTATCTGTAATGGGCATAAGCTAGAAGTCTTCCTAACATAATCAGGGGTGAAATGAGGAAGCTCCTTACACTTCTATTATTTAATATTTTACTAAAAATGTTAGCTATAGTAATAAGAGAAAAAGAAATTAAAGGAATTACAACAGACAATGAGGAAAAAACCTATTACCTTGAAGATGATATGATGTTATACTTAGAAAATCCTAGAGAACTAAAAAGTACTTGAAATGATTAATTTTAGCAAAGTTACAGGACACAAAATAAATCCACATAAATCATCAACATTTCTATATATTACCAACAAAATGCAGCAGCAAAAGATAGAAAGAGAAATCCCATTTAAAATAACTGTAGACCATATAAAATACTTGGGAGTCTACCTGCCAAGACAAACCCAGGAACTATATGAACACAACTTTCAAACATTTCACATAAATAAAGTCAGATTTAAACAACTAGAAAAACATTAATTGTTCATGAGTAAGCCAAGCCAAAATAATAAAATCAACAATAAAAATTACAATCTACCTAAATTAATCTATTTATTGAGCACCATACCAAACAAACTATCAAAAATATTTTGTAAAGATAGAAAGTAATAACAAAATTCATCTGGAAGAATAAATTCTCAAGTTTATCAAGGGAATCAATTTTAAAATATGAAAGGAGGTGATCTAGCAGTACCAGATCTCAAACTGTATTATAAAGCAGGAATTATCAAAACAATTTGGGACTGGTAAGAAATAGAGTGGTGAATCAGTGGAATAGAATAGGCATGAATTACACTATAATAAATGACTATAGTAATCTAGTATATGATAAACCCAAATATCCAAGCTTTTAGAACAAAAACTCATTATTTGACAAAAACTTACTGGAAAACAACATGGCAGAAACTAGGTATATACCAACATCTCACTCCATATACTAAAATAAAGTCAAAATAGATACAGGATTTACACAAAAGGACTGATATCATAAGCATAAGAGAGCATGGAATAGTTTATTTGTCAGATTTATGGACAGGGAAAGAACTTAGGAACAAAGAATATATAGAGAGCATTATAAAGTGGAGACTAGATAGTTTTGATTATATAAAATTAAAAAGCTTTTGCACAAACAAAAGTATTGTAACCAAAATTATAAGGAAAGCAGAAAACTGGGAAAGAATTTTTGCAACTATCACTGATAAAGGCCTCATTTCTTAAATGTTTAGAGAACTGAGTCAAATTTATAAAAATGCAAGTCATTCCCCAATTGATAAATGGTCAAAGGATATGAGCAGGCAGTTTTCAGACAAAGAAATCAAAGCTACCCATAGTCACATGAAAAAAATGCTCTAAATGACTTTTACTCAGAAAAATGCAAATTAAAACAAATCTGAGGTACCACCTCACACCTATAAGAGTGTCAAATATAACAAAAAAGGAAAATGTTGGATGTTGGAGGGGATGTGGGGAAACTGGGACATTAATCCACTGCTAGTTGAGTTGTAAACTCATCCAAACATTCTGGAGAGCAATTTGAAATTAAGTCCAAAGGGCTATAAAACTGTGCATACCCTTTGTTCTGGCAATACCACTGCTAGTTTTTTATCCCAAAGACATTCCCCCAAAAAGAGAAAAAGACCTATTTGTACAAAAATATTTATAGCAGCCTTTATTGTGGTGGCTAAGAATTGGAAAACAAAGGAATGCCCAGTGATTGGGAAATGGCTTAAACAAGCTGCGGCACATGATTATAATGGAATATTATTGGGTATAAGAAATTATAAGCAGGATGATTTCAGAAAGGCCTGGAAAGAATTATGTGAACTTATGTATAGTGAAGTGAGCAGAACCAGGAGAGCATTGTACACAGTGACAGCAAAATTGTTCAATGAAAAACTGTGAATGACAACTATCCTCAGCAAGGCAATGATCCAAGACAATCTCAAAGGACTAATGATGAAACATATTATCCACCTCCAAAGAAAGAATTGATATTGATTGAACACAGACGGAAGCACACTATTTTTCACTTTATTTCTTTAATTTTTTTTCTTTTATTGGAGTTTTCTTATACAAAAAGACTAATATGTTAATGTGTTACATAATTGTACATGTACAACCTATATCTGATTGCTTACTGCCTCATGGAGTGGTGAAGAAATGGAGGGAATGAGGAATAGGATTTGGAACTCAAAACTTTAAATTAAAATGTTAATTATCCAAAAAAATTGGAATGGAGTATTTGTACTTTATTTCCTTTTCTTAATATAGTTCCTTCTGGAACTGGAAAGTACTTTATAAATATTAAAGTCATATATAAATGCCAACCATTGTTATTATTCTAATTCTTGGATTCTGAATACAGATAAGGAAGGATGGTAAGTTGGAGAAAGGTGGGCCAATTCATAGATACTATAAAGAGTGCCTTGACATGACAAACTGGGAAATATGCCTTCTGATCCTGCTCAAAGGAGCAGGGCTTTATGGACCTGGTAAAATCTGAGGACTACCACCATGACCAGTGATCCACATGAAAAACAAACAAACAAACAAACAACAGCAGAGCAGCCAGCCAGGATAGGACTTTTGCATCTGACTTGAAGCTGAAACTTTCCATATGTGCTGTCTCCCCCATCAGAATGTGAGCACCTTGAGAATCAGATCTCTCTTGTTCTATTTGTATCTCTAGTAGTGCTTATCATGGTGCTTTGTACAAAGAAGTATTTAATAAATGCTACATTCAATGCTTCCTTCCTTCTAATGATACTACTAGAAGAAACTTGAAAAGAATATATGGAGTTTGAAAAGACATGATCAGGAAACCATAAACCCAGTTGGCAAGGATCTTGAAAAATAAAGCAGAAAATGAGGCAAGAACAATCTTATGAATAAAATGGTGTCAGATACTAGGATTTGGATTTATTGGACATGGTATAATATACAGTAGTAGGCTCTTGACCAGGAAAGGACATCTAACAAAATCTGGGAAGAATGTATTTGTCTAGAGATGGCTGAAAAATTAGATGGGATAAAAGAGAGGAAAAATAAGAAAAGACAAGATGTGATTATTAAAATCTAGATAAGTTCATCACGATTAAGATTTGTCAAGTTAACATTGTTTCTTTTTCTAACAGGATTATTATACTAATAGGTTATGGGAATGCCAGGAGTGTTAACACACAATTATAACAAATCATTTAACAAAGTTTCTCATGTTATCATGAACAAAATGGAGGGATATGGATTGGATGGCAATAAAAATTCCCTCCATGTTATATAATAGCCCAAACAAATCCACAAATAACACAGATACCAATTTCCATAAGAATATAATTTTAGCCTTGAATGAAAATCTGCATTAATAGAAACGAGAATGTTCTGACTATGGATAGCCAAACTGTCCCAGTCAGGCCACATCTATAGTTTTTCCTTTTTGGTGGAAATCAGGTTTATGATACCAGCTTGATGTTACTTCATCCATCTTTCAAAAAAATCATTAAATCGAATCAAGAATGTATCAGCAATGCTTCTTTTATCCAAGAAAATTTTTATAGATGTCTAGGTTCAAGTCCCCCATAAATATTCTGGTATACCTCTCTGTCAGGCTTGTGATCTCTTTCCTCAATTCCTCATTTATTTCCTCTTGTTGTCCAGATGGGCTGTAGGATACTCCAAATACTGCTGCCCTTTCTTTCTCCACTGACCTTTCCCCAAATGGTCTGTATCAGGTGAACTCTTCTGGTTATAGGATTTCTTCAAATAAATGCATCTTATTAATATGCAATACTACTTTGCCCCCAGCTATCTAATAATAATCTTCTTTCTTTTGAATAAAGTATACTTTTCCAGAACCATAAGTCAATCCATCTCATGAAATCTTATTAATGCTTATAATCAAATTTGCCTCCTTACATCATGATCTCTACATCATCTTGCTTGTTACTCATACTTTTTCCCATTTGTGTATAGAAATCCTAGGCCATGGGTTTTATTGTAGACTTTTTTCTTGGATTTTGTCTCATCAATTTTTCCACTCCAGTGTTATTCTTCCTTCATAATATCTATTCATTAAGGTATCTAGCTTGGTAGATTCATTTAGGACATTTCCTCCCCCTCCATTTCTTGTGGCTTCCTCTTCCTTCTCAGTTTAAATCCTTTTTGATTAAATTCGCAAGACTCCTGGAAAATACATTCCTATTTCCAGTCTTTGTTATATGTACTCCATGCCTAGCCAAGAGGCTCTCATTTCTGCATTTTAAGTCATCTCACAGTTAAGACCACCAAAAATCACATGTCCAAGTATAAGATATTAAACAGTCCCTACCCTGTGGCCACTACTAAGTTATCTTGGAAGAGATAGAGAACTGCTGATTCAGCCACTGGTGTTTCCAGGGAGACTCACTAGGACATAGTATGTCCATGATCAGCACAACATGATCATAAGTATAGGAGTTCACCTGAGACAAACCTGTCCTCATGCAGAAGTGTGATACTCAGTTAGAAGACAGGTAGATGCTTGAAGCACTTTATGCTTGTATTTTCCCTCTGAGATAGCTCAATTTATTGTGTATATATCTTGATTGTACATAGTTGTTTGTATATCATCTCTCCCATTAGATTGTGAGTCCCTTAAGAGCAAGGAATGATTTTTTTTTCCTTTGCCTTTCTTTGTACCACCAATGCTCAGCACAATGCTTGGCACCTTGTAGATACTTAATAAATGCTTGTTGATTTGACTTAAGTATAAGCAGCCTAGTCAAATGGCTGACCAAATCACACTAATACTTCTATTTGTCATATATTGACCGCAAAGTTTATAGTCTAGAAAGGCCTGCCCAATAGAATTATATGTTTATGATAGGGCTGTTGACCTACTTTTAAAAAGTGATGTCTAGTAGGTTTGGCACTGATTAAACTGCCACACAATTCAAGGATATTCTAGGTTTTTATGGTAAATGTGGACAATAATAGGCTACCATACTTCCTCAGAGTGAGACTTCCATATTTTAAATGTAGCTTTGACTGCAGGAAGTTTATTCTCCCAGATTGCATAATTTGTCTTCTTCAACTCACTTAGGAGAAAAGTATCTTTAAAACCAGGGTGTGGAGGCAGATAACATGTATGGCCTATGAGAGGATATACCCCACTGCAGTATTTGTTTTATTGGTCCATAATGAATTTGTTTCTACAGACTCTGGTATATGCATATAGGGGTTGAAAATAAGTTCTTCCTGTCATTAAATGTGCCCTCCTACTCTGATGACCACTTAGAATACTTGGGGTCCTTCAGAATTTTGGTCAGAAGTACTGACATGGTAGACAACCTAAAGGCAGAACAAAAAGTAACACTCCACAGAGCTGAGGAACTAATGCAATTCCTTTATGGAAGTAAAAGTCCTACACTGAAGTATAGCTTCCATCAGAGGTAGATCCTGATGGACTGCTTACCTGTCTATTGTGGGCCCCCGGGATCTCCATCTTGTCGTATTGGTATTTCTCCAATCTGATGACTGGTGTTAGTACTGGTGTGGGTCCTAGAAGATGACGCAGACCAATTGAAAGGGAGAATATGAAATAGAGTCATCCCTTGACATTTGCAGGTTTCACATTCACAGTTTTAGTTATTCATGGCTTGGCCATCAATAATTGTAGTTATCCCTTCCACACCACAACTTTCCCCATCACTGTTTCAATATACCATGTGTTGGCATAAGAAATTAATTGAGGGGGCAGCTAGGTGGTGCAGCGGATAAAGCACTGGCCCTAGATTCAGGAGTACCTGAGTTCAAATCCGGCCTCAGACACTTGACACTGAGCAAGTTAAGTGACCCTGAGCAAGTCACTTAACCCCCCACTGCCCCGTAAAAAAAAAATTAATTGAGAAATTTGGGGGAATTTTGCAGAAACCACAGATGACACATGAGGGCCAGAAAACAACACAGAAAAGGTTTAGAAACTCAGAATTGCATTAAATATATGTAGAATAGTATAAAATATCAACCTATTCTATTGCTTAATACCATAATAATTCAGACCTCTTCTCTGAAGGCCAAAAAATTTTACATGGATTTTCCAGATTGCAATGGTGCTGTGACTCTGACCCTGTGATGTGGAAGTCATAAATGTAAATGGGATTTTGGGGAGATTTGTGGCATACTGTGGAAAATCGCAGATAATGCACCTATGTAAATAAAACTTTAAAATTAGTAATGCATAAATACTGTATATTACTTTATCATAATACAGTATATTAAAAGTTTCAGTACACTAAAGAACTATGGTATATATACCCTTCAGGACTGCCTCCTCTTTGTCTCTCTACCATCCAGACTCAGACATGTGATTTTCTCCTGTAGTGATTTTTGTATCTTGCATTTTTTTGTAGGAGAAGGAAATCCATGAAGAAATTACCACAGCTACACCATTGGCTGTGAAGACTCTACATAGTGTTCAAGAAACTAGCCTCTCTCATGTAGAAACAAACTTTCTATGGGTACAGTATGTTGTTTTACTTGCTTTTATGTTAAATAAATATGACCAGAATTATTAAAAATAAAGGTTTTGGATGGGCCTGGAGTTCTTGGCAGTTTTTCACATTTTCCAGGGTCCTACACCCTTAAGCCCTGCAAATGTCAAGGGATGACTGTAGATCAATATCACCTGGTCCAGCAAGTCTTGAAAACACTGAATTCACAAGCCCCCTAACACACTGTAGAGATGGCACACAGCTCAGATGGCATAACCCACTACTGATACCAGCAAAATGAGTCTAAAAGGTCATCTTCCATTCTTTAAGGAGCCAAGTATATTCCCCACTACTACTTTCCATGCACACTCCCAGAACATGCCTCTTGTCTTTGCTCTAAACTACTCCCTATTCCTGAAATATCTTCCTTATCTTCATCTGTGGAATTCGTGCCTACTCTTTAAAGCCTAACTCAGATGCTACCTCCTCAATGTGTTTCATTAGTACCAACAACCTTCCCCCTAGGATTTCACATAGCACTTTGTCTTATAATTCATTAATTCATTTGTCATGTAATATGGCATATTATAGATGAATGTATTGGCATTATTCTCCTACTTGACTGTAGGAATCATAAAGGATGAAGAATCTGAGTCCCAGAAAGGTTAAATGACTTACCCAAGGTTATACATATAGTCAGAGATGGGATTTGAACCTAGGTCCTCTGACTAAATGGGAGGAATTGTATCTTATTTAAACTTTATACCTCTCCTAGTTTCTAGTACAATGCTATACACACAGTAGCTACTTAATAAATGTTTGACTTTTTTCCTTTACCTAATTATGACTCTGATCCCAGCTCTAGCTATTATTTCCACTGTACCACTTCAGCTAGTGAATTGAACTGCCACTAGAAAATCTAGAATAACCCAGTACTGCAAACTCTATGTAGAGGAGAACCATATCTTCTTTTACTATGCATTTTCATGAGAACCTAAAGCAAAATTCTTTATAAATGTTGGTTAAAGTTAAAGCTGGAATTTGGCTGCCTTGAGTATGTGTATAAATGTTCCAAGTGCTTCACAGACTCTAATCAAGGTCTTCAGGGACTTTACATTGCAATGTAGCTACTTCTCTCTGCAGAATATTAAAGAGGTTATTCATTTTGTAAAATGATGATAGACATGTCATGTATGATTACTTCCTTTTTTCATTAAAATCTTCCTATAAACCAAGACATGTGCACCCAAGTAAACCAAGTTCTAATGGACCCGCCCCACCCCACTCTTATTAATGATAATGTACACTCAAGTGACAGACAGAGGACTCAATACTACTGTGATAGGTACCCTTCCTCCAAAAGGGTGTGGGGAAGAGGAGAGGTGTCCATAGACAATTATTCTGTGAGACAGAAAGGTAGAAGTACAATTGCTCCTTACACTAGATTCTCTTTTTTTTTTTTTTCTAGTTTGGCATTCAGATGAATAGTTCATCTAAATTTGCAGAGTATCTCCTGGAATTAGCAAAAAAAAAAAGCACGGTGACATACTGCTCCCCACAATTCTATTTTTAGTGTCTGTAATAGTGAGATTACAGTAGGGAGAGTGCTTAATTTAACATCAAAAGACTTGGTTTTTAGTCCCATCTCTAGTATTTACTACTCATGTGAGCTTGGACAAGTCAATTTACCTAAACGGGCCTCAGTTTCCTCATGTATAAGATAAGGGAGTTGAACTATAAGGTTGCTTCTAGCATGTTGATCCTGCCAATGACATCAGTAAAAAAAATGCCCTTTTCCCCTGTTTTGTGGAAATAAATCTTTAAAGGGTAAATTAAGAGAAGAAAATTACTTTCGAGGACAGCTAGTCTAACTAAGTATCAAATAAGCTAAATGGCTTACCCAATATCTCAGAAGTATATGACAGAGCCAAGATTTGAGCCCAGATTTTCAAAGTTCAAATCCAGTTCTTTTCTTCCCCCAGATCATACAGGCTTGCCCAAGGTCATATAGCTATTAAGAAGTATAACTGGGACTCTGAATCAGGTCTGATGATTCAAAGTCCTGAGCCTTTTACACTACAGTGAACTGGAACATTTAGCCTGGAGGAGAGAAGAAAGGGAGGTGAGGCAGAAGTTATTTTCAAAAACTTTGAAAAAACTATCATGTGGAAGAGAGATTCTTTTTTTTCCTCTTGACTCCCCCCAAAAAGAACTAAAAACGGTAGAAATTACAAAGAGGTAAATTTAGAAGACACATAATGAAAAAAAAGTCCTAACTATTGGAGCTATCCAAAAGTGGAACAGCCTTCTTTAGAGGCAGAAGATTTTCCTGCCATGAAGGTCTTCAAACAAAGATGAATGACTAGTTGGTAGATAGGTTGCCGGAGAAGTTCTTTGTTCTCCTATGGGTTGGACTAGATGGCTACTGGAATTATGTGTGTCTATTCTTGACCTCAAGCTAGGTGCTATGGGAATATAAAAGTCACTTCACATAAGATTCTAATGGTCTAGCTGGGAAGATGAGATTTACACATGTGAAGCAATTACAGAAAACCTCTAGAAAAATCACAGAATTTCAGAGCCAAAAGGAACTTCAGAGACCATCTAATTCAGCTCATATCTGAACAAGATTCATATCTATAAAATTCTGGCAAGTGGTTATCCAGCTTCTGATTAACATCCTTTGTGTTCCATTCTAATTTTGGACAGCAGCTAGGTGGCACAGTGGATAGAGTGTCAAGTCTAGGATCAGGAAGACTCATCTTCCTGAGTTCAAATCTGGTCTCTGATACGTACTACTGGCCTGATCCTGGACAAGTTAACAACCCTGTTTGCCTCAGTTTCCTCATCTGTAAAATGAGCTGGAGAAAAAAGTGGCAAACCACTCTGCTATCTTTGCTAAGAAAACCCCGAATGGGGTCATGAAGAGTCAGATACGACTGAAAAATGACTGAACACCAACAAAAACTGTTAGAAAGGTTTTGTTTTGGTTTTTTTTTCCATTAACTGATTCTAAATCAGATACTTTGAAGTTTCATCCATCATTCAAGTTTTGCCCTCTGGAGCCAAGCAGAACCCTACTTCTTCCACATGACAGCCCTTCAAATACTTAAAGAAAGCTATTGTGTCTTCCTTAGTTCTTCTCTTTTGAAGGCTAAATATCCTTGGTTTCTTCAACTGAGCCTCATTTGCCATGCACTAAAGGCCCTTCTCTGGAGGATTTCACTTAGAAATCATTTAGAAGTGCTAGGTTGTCTCCTTTTATTTTCCAGTTTACCCTGGCCTTCAATTTCCTACCATCCATTTTGTTCTGCCCTATTCAGGACATGACAAAGGGATAAGTCGTAGACTATAAACAATGGATACAATATGAGTTGTAGCTCTCCTACAATAGGAAAAAACAGTGTGAGGTAGAATAATTAAAGATTTCAAGCAGCATGAAGGACTTAAGTTGGGCCTTGAAAAATAGAAACTTCACATCCACTGGGTTTAACATGTAATAACTAAATGTTTGACATGTAATGACATGTAATAACTAAAGGATTGACTCTCAAGGGGATTGTGCCTCAAGCTTGGGGATGGAAACCTGGTTTAAATTCCCAGCTCTCTCACTGACTATGTGCTTTTTTGTGGGGGGCGGGGGGAGCAATAAGGGTTAAGTGACTTGCCAAGGGTCACACAGCTTGTGTCAAGTGTCTGAGGCCGGATTTGAACTCAGGTCCTCCTGAATCCAGGGTTGATACTTTATCCACTGTGCCACTTAGCTGCCCCCAACTAGCTACATGATCTTGAAGAAGTCATTTAACCACCTCTTGGGGCATCTTCTGTAAAATGGAGATAATAATAGTTCCCCCACATATTTCACAGGATTGTTACAAGAATCATAGTGATAAAGTATGAGAAAATACTTTGAAACTCTAGTGTTAATTATATACTTATAACAGGAAGGCAAATCAAAGAGCATTTAGTAAGTACATATTAGGTATAAATCAGGTGTTTAATAAATGCTTATTAATTGATTGATTCCCCTTTCTTCCTGGCTATGTCAGAGGAGCAAGTCGTGCTAGTTAAATTAGGCCTGAATTTCCCCACTATTTAATTCTTATCTCACTGCATCACTGATTCACTCTTTTACAAACTAACTATGGGTTTGATATTCCTGTGAACTATGGTAAAGTCTTAATTTCTTCTGTTATAAAATTAATCTTAAATATGATATCCAGGTAGGGTGTGATTCTTGGACAAAAACTCATAGTAAATTGTAAAGTGATATTATTTTGGGGGCAGCTAGGTGGCGTAGTGGATAAAGCACTGGTCCTAGATTCAGGAGGACCTGAGTTTAAATCTGGATCAGACATTTGACACTTACCAGCTGTATGACCCTGGGCAAGTCACTTAACCCCAATTGCCCTAAAAAATGAAAACGAAAGAAAGAAAAGAAAAAGAATCCAATCTAGCATCTGTAATGAAAATCTTTCATTAAAAAAGTGATATTGTTCCTTTTTACTAATAAGCTAAGTATTAAAAGGTCTAAGATTCAGGGGGAGAAACATAGGTGCCTGACCATAATATTTACAGTTATCTGCTATAGTGATAGATTTTCATTTATGTTACTCTTATTGGGTTAAAGTTCTACATTATAAATATCTGGAAAATCATTGTTAAAATGTTGATCATTTTTATCTGTATTTTGCCAGAATTTATCATTTTTCCTTTAAACATATGCTATAAATCTTCTTGTTGCATTCTTTGGGTTATTGTTTTGTTTTGGTTTTTTTGTGAGGCAATTGGGGTTAAGTGACTTGCCCAGGGTCACACAGCTAGTAAGTGTCAAGTGTCTGAGGCTGGATTTGAACTCAGATTCCTCCTGACTCCAAGGCCTGTGCTCTATCCACTGTGCCACCTAGCTGCCCCCTTGCTGCATTCTTAAGAGAGGGAAACTTTTTATTGCAATTTCCAATTTGATATAAGTAGGAAACTAAATGGTGCAAGGGATAAAACATAAGTCTTGGAAAACCTGAGATCAAATTTTGCTAGCTGTATGATTCTAGGCAAGTCACTTAACCTGTTTTCATCCACTTCCCTCACCTGTAAAATGTGGAGATAATATTCAATGGCTTCTAAAGTTCCTTCCAGCTCTAAATTCATAATCCTATGATCAAAAAGGAAAATAGGATTCAGTAAATAGAAATTCATTTTTCCACACAGTTGTACTGAACTACAACTTATTTCTATGTGCCTCTCTAAACTATAGGTCACCCAAAGAACAATGGAGAGGTATATATTATGCATGAATATGGCAATATATATGGTTAACAGAAGACCAACAAAGAATTGTAGAAGTGGCTCACTAAAGGGCATTATCACAGAGATATGCATGACCAGAGAAGGAGACATAAATCATACAGGCAGAGAAAGGGATAAACGGGGGACAACATGGGAGGCCCACTGGCATCCTGTAAACATCAAGAGATCTAAACAAATGCCCCCAGGGCATTGGATGGAGCTCTATGGAGAATCTGTGGGAGGACATGAGCAGGAGTCACAGAGGAGGAGAAGGCCTGCATGGACTGCAGTTGGGTCACTGGAGTGAACATCCACATTGATAAGATCACAGGCCCATAAGAATACTAAAGCTCTGTATTTTATTAAATAAGAGATGAGGACTTGGGAAACCTCTGGTGATATGAATACCAGCAGAGTGGGTTAGTGAACGTTCATTTTTCCCCTCTGCTTTTAACTAATTCCCACCCCCACTCCCACCCCCTGTTTTAATTCAGGTAGCAGTCATTTTTCCCTATTATTTCTCACTTGCCCAGAGATTTCCTTCCCCTGGAGTTAAAAGTTACTGCACTGCCATCTAGTGTATTTCATGGAAGAATTCATTCATCTGTTCTAGTCAGATGGAGCTTATTTCTATTGAGCTCCAAGTGTGAAGGGGTGAGGGAACAGGGTGAAATGAGTTAAAACTTTCCACTGAAACAGCTTTTAAAACATAGTCCAATAATTAGCCAGCAAATGCTGACTCCTAGACAAATCATTATTGGTTCATGAGCTGTTTTTCAGAGAAAATTGAAATGATTTATTTAGAAATCAGATGGGGACTTGTATTCAATGAGTTCTAGATCCATTTCAAATCCAGCATTCAATAACTTTTGGGATCTGGGGCCAGAGGAGCTTAATTATCAACTTAATGTGAATAGAGGGAGATTTGATTTGAGATATTGACAAGGGAGGGTGCAGTGGTGAAGGGACTAAAATCATGGAGAAATGGGGGTGTTTTATCCTAGAGGGGAAAAAAGACTTAGGAGAGACATGGTAACTGTCTGAGTATTTGAAAGACTGTCATTAGGAAGAAAGATGCTAGTATATGTTTTTGCTTCAGATAGACAACTCAACTAGGTAGCAGTTAAAGAAAGGCAGATTTTATCTTAATATCAGACAAAAACACCCTACCAATTAAAATTGCAAAAGTTGAATGGGTTATGGAGAGATGTAGGGTGTCCCTCCTCACTGGAGGTCAAATGGAGATTACAAGATAATCACTTGTAGAAGATCTCATTTAGGGGTTGTCTATTCATTCAGAGGACGGATTGGATAACCTGCAATATCTCTTCCAAATCTGAGGTCCTGTGATTCAATTAGCACTGACTTCCTCAAAGGCAAGGGCCAGTGTACCTTACTTCAATCTTATGTTCAGTCACATTAATGATTTACTAGAAACTCCCTACAGCTCTTAACTTCTGACATAATTTTCCTGTCAATCTTCATCTCTGAAGAATCTGTACCATATGTCATATTGCTCTTCTCTTTGAAAATCTTCAATGCCTTCCAAATGTCGAGCAAGGAAAATTCAGACACCCTTTGACTGACTTTTAGGCTCTTCCCAACCTAGTACTAACCTGTTTTTCAAATCTTACAAACCTTATCTCATATTACTCCCTTCCATGCCTTCTTTTTTTATTTGTTTTTTGTTTTTTTTAGTGAGGCAATTGGGGTTAAGTGACTTGCCCAGAGTCACACAGCTAGTAAGTATTAAGTGTCTGAAGCCAGATTTGAACTCATGTACTCCTGACTCCAGGGCCAGTGCTCTATCCACTGCTCCACCTAGCTGCCCCCCTTCCATGCATTCTTTACTCTACCTACCTACCAAGAATTTTCTGCAGCCACTAAACATGCGTTGTACTTTTCCAGATCTATGCCTTTGTTCTTAGTTTGTCTGGCCTGAAATTTCCTGTTCCTTTCCACCTCACCCACTCTAACAAATCCAATAATCATAAATTAAGAATTTACTTTGATTGCAAGGCATTGTGATAGGCAATAGAAACAGGAAGACAAAAAAGTTTCTATTTTCAAGGACATCTTACTAGGAAGGATATAATATGTTAGCAGATAAATGTATAAATGGATGTGGATGTGAAATCAATGGAGGGAAGTACAATCCACCAAAAAATGGCAACTGATTAATACGAGATGTGAGGGAGAGAAGAGTCAAACATTATTCAAAGGTGACAAAACTGGATACCTGGGAGCATTTTGGCACCCTCAATAGAAATAAGGAACTTAGTAAAAGCATCAGGTTTAGGGAGAAAATAATGAGGTCCATTTTGGTCTGGCTGAGGTGGACATTTTTATAGCACATTCAGTTTGGAGATATCTATCAGGCAGATGGTGATGTAGGACAGGAACTCAGTGGAATGATTAGTGCTAGATATGGAGATCTGGGAGTTAACATTGAAATGAGCTCACTGAGATAAAGGGGATAAGGAGAAAAGATGAGAGGTCCCAGAACAGAGCCTTAGGGACATGAATAATGATTCAGCAAAAAGGAATAAAAAAGTCAAACAGGTTGGAGAAGAACCAAGAGAAAGAGCAATGTCTTGAAAAGTGAGGGATGAGAAAATACTCAGAAGGAGATGGTAAATGGCAGTGTAAAAAGCATAGAGATCAATAAGGAGGAGGACCAAGAGGAGGCCGCTGGAATTAGCAATTAAAAGATTGCTGGGAACCTTGGAGAGAGCAGTTCTGGTTGCTTACTGAAGTCGTAAGCCAGATTGGAAGGGGATGCCAAGTATGTGGGAGGTGAGGACATAGAGATAGCAAGAATAGACAAGTTTGTGGGGTTTTTTCTCCCCTTAAGAGTTTGACTGTGAAAGGGAGGAAGAATTTAGAACAATAGCTGGAAAAGACGGTAGGGTCAAATAAAGATTGTTTAAGAATGAGGGGATACCCAAATATGCTACTAAGCAAAAGGGGAGTAAACGGGACATAGAGAGCTTGGAGGGGAAGGGGGATATGGGATAGACACCAAGAAGGAATGTAAGGGGATAGGATAGGGGCACAAATGGAATGGTTGGCCTTGGCAAGAAGAGACAGCTCTTCATGACATATTTGTACAAAGGAGAGACTAGGAACTTAATAAATATTTGTTAAATTAAATGATTCCTTATTCTCTCATATCTAAGTTTTTTGTTTTGCTTTTTTTACTGGAACTGTTATTTCAGTAGCATAAAGAACTCCCCATAAGGGAACTCTCTCTACCAATGCAGGTCTACAGACCCTCTGCAACTTATAGTTTTAGAGAGCAGACTGGGGAATTTAGATGTTAGATGACTTGCCCAAGGACACACAATAAATATGTATTATAGGAAAGACTTGGGCTTGTGTCTTCCTGGCTATAAGACCAGTCCTCTCTCTACTAAACTGTGCAGCCTCCTAAAACATATAGATTCTATAATATATCAATATAATTACTTATTAATAATATACCAAAGAAATGTAAACTTTAAAAATGTGATATCCAGACATGAATAAAATAGTGCATGTGGATTCAGACCAAAAGGGTAGTGATTTGAGCTAGAGCTGGAAAGAACTTCAGATGCTGATGCTATCTACCTCTACCTACGTCATTTTACAGATCAAGAAACTGAGACGCACAGAGGTAAAGTGGTTTGCTTAAGGTCATAAGGTAGTAATTATCAAAGGTAGGTTTTGAACTCAAGAATTCTGATTCCAAAATCAATGTTCTTTCTACTGTTCCATGCTGACTCTCCAGTGGACTCTCAGATTAAATTAGTTTTCATAGCAGTCACAACATTCGACTGACTTAATTTCAATTATACCTGCTATTAAAACCTCTATATATCAGGTACATTGGTTTAAGGCTGGAAGAGACCTTAGAGTGTATCTTCTCCAAACTACCCATTTTATAAATGAGGAAAGCAAAGTCCAGAGACATTAAATGACCTGCCCAAAATCACATAGATAAAAAGTAGCAGAACCAGGATGAACAGCATCAACAAATCTCAGAGTGGTAAGGGACCTCAGAGACCAGCCTAAATCTGAACCAGAATCTTTTCTACATACATAATACCAAACAAAAGGTCACTCAGCTATGACTTAAAATCAAGTATGATTTCACTGGTGATTAGTGAAAGGAAGCCCACTACCTCCCAAGACAGCTCATTCCCATCAAGATCACTCTCATTGTCAGAAAATTCTTCCTGATGTCAAGCTTAAATTTGCCTCTTTGTAACTTCTACCCATAGCTCCTTATCCTACTCTCTGGAGGAAAGTAGAAAAGGTCTAATCCCTTTTCCATAGGGCAACTTTCAAGCACTTGAATAAAACTATCAAATCCCTCTTAATTCTTTGCTTTTCCGTGTAAAATATTTTTAGTTTGTTTTTTCATCAACTTAGAGACTTCAAATCCATTCTTACCAAAAATGTGTGAATCAGTGCTTTCAAACAAATAGAAATAGGGACCACCAATCAGTATGTGAGAACCCCTGAAGGCCTCATATTGACTTTATTTAAAAATAAATGATTATCTATATTTTATTGTAATTTTACTTATTGTGTTAAAAATTTCCCAATGAGAGGCAGCTAGGTGGTACAGTGGATAAAGCACTGGCCCTGGATTCAGGAGGACCTAGGTTCAAATCCAGTTTCAGACACGTGATACTTACTAGCTGTGTGACCCTGGGCAAGTCACTTAACCCTCTTTGCCCTACCAAAAAAAAAATTCCCGATGACATTTTAATCTGGCTCAACCTATACAGAGGATGGGCCATGTGGTTGACACTGAGGGTATAGATGACACAAAGTTGGAAAGAATAGTTATGAAACTAAATTCCAAATTCATGGTTTAAAGTGACCTCAGTATACCAGAATGATGGGCCCAAAGAAACAGCATGAAGTTTAATGGGGAGGGTGGAAGTTCTAAAGTTATATTTTAAAAATCAAGTGTATGAGAGATTTGGCTTATGGACAATTCATGTAAAAAAAGAACAGAGCCGGATACTGAAAGAACCTGCGGATGTCATTGCTGCACCACTGTGGGTAACCCCACCTTTGACACATTGTGGAGAAGTGAAAAGATATCTCAGGATTGACCTAATTTCCCAAAAGATATCTCAGGATTGTCCTAATTTCCCAAAAAAATAAAGGGAAGAGAATGGAGCCTATATAGAAGCTTGACTTAAATACCTAACAAAATTCTAGATGTATGTTTCAAGTGACAGCAGACCTCTAAAAAAGGAAGTAGTGAACTCCATCGTCATGCCTTCATCAAGAACAGTTCATTCCATATTAATCTAATTTCCCTTTTTGACAGGTTCAGCACAATGGCTACATCCTACAAGTAGCCATTCCCGATTCCTTCAGTCACTGAGGCTCCACTCACCAAAAATACTGCCTCTTAATTTTATATTTGCTTATCTTGTGTCTGTTGTCTCTTACCCCTCATCCCAGCCAGCCATGTAGTAAACACTTGATAAATGTTTGCTGAATTGAATTGAGTTTTATGAGGGATTAGAGATTTAGAGCTGGAAGATAACAGAGGCCATTCAATACAGGCTCATTTTACAGATGAGGAAGTTGAAGGCCAGAAAAGTTCAATGACAATGATGTACCCAGAGTCACACAACTATTAAGCTTATAAATCAGGATTTTAACTCAGATCTTTCTGATTCCAAGATAAGTGCCCTACTCTACCATGCTGCCTCTCATTGAATTGAATTTCTATGTTTACCATTAAATGAAGAGTAGAGGGAGTTTGCTCCTCAAAAAAGCATTTGACAAAAATTTTTGTGTGAAAATTGTATATACTTAGGCTAAATGATAGTCCTAATCAGTGAATCCAAAACTCCTTTAATGGCTACACTCAAAGGGTGATAACCCTTTAATTAATTAATAGTTTGAAATCAACTTGCAAGGAAGTCTCCAATGAAGTGACCAGGGACTGTGCTTTGCCCTGTGCTGTTTAATATTTTAGCAATGTCTTGTATAAAATTGATGATGGTATATGGCACCACTATCACATTTGCAGATACACAAAGCTAGAAGAAATTGCTAACATACCAGAAGATAGGACTACTCAGATTATTTAAAGGCTTGTATTTTTTTTATTTAATCAGCCCCTATTTTCTTTTAGTGCTTTCTCTGCTAAGGGCAGAATAGATGGTAAATAAGATGATACAGCAACAAAGTTAGAGAGATAGAGAACACCTGACTGTTTTTTGATGAACCACATCTTCAGGTACTAATAGAATTGGCAAATGGGACAGATGAGCTATTATCAGTGGTCTTAGAAATAACATAGCAAATTGCATATGTACTGCAATATGGCAGAAGACAAATGTTATCCATTTTTACAAAAGGGAAAATGGAGTCTGTGAACCATAGTCCAATGAGATTTACTCCAATTCCTGGGAAATGTCTAGAATGAATTATTAAAGAAGTGATTGTTTAACCTCTAGAAGCAAAAGAGATGATCTCAAAGAACTAGCATAACTTCATCAAGAATAGATCATACATAGTCAATAACTGAGGGCCTAAGGGGAGATAGATCTCATAGATAGACAGAAAGATGCCTATCTTCCTTCAGGCCTTCTTTTATTGACCACATATCGAATACGTATATGTGTGTGTCTCTGTGTGTATATATGTATAGTATTATATGTGTGTATACACATACACTGCTGGCAGAGTTGTGAGTTAAAATTATATGAGAAAAGTCACTAAAACTGTTTTATGATTGATCCCACTACAGGTAAAAGGCAGAAAAAAGGTTTTATATATGCCAAAATAATCAGATCAAATGTAAAAACACTCAAACATAATGGTATATAAAATAGAGTACCATTTTCTTACCATAAATTATGAATATGAGGGCTACAGAAAATCAAAGGAAGATTTCTTTGAAGTAATAGAGTGAAGAGAAAAGAAACAGAAGAACAAATAATATGACTATGATAATGTGAATGAAAATAACACTGAAAGGCAGCTAAAATATAATTAATTGAAAAAATCCAGTCTTGGTCCCAGAATACACATTATGAAATACACTTACCTCCAATTGGTAGAGAGATTTGAGAGACTGTATGTGCAGGGTGCTACATACCCTGTCAGACCTGGTAATTTTGTCTGTCCCTTTTTCTTAATTGATTTTGTTGTTTGTTTGTTTTTTTTAAAGGTATATTATTTTAAAAGGTATAGTGAGAAGGGGTGGATATATCAGAATGTAACTATGGTGTAAAAAAAACCAAATATCAAAATTTTTTAATTAAGGAAAGTCTTGCTACCCAAATTTCTTTCTTTTAAAATAGGGTTACTGGATTAGTAGATAAGGGAATATTGAATATAAAGTTTATCTAGATTTTAGCAGGGCATTTGAGAAAGTCCATTCTTGTGAAAAAGGTGGAGGGATTTCAGGAAGACAATAATGCATTTAGATAAATGCAGCATTAATGAAATAGCTGTTCCCAAAAGGTATTCATTAAATTCAATTATTAGATTCAATTATTAAGATGGCCCTACTGGGGCAGCTAGGTGGCGCAATGGATAGAGCAACAGCCCTGGAGTCAGGAGTACCTGAGTTCAAATCCAGCCTCAGACACTTAACACTTACTAGCTGTGTGACCCTGGGCAAGTCACTTAACCCCAATTGCCTCACTTAAAAAAAAAATAAATTAAAAGATGGCCCCTACTATTATCCGCTATATAGTTCCTGTCCCCTTACTCTTATGCTCCCCATTTAAATAAGTCAGCCATTGATGGTACCATCAACGTTTAATACAAAACATATACTTAATAAGAAGGCAAAAGCAATTTTTCATTGGAAACCAAAAGAAAGAATAATTAGAATATAACTCTGTGTTTGTGTGTGTATATATATATATATATAGGCATATATACATATACATATATATGTAACAAACCTGAGTCACACTCTCCCACCATTGCACATATTATTCATTGAAGACAGTGGGTACACTGTTACAGAAACCTAGAAATGAAACACATTAGTTAGTGAAACTCATGTCCTGGGGATAACTCATGACTCTGGACTGTGGGGCTGAATATTAATGGTCTATTTTAGGGAACAGTCTGAACCCCAGTTTACCTGCTCTTTCTTCTGAGTTTCTCCGCTCTCCTCCTAGATGAAACCACCTTTTCTGTTACTCTTGGTTCTCCAAAACAATAAAAATCCCAGGGGCTGTGGTCTTCCAGGTCTTTCCTCATGGCTATACACTGAAATAGTATTAAAATATTTCACTGACAAGTAGCTCCCTTCAGCCAAAGAACTGCAGTTCCCCAGCTCTCTCAATGGGGCTCTGAAGAGTTGTTCTCTCTCAAGCTGGAAAGGGCAACTGAAGAGCAATGGAATGAACCCCCTACGAGGTTACTCCTGAGTAACGTAGATGGTCCTATGAAGCAATAAACTTAAGAAGCTCTCTCCTCACTAAGCAGATTCTGATTTGTTCCAATTAGGTCCCAGAGCACATGCAGAGCTTTCCTGTCTTCATTCAGGTCTCAAGCCCTAGATGGCTCTAAAGAACAACCTCCCCACAGCTCTTCCCTTAGCAAAAGGGTTGTGCTTCCTCCCGTGAGCTTCCATCAGCTGCAGATCCAGTCAGGCTTCAGTTAGTCTCTCAGCCTGAAGAAGCAGCTGCTTCTTTCAAGCAACAGAGGATAGTCTCTGTCATGAGCTTCTTTCTTCAGGTAGCTGCTGTCTTCATAGAATCCTAATTCCTGGTTTCTCTTCTAGCTTTCTCTCCTATAGCTTCCTATACCTTTAATAAGGGTCCCTTATGAGAACTGCCCCATCTCTAACTCAGATTGAAAAGCCCAAACTCCACATTCTCTTATGTGTAATATAAACAAATAACTTACAATTTTGCCATTATCCTGAAATAATTCTTTGATTTATAGCTTTTCGCCATTATCCTTCAAAACCTTGAAACCAGCCATATGTAAATGACCTGATGGACAACAATGTACTGGAAAAACCTCCACCTTCAGTAAGTACTTGTGTTTGAGCTGCTTTCAATCAGGTCCTCTCAGCACATTTTTATCTGAACAACAGTTTTCTCTCAGGTCCTCACAAGTGGCTCAAGCTACTTTTCTCACATGCATCCTTTTTTTTGGGGGGGGGGGGAGTTGCAAGGCAATGGGGGTTAAGTGACTTGCCCAGGGTCACACAGCTAGTAAGTGTCAAGTGTCTGAGGCTGGATTTGCTCAGGTCCTCCTGAATCCAGGGCCAGCGCTTTATCCACTGGGCTACCTAGCTGCCCCCATGAATCTTCTTTTTATGTCTCTTTCTGTAACTAAAATGTCCACAAATAAAAGAATCAGTACCTTGCACTTGGATTGAAGCTTGTTCCTCAATTTTGCAAATGACACAATACTGGGAAGTTTACGTGTTGGATGAGAGTCAGGATCCAAAAGAATCATGGCAGGATAGAACATGGAAGATTCAATAAAGATAAATGAGAAGTCTCACACTTGGGCACACAAAAGCAACTTCACAAGTATGGTATTGGGAAGGCAAGGATAGATAATAGGTGTTCTGAGAAAGGTGTGGGAGTTTTCATGGCATATTTGTTTTCTTGATATTCCTCAAATACAATTCTCCATTTTCAGACTGTATCTTTTCACCAACTATCCCAAGTCTAGAATTCTCTCCCTCCACTTCCTTTCTTGCTTCAAGACTCAGCTCAAACCGAGCCTTCTGCAAGAAGCCTTTCCTGGTCTCCCCCTGTGCTGCTGCCTTACTTCTGAAATTACCTCCTATTTATACTATAGATATCTCGTATGTGCATGTTGGTGTTGTTGAGTTGTTTTACTCATGTCCAACTCTTGGTGATCCCATTTAGGGTTTCTTGGGAGAGATACTGAAGTGCTTTACCATTTCCTTCTCTAGCTCATTTTGACAGATGAGGAAACTGAACAAAACAGGGTTAAATGACTGGCCCAAGATCACATGGCTAGTAAATCAGATTTGAAGTCAGGAAGATGAGTCTTGGTAACTCCAGGCCTGGCACTCTATCCACTGCTCCACCAACTATAATTGATTTATATTGTCTCCCCCATTTGAATGTTAGCTCCTGAGAGCAGAGAGCACATATTTGTCTTTTTCTCCATTCCCTGGGCTTAGTACAGGGCCTAGCAGATACTAAGTGCTTCATAAAGTCTTGTTGACTTGTTTACATCTTGTTCAAGTATGAGTAGGCCTCCATGGCCTCAGAGATCCCTTCCAACTCTGCAATTCTGTGATAAAAACTTCAATAAGGGATGACTACTAAATGGAGATTGCCCAGGCATGAGTTAAAAAAACATTTCGTTTCATTTTTAAAAAGCAATTTTGTTTCTTCCAAACTTCCAAATTATTATGGAAATTTTCTGCTGATTCTTATTTTTAAAAGGCATTATGTTCATCAGGACCGACATAGCCATAAGGAATTGTGGAAACCATCATCTCTGTTAATGTAGAAGGGAAACTACATTTTCCCTATTTACAAGTGTCAGATGATTTTTAAATGGATAACATTAAATCACTGTCAGCAGGGTTCAATATTTTCTCATATGTACTATAGAATTGTCTCTAGGAAGATAGAAGACGCAATCTGGCTTCTGAAGCTAAGTGGCATTTTTTCAACTATGCCTCCAAGCCTGCAACATCATAGAAACTTCCCCAAAGGCAGAGAGAGAGAGAGAGAGAGAGAGAGACAGAGACAGAGACAGAGACAGACAGAGAAACGAGGTGACTTTTCAAGATTTATTGCAAGTAAATGTGTGTATTTTGTGTATGTGCAACAGAAAAACAGACAGGAAGAGGAGAGGGTGACTGTGAAGAGTTTATTTTGAAAATAAAAGCATTTCCAAAAAAGTACATGTGCTTTGCCAAGAAAAATATATAAGGATGAGATTTGGAAGAAGAAACCAAGTTCAAAAACAAACGAAAAAAGAACCTCACATTGAAAACTTCTGTGTTTTGTCTTCTGTGTATTTATAACATGGTCACAGGGAGTCACAGTGTCCTTGGTCAGCAAACCAAAAAGGGAGAACTGGTACAAACCTGTCTGACCCTGCTAAGGCTGCTGAAGATGAAAGGAGACAGTAGGGACACTGATAAAATCAGACAAAACTGTACTCACTCTTCAGTCCAAAATGTTACATTCTGCCATAAAAGAGATAGGCCTTTTAAGAAAACCATTTCTAAGAGAAATGCAAGACCACAAATTTGAAACTGGAAGCCTTCTTTGAGATCATCTAGCCTAAGACTTCTTGTCTTTTCAATACCATGGCCTGCTTTGACAATCTGGTGAAGCAAACAGACCCCTTCTTAGAATCATTTTTTTAAATGCATAAAAGAAAATACACCAAATTATTAAATGAACTAAAGGTTCATGAAAATAGAGATGTAATATTTTTTTCATCCAAATTCATGGACCCTCTGAAATCCATCCATGGGCCTAAAGATCTAGTCTACAGATGAGAAAACCAGAGAAGCTGATCAACTTACTGAATTTCTGAAATAGCTTCCTAAAAACAATCAGTCAGGAATTGAACTCTGAACCTCTGATTTCTTTTAATTTTACCACTGGGGAGGGGGCTGGGGAAAGAGGAAAGAGGAGTTGCTTGTACATGTCTATCTTACATCGTTTTATGTTTCTCAGAGTATCTAGCATAGTGTTTTGCACACAGTAAGCTTTCGATAATTTTTTTTCTGAATTGACTGAAGTTTGCTGAGAGTAAACAACCACCATGGGTTAAATAATTATTATAGTCATATATAACTTCTAGCTACTTCCTACTAGAAAGCAGATTGGAAGAAAGAGGGGTTCTTTGGAAGGGAGGGGAAGAAAATGTCTTTCTGATTTAAAAAAAGAGAGAGATAGTGACACAGAAGATTTTATAATTGCTGGAAGTCTAGCCCAATAACTTTCTTCTTTTGTTTCTTTGTGAGAAGAGAGTCCAAGATGCCTAAACAAAAAAGAAGTTAGGAGGAAATACTTTAGCAGCAAGTTGTGAAAGAAGATGGTTGTAGATATAATTCTCTAAATGAAGTCATAGCTGGTAGATGAGAGAAGCTACAAGGGATTTGACCCAAATATCAGTTGAACTGAATTGTTGAACTGATCCTAAACTCATCTGAGCCTCCAAAGATGCGCAAAGCCCTAGGAGGTTTTTGACATGAAGGTAAGATTTGGAGTGAGTCACAAAGGAACACACTAACCAAAGTCTGTAAAGATGAGGGGTTGATTAATTTGATAGAAGTTAAAGGATTAGTAAGTAAGAAATACTTTGAAATCCCAGGTACTTTAATTTTTCAATGGATTCAGGATCTCACTTGTGGGAGCAATCATGATGTTGTAGATCCCAGCCCACCTACACCTTCTCATAGACCTTGTACAAGTCCTTCATAGAAGAGATACCCAAATGAAGGATAGAGACATCTGCTTTCCATAATATTCTTTAGACCTATTTGTTCCTGACCTGTGGTAGAGCTTTCCAAGATTGTACTGGTTTGATCAGCCAAAGTCAGACACAGTATACATTGACCCTGACATCATAATGCCATTTTGATCTTCTATTATGAAAGACACCAACCAAATGATGGATACCTCCCCTTAGTTCCTTTAATATTTCATTGTTTGAGAGTTTCTATCCATCTTCTCTTCTCTTGCTCTTACTATTTCACTGACTTACCTCTTTTTTTGGTCATGCACCGTCTTGGAAATGAATTTTTGCCACTTATTACATATAGGCCATCATTAGTGATATCAGTACCTGGTACATAGTAGGCATTTAATAAATGTTTATTGATTTATTGTTTGATGTTCTAATACCCACTGTGTGTTTTCCCATTACCCTTTAGGTCACCTGAAAATTTGACCTTTCTAAAATTATGATTTTTCAAAATTTGCAGTCATATAATATCACATACGGGTTATTGGCAGTCCTGGGAGGGAACAAACTGGGATCCTTTAGCACACAAAATAATTTCTCAAATTCAACTTGACCTGATATCCTAATCTTCCTTGTCTTCATTTCTGGGCCAAAGCAGTGCCTTACACAGAGAAGAGTGAAAGGAGGTGTTTTATTTCCCACCTGTAAAGGGAAGGAGGGAGAATAAATAATATACCATACCTGTGTTGTAAGCAGGGCTGTTAGTCATAGGTAAATCACCTGTGGCTGTGGGTAGTTTAGAAAGTTGTCCTAAATGCATCAAGAATTTGTTCCTATACTCCTTGGCTCAAATTCTACTTATTTATGTCTAGGGCAGGGGTTCTTAATTTGGGATCCGTAAACATGTGAGGTTTTTTTAAAATAATTATTTTAATTTAATTGGTTTCCTTTGTAATTCTATGCATTTAATTTTTTTAATTTAAAAACATTTATTCTGAGAAGAGACCCATAGGCTGCATAGGACTTCCAAAGTGATCCATGATATTAAAAAAATGTCCAAAAATTTTTTAAACCCTCTGGTCTTAAAATGTAAGGAAATCATTCACATATAATATTCCATAAGCATCACAAATTGGGTTTACCAAGTTGTGCCACTCCACCTAGAGCTTATTCCAGGAAAATACAAATAGAGCTTAAGTATAGATCATGGCTCATTTCCCCTTAAGTAAGACACAGCAACTTCCCCACAAGGAAACACATCCACATAATAGTATAGGACAATAGTTTCCCAAGTCTCCTAAGTGGCTTCACCCTCAAGAGATATGTGATAAACTAATCTGAGAGTGAAAAGATAGGCAGTATACATTTCTTCCCTGCTTCTTCCCCCAGGTAACCATGGGCTCGTCACAAATGCAGCACCCCTTTTCCACATTTCCCCATTCCCATCATTGTCCTCCTTTGACAAGACAGAGGACCATCAGGTTAGTTATAATTGAACCACAGCCTGTAGACAAAATTCATAAGTCCTACTCTCTACCTTTCATAACCTGATGGCTGCTTTGGGTACATCTCAAGCAAGTGGTTTCTAAGTAGCAGATATCTCAAATCCAACATATCTGAGACAAAACTTACCACTTTCTTCCTACTGCCCATTTTCCTTTTTTTTTAATTGAAGGTTCCACTACTATTACTTGTCAACCTGGTTTGCCACCTTGGCGTGCTCCTTGACTACTCACTCTCCTTTACCCCGCATATCCAATTAGTTGTCCAATCTGATCAATTTCTGCTTTCTCTCATACACCTCCCCTCCTCTCTACTCACACAACTACAATACCTACCCGGTTAAAGGCCTCATCACTTCTCACCTGAACTATTGCAAGAGCCTCCTAATTGGTTTCCCTGACTCTATTCCTTTCTTTACATGAATGATTTTCCTAAAATACAGGTTTGACCATGTGACTTCCATTCTCAGTAAACTCTAGTGATTCCCTAATGACTCTAGGATCAAACATTGTTTAATCTTAATCATATCCTTTTAAATTCCTATTTTTAATAATTTCTTAGTTATTAATTAATAATTAATAACATACATGATCAATTGTAAAGTAGTACGGTGATATGGGCATCTAGGTGATGTAGTGGACAGAGCACTGGACCTGGAGTCAGGATGATTCATCTTCCTGAGTTCAAATCGGGCCTCAGACACTTACTAGCTGTGTGACCCTGGGCAAGTCACTTAACCCTGTTTGCCTCAGTTTCCTCATCTGTAAAATGAGTAGGAAGAGGAATGGCAAACCACTTCAGTAGCTCTGCCAAGAAAACCCCAAATGAGATCACAAAGAGTCAGACATGACCGAAAAAATGACAGAACAACAATAGGGGTAGGGCCTGGTCCTGTGTGTTCATTGCATAGGGAACTTTCCCTCTACTAATGCACATGGGTACCTTCTCTGCAATTCACAGTCTTAGAGAGTTTCCTAGTATACTGAGAAATTAAGTCATTTGCCAAGATTCAAGTAAATGTGCACACATTGGGGACATATGCTAACCATGTTTTAATGATCAAAAAATTTGGGAGATCAGTATGACACCTTTACTACAAGAAAGTCACAGAAATGATACAGTAATACAATGTCAAAGGCCTGGGTTCCTTTAAGTTATGTCTGGGTTCACGATTTAAGTTCCTCTCTCTTCTACATTCCAAGGCCTTCAACACTATAATTAAGGGTGTCCAAATATCTTGAGGAAGTGTTTTCCTCCAAACGTCTTGTATTTTCTGCCCCTCCTCCCCACCCCACCAGGAGCCAGAGGGTGAAAGGGAAAGAATCATCCCACCAGGATAGAGTTTAGCCCTCTTCTCTAAATTCACTAGTGGTACCCCCTAATCAATCAGGCTACTCATGGAACACTTTGGTCTGGTTCTCTGGGGTGCCCAGGAAAGTTTGCTTCTGAAGAGGCTGGCTTGTTCATAAGAACTCTCATTTCTATTTGGACTTTGTATGAGAAATTGATCCATGACACCAATGGACATCTTTGGAGAACTCTCTTACAATTCCTTGTCATGATGAGGAAGTTATCCTGGGTCTATTAAGGTTACATCAACACAGCCCAAGTTCTGGCAAAGGCTCATCTTCTACCCACATACCAACCTATCTAAGGACAGGGAAGGGCACTACCAGAAAGTTGCCCACTAGATGATCAATTTTCTGTCCACACTGACCCCAAAATTTAATTCTTTGAAAAAGCTGTTCTAAACTGGTTAGTTTTCCTTTTTTGAACTATAGCTTAAAAGAGATACATCTTTGGCAACATGGTATAGAAGACAAATTTGCCCAGCTCTACCTCACTTAAATATAATTGAACACAAGGCAAGACATCACCCTTAGGGTATCCATGGTCCTTTTCCAGAAAGAAGGACCAACAACAACATAACTGTGTTAGATTTCAAGTTGTGAAGACCTTCATTTGAGTCCTGCCTCAGAAACTTAACTGTGTGACCCTGAACAAGTCAATCAATCAATTGATCAATCAACATTTATTAAATGCCTACTATATGTCAGGAATTCTCTAAACCCTGATTTCTTCAGCCATAAAATTATAAGACATCTAGTATCTACCTTATGAGATAATATATATCTTCATAAGAATTAAAGCACAATATGTTAGTGTAAAATCATTATAATCATTTTTACTTTATCATTACATTATCATTCACTACACCAAAGCTTATGGAAATGGCTTTGCTGCTCAGACTGTAAGGTTCTGACCACCCCCTGCAACCTAATGGAAGCTTGTCTAAATTATGAGGGGAAAAGCAGATAAAAAAAGTTAGATAAACAACAAACTTGAAAAGCTGAATTATCAGCAATTGTCACAAAAGTAATGATAACTCCTAGCACAAATGTGGATAACAACTTGGTCAGGGAACCCTTTAAAACCTGGATATCAGAGTATCAAGCTATTGAGAGTTTCCAAGAACTAGAGTCATCATCTCAAGATGATTTTAAGTACTTTCTGGCAGGAGTCTAAAATGCTCAACAAATTATAAAAATCAATTTGTTGTTGTTAGGTTGTGTCTGACTCTTTGTGACCCTATTTACAATTTTCTTGGCAAAGATACTGGAGTGGTTGCCATTTTCTTTCTCCAGCTCAAGAAGCTGGAGAAACTGAGGCAAACAGGATTAAGTGACTTGCCCAGGGTCACATAGCTAGTAAATATCTGAGAACATATTTGGACTCAGGAAGATGTCTTCCTGTCTTCAGGCCGAACACTATCCACTGCTCCAACTATTATTATCATCACATGAGCTAAGCACAATCACAGATTATTATGAGACGAGAGTGCACTTGCAAAAGGGAATGTAGGATAATAGATTCTTTTTTACAGTTGAGGAAACTGAGGCCCAGAAAAGTTAAATGACTTACCCAAGATCATACAGATTTAAAGTGGCATAACTAAAATTTGACCCAAGTTCCTTTGACTCCACACGCAGTGCTTTTTCTACTAAATGAGACCTTCTGAATATGTCTTTTATTAGGAGCTCTTCAGTTGACATTTCCTGAAAATAGGTCTTAGTAAGAGGGAAGACAATTCCTAAAGTGGAAAGGGAAGGATGTTATTTAGAGGAAAAAGCATCAGCAAAGGGGAGGCTAGATTCATTTAAAAAAAAAAAAACTTATCCAACTATAAATAAAGTTTTCATCCAAATACTTTTAGTCTGACAATGATCCAAGACAATCCCAAAGGACTAACGATGAAGCATACTATCCACCTCCAAAGAAAGAACTGATATTGATGCAACACAGACTGAAGCATGCTTTACATAATTGCACATGTAAAACCTATATCTGATTACTTACCACCTCAGGGAAGGGGGAGAGGAGGAAGGAGAAGAAGGATAAATTTGAAACTCAAAATTTTAAATAAAAAATGTTTATTTTTTAAAAAGAAAAGAAATACCACATTTACCAAAAAAGAAAAGCAGGTGGCATTCAGGTCGGGGCGGGGGGGGGGCGGGGGGAACAAATATTATCAGTCTGAACACCTATAGATAAGTGTTATTTTGAAACTTTGAAAATGTTTTTGAAAATGCCAGGCATTCATCTCTCCTGTCATGGGGGTCAAGGGCAGGGGAGTTGTTAAAATCCCAAAGTTTCAACCTTGAGTAATTTCTAGAATTAGACGAGTTGGTGCCTTGGTAGTGCAATCTCTGACCACTAGAGGGAACTACTCTATAAGCTGTGGGATAACTAACTACCAAGCCAGGCTGGTATGGTTAAAATTATAATGTGTGGGTTATCACTTAGGTTGATCTTCACAGAACCATAAGTTAATAATTGATCTGATGGTCCACTTTCAAAGGATCAAAGGATATAACATCCTGAACCTAAAATTATGGGAACATAAGCATCCCTTTGTACCTGAATAGCTTCTCCAGAAAAGATGCTTCCTTTTGGCAAACACTCCCAAATCTCCCCCTACCCAAACATAAATATTTCTCCTTTTAATTTTTCTGAAAAGTGTATTTAAAACTATAATTCTTTTGAACCTCTACCAAAGTCCTATTTTGATGAGTCTTTGTGGTATGTAGGTGTTCCTAGAGGCCATGCCACTAGAGCACAGGTTCTGCCAAGCTGGAAGGACTTTAAGGAAGGAATTTGTGATGAGATTGAATGCCTATTGCCAAAGGCCCATTCTAATTTAGTTCAGAAAAGCCCATTCCCAGATTACCTGTGAGTGGTGATTTTTCAACTACAGAAATTCTCAAAAATCACCTATTAAGTTATAGGGGAGTTATACTTTGCATCAATGGAAGTATGAATAACCACACTGTTGAAATCACATATCCTTTAAATATTAAAGCAATCTATTAAGAAAATCTTAAGGTGACAACCCAGCAGCCATCGAATCAGAAGGATACTCTAGAAATAGGACACTTCCTAGCACAGTCATATTGCGTTTTCCTTATTAGGTGAAGCAATAAATTTGGACAAAGTGGTGACTATGCTTCTCCTATTCAATCCCTTTTCTCCACTCATATGGAAGTCACTGTCTGGGTCCTCCTTATCAGCCTACAAGACTATTGAAATGGCTTCCTAGTAGAGTAGATTTCTCTGCCTCCAGTTCTATCCTCATACAGGTGCCTTAGAATCCATAACTTCTTGAAGGTTCAGCTCAAAATCAGCCTGCTACTTGTGACATTTCCTGATTTCCCTAGTTATAACATACCCCCCAAAAAATCACTTTACATAGATTTTAGATGTACATCTTTGTATACATTGTTCCTCCCAGTAGAGTGTAAGTTTCTCTTGGTTTTGTTTTTGTATTGGCAATGTCCAATCCGTGCCTGACACACTTAGGACTAGATGTGTGATTTCATCACAGGTCATTATGGAAACTCCATACATCATCAATGTATGTCAACAACTCACCAGTAAGTCATCTGTTTTTGAATTTTGCCTGAGGCCTTGAAGGTTAAATGACTTTCCTGTGGTCACACAATTATTTGTATTTAGAGAATGATTTTAAGTCAGACTTTCCTGAGTAAGGCCTTGAACCTAGGATTTCCTGGTTCCAGGGCCGGCCCTACATCCACCGTGCTGTACTGATTTTCATCAGAAAAATGGTAGATGCCTGTAAGGCCTTGTTTAATTAACTAAACAAAGGGAGATGAATAGCTCATATATTAAGTGAACACTCCAGCTAACAATTTTTATAAGTGCAATAATAAAGAATTAGTGAACCTTTCTTTTCCTGATGAGTGAGTAAAAGTAGGGTTGCAAAAGCATGCATCAACACTAGGTCAAATTTCCATTTGGCCTTGGGTGAATGACTCAAGACTGGTTTCCAGTATTCTTTCATTTCCCTCACCCCTAAAATGAAAGTGTTTACTATTAACCTACTAGACAGAAATCCTCGAAAAATCAGGGACATCAGTGGCATAGGTATCCATCAATACAATTCGAGGATGACAAAACAGTATCCATATGTGTTGGAAGTTACAGTTTCACTAAAAAATTAATTTTCTTTTTCTCTTTAGCCCATTTAGACATGTAGGATTATGAATAAAGAGCCAGGTGCTAAGCCAAAAAGCCCTGGGTTCATGTCTTGCCTCAGACATAAACTGATTTTGTGGCCCTGGGCAAGTCACTTTACTTCCCAGTGGTCTGAACATTTCTCTAAGACTAAGTGAAAGGGAAGATTCCAATCTGAATTGGCAGAATGAGTTGCCTCACCCAGGAGTTCCATGTACCAATAAAATAATGGGCCCTCTGAACCCTATCATCTCCCCTTCTAAAAAGGCAGTCTGAGCATAGCTGATAGAGGGCCAGCAGAGAGAGTTCAGAGACAAGAAGACCTGGATCTGGGTTCAAGGGTCTGATGCAGTAGCGATATGACTAAGTCTTTTTCCCTATGAATCCTCTAGGCAGCTCCCTAAGACCATGACTTCTAGAGAAGTTAACAAATTCACCTGGGAGTCCTCTTTATCATTGACATCATAGGTCAAGTTGCTATCTGTAACCCTTCCTCTTCAAGTTGCAGAACTCTAAGGCAACTATCTAAGTTGCAGAACTGGTGCACATTTGCATAGGTAGAGGAAGTTCCCTACATCTAAGAGATCACAGGTTGGGACAGAAAAAAAAAAAAGAATTCCCCCTCACAGAGTGTATGATGACTCACAAGTGTTAAATGAGGACACTCTGTTGCTTAGAAGGCAGATATAACATATGCTGTCATTTCTTATACACCCTGAGCACCTCTGGAGCTGCATATGGAACCCAACCAGATTCCTCAGGACAAAGCATTTGTTGACCACATGTATATTAAATCTAGTGTCCCAAGTTGCCTTCTAATTGTTGAATGAATGAATGAATGAATTAAGTCTTAATTAAGTACCTACTGTATGCAAAGTACTATCAATACAAATATCAAAAAAAGTAAGACAGTTCCTGTTCTTAAGGAACACATAGTAAACAAGGAGACTACATATGGACATGTTATTTAACACCTTCTGAGTGTGTCCCTCCCCCAGGCAGCGTGTGCTAAAGAAATGCAAACTCATTTTAAGACAAGTCTAAGCAAAACACATAGTGTATGTGTGATCAGCTGACAAAGGAGCTGAAGAACATAGACACCCGTGAACTTTAACCTCTGACCCTGCAGGAAGTAAAAATCTTAGACTACCCAAATAAGTCCCAGGAGAGGACTCTGGGTGAGTGGTCCTGGAAGAGAGCCAAAGGCAAATTTCCTTTCCCCCTTTCACTCAGACCTTACCCACTATTTGGTCACCTTGCCTCAGGCCTGCTGGGAAGCTTACAATGGGAAATGATACTATTTGCTTCTGTATCTATTTCTGGATACCATTTTCCCTTCTCCTTTTTTGTGGCTGTTTTATTTCTACCACCCACTACCTTTTCTATCTCAATGGTCCCTGTTCACCTCCCGGCACCCCCTCCCAATTCTTGTGAGAATTGTGTAAGGCTCCATTTTCTGATACAGGGGGCTTCCAGGTAACTTTGGGCAAGACTCAGGGGAGAAGAAATTTATTTTCCAAGTGTAATTGGAAGGGCGATTTTAATCTAGTTATTTAGACACTAAAAGGACATCAGTGAATTTCTATTACAATCCTCTGATATCTCCTTGTGCTATGGACATAATCCTATAATTTCCAGAGTGGCACTAGTTTGATACTGTCTCTAGTTGTCATTGTTGTCATTCAGTCATGTCTAACTCTTAGTGACCCCATTTAGGGTTTTCTTGGCAGAGATACTGAAGGGGTTTGCCATTTCCTTCTCCAGCTCATTTTACAGATGAGGAACTGAGGCAAACAGGGTTAAGTGATTTGTCCAGGGTCACACAGCCATTAAGTGTCTGAGACCAGATTTGAACTCAGGAAGATGAGTTTTCCTGACTCCAAGCCCTGCACTCTGTGCCCTATAGCTCCCCCTAGCTGCCCTACTGGCTTTAGAGGACATTGCAGCTTTGAAAGGCCCTAAGGATAGGCCTAGCGATGGATTACATGTTGCCCAGCAAGGGCCAGCCTGGTTAAATTTGAAAAGGCTTGTCTTCAGATTCATAGGATCAGTCATTGAGTTTGAGTTGAAGGGATTTAAGAAGTTATTTAGTCCAACTCCCTCATATTACAGTTGATAAAAATGATCCCCAGAGATGTTAGTAAGATTGTGAAGATGCTCTGCTGAAACATTGCAGGAAAGACTGGGCTGGGGAGAGAGGAGAAAGTCTTACAGTCTACATCAATATAAGAATTTCATATATTGAAAAATTTGTAAAAATAACATTTATATAAACTTTAAAGTTAAAAGGGGTGGCTAAGCAGCACATTGAATAGAATGCTAGGCCTCAAGTCAGAAAGACTTCCTGAGTTCAAATCTGGTCTTGGATACTTACTAGCTGTGTGACCTTGAGCAAATCATTTCACCCTATTTTCCTCAGTTTCCTCATCTGTCAAAATGAGCTAAAGAAGGAAATGTCAAATCACTGCACTATCTTTGCCAAGAACACACCAGATGGGGTAACAAAGAGTCTAACACAAGAGCAACAACTGGACAGCGATAGCAACAAAGTTTAAAAAATACTTAATATATTTTATCTCATTTGATCCTCACAATAATCTTGTAAAGGAAGTGCTATTAGTATCTCCATTTTACATGTGAGGAAGGAAAGACTAAGTAAATTACCCAAGATCATAAAGTAAGGGTCTAAAGCTGGATGCAAACTCAGGTCCTCCTGACTTTAAGTACAGCACTTTAACCACTATGCTAATTAGTAGGAAAAACACATGGTGGCAATGATTGTTTACTTTAATATCCCTGTACCCTTATTCCCTAAGGTAAAATAAAATAATATTTGTTCATTGTTTCAGTCATGTCTGACTCTTCATGACCCCATTTAGGGTTTTCTTGGCAAAGATAATAGAGTGGCTTGCCATTTCCTTCTCCAGCTCATTTTACATATGAGGCAATTGGGACAAAGAGGGTTAAGTGACATGCCCAGATTTATACAGCTACTAAGTGTCTGAAGCCAGATTTGATCACAGGTCTCCGTGACTCCAGGCACTGTACCACCTAGCTGCCCCCAAAACAACATTTATATTGCCTAATTCACAAGGTTGATATAGGGAAAACACTTTATAAATGTGAGCTTTTCATATTATTAAGAATATAACAGGAAATGAGAAAACAAAGAGATCATGCACAGGAAAGAATTCCTAATTCTTCTCATTCCTTTTCCAGATCTCATAGTTGCTCTAGGTCAAATACATCAGCTCTCAGGACGAGTAACCACTACTTTCAAGTGGAAGTAGCCCTTCATTTGACAAGAGCATCTACAAAATTACAATTATCTATGAAATTATAATAATGAACCTGAGTGAGGAACCTGTGGAAATCCTTTTTGTGTTACAAATGGGAACAGATAGGCCTTCCCTGCACTGTGGTAGAAAGCTGGAGAATGTCCAGAGGAGTAACAGCAGGATGGAAGGGGGACTGGAGTAATTGAAGGAACTTAGTGGTTAGCCTGGAGAAAAGAAGAAGTGAGGATGCAGAGAGGACATGATACCCATCAGTCAAGTATCTAAAGAACTATCATCTGGAAGAAGGATTCATCTATCTGCTTTCCACCAGTGGGCAGAACTAGCAGGAATGGATAGAAGTCATAGAGAAGCAGATTTAAATTTAAAATGGCAGGCAGGGAGAGTCCTAATAACTAGAGATATTGAAAACTAGAAAGGACTGCTTTGTGAAGTGGCCATACCCCCTTATTAGATGTTTGCAGGCAAAGGAAAGAAAGAATGAACAAAGCTTTAAGAAAACTTAGGTAGACAAAGGTTAAGTAAGTGACATGCCCAGGGCTATCCAGCTACTAAGTGTTGGAAACTGAATTTGACTTAGATCTTCCTGACTCCAGGCCCAGCACTCTATCCACTGCACAACTTTGCTCCAGCAAAAGCTACGTAACTTGTCCACTAGGTTGCAAAGGAGACTCCTAGACTCGGTGGCCTCTGAGGTACCTTCGAAACCTAAGATACTGGGCATCCTACTCCATTCAAATCAACAACTATAGAGGGCAATGTGAAATATCTCCTTGGAAAAACAACTGACCAAATCAACAACTATCTCTTGAATCCAGGCTCTGTGCAAGGCACTATGTGGTAAGTGATAGGAGCAGTTCAGCCAGCCAATATTTATATTTCACAAAGTCCTTTTTCTTCTTCTTTTTGTTTCATTAGTCATGTCATCTGCAAGTTACTTAGTTTTCCTGATGGATTCTTGACCGATCAGTGCTATCCACTTCACAGGGTTGTTGCTAGGATAGTGCTATGTAAACCTTTTTTGAGGGGAGGGGGAAGAGAAAGCAAAGGCAGATTTGGATTGAACCTATGATTTCATTGGCACAGGGAGTCCCTAGGAAGAAACTTCTGCTACCAAGCAAACTGGCACCTGCTTTGCAACTTAAAATGCTAAATAAATATGTTGTTATTGTTGTGGTGGTTATAATGCACCCAACAAAACTTGCCTTACTTTGACACTTTGAAAGACATAATTGCATTAGTGAGGGTACTCCCTTCACTACAAACTGCAATCCTTCTGTCTTTCATGTGGGGCTGTCAGTCATCACTAGGAATTTTTACACCAAGGGCAAATTCTAAATGCTACTCCTGCCTCCCCCCTCAGAAAAAAACCCTTCACCATTATACTTGTTTTGTCTACTGTAAGGGCCTAAAATTCTAGCTATGAATTTCTAAAAATCTAAGGAGTGGTTGCCTTAAATTAGAAGCTTTAGCAAGAATTTAGAGTTTTAAGTATTTATTAAAGTGCATCAGAAGTTGGTAAGGAGAGAGAGAGAGAGGTAAAAATCAAACTTCATCTAACTATCTCTAAGACAAAGTCCCGCATCTCACCCACCAAAGCCCAAGTCAGGAACCAAAAGGACTCACCTCAGCAGCTTCTCCCAGAACCTCCTGTGAAACATGAAACAGGGCCATCCACACACACAGCTCCAAGCTAATTGACTGGTAACTTTGATTGACACAACTAACAGGCAGTAACTTCCAGATGCTAAAGTCACATGGTTTCCAAGTCACATGCTTTCTCCTCATGGCAGAACTTCCCTGCAATATCTTTCTCAACAGGTTGGTAGTGCTCTAAATATCACACTACCAAAGTATATTATCATCCAACCTACATTGCTCAATCTTGTCCATAAGGATTGTATTTTTAAAATATTGTCAATTTATAAAGGCTCTAGTGGGCCTAGTGATGAACTGAGCAAACCAGGACAATGCTAAAGAAAATATATCCCAGATATACAATCAGTAATCAGGAATGACCCCTGACATCCTCAGATCCCAATAGGGTGAGCACAGCAAGTAGTGGGGAGAGTTGTGCTATAGGTCAGCAGAGAACTGTAAGGCACAGGGATAGTGAACCAGAGTGCCACCTCAAGTAAGAAGTACCACTCTCCTGCACCAGATGTCAATACCCTGAAAGGAAATGCCATTCACTCCATTCTTGTCACAGCTACTCACCCCATCCTACTTATAGCTCGGGCTGCCATAACTAAAAAAGTCATCACCTGATGCCCACCCAGCATTCTGATCATATTTTTCACATTTGTTAGGCTGGTCCTCCTAAAACAGACCAAAATTGTTCTTGGCTCTGCTTTCTGATTCCTCATCATGGTATAAAGCTGACTCTGGGTTCTCAAAGTTTTATTCACAGATTTACAAAATCTTAGAATTGAAGAGAAACTCAAAGTCCATGTAATCTAGCCTGCAGCTGAATAAGCATCTCCTCTACAACAATAAATGGTCATCCAGTCTTTGCCCAAAGATTTCTAATGATTAAGAATTCACTACCCCCCAAGGCAAGTAATTCTACCAAGTATAGTGGACCTATGAGCTCCTTTATTCAGATACTATACCTCTGCAGCCTAAGATTCCATTGGCTTTTTTAGTTGCCATATCATACTGTTGGCTCATAATGAGCTTGCAATCTATTAACAACTCCAGATATTTTTCACAGACTAGACACTCTTCCCCATCTTGTGTTTATAAGTTGCTTTCCTGAGCCCCAGGATAGAACATGACCTTTATGTCTATGAATTGGTTCTCATTTAATTTGGTCTAATATCCTGGCCTATCCAGATTTTTAGAGCCTGTCTCCATCGCCCAACACGTTAGCTCTCCTTTTTGTTGTTATGTTGTCTACAATTTCAAGAAGCATATTATCTGTGACTGTATTCAAATCATTAACAGAAATGTTCAATTGAATTGGACCAACAACATGTCCCTATGATACTCCATTGCTGACCTTTAGTTCTCAAAGAAATTAGATGCAAATGATTTATACACAAAGTGTTGTTGTTCAGTCATTTCAGTTATATCTGACTCTTTGTGACCCCATTTGGGGTTTTCTTGACAAAGATACTAGAGCAGTTTGTCATTTCCTTCTCCAGCTTATTTTACAGATGAGGAAACTGCCCCATGATGAAATTTTTAAAATAAAATTAAGGGGTGAAAGAATTGCACTGGGAGAAAGGAAAAGGGAGAATTGGAATAAAGTATCTCACATAAAAGAAGCAAGAAAAAGCTAATGGAGTGGAGGGGAAGATGGGCAGGGGGAGCAGGGAGTGAATGAGCCTTACTCTCATCAGAATTGGCTCAAAGAGGGAATAGCATACACACTCAAGTGGGTATAGTGATATATTTTGCCCTTCAGGAAAGTGAGAGGGGAAGGGGATAAGGGGAGAGAAGTGAAGGAAGGGAGGGCAGATTGGGGGAGGGGCAATCCCTTCGTGGTTGCCATCTGTTAAGGGGTAAAATTCTAGCTAAACATTCTAAAATATCTAATGAGTGGTCGCCAATAAATTATAAGCTTTAGCAAGAGTTAGACTTTTAAGCATTTATTAAGGAGAATAAGAATTTGGTAAAGAGAGAGAAAGGCCTAGATTCCTATCTATTAAAGGGAGAGCACATTTCTAGCTCCGCTCTCCACCGGAGTCCAGAGGAAAGAGCGCGAGAGTGAGCGCCAGTCTCTTCCTTCCTCCTCCCACTAGTCTGCATCACTTCCTGATGCCAAAGAAAAGACTCCTGGTCTTGCCCTCAAAGACCTTCGCTTCATGGGCAGAACTCTTCTACAGTAAGTCTCCAGCAGGTGGCGTCATTCCAATCGTTACAGTCAGAAGCAAAACACTTTTGAGGAGAGAAAGGGTAAAAAGATAGAAAATAGAATAAATATCATGGGGAGTGAATAGGATGAAGGGAAACACAGTTAGACATAGTAACTGGGGAGGGGCAGGTGGTGCAGTGGATAAAGCACTGACCCTGGATTCAGGAGGACCTGAGTTCAAAACCACCAGCCTCAGACACTTGACACTTATAGCTGTGTGATCCTGGGCAAGTCACTTAATCCCCATTGCCCCACAAAAAAAAATAGTAACTGGGGAAAAATTTGAGGCAGAGGCAAGAGCAGTGTAAGATGAGGATGAGGATGAGGATGAGGATGGTACTTTGTTGGGCTATTGTGAAGTAAATTCTTTGTCAGGTGTAAGGTACTATATAAATGTTAGCTATTATTGTTGTTGCAATAATCACCTTATGGGTGTTTTGCAAGGAAATCTCCCTTTAAAGTACTATATAAATATAGTTTATTATAAAATAAAAAAACTGAGCAGGATGTTATCAGAAAAACCTAGAAAGACTTACATGAGCTTATGCAAAGTGAAATGTACTGTATACAAAGTAACAACAATATTGTAAGATGATCTTCTGGGAATGACAGTTATTTTCAGCAACGCAATGATCCAAAACAACTCTGAAAGATTTATGAAGAATGCAATCCATCTAAAGAGAAAGAATTGATGGGATCTGAATACTGATGGAAGTATATTTTGTTGTTGTTGTTAGTTCCTTTTTCTAAAGTTTTTTGATGTTGTTGTTGGCTATGTTTTACATGACTGCATATGTATAACATACTGAATTGCTTGAATTCTTAAGGGGGGATAGGGAGGAAGGAAGAGAATTTGGAACACATAGTTTTAAAAATTGATGCTACATTTTTTTTTACATGTAAGGTGGGGAAACTTCTAAATAAATAAACATTTCAGAACTGCTTTGTGGGAAGGTCAGCCAATGTATGATGACTCCAGTCAATCCCTTTGATGAATCTTTAAGTTAAAGAAGCCTTCACTGTTCTCTTTCACAGTTTGAGCATCATTTCCTTAGGGCAAGAAAACTTCTAAAAGCAACTCATGGGATCATGGATCTAGAATTGGAAAGAATCTTAGAAGTTCTCTAGTTCAGTACTCTCATTAACAGGTGATGAAGGCCCAAGGAGATTAAATTACTTATCCAAGGTCATACTTTTAGCTCTTTCTCTCACACAGCCTCTCTAAATTTTTAGTTCTCAATGAAATTAGATACAAAAATATTACACACAAAGTGTTGTTTTTTGGTCATTTCAATGGTGTCCAAGTCTTTGTGACCACATTTGGGGTCTTTCTGATTCCAGGCTTGCTACTCTAGCACTCTAGTCATGGACCCACAAAATACTGTCCCATGGTGGAGCCCTTTCTCATTACATTCCTTATTGTGGAGCCCACCACTGATCTATACCCTTTCTTGTTGAACTTTTTCTACTGTTGCCTAGAAATGCTCTCCCACTCTTCCAGGTGCCAGTTGTCCACCCCCAGAGGTTCCAATTCCTCACACCTCCCAGAATAAGTGGTTTTGTAAAGCACCAAATCCCCTAGACCTCATTCAATGGAAGGTCTTCATCTCCTTCCATCCTTCATCTCCTTATACATATCTCTTCACTCACCGGAGCAGTCATCAGCAGAACCACATCCAAAGTAAGTCTTCTTTCCTTTGCCTCTTCTTTTCGATCTTTCCCCTCTCCTCTTCACTTACTCCCTTAAATGCTCTTCTCTTTCTGAGACCACAGAGATCATGCCCCTGTCATTTCTAGCCTTCTATGTGACCCTAGTGCATCACTCAATTCTCTATCCCTTAATTCCTTCCAAGATTTTTATTAACCTTCTTCCCATGTTGTAATGTAGTTCCACAAAAGAAGCATTCAATTGTAGGCAGGGTGTTGCCAGGTTCTGTCTATGATACCTCTGTCCACCTCTTCAATGTTACCTTTACCAGACTTCCACCTTTACCCTTGCCTTGTGTACATTTAGAAAGAAGCCTCATATTGATCTCTCCATTGTTACTCTGCTGCTATTACTGTGCTTGTGTGCTACATTTATTCTGTTCTTTGGTGGTATTCAAGAGGCAAATAATTTAACTCTAGTTTTCTTCCTAAAAATCTTTTAAAATCTTCTTTATTACTTAACATTTATCTTTTATCCTGTATGATTAAGCTCAGATTTGCAGTAGAAGTCACCTTGGGCTGCATCATGAGCTCCATTGCTCTTCAGAAAACCCTTCTATTCCCTCCTTTTTCTAGTAGATACAGAATAGTGTTGAGCTATTTGAATGTCCTTTCCTTTTTATTTGAAGGTCTTTTCCCTAATGACTTATAGGACTCGTTACTTGTGAAGTGAATTGTTCGTTGAAGTGAATTATTACAATTAACCATTATGTGTCTTGGAGTTTGCAGCCTTGGGCTTTTTCTAGAGGTGATCTGTGAATTCTTTTAATCAGAATTTCATTTTTTATGCTTAGAAGTTCTGAATAGTCTCTTCTATTATTTCTTTCATTGTGATATTGAGGTTTTTTTTTTATCCTATCACATTTTTCTGGGATACCTTTCATCCTTAGGTTTTCTCTGGACGTATTGTCTTTGACTTCATTACATTTTGCTTGCATAGTGAGCATATTTTCTCTTGCAGTTGTTTTTGCTTCTCTTCTTTTAGATTGTTCTTTAGTTCTGTGTATTTATATTCCCAATCTACTGTCCATTCTTTCTTTTGCTTCTTTGGTGAGGCTTGTCATTTCAGATTCAAGTTTTTCTATTCTATTGCTATTTTATTCTATTCTAATTTTCCTTGTACAGAATAAACATTCTGCCCTCAAAAATCCTCATTTCCCTCTTAAGGGAAATGTACATCATATTCAATGTTGTCCTCAAATTCCAGAGTCCTCTGTCTCATCAAATGTTGGTTCAGTTTCCTTTTCCCCCAGTATTCATAGATGTCTGAATTCATTTACTAGACCTGGAGGCCACCTTTCCCTCTGTTGTTACTATTTTTCCTGTTGACTTATTTGTTTGTGTTCAAGGTCTTTGAGATTTCTTTTTCCTGAAATCTTTGGGACTTTCATTCTTCCCACCCCTCCTCCCCCCCCCCAATTTTCTTTATCACTCACTTCCTGACCCCTTCCTCTCTGATTGTGATTTCCTTGAGGGCTGTATCTCAAAGTGTCTCCCACTCCTCCCATGATAGGCAATTCATCATTCACCTGCCTAGGTCTCTAACTTTTGGGTGGTCAGAATTAGCCCCAGCTGAATGCAGAGTGCTGCATAGCTCTTGACATAAAAGATGTCATGTCCTGATGATCTATCCCTCTTCTTCCATTCCTCAGTTTTCTAGCCCAGTACCATCAGTTCAAAACCAACTTTCTCTGGTATTGGCAAAGTCTGCTTTTCCCAGACACCAGTGCTTCTGTGTTCCAGCAGATGGCAAGCTTTTGCTCATGAAGGACTGTGGCCAAGCTGACTCTTCAGGCCTGGAGCAAAATTCTGTAGCCTGGAACCAGGGTCTCCATAGCACTGGAAAAATAGAGGAGGGTGTAGAGATGGGTTTTATGTAAGCCTGTGTTGTGTTCTTGGGTCTACTAGTAGAACATTGCTGCCAGAAGTGTGAGAGGTGAGAGAGGAGTGCTGACTGAGTTCAGAGTAAGTAAGCAGCAGTTCCTAGGTTTGAGGGTTAGTTGGTTGGTTTTTGTTGTTGTTTTTGTACTTCTTTTCTATTTTGGGTATCTTAAATTAAGGAAACAGCGGAAATGGCTTTATCTTGCATGCAAAATTTCTGATTTGGAGAGGTTTGAGAAATCCCATCTAGTCTGCCATTTTGTTGTTCACATAACCCAGAAGTCTCTTCTCTGCAACTTTTACAACTGATGACCACCTCTTTCTCCTGGACACTCTCTCCTCTCTTGATTTTTATGAGATTATTCTCCTGGCCCTTGACCTACCCTACTTGCTTTCCTTTGATAGGTTATCATCCTTCTCCTGACCATTAACTGTGGGCATCCTCTGAGAATCTGGATGGTAGGCATCTCCCAAAGTCCTAGACCCTTTTCTCTTTGTACAATATTACCCTTTGTGATCTCATCAGCCTGCATGTGTTCATAAGAGCTACATGCAAAGGACTTCAAAAATCTATGGGTCCATCCCTAATCTCAAAACTGCAGTCTCACATCAGTTTCCTCCTAAATATCTCCACATGGATATCCTTTAATCATCTCAAACTCAACCCTGTACAAAAGAAAATTCTTTGTATTTTATTGAAAGCCCATCATCCCTTGAAATCTATTTACTTCCATTAAGGGTACCATAATCCTAGTCATTTTGGTTCACAACCTAAGAATCAACTTTGACTCTCATCCTTTATCCCCAACCTATATATCCAATGGTTTCCAGTCCTTATTGATCTATGCCCACAATATCTCTCTCATCTTTCCCTTTTTCTTTTCTCATGTAGCCTCTGCTCTAGTTCTGGCCCTTGGTGTTTCTCATCTAAAATATCTTGGTAGCCATCTAATTAATCTTCCTGCTTCCAGTCTCTCCAAACAACCTGTCACACAGTTGCCAGAATGATATAGCTAAAACATGGACATGACCCTCAGGGGCCTCCAGAATAAAATACAAAATCCTCAGCTTAGCATACAAAGCCCTCCACAGCATGCCTCCCACTTACCTTTTCAGCCTAATTTCCATATGTGACCTTAGGTAAAGTAATTTAACTTCTCTGAGGATCAGGTTTCCCCTTTATACAAAGGAAATGCCTGAATTACCTACCTCACCAGGTTACTTGGGGCATCAAATAACATAATGCCTGTGTAGTTCTTTATAACTGGAAATGACTATATATAACTATAAGCTACTTTTATGAGCAAAGTAGTTTCTGAGCCCAAACAGAGAGGGGCACATCAAGAAGTGCTTTTATCAGCTTGATGAGCTGACCAGGAGATGGACTTCTATGTGGAAACTTTTGCTATAAGGTATTTGTCAATGGAGTCCTCTAATCAGTGTTTTGGGCTGTGACCCTCTGTTCAGGATTTAGTCAACTTACCTGAAAGTGCCTCTCCATGAAGGTCACATGCCCCACCCAACATTATTATTATCTGATAAATACTACAAGTCTACATTTTGCTTTGATTCTATGTTCAGTTTGATTCAGCAGATGTTATCAGGTGCCTACTACATGCAGAGCTGAGCTAGGTGTTGGAGAGATAGAAAGTTTCATGTACTCACAAAAGGCTGATTCACAGAGACAGTGTGGCCTAATAGAAAGAATTTTGGTTTTGGAAGCCCAGACAACTTGAATTAAAATCCACACACTGTTACTTAATGTAACAGTAATGCAAGTGATTTAATCTGTCCATGCCCCAATTTTCTCATCTGTAAAATGAAAAGGTGGGAGTAGATGATTTCTATGATCACTTTCAACTATGGAACTGCACTGGGAGCCAGAAAGGCCTGAGTTCAGATCAGATATTTAATATCTGTGTAACTGAGCAAATCATTTAATCTCTGCCTGCCTTTAGTTTCCTCATCTTCAAAATGAGGATAAAAATAGCACCTCCCTCCAAGGGATGTTGTGAGGATCTAATGAATTAATATGTATACAGCACTTAGCAAGCCTTAAAGCTCTATACAAATGCTAGCTAAAAATTCCACTGCCAAAATGTGTTGAAAACCCAGTAGCAGGTTTAAATACTGGGGTGTGGAACTAAGAGTTTCAGAAAGAGCTCCCTTGACCTTTGTTATTTGTGAAATAAACAGACCCCCCCCCCTTTGTCTACCAAGACCCTACTAGCAATATAGGGTCTGTTTGGGCAGTATTTGTACATTTCAAACATATTATAGGCTAGAAAAATAGTTAATGTCCTTTACTGTTTCTCTGCTATCTACCTCTTCACCCCCACATTTCACAATTTAGTTTAATTAATATAGTTCATCCAATCTGTACATGTCTCTCCTAAAGCAAGCCTGATTTCTAATCAAGAAAATACACAATGCCATTAGCAGTACAGGCCTAAGGAGACAGAAATTCATGCTGTACTTTTGTCGAGTGGGCTCAGAACATTCTCTAATATATTACCTTTAAAACAGGGTGACATCAGTCATGTAATTGCAGCATGAATAATCTTAGAACAAGGGAAAATTTGGGAGGGAGGTTTTATTCCTGTCAGAAATTTTTTAAGTTCCCTACTCAGAATTGTTGAAGAAGAGGATTGTTCAAATCCCACTGCCTTCTGGGTAATTTTTTTTAACAAAATGTGACTTTCTCCCTATTTATAGTTCTTAGTCTCAGCACAGAATTTCTGATAAAAGTTAGAAGTTCTTTTGCTAGCTAGAGTAAGTAACACCCTCTTTATCATTTTAAATAGGAAAGTAGCGAAGATTTTAGATAAAATCAGCAAAAACACATTAAATCAATAAAAAAATTTATTGATGCCTTTTCTTTTTACATCATAATAATTTACTAATTTAAACTACCAAGAATTTAATTCTGCCTGTTAACAAGGAAAAAATAGGCAAATAAAACCTATTTGGTAACTGCATCTAATGACATCCACAATATTCAGGCTCTGTAGACCTTTGCCTCTCTGTCAGGAGTTGGGAGATACATTGCAATGTTTCATTTCTGTTCTCTGGCACACAGATTATTTATTATAATACTTTGAGTTCAACTTCTTTTAACAATATTTTCATGTACATTGTTACCTGCATTATATGTATATCTTGTTCTTTTGATCTGGCATCAATTCATACAAACCTTGCCACCTTTCTCTGACACCCTCACAGTGATCATTTCTCACTGTACAGTAATATTCCATTACATTTCTACACCACAGTTTGTTCAGACAGTCCCCAACCACTGGACACCCACTGTTACCATAACTTTGTTACCAAAAAAGCCCTCTTTAGCTAGTGTACATTTTAATGCAGTAAATTAATGGAAGCATAAACATTAATAAAATGTTATTGTGGATCTTCCTTGACATTGACATCCTGAGTTCTTCACTTTCATAATACTTTTTGGCAAGTAGATACTATAAGACCTTTTTACTTTAATGAAAAGCCCATGATTTCATTGGCAGGAAGGTATGATGCAATTGCAATTTCACACATAAGCAACCAGAGTTCCAGAGGAAAAGTATGTGACCCAGACAGACTAAGAGAGCGTACTTTTCATGGTGACACAATAATGTTTAGAGTAAAAAGGTGGAAATCAGATTGTATTCCCATAAATGCAGAGCTAACCATTAGACACTTCCTTATGAAGAAAGAGGAATTTAGCAATGATGGTCTCTGATTTCTCTTTCATTTTCTACCCTGAATTCCTTCAGTTTTAATGGACTGTTCAGACTAGTTTTGAAATTATTGATATATTATTTGAAGAAAACTATCTTTAGTTATTTAGTTTCCGTGTGCTTTGTTGCAACAGTGTTCCCAGAAGACAATCTCATCATATCCTTCCTTCTAGTTCACTCTTCCACACAGCGTTGGTAAGAGGCAGGGTTGTGGTGTAGTAAAACAGTATGTAGGCTTAGAATCTGGAAGCCACTTGGGCTCCAAACCCCACATATAATGGTTTCTGTCTGTAGGACTCTGGGTTGCTCACTTAACTTCTCTCTAAATTTCAGCTTCCTCATCTATAAAGTAATGAGTACCTGTCTCCCAAGGTTGTTGTGAGATACTTTGTGACCCCAAGTGAGCTGCCTAATCTCTCTGAACCTCAATCTTCTCATCTGTAAAACAGGAATAATACTAGTACCTGCCTTATAAGGTTTAGAAAAGACACTTACTAGTAGTCATTTCCTTATTCAATAACTCCAGTGACTCCTTATTGTATCTAAGACCAAATTTAAACTTATCTTCATCTTGTAAAACCCATCACAACTTGGCCCCAGCCTACCTTCCCTACCTTTTTATATATTACTCCCATTATTATACTCTGGAGTCAAGCCAAAATGTCTTTCATGTTTCTTATATGCAATACTACATCTCCTATCCATAAGTCTTTATGATGTATGTAGCCCATGCCTGGAATTCACTTCCTCCCCACCTACAACTCTTAAAACACCTTGTATCCTACAAAATTTAGCTTAGTATTTTGATGTGAAAGCTCTCCTCTTCCCATAGCTCCCAGTATCCTCCCTTTGCCAAATTTGCTTACATTCATTTTGTATATATTTTCTACATAATTATATCTGTCCATGTTGTCTGCCCCAATAGAATGACAGCTCTTAAATGCAGCGATCATTTCACTTTGTCTTTGTATCCTCAGTCCTCTCCATGGTGCCTGTAACAGAGTTGGCAATTAATAAATTCTTGTTTGTTAATTGATTATGACATTGGTCAAGTCATTTAACCTCTCTAAGACTCAGTTTCCCCAAGTTTAAAATGAAGTTAATAATAGCATATCTCTCTGACTTTATTAATTATACCCATTAAAGTAATAGAGTGACTTTAATAAGATTTTGAAATATTAATTTGCCTATATCATAATACTATTTTTATAACTTCCATGGGCCTCAATCTCCTCATCTATAAAATGGGGTACAAGGCAGGGTCAGAATAAATTATCTCTCAGACCTCTCCTACTTACAACATTCTATAATTTTCTAAACCTAGTTGGGGATGATTTTTTTTCAAATGCCAAAAATATCCATTACATTCATATCATGCCTTAATTCTAAGGCCAAAGGAGTCTCTACACCCACAGTTTCCCATGCCCAATGGTCACTAGATTAATTTTGCCTACAATTACTCCTGCCACCCCCACATCCCACAAGCTACCCACAAGTTAAAAGATAAAAGGTTAGGCCTATGAGCAGTTAGTCTTCAGAGTTCCCCCACCAACATCAATTATAATACAAAGCTAAGAAAAAGTTCATAGAAGGGAATTGTCTTATGCATTTCCTTTAAAATGTCTATAGAATATTATCTTGACTCCTGAAATATTTTAGATTCTGGAGATGTGAGATGGTAGCAAGTCTTTCTAGAGGAATTGAAGGCATAGTAGCTAGGATTTATAAGGTATGACTTTAAAAGAGGGTTGATTTGTCTATGTGATTTAGTAATTTTGTTGTTGTTATCATTCCAGTCATATCTGATTCTTCATGATCCCATTTAGAATTTTCTTGGCAAAGACACTAGAGTAGTTTTCCATCTCCTTCTCCAGCTCATTTTATAGACGAGGAACTGAGGCAAACAGAGTTAAGTGACTTGCCTGGTCACAGCTAGTAAGTATCTAAAGCTAGATTTGAACTCAGGTCTTCTTAGCTCCAGGCCTGGCACTCTATCTCTGCATCATCTAGTTGCTCTACTAAATACATACTATATTATGTTATTTTGACAATGCTCACATTTACACAGCACTTCACTGTTACAAATTGCTTGCCTCATTACAACCTTGGAATAGCAGATAATGTAACTACTTTGATACCCTTTTCACAGACAACTGAGCAATTGAGTAGCAGGAAGAATACTGGCCCATAATCACATAGCAAGTTGGTGTCAAGCATATAATTCCAACCCCTGAAAGCTGAGTAATATGATAGGGGATGAGTCCTAGGCTCAGGAAGACCTAACTTCAAATCTGGTCTCAGATATTTTCTGGCTGTGTGACTCTAGACAAGTCACTTAACCTCTTTCTGCCTTGGTTTCTTCATCTTCAAAATGGGGATAATAGCACCTATCTTCCAGAGCTGTTATGAGGATTGAGATATTTGTAAAGCATTTAACAAGGTGCCTGTCACATAGCAGAAGTTTAATAAAGGTGTGTTCCCTCCTACCCCTCCATCCACTGACTCCACATTCAGTGCATTTTCCTTCAAACCACCACCACTCCTCTCTCTCATTTTACTCCATATGTTATATGTTTCTCCATTTCACTTTCATTATTATCGCACCAAGTCAAATTCTGGCCCTAAGTGAAAACCAGAAAGTATCAAGTTATACATTCAAGTATCTATTACTCACATGGATAGCATTCACTTGGGGAAAATCCTTAGAAAATAGACATTAGGACTAGAAGAAGTAACTCTAGAGATCATCTATCCCAACTCTCTCATTTGAAAAATAAAGAACCTGAGACACAAGGAGGTTAAGAGACTTGTTCATGGCCACACAGTTAGTACTGTAAGTAATGAGATAGAATTCAAACCCAGCCCTCTTGGCTCCAAATCAAAGTGCTAAATTTCGGTGGCAAATTTCCAGTCCCAAGGCATCTTTTTTTTCCCACCATTTCTCCACTTACCCAGCGTGCTTCTGGCTAGCTCCCCCTACCACGTTATTATATCCTCAGGGAATTCAAAGCAATTTTAATATGTAATTAGGTGGAATAATGAGCTCAAGCATATTCTCTAGGGCTCACAGTTGGTGCCATTCTGCTGCTACAGTTTCCTAAGTGCCTTTGAGAGATTCAGGGGAAACTGTTGGCTGTTAACCTCCTAACAGCTTAGCAATTCTCTGCTCACACTGGCCAGCAGCCCAGTTTCAGAGGAGAATCAGGAAGTGAGGTGATGGGAAAGTTTTCTTCCCTCTAAGACTTAGGAGGACACATTCCTGAGTCTCTGTAGAGCCAGAGGGGAAAGAACAGGGCAGAGCAACCCTTCACACTCCCTGGAAGCCTGAATCAGCATGGTTTTCTAACATTTCTTAAATGAATAATAAAGATTTGTGGAATGAGAAGTTGCTTTTTTATTCCTTTTGTATAAAGCAAGAATTTTTTAAAGAAAATAAAGCACACAGTTCAAAGTCAGGAAATCATTATCTTGTTTTAGGCCTACCTATGAAAAGATCCACAAAGCTGCCTAAATAGTAGTTGTTATATAAAGAGTACTGTATTTCCTAAATTCCAGTCCTGGCTTTCCCACTTCCATTTATTCACAGTCATTCATGTGACTTTGAGCAAATCACTTCACCTCTCTGAAGCTCAGTTCTGGTCTGTAAAGTTGCCTTCATGTCTACGATGCCTATCATCCTTATGTTAAGATGACTTAAAATATCGATAGATGGTGCATGGGTGCTCATAATACTTGAGTGATTCTCTAAATGATTTGATTGTAAGTAATGTTGCAAATCACAGAGGACAGTATTGAATCAGCCTTTACAATAATAAGTCTAACAGTTTCCAGGGAAACTCATAATGATAGTCAAATGATGAAGTGTGTGGGCCTAAGCAAGCTTATCAATTTAAACAGTTATAGTGGCTGAGTGACCATCTAAGATCTCATTCAAAATGTCCAAAGTACTTGTCTTTAGGTTAAAATGATCTTAAGTAAGCAATCTATGCTAACAAAAATCAAAAGGATACCTTTACCTTTCTCAGGGACAGGAGGAAGAACAAAGAAGGAATGGGACTATGACTCTTGGTTGATGGGAAATGGAAGGTGATAGATGGTCAAAAGAATATAGAACTATTCAGCATTTAGTCTACTTCTGTTTTCTGTGCCAAGGAGAATGACCTTTGAACTATGCATAGTATAAAATGGGTAGTAACAGGGAATTGAAACCCAAAATAAGTGAGTAGGCAGTAAAAGATTTCTTCAGTGCATGCAAAACAAATGGCTCAAATGAGCTAAGCCTTGAGAACTGAAAGAACTAACAGATGTAATTTCTGAGGCACCATTGATAAACTCTGGAAAATATAGAAAATAGAAAAATGGCAATAGAAGTAGAGATAGGAGCAGGCCCATCTAGTCTTTGGATCTTGATTAGCTTGGCCTAGAGGTCTAAAATGGGATCTGAAGGATCCCCCCCCCATTCCCCCTTAAGGAGAGATAAGGGGTCAACATAAAACTATCCTAACTTCCAAGACACAATGGTTGTCAAGTTCCTCTTGTGGTCAGTACCTTGGAATTTCTATATAGGCAGGTAAAATAGTTACCAGTCTAAAATCTGCCTTCAAGAAGAGTCAGATAGAAATACAGAACCATTTGACAAGAAGCAAGATGATACCTATCAGAAGTATATATTGAAGAATCTTGGAGGTCTAGTCCAGGGACAGAGATTTGACCACCACACTGATATACAGTTATACAGTTAGTTACTCAATGACAACTCCCATGTTCACACTAATGACTTATGCATGCTTTGCTGGAACAGAAGAGTTGAGTGAGTCTTCTATTCTTTATGGCTATCAGAAAGTCTGCAGCCCTCCATTCTTAAACTCTAGATATTTCAATCAAACAATCAATAAGCATTCATTGAGAACCTCCCATGTGCCAGACATGATGCCAAGCACTAGAGATACAAAGACAAAAGGAAAACAATTCCCACCCTCAAGGGCTTTATATTCTAATAGGAAAAGGAAAAAGGAAGAAAATAAGCATTTGTTAAGCACTTACTTTGTGCTAGGCACTATTCTAAGCTCTGTGTAGATATTATCTCATTTGACCCTTGCAACAACCCTGGGAGGTAAGTGCTATTATTATCCCTATATAATAATTTAGGAAACTGAAGCAGAAAGAGATTAAATTGCTTCCCTGGGGGTCACACAGTTAGTAAGGATTTGAACTAGGTCTTCCTGGCTCCAAAAGCAGAATTCTATCCACTTCATCACCTATCTGGGGAAGATAACATGTGTATAGATGATGATAGATAGATATGTAAATAGAGATATATGTAGATATACATATAACATATACAAATTTATTCAAAATTAATGCTAGGTAGTTTGAGGATAGAGTATACTCACTAGCAATTTTAGGAATTAAGAAAGACTTCATGTAGAAGATAGCATTTGAGCTGAGCCTTGAAGGACACCAATGATTTTAAGATGCAGAGGTGAAAAGGGTATACATTCTATGAATTGAGAACAATTAGTGGAAAAGTCCAGCAAGCAAGTCAGTCCAGCTGACTGTGTAGAGGGGAGTACTGTGTAAGAATACCAGCCAGGTTGTGAAAAGTTTTAAATCTAAAACAGAGCAGTTTATATGTGATCCTAGTAGTAATAGAAAGCCACTGCAGTTTGTTAAATATGGTGTTGACATGGTCGAATTCACACTTTAGGTAAAACACTTTGGCAGCTATGTGAAGGAAAGATTGGAATAGGGAGAGGTATGAGACAGAGAGACCAAAAAGGAGATGGTTGCAATAATCCAGGAGAGAAATAATAGGAGCCTGAATTAGTGTGCCAGTTTCTGAGTGGTGAGGAGGGGATGTGTGCAAGAAATGATGTGAAGTTAGAAATTAAATGATCTGGAAGCTGACTAGCCATGTTGGATGAATGAGTATGAGGAGTCAAGGATGACAATGAAGTTGTTAACTCTAGTGACTAGAAGGATAGTAAACAGTAAAGGGGAAGTTCAGAAGAGGGATAGGTTTGGGGAAAAGATAATGAGTTTTATTTGGTCATGCTGAGTTTGAGGTGCTTACTATAAATCGAGATCAAAATGTTCAATAGATACTTGATGACATGTGACTAGAGCTCAAAAGAGAGACTAGAACTGGATTTGGGATTCATCTTTATAGAATTGTTATTAAACCCATGAGGTTACCCAGTGAGAGTGAAGAGAGAAAATGAGCCTTAGGGTACACCCACATGAGTGTGACACAAATGAGGAAGTAGTAAAGCAGAATGAAGGAGTGGTAGATTTGACTCACATTTCTCATAGGACTGGTCATCAAGTGCAGTTGCAAAATCTCAGGAGAAAGGGGTGTCTTGGCACAGGAGCCAAGGAGAGATGATGTTGTTTCCTTCTCAATTTTCCTGGTCACTGCCTAGGACCTTTGACCACAACCAGCCACCATTAACCTATCATGGAGCAGAATTAGCAGCCAGTGCCAACAAGGGATAATTCAACTATCATATGCCCCTGGGTCCCTTTTAAAAGTAAATTTCTTTTTTATTTTGAATTTAGCATTCATCAACAAATGTAAAAGTTTCAATATACAACAAAGAGGTTTATATAAAAGAAACTGTGAGCTTTTATTTTGTACAGTTCTTATATATACCTATATATGTTTTATACACATATATGTAAGACATATACATGTATATACATATATAGAGACAAGGTTGTAACAAATTTCTATTTGTGTCCTCTTCTGAACATTTTTTGTTTCTTTTTGCATTAAAATTATTATTGATGCTTTTTTCTGCATATCTAACACTACCCACTAACTTTACTACTCTCTTCCACCCCCCACCCCCACTCCCTAATAGAATCCTCTCTGGTGACAATTAAGGATAGTCCAAAAAACAAATTCTGAAAATGCATATTTCATTCCACATCTCAAGTCCATTACTACATTGTCAAGAGATGGGAGCTATGTTCCATTATTAGTCTTTTGAAGTCATGATTTCTTGCTGCTCTGATCAGAATTCTGACCAAATCCAATCATTCTGGAGAGCAATTTAGAACTATGCCCAACAGGCTATAAAACTGTGTATACCCTCTGCTCCAGCAATACCACTGCTAGGTTTATATCCAAAGACATCCCAAAAAAGGGAAAATGACCTATTTGTACAAAAATATTAATAGCCACTCTTTTTTGTGGTGGCTAAGAATTGGAAATCAAAGGAATGCCCATCAATTGGGGAATGGCTAAACAAACTGTGATATATGATTGTAATAGAATATTATTGTGCTCTATGAAATGATAGGCAGGATGATTTCAGAAAAACTTGGAAAGACTTACATGAACTGATGCGTAGTGAAGTGAACAGAACCAGGAGAACATTGTATACAGTAACAATAATATTATTCAGTGAAGAACTGGGAATTACTTAACTATTCTCAGCAATACAACAATCCAAGACAATCCCAAAGCAATAATTATGAAGCACACTATCTGCCTCCAGAGAAAGAACTGATATTGATTGAATACAGACTGAAGTGTGCTATTTCTCTCTTTCTTTCATTTTTCCTTTTATTTGACTCTTCTTATACAATGACTAATATGGCAATGATTTAGATAATTGCATGTGTATAACCTATATCTGATTGCTTGCCATCTCAGGAAGGAGGTAAGAAAGAGAGGGAGGGATAGAATTTGGAACTCAAAACTTTAAATAAAAATGTTCAAAAATTGGGGAAAAAATAATTCTGATCAAATAATGGAGATCAGTATACACATACAAATGAAGTAAAGCTGCAGCAGCTGACCTAATATAGTGGGTCCCACATCAAGAACCCAGGCACCCAAAAGATTCTAGAGATGAAAGAGTTAAGTCTTCTGGGGAATGATGTAGGGTTTTGGCAGATGCCAAGATGTTAAGGAGGAGAAAATTCAATTGATTCAAGAAATATTTAAGTTCCTCCAGTGTGCATTATGCTTAGTATTGAGGATACAAAGACAAAAACACAATCAAGCCTGACCTCACAAAGCTTCTATTCTACTGGGACAGTAGAACATGGACACAAGTAAGCAATTACAAAGAACATACGAAATTATTTTAAGAGGGAGCAGATATAAACAATTCAAATGTAGAAGGAGGAGGGATCAGAGAAGGCCTCATTTAGGAAGTGGATTCAGACTGTACTTTAAAAGACCATAGGGGTTCTATACAGTATAAGTGCAGGTGCCTTCCAGAATTGAGGAACTACTTGTGCAAAAACAGAGACAGGCAACAGAATATCATATACAGGAAACAGTAGCAAGGTGTATCATTAAATATTATTGCACTATTCGAAGAACACAGAGAAACAAAAGACTTGTATGAACTGACACAGTATGAAAAGAGCAAAGCCAAAAATACAAGATTCTTAATCACAATGTAGTCACTTACCTTTCTAGCTTTATCATCCATTACTCCTCTTTGCATTCTATAACCCAAGGCCAAGCTGGCCTTTGATTTGTTCATATATGATATGATCTTTCCTACTTACATAACTTGTGCACTTGCTACATAGAATGCACTCCCTCCTCACCTCTGCCTCTTGGAATCACTCATTTCCATCGAGATTCACCTTGAACATCACATTTTTATGAGGTCTTACTTCCCCAGCCCCCAAACCTGCCCTCATTTTCTACTTCCTTACTCCCTCCAAACCCATGGTTACCTTGTATATGTTTTGTAAATATCAATATAAATGTATGTCCTCTCCCTGATTCAAATATAAGGTACTTGAAGACAGGCACTATCTTTATATCCTCAGACCTAGCACAAAATCTGACATATAGTAGGTGCTTGTGATTGAATGAGTGAAAGAAAATTATATAGGTGAAGGCAACCCTAAAAGACAACAGACCTTGTGTTCAGTGAAATTACCATTAGAACACACTTCCTTTTTGTTTTGTAAGGGCAAAATTTTAATTGGGGAGTGCTAGGCAGCTCGCCATAATATTGGGATAAGGAAGGAGATTAATAGTGTCTTTCAAAAAAAAAAAGGGAACAGGGTTTATTAACAAGAACAAATTTAAAACACAAACAAGATTAGTAGAACTATGGACAAGTGGAAAAGGGAATGGGTGAAGGAAAATAATACAACCTGGAATCACACCAACCACTCAGCTGTTCCCAAAGAGCAAGACGGCTGTGCCCCATCTCTCTCCCGCTCATACACCAGAATGGCGAATCTCCTCCCTTCTCCTTCCCAGAAAACTCCAGGCCTTTGGCACACAACCCCAAGCTAATTGGCTGGCAGCCCTGATTGACAGTCACATGACTGCCCTCACTGGGCTTCCAGTCATTATAATTTGGCCAGGCCCATGCAGGCATCAGCTTGTGGTGAATGACATGATCTGCAGCACCATGGTGACAGCTACAGTCAGTGGGGGGAGCACCATGCTGGCACGACAGCTGGAGCATGCCTCAGGGCTCCCAATTTTAGCCAAAGATGGGGTCATAGAAACCTCAAATCACAATTAATTCTTTACAGTTTAGAAATGGTGGGCTGTAAGAGCAGATTATTACATTTGTTCTGTCAGTCTCAATCACTGTGTTAGATAGCTTTTGCTTAACTGATTTTTTTTTAAAGGAAAAAATCTATGAGGTAGACTGTTTATTGGGAAGTGATTATGTTGTCAAAACAAAATGTATCAATAAAAATTAAAATTAAGGACAATTTTAGATTAACCTTATTTCTTTTTGCAAAGGAGCTTTAGACATTAGATTAAGGAAATGGCAGAGCTACAGTCTACCTAGATTTCAGCACATCTTTTGACAAAGAGTCTCCTGCTATTCTTGTGAACAAAGTGGTAAGATGTGAACTAGATGATAGTATAATTAGATTCTGAATTGATTGAATAGCCAAACCCACAGAGTCATGATTAATGGGTCATGGTCAGCCTGAAGGGAGACCTCAAGCAGATTACCCCAGGGAGCTGTTCTTCGCCAGGTACTATTCACCATTTTATCACTGATACTGAGCTTAAAAGGAGACATAAAAGACTTATCAGACTCATGGATGGCAGGAAGCCATGAGGGATAGTTAATAACACACTGGATTACAGAACCAGGATCTAAAAAGACTTTGACAGGCTGGAATGATGTAGCAAGATCAAATTTAATAGGAATAGGGGCACCTAGGTATCACAGTGGATAGAGCACTGACTTTGGAGTCAGGAGGACCTGAGTTCAAATCCAGCCTCAGACACTTAACACTTACTAGCTGTGTGACCCTGGGCAAGTCACTTAACCCCAATTGCCTCACCAAAAAAAAATAATAATAATAGGAATAAATGTAAACTCCTTTACTTGGGTTAAAAATTTTTTTAAATAACAAAATAAGTGGAAAATAGGGGACACATGCCTAGGCAACATGTTTGCATGAAAAAGACTCTAGGGTTTTAATGGGATCTAGGTTCAATATCAGTTCATAGTATGACTGCAGGCAAAAAACATCCCACAAAAAAAACAACAACAACAACAACAAAAATTCCAATGCAAACTTCAACTACGTTAATAAGACATCCAGGAAAAAAAAAGGCCTACTGTACTCTGCCCTCATTATCTAGCATCTGAAGAATTGTGGTCAGTTCTAAGTACCATATTTTACGGAAGCCACTAACAAACTGGAACACATCCAAAGGAAGGCAAATAGAATGGTTAAGCTCATGCCATTTGAGGAGCAGTCAAAGGAAGTGGTGATATTTAGCCTGGAGAAGTATTGGAAGGACAGCCATTTGTATAACCATGTTAATTATACTGACTTGAATTACAAGGGGGAAGGTGAACTCCTGCTCATTGTTTAGTAAGTTGGTATATGAGATATTCTAAGTGTGAAAATCAGGGTGCCACCCCCTGCTGAGAAAGACATTGTGGGAACCAGGGCACCTCCACCCTGAGGAGAAATCATGTGACTTGGCATCTGGAAGTTACATCTATAGAACCACCTGTAGTTGTGTCAATCAAAGCTACCAGCCAATTAGCTTGGAGCTGCGTGTGTGTGGATGGCCCTGCTTCCTATTTTACAGAGGGCTTCTGGAATAAGCTGCTAAGGATAGCTCTCTTTTCATTCAGGAACTGGCTTGTGGCAGCAGAACTTCATGTGGACTGCTAGATAAAGACAAGATTTTCTCTCTGGCTATCCTGCATAGATCTAAGCTAGGGTTTTCCATTGTATAAGAGATCTGTTCTCACCCTCTTTTCACTAACTTTTAATATACTTTAATAAATACTTAAAAGCCTAAACTCTTGCTGAATTTATCAGTAATCTTAGCTAGTTTCCCACAAAAAACTGGGGGTTGGGGGGAGGTAAGGACCCACATTAGATTTTAAACATCACACAACCAAAGAAAATGGCATGGCCTCCTACATATTATAAATGCCTATTCAAATGAATTGGGAATAAGTGAACGTGATGGCAAAACAGAGAGCTTTTCATTGTAAAGATGGTTATTTCTGGTTTGGAAAGCTAGAGCTTTCCAAAGCAAAAATTAATTCAATATCTACCAGGTGCTTTTTATTCTCCACCTCCACAATGAGGGCAGAGAGAAATATATCCATGATTTCTGTCATTTCCCATACACACTCAGAACCAGAAGTACCTGTCCAAACTTGATTATGACGCATCTAATTAAGTCCTAGATCAGAGATACAGGCAAATAACATTTAGATTAATGATAAAAAAGAGCCCCTTGCAAAAAAAGAAAGGATAATCAATGAAGCTTTTAGAAAAATAGGACAAAGCAGAAGGAAGTTCAGAGCAGACATAGACAAGAAAAGCAATGTTGATATTACGATGTTAAATTTAATGCATGCTTGGGGAAAAGCTGTGCATAAGTAGAGTCTTAGTTTCCTATACTATTCTCTTTTTTCTGTCCTTTGTATATGCAAATTTTTGCATTTGCTGATGATTGTTATGATGATTATCTATATTAAAATATTGTTTAAAGTGGAAATAGAATTGTAACTTGAAAAGTTATCTGCTTTTTAAAAAAAGCAATTTGTACAAACCTAGAAATATAGTTCTGAAGTCAGTACAATCTGATCCTAAACTAATAGCTTAGACATCTATAGAACTCTCCATTTTCCTTTCTTTCCTTATTTCTTTTTTTCTTTATCTCTCTTTTTTGTCTTATTTTTTTCTATTTTTTTAGACTGAGCCTGTTAAGGCTGAAAGGAACAGTGCAAATACATTCCCTTGGGGCTCTAATTTGGATCTCTCTTCTCTTTATGCTTATATGAGTGTATGTGGTTAGGAAGAGAAGAGATTATTCATAGATGTCTATATTGCTACAGAGTCCAAATACAACATGATGAGTCAGGAGAGGGCATGGTGGCCAAAATATTATGTCAGCATAAGGTAGAGGTAACAGAATACTTGTAGTTCTGATAAAAAGCCAAAGCTTCAGGAAAATGGATTGAGTCAGATAAATAGTCACTTCCCCAGTATCCCTTGCATCTTTCTTCTTAATTTGGTTCTGACCTTCCTGCCTGAATTTTCAATGATATCCAATTTCTTATTTCCTTCTCAACCCCTTGAACTTTGATGCCTTGAAGAAAAATAACCCATCCTCAACCTTTGTTTTATATTTGCATGGAAACCAGATTAAGTCCCCTACCCTTCCCCCAACTTTGTGCTTGACCTAAACACAAGCATATGTTAGGCCTCCATAAGATTCAACTAGAATTGGAGAAATAAGTGGTGATGAAATTGCTTCAGATGCAGCCTTGAAGTGATTATCTAGATTGTGCTAACTGAGCTTACTTCTGAGAGGAGTGTCCATTGGCAAACATTAGGTTTGTGACACTTGAAGTAAAAATGAAGTATTCTGCAAAGGAAAACTGCACTGAAGACTATCTAGAACTCTTATTATGTATGTCTAAAAACATCTGATGAAACCAATATTTAAACATCTATAGTACATGGTATTTATAACCTGGTTCATATACATGTGTATAGAGGGGGAGAGCAGGACAGAAATAAAAAAAAGGAGAGGGAGGGAGGGAAGAAGAGAGAGAGAGAGAGAGAGAGAGATTGAGATTGCAGCACCTCTGCAATCTGGTAGATAGTCCCTAAGAGTTGTGGATAAAAAATGAATCATCCTCAGACCTCATGATGAGCCTCTCTGGAGAGGGGGGAGAGGGGGGAGAGAAACATAGAACAAATCTGAAATGCAAAATTTCTGCTTCCAGGTATATTCCATTCCTGCATTCTCTGAAGATAAGGAAAAGGGTTTAGTGCCTTCTTTTTGAGTTTCCATTTGCTGACTTTTAATCTAAAGATTAGTGATAACATTCCTGTCTGAAGCACTAGAATTAGAGTGAACCCAAACAATACCATCCAATTATTGAAAGGCAGAAAATGTAAATGACATCAATTGACAAGTACCTACCATGTGACAGGCACTGAATAGACACTGGAAATATGAAAGCAAAAGATGAAATAATCCCTGCTTTAGAGGATCTTAGACTTTAGCATGGCTATTGTTTTCTAACTTGATTTTAGGTCTTCATCCAGAAAAGGTAGTATATTGGTAGCACTTTTGAATGACAATTCAAAACTCCAAGGATTTGTGATTTTGATGTATGTTCTTTGCTGATGCAGATTCTAGCACCTCTGCTAATAGATGTCCCCCAAGAATTGTGAATAAGAAATTCATCATCCTCAGAACTGATAATGAGCCTCTCCAAATGCAGCTGGCTGGTCCTTGTCCATCACAAGCCCATATGCAAATCCTTCCCAACTTGATAGTACTTGCCTGTGTTAATAATATCGCTATGGAAACAATACAGATATAAAGGCATGTGAAATTACTACCTATAGATATTACATTCCTTAAAATAGAACATGCTCAGTTAGACTTTGTACAATGTAATCAGTAACCATAGCAGCGTATGGATTTGAATATATACTTTTAGCCCTGTTAGGAAGTTTACAAAAGGAAAGACTGAATGAATATTACTTCAACTTATTTCCTTTCCTGTTTAATGGGGGGGGGGGAAGAGCAATGCCAAGTTGGATAACCTTAAATGAGAGAATCAGGAAATTTTATCTTGTAAATACACAAAGAAGAGTAACAAAGGAAAAAATAGAATCATCAATTCTAGAGGTAGGTTGGAACCAAGTAATGAGGGGCCATGAATACCCAACAGAAAAATTTGAATTTGAATAGCAAATACAGGGTAACCATCATAGAAGTTTACTGAGCAGAGAAGAGACATGGTCAGACCTGTGTTTTAGAAACAATTATTTATTATCTTTTGGAGGATGAATTGCAGAGGGGAGAGATGAAGCAGGGAGATCAATTCGAAAGCTATTGCAATAATATAAGCAAGAGTTAGTAAGGGCCTGAACTAATATCATGGTGGTAGGAATGAAGAGAAGGGAATATAAGCAAGTGATGTTGCACTAGACTAAATAGGGTTTAGCAACAGATTGGACTTGTGGGGTAAGGGAGAATCAGGAGTCAAGAATGACTCCCAGGTTGTGGAGCTGTGGGACCAGAAAAATGTGGTTACCTCCCCAGCTTACCTAAATAATTTATGGTTCAGGCAGGAATAGAGTATGAGTCTCCTGACTTCCAGCCCAGGACTCTACTAGTCATGACCTGTTGGACCTTGTTAATTTAAAGTCATAAGATCATAGGATCATAATGCTAGATCTGAAATGGAAGTCAGAGGCCGGTTAACCCAATTCCCTTATGTTAACAGTGAGGAAACTGAGGTCCAGGAAGATTAAATGAACTGCCCAAAATCACACTGTTAGTAACAGAGGTGGGTTTCAAATCTAGGTCTTTCCTCTGACCTGAGAATGAATGCTTTCATTTTTCTCAATTTCATAAAAAAATAATATTTTAAGGACTTAATTATTTATGAGCTATTGAAAAAAAAATTATAGAAGAATTGGATGTTCTGTACAGTCCTAAGAAGCCCAACTGGATTTCTCAAATAGTCCCCTATAGCAGAGCTATCAAACTTGTACTGTAAGCACTGGCAAAACTGCCAAGTACTACCCAAATTAGATTAAAATGAAAATGGAAAATGTTTAACAACAAAAAATAAAAATACAACACAACACAGATAATGTTCATTTGTGGTTGCAGCCTAACAGCTCTATTTCTAGATGAGCTTGGCACCATTTTCTTGGAGGAATTGGGTGGAATCTACAATCAATCACCAAACTGGGTCACCTCAACTTTCCTACTGCTCCCCACCCGCACCTTACACTCCACTACCAGAACTCTCTTTGGTTCTGATTGGTCAACTTTCACCTTATCTTGCCCAGGTTCACCTCCTGCCTATCAGCTCCAAATGCCTTTCCTCTCTTCACCTTCAAGTTCCCCTTTAAAAAGTAATCTCCTCGTCTTACTTGTTTATATTTTTATTTCCAGTAGTTAACATAATGTCTACCATATAGTAAGTACTTCATAAATGCTCTAGCTAGCTATTGAAGTTCATTTAGAGAAAGTAGCCTAACCTGTAACTGAATTTCCATGTCACCACAGATTTAGCCTCTACTCTAAATTCAGTGCCAGGAACACCATAGGAACATACATGAGATAGCTCTTTAAAATTAAAGTCAGATATTCCAAAATTGTTCCCTGGCCATCTCCCAAGTAGATCATTATATCAGTGAAGCATACACAAACATTCACATAAAGGAAAATTCCCTGGGAACATTTACATAGTAAGACTATACATAGTGGTATGATGGTAAATATTGGGCAACATTGGGCTCAACATTGAGCAAACCACTTAAACGCTCTAGGTCTCAGTGTCCTCACTTTAAAATGAGGAGAGGAGATCTGACATCTTCTAAAGTCCCTTCCAGTTCCACTTTTAAGACCTAGAGCTATAATCCTGTTATAACCACGCTTGGCTTCAGTCCCCTCACTGTAAAATGAGAGAGTAGGACTAGATGATGTCAAAGGTTGCTTCTAGCTCTAGTCTAAGATCCTGCAAAGGAAGAAAAAATGAGTTATCTAAAACAGATTGTGGGGGAGTGGGGAGAAATTTCCTAAGCTTATGATCAACAAATGGAAGACTATCAATTTTTTCTGATCTCCACAAACTCTCAGACCTCACTTACACAGCAATCATGTACCAGAGATAAAACTTGAATTGTCTTCATGGTTTTGGACCCCTAGAAACCAAAAGAAAATTATTTAGATATAGATATATACATGAACACATATACATATATATATATATGTACACATACACATATATAAACTAAAGCCTACTCTAAACTCACTCAGCACCCCTTCCTCCAGCGCCCTATATGCTACTAGAAGCAAAACTGCACTTACTGACCCAAAGACCTGACACACAGACATTTAACAAAACTCATCCCTACAACCTAGGCATCTCCTCTTCTTTCCATCAAAATCTAGCTTCTAGGGTGCAGAAGTCTTCTGGGACCACAATAGTCAGCTAGCACCACAGTAGCAGGGTTCAGTACTGCAAAAAAAAAAAAAAATCTCTATAACAGAGTAATGGAAGGAAAGGACCAGGACATGTGTTTATACTTAAAATAGAGTTCAACCCCATTCTTCATTCCATCCTCCTCCTGGAGCTTTCACGACCCAAAGTATAGAAATCAATCCTGTATCACTAGTAAAGCAACTCTCTGATCTGCCAGTTCCAGACAAAAAGACAGAGGAATTGAGGATTCGGGTCGCTACCACATTTGGAGGGTAAGGGAGATAAAGGAGGAGTCTGTGTGACACTTCACAGAGCTAAGAGAAAAAAGTTCAGTATCCAGCTTGGGCCAGTTCTGTCCCCCCAAAAGTCACTTGGAGCAGAGACCTAGACTGGTGAACAATGAATTAGCCAGTGTGGGAAGAGTGTGAGACACTTTGAGATCTACCCTCCAAGGAAACCACAATGTGAGCAATAACGGGGGGGGGGGGGAGGAGGGAGAGAGAGAGAGAGAGAGAGAGAGAGAGAGAGAGAGAGAGAGAGAGAGAGAGAGAGAGAGAGAGAGAGAGAGAGAGAGAGAGAGAGAGACTGGAATTACTAAAGATCTCAGAGAAAAGAAAGGCAAAAAGGCCATGAACATAAACAGATAAATCAACAGGGAAAATTCAACAAAAGAAATATGGCCTCCCGATCTAGTAAACTAGTTCAGAAATCCACAAATAAATCCTACAAAGCAAATAGTCCAACACAGAGGACCCTGTAGAACTGTAAAATGTAGAATCACAACATACTGTTCCTGAATGGTTTAGAAGAAAAAATGTAATTAAGAAAGATGAATTTATGACCTGCACAGCAAAAATAATTGGCAAAAATAGAAAAACTTGAATCTGAGATGGCTAGTCTCATCAAAGCAACAAAAGAGAAAACAACAGATTGGAAATGAAAAGACAGAACTGAAAAATAATCTAAATGAGAAGAAAAACAATAAAATTAAAGAAAATAGGCCCACTATCCAAAGACAAGATGCAAAGAGACGACCTAGGAGAACCCAAGACAAAATAAAAATCTATAGTCCATACTGTAAGAAATGACACAAAAGAACTGCCTAGAACCTCTAAAGCAGCAAGTGAAATCCCAATTGAAAGAATTCATAGATTGCCTCAATCAAAAAAAAAATCCAAGGCTGCAAATTCCAAGACACAGAGTGGTTAAATTAAACAATTCAATTCAGAAACAAGTTTTTCAATTCATTAGAAGAAAGATCTTCAAATATAAAGGAAATAGAATTTGAATAATGAGACTATTCTGCACCCACCAGAAAATGCAAGAAGGAATGAAATAATGTGTTGCAAAGAGAATTGTGTTCAAGATGCAGCCCAGAATCACCTGCTCTCCAAATCTGAGTTTAATTATTAGTGAAAAGTGGACATTCAATTAAAAAAGAAGTGCTTGAAGTATGCTTAGAAAGAAAACCAGATCTGAAGAGATTATTTGCTTCTTAAATACCCCAGACAACAAAATGCAGGAGGGATGAATGAATGCAGCAGCCAAGGATAGAAAAAGCAACAAGGTAACAGTAGAGAGATCAATAAGAGATTTCTTTGTAAATGTACACAAGGAGAGAGAGGTGAAGGTGGAAGTCTGGTGGAGGTAATAGTAAAGAGGTGAGCATGGAGCATTATGAGGAGAATTTAACAACATTCTTCCTATAGGTGGATCCAGGGTTTTTGTGGGATTACATTACAACATATGAGGGTACATAAAGGTAGAGAGGAGGAATAGCAGGATAGGGAGGAATGTGTGATGTGCAGGGATAAACAAGGAAACTGCATTATACTGAATATAACAATGGACAACAAGTCAATATGAGACACAAGCTTAAACATTTTAAATGTCCTAGTCTCCAAATTCCTAATGCAAACATTAACTAAGCTACAAGAAGACACAGACAATAGCAAACTAGTAACAGAAAACTTCAATATCTCTCAGTTTTGGATAAATCCAGCAGAAAGATAAAAGAAAAAATATGGAACTGAAAAAACTGCTGGAGAAACTGAAGGTAAAAGACATGGCATCTTTTAAATGGGACTGCCTGCAAAAGAATATACATATTTCTTAGAAAAACAAGGAACTTTTACAAAAATTGACCTTGTTTTAGGGCATAGGGGTGTTACAAATACATGTAAAAAGTCATAATTAGTTAATACATAGCTTACATAACATAACAAAATTAAAATAGCCATTTGTTCAGTGATGATAAGCAAAAGACACACCCACATGTAGATTTTAAAATGAAATTTTAAGTAATGAGGTCAAAGAACGAATAATGAAAACAATTCATAATTATGCAAAAGAAAATTATGATGAAACAATACACCAAAATTTCTGAGATTAAGCTAAAGCGGTCTTTGGTGGAAAAAACATATTTTTACAAACATACATAAATAAACTAGAAAAATAGAGGATTAATGAACTTAATATTCATTTTAAAAGATTTTCGCCATCAGAATGGGAAGATGAGAACAATTTTTTCCAATAGCCATGAAGGTGGCTGAATCAGGTGCTGTGGGGAGCACTTAGACCTTGGTTAGACATTGAAGATGCCAAGGTCATTCATTGCCTCATGGGCCATTGCCAGTCATCTTGACTTTTGTCTTCTCACATGACTCTGGGAGAGTGAGGTTGAAGACATTATGCAACTTAAAGCCAATTCATAAGCAAATCAAGACATCATGCCACGATGTTATTGGTATCTTCAAAAATGAAGCATCATAATCAACAACAACAGCAACTGGGGATAAATATGATGATGTGATAAACAAAAAATCAATAAACACTTTTTTTAAAAGAAAATAAAATGTGTGAGGTGAAATACTAATCTATAAAGGCTTCCTGAATGAGGCAAAAAGCTATGCTCACTTCATGTTTAAGTCTTTAGATTTTCTAGGTACCAGATCATTCTGGTTCAAATGTAAGAGCTTCGAAACATACTTGTATACTTCACATATTTTACTTTTACTAAAAAGTACTAGTCGAGATACATTTCTAATCCAACAGAAACCAATAACAGTAGATAAAAGCAACAGAAAATTGTTTTTTAACTTCAAACTACTGAAATGGTATTTCAAACTAGAAAGGAAAAATCTGTGAGGACTAGAAATGCAGAAATTTTAGCAAGACTGCCTTCAAATAACCTTGAGAAATATTTCATCTGCCAGTGGTGATAAAGGGAAAATCAATAGAAAATTTTAATAGGCCATGTGGTAGAGAGGTGATGGATTCAAGATGCAGAATGAGACACACATTTTCAGATATGAACAATGTGGCATTATGTGTCATGTAATTATGAATCTTTGTGGGGGGAAAGAAAGCAAATGTTTGTTAATTTTTTAAATGGTTTTTCGTTTCAAAAAGAGAGACCAAGTGGCATAAATGGCCCATTGTATCAGTTCTGAATGATATAAGTCACTCAGTTCTCTCACAGGTAAAAGGAAAAACTCTATCAAATATTCTAGCCAATGCCAATTCCATTTGCCAGGGAGAACCACTTTATAGCATTGTCCATTCACTTTCCTGTGAATGATGTAACAAGGTTTCATGATAAGAAAACATTTCTTGGTCAAGCCTTATATGACTCTTCTTTGATTATTCTATTTCTTCTTTCTAATTTATTTTAAGAATCTTTGAAGAGAATGACATTTCTTTTTCCCTTCCCCTCCCCACCCAAAAGACTGTATTAAGGATTAGTGAATCTTTAGGAGTTGAACAAGATTTTGTATGTTTAAAAAGAGAGATTGGGTTATTGTTGTTTTTCCCTTCCTCCCCCACCCATGTTCAAAATGAAAGCACCTCTTGGTACAAGGATTGAAGGTGGCACATGCCTTTAGTTCTCATCCAAGAGAAAGATAATTTCTATGTGAGCAGAAGGCCCTGTTCTCAGTCACAGTCATACTTCATGACATGGCTACATAAGCATGAAAATTATTTCTCCTCTACAATTTCATCCTTATCTGTTCCTGATACACTAGTGTTGTTTTATGTCTCACACAAAAGGAGATCTAAGATGGCAACATTCCATTTATTTCTTAAATCACAGAACCGTAAGATTTTAGGACTGAAAAGGACCTAAGAGATCAGCTAATCTGAACCCTTCATTTTCCAGATAATAAAATCAAGGCCTAGGGAGGTCAAGTTACATATACAAATCCTGCAGTATAATTTATATATACATATACACATGTATGTGTGCATTTATAATATATGTATATAATATGTATGTATATACATGTATTTAAAGTATTACATATAGAACATTTTAATCTTGATAATACAAGGTAAATTATGTTTATATATGCAATCTATTATATTTATATAAATATATGTATGTTTATAGATATACAGAAATGCATGCTTGCATGCATACTTTAGCTAAATTGTGTGTTCTAGGTGTCCTAGATGATGGAACCAGCTGTCCTAGATAACTGAAGTTGTTTTGTCCTTGGTGCACAATTTCTGTTTTTATCTTGATAATAAAAGGTAAGCTATTTTATGTGTGTGTGTGTATGTTCAAAGTCTTATGTTAATTTTTTTATAATAAAAGGTTAGTAATTATATCTCTATATGTGTGTATATGTAATAGCTTATTTTTAATAATAACAAAAGATTAAAAATGAAAATATATAACACATTCAATATATAAAACTTTGATCAATTGGTTATACAAGTTATAGATTTTTTTTAAAGCTGATGGTATTCTATTCCAAATAATGATTTATAAAGAAGCCTTCTATGGTACTGTACTTGCTATAACGAATACTTAATTGGAACTTGTTTTGTTGGCATTTAATTAAATGTCACTAAAAAGCTCTTTCTCATACATGTTAAATTTTGTAATTAATCATTCATGAAGCCATCTTTAATCAAATCTTCGTAAAATATTTCTTATGCTACATTGGTCATACTTATTTCCCCTGTGAATAGCTTAGAATGGCTTTTAGGGAATAAATGAGCTGTGCTCTCCTCAGAAAATATGTTTTCTTTCAGAGGTTGAAAACATTAGCCTACAGGAGTATGAGATACCAGGCAGCAATGGCTGTTTAACTTGAAAGTATAATCAAAAATAACCCAATCAAACATGCTTCAGTGGTCTGAATTTTTAGGATGGTAAAAGCTTGTCTGCTTAAACACTCCATACTTATTGGTCAGAATAGTTGATGAGAAGGATCATATGGGGAAATCAAATCCATAGATGATCCAAAAATTTCAGTGTTTTCCTTCTCTACCAACTCTACTAAGTAACTAAAGTAAAAAATAATATTTTCCATGTCCTTTTCCCTTCACCTGCCTGGATTCTTGAGAAGGAAGGGGTGGCAGTGAGTAGGTCAGCACAGGGCAGTATTAGGATTTAAGTGAGGGAGGGATATGCGAGGTCACCAACCTCACTCTCTCCTCCAGAGCCATTTGAGTGCTGTGACAATATACATCAGTGTGACTGGAGATGGTCCCAGATGTTTAAGGCAATTTGGGGTTAAGTGACTTTCCCAGAGTCGCACAGCTGGTAAGTGCCTGTGGGGAGATTTGAACTCAGATCTTCCCAACTTCAGGTTCAGTGCTCTGTCCACTACACTACCTAGCTGCCCCCCAGGAAATAATTTATACAGGAAAATAGACTGAATGGTGGCCAACTGCAAAGGGAAGGAGAAATGGGAAGTATATATAATTGATAAAAAGGGATATTAAGTTCACATATAATAAAAAAGTACTTATATATCCTAGTCTTTTCAAGGTTTATATTATATATCAACATGGTACAGTGGAAAAAACTCTCAATTTGGAGTCAGCTAATTTGGGTTCAAGTCCCCATACTTTCTGACTGGGTAACTATAGCTGTCACTTCTCTGAACTATCTCCTCACTTCCTAATTAGGAAAAAAGAATACTTATATGATCTCTGTCACAGTTAATTGGAATGAACATTTCCTGTAGAACTTAAAGTACAATAGAAATGAGATACTATTATTGTTGCTGTTATTAGAAACTAGAAGGGATCTTAGATATGATCCTAATCAAATTCTTCATTTTTACGAATGGGGGAACTGAGGCATGGAGTTATTCAGTGACTTATAGAAGGTCACATGGATATTTTCTAATAAAGCCATATTTTTTTATTTGAAGTCCAGTGTATTTTTCACTATATTTTTTCTACATTTAGATATTCACTGTCTTTACTTACTTTTACACATGCTGTGTCCCTTCTCCCCACCTCCACCACAACCACCAACAACAATATAAGCTCCTCAAGGGCAGTTTTTGTTTTTGTATGCCCAATGCCTAGAACAAAGTAGATACCTAATAATCTTTTTTATTTAGTTGAATTGTAATTCATACATTAGGCCAGAAGGATACTGGAACTAATAACAATGATAACATTTCCTGTAATAACATTTTCTTACTGAGATGCAATAAGGGGGTGATATAGCATTTATGGACATAGAGAAAATGTTTTGAAACAACCAAATCTGTGGTATATTGCAGAATTTAATATGGAAACATTATAGGCTTATAATAAGAATATGAAAGCAGAAATCTAAAGGAACCAAAAGTGTAAGAAAAACCACTAAATTCAAAGTGATTTTTGTGGACAAGCTAACTTCAATGTATTTCTAGATAACTAGGAAAACCAAAAAATCCTTCATTCATCTATTACCAAATTAGTTAATCAGAACTGTAAATATATTGTGCCCTTTCTCATAAATATAACCATGTCATTTCTTCATCCTCTTCCTGTCCCAAAAATACTCCACAGTTCAGAACAATGAGGGTCATCTGGACCAGTCCCTTCTGCACAGTGCACACAATAAAGACTGGTTTAAATTTGGAGGGTGTTAAATTAAAACTTAGACTCATGAGAAGACTAAATAATCAGGGTAACAGCCAGTGGGAGATGATTTTTAAAGAATTTAATATTCTTTTCTCTTTCATTAAGCCTCTGACAATTGTGCTATGGGCCTATTATGCCACACTTGGAATATTTCAACTTTATGAGCATCAGAGATCAGTTTTTGCATAAAAATACAGTTTGTGCAAAGAAAACTGGGAGGTAGACAAGCTCTGGAATTTGAGGTTTGAAAAAGGGAGAGGGAGATAGAACAAATCTTGTTGCTTATGGAAGTGTTTTTTTTTTTCCACTTCATTAAAAGTTACCTGTAAGTGCAAGCAAAGTTCATGATTCCTACTTCAGTGAAATTAAAATCTAAGAGCTGCACCACATTCATCACACCATGAATAAAACTGCAAATTTTTGGAGGCCCAAAGTTCCAGCTTGGTCTCTTGACAAGAGAAAGGAGGATGCTCTATACAAAAACTCACCAGGGTATAACCAATAAGTGATCTGAAACATACCATAAGAGCAAGAAGGCTTCATGTATATCCCATGGGAGAATGAATGCGTGGAGGTATGACTTATTTAATTGTATTTCTTAAATCCATGGCATACTCCATGCAGAAATTAAAGATTATATCCACTATGGCATCAGGTCTTCATAAAATGAGAAAAGATTAATACTCCAGGATGCCCCATTATTAACCATATCAGTCAACCTAGCAAAGACTTCTGGAACTGGGACCCTGAATTTCTGACCCTAAGGAATTAAGACTGTACATCATAGTATTATAAGATGGTAAATCTCATGCTGGAAGGGACCTCAAAGGTCATGTAGCTACATGTTCCACTCTTCTGAATATGAAGAATGTTTGAATTCTATTTGGCCTAGGACTGTGTCCATTATACTATGCAAGACTGTGTCCATTATACTATGCAATGTGTCTATGTGATGGTTGCAAGAAGTGAAATGCAAAGGCAACAAAAGAGCCTGACCATCTCTAATACAGTTCCTTCTCTCACATAATAACCAATAAGCCAAGCTAAACCAACAAGAATGTGTCCCTACCAGGCCTATAATGTAGATGGTTCTGTACTCAGTGCTGGCTCAAAGACAAAATGAAAAACAATCTCTGCAGTCTAGGAGCTTACATTCTTCCCGGGGAGTAGAGCATGCAATCAGGGAAGTCTGTGCATGATTGAGGATGGAAAGAGGAGGAATCAGGAAAGGCTTCCTATAGGAAGTGGCATAGTATTTCCCTTAACCTTACTCCTATCCCTACTTTTACCCTACATTAGTGGACTTGAGTCCCTCTAAATCTAGGAAACTCCAGCAAGATTTGAAATAGCTTTCACAAAGGAGCCTGAACATGGCTATAGTATTGTTCCAATGATGGACAATATTTCCCAAGGAAGGAGTAATCTAATATAAAAAAATTGCTTAGGAACATTCTCCCCTACAAAGAACAATGTCCCAGAAAACCACACAAATATAAATACTAAAATACCTGCCAAACATCACTATGAGCAAGAAACAGCAAATAGTAATTCTGCAATATAGAATACATGATGGAGAATAATGTGGCATCAACCTGGAAACATAGGCTGGAGCCAGATTTTGATGAGATTTAAATGTAAAGCACAATAGTTTGTTTCTTAACCAAGGTCACATCTACTTGTGTCATTCCTCTGCTCAATAACTCTTATGACTCCCTATCTCCTCTAAGATCAAATTCAAAGTTCTCTATTTGGCATGTAAGGCTTCTCACAACCCAGCTCCAGACTACTTTTCCGGCTCAGCCATACTTACCTTCTTAAACAGGATGTTCACTACATTGTGCCTACCTTTGCACAGTCTCTTATTCTTAGAATGCATCCCCTTATCTATCTCCTAGAATCTTTAATTTCCTTCAAAACTCAGTTCAAGATCCATTTTCCTTATTGCCTTCCCCACCACCTTCCAGGCTTCACCTTGTTCAAGAAATTTGTTGTTGTTATTGTTCAGTCATTTCCATCATGTTTGACTCTTTGTGATCTCATTTGGGGTTTTCTTGGCAAAGGTAATGAAGTGATTTACCATTCCTTCTCCAGTTCATTTTACAGATAAGGAAACTGCAGCAAACAGGGTTAAGTGACTTGCCCAGGTTCAAGTAGCTAGCAAATATCTGAGCCCTGATTTGAACTCAGGAAGATGAGTCTTCCAAATTCCAAGCCTGGTACTCAATCCATTGCTCCACCTAGCTGCCCCTTCGAGGAATTACTGTGGATTTACTTCTTTTAGATAAGTATATATGTAGCCTACATAGATTCTGGGGGGTTCTTATCCCAACTCCTACTCATGCTGTTAAGCTAAGTCCCTCAGAGCAAGGAGAGCTAGATACATGTCCCCTCAGGGTTCTAGGGGAATTCTGGAGCTGGCTAGGTATCTTTCTGATGCTCTCAGATCAAGCCTCCATTCTAATGTGCTGCCTCTAATATTAATTGACTATGCTGGCTAATATTTCCTTAATTTCATCTAACCATTTTACATTAGTTACCTTTTTCAAAGGAATATATATTATAAAAAAATAAGAAAAGTACAAAATATGCCCTCAGAATGGGGATATATATGCCATTTCTATCCCTGGGAAGAATGGGTTCTAACCTAAAGTAGGTGCTACAACACATTTACCCCACCAATGCAACTTCCAAATATGGCATAGCTTATGGAAAAAAGTCACTCCCTTATTTCCAGAAATTAGTGCTTTGAGATCAACCCACTGGCTGGACTGAACCAAGAAATTTGTTCAGACTGCTCCTCCCTGAGCTTAGCTGCTCACAAACTCTTGACACGGTCTCCAGTTTCTAGACTTCTGGTGCTCTCCCAACATTTTGTAGTTCACAAGGTCAAAGTTTATCTACTCAGTATTCAATGTTCTTTCCCTTAAGGCCAGAAAATATAGACAACAGGGTCAGAAGCAATAGCAAAGCCATGTGCCCATGTTGCATATGTATGCATGCTATATGCCTTCAATATAATGTAAGTTCCTTGAGAATAGGGTATTTTGTTTGTTTGTTCTTACATCGTGTCCCCCAACACCAAGCACAAGGCCCAGCCTAAAATAGTCACTTCAGAAATATTTGTTGATTTCTTTGATTCATTGATTGATTCTGAAGACAATAGAGGGTCAATGCTTTTTTTTAAACTGAGGAATGATTCACCTAGTCTGAAGGTCACATAGAATATCACAAAGAACTTTCATGGCAACAAGCCTCCTTCCTAGATGCAATAAACTGGAGAAAATGCAGAAATGTATTTTCATTGCAATGAATAGAAAAGAAAAAAATTGGATGAGCTTCACTCATCTAAGATATTCAAAGGACCATTAAAATATTGAGATCACCATTCCAGGACAATATTCAAGGGTTGATTGGTGAATTCCAATATCCACAAAATGTCCTGATTGATCAATCAGAGTAGTTAAGGTTGTATCGATTATCAACCAGTTATGGAGGACAAAAGCAATTTAAATTGGAATCAGAGGACCTGGGTTTGAATCCTGCTTCTGTTACTTACTACCAGCGTGACTCTGAACAAGTCATTTATTCTCTTTGAGCCTCGGTTTAGTAGTCAGCAATACAAGGGTATTGTACTAAAACACTTCTAAAGTCTTTCAAGCTGAAAATCTATGGTCCCATGGACTAAGCTATGAAAAAGATGTCAATAAGTGGAGAATAGGGGTAATATATTTCAGCCATATAGAGCAGCAAGTAAACCAAAGAGGGTAAGAAAAGATAGGAAATAGCTAAATGTTCAGTTCAAATGGAATATTGAGTTTTTAAGTGAAGTAGAATGAAATAAGTCTAGAAAGATAGATTGGAGCAAGAATGTGGGGTATCTTGAATACTAACCTTAAGAGTGTGTGTATGGATGGATAGATGGAAGGATGGATGGATGGATGGATGGATGGATGGATGGATGGATGGATGGATGGATGGATGGATGAATATGGATATGTATGTATGTATGTATGTATGTATATACATATTTATTCTTTTCCTAAAAGAATAAACATTTATTAAAATATAGAACGGTCAAAGCTTTCCAAGCAGGGAAGTCTGGCCCAGCCCCCAAGGACCAGCTGCACTGGTTCCTCCAGCCAAGTGGTCACTGTGTCACTCCTAAGAGCAATGTGCTGATCCTGGCACAGAAAGGGGCCTTTGATTGGCAAACAAAAGCCAAAGGTTTCAAGTGTACATCTCCCACCACTCACATAGACGAATGATATATAAAGATCTGTGCAATTGGAAAGATTATTTTGAAATCTGTGAAAAAGGATTGATTAGAGAGAAGAAAATCCTAAGGTATAAAGACAAGTTCAGAGATTATAACAACAGTCTAAATGAGAAGTAACAAGGGCCTTGTTGTAGCATTGGAGGGGAGAGATGTTACTGGTAATTTGGAATTCAACAGGACTTGGCATGTGACTTGAGTAGGGTGAAGTAAAACGAAAAATTAAAATTACTCTGAACTTTTTATTTGAACCTAAGTGACTGGGAAGATAATGTTGCTATCAAAAAGAATAGGAGGGGCAGCTAGGTGGCGCAGTGGAAGGGGCAGGTAGGTGGAGCAGTGGATAAAGCACCGGCCCTGGATTCAGGAGGACCTGAGTTCAAACCTGACCTTGCACACTTGACACTTACTAGCTGTGTGACCCTGGGCAAGTCACTTAACCCCCAATGCCCTGCAAAAAAAAAAAAAAAGAATAGGGAAGTTCAGAGAAGGAACAGGTTTAGGAGAAAAGACAATGAGTCTAATTTGGGGTTTATTGTGCCACTTATCTGCCCAGTGGACAGGAAAAAATGTTAACAATTTGGGGGTCATCTTCATGGAGGTAAAACTTGAAACCATGTATGTGTATGATATCATCAAGGAAGAAAGCATAGTAGAGAAGAGGGTAAATAATAAGAGTTCGAGCAGGTGCATATGTCTAAGGAACAAGAAAAAGAAACCAACGAAGAAAACTGAGTGGTCAAAGAGGTAGAAATGACATAGAAGTCAAGGGTGTAGAGACTATCAGTTCTATGTGACAGCAGCAGAGTAATGGAAAGGGGGATGGAGGACTGAGAATCATAACATGTTTAGATGACCTAAAAATTAAACTTGACTATTGATACTCTAAATATGAGTTCTTTGCCCAATAATCAGTGCTAATTGGTCACACTTTGTGAAAAGATGAAGCAAATCAGTTTTGACATTCGTGCTATAAATGTTACCAGCTAAGTGGAAAGATGACTTATAGGTTCTTCTTGGAAAGGAAAATAAACTGGAAGCATAAGCTTTATTGGGTGCCCAAAGGGAAACAGAAACATCATTTCCTGGGACATTTGGTCATTTCATATGCAATGTTCATAATAAGTATTTCCTAGCAGCTTATGGCCTGCCATCTGTTGCAGAGGATGAAGAGGTAGAAAAAAATTTACAAAGAACTCAGGAAAATGATCCAAATTACATTGACATACACTTTGATACAAGATGATTTCAGTGAAAAGGTAGGAGTAGGTGAGGTTGGCAAGAATTATTAGAAAAATGTAGGCTAGGAATAAGAAATGAGAGAAGTCAAAGACTCGTATATATTACACAAAAGCCTAAAGCCTCTACAGCATAAAAATGTTCTTCAAGAAAAGAAATTGGCATGGCAAGCCCCAAATAACATTAAATAGAGAGAAAAAAGACAGAGACGGAGAAAGAAAGATGAGAAACAGAGAGAGACAGAGAGGAGGGGGAGGGAGAGAGAGAGAATGATTATGCTTTAACAGGAACTGACTTATTTGTGTGGGAGTTATTCTTGAATGAGCTGTCTTCATATAGTCAGACTATTAATTGCCTAGAAAAAAAGATAAAAATAAATACAAAACTAGACAAAAGAATAAAAATTAAATGTATGGCATGTAATTGAAAACAAAACTAAGGCCTGACCAATTCAAAGAAGTTATTGATCTCAAAAAAATGAGTAATAATTAGAAGAAATATTGTAGAAACAGACTAATAAGTTTAGGCAAATGTTTAACTGATTTAAGTCCATTTTCTTAAAAAGACGAGCAAAGGAGCCTAAAATGTTAGCAAACCCTAGATTTACTAGCCAACCTGGGAATTTTGGTAACCAAAGTCTGTAAAATATTATAAATTCTTAATTTGCATTAAATTTCTTTTGAATATAAACTTGTTAGTAAAATCTTAAGGAGGATGAAGAAAGATCATAAACAGTTTTCCCCCTTAAGAAAAGAGTAGGGGCAGCTAGGTGGCGCAGTGGATAGAGCACCGGCCTTGGATTCAGGAGTACCTGAGTTCAAATCCAGCATCAGACACTTAACACTTACTAGCTGTGTGACCCTGGGCAAGTCACTTAACTCCAATTGCCTCACCAAAAAAAAGAAAAAAAAAAAGAAAAGAGAAGTAATGGAGGGTCAAACCATCCAATTAAACAAAGTCATCCAAGGATGCATAAGGGTGAAAATGTGAGGAAGAAAATAAACAAAAAGATGGAAAATATCTTTAAAGGTATTTATAACAAATTGGGTTTTTTTGTGTTATTTTAAATCATCAGGGATAGTATAGTCACCACATAGATTCTTACATCATAGTACCAGATGTGTCCATCGAATAGGTAGAAATGGTTCTAAAATGAACAGAGATGGAAAAAAGAGCCATTTTAGACCATGTATACAGAGGAGATCAGTTCTTGGGGTGATACAATTGTGAGGGAATTGAGGGATTAATTCCTTGATTCACAAAGTATCATGAATAAATGAAATGAAGCAGCATTTATTAAATATATATTACCTGCCAGGCACTTTTTTAAGCACTGAGGATAAAATTTTTTAATAATAATAATATAATCCTGTCCTTGAGCAATTTATATTCTACTGGAGAGGATAACACACTGGTGAGAAGAGAAAGGAATTTGTTCTGATGAGGTGAAAACTGCATTGTGAGGTAAAGGAGATTCCAGAAGTTCTGGATATTGACAAGTACTGGCTCAAGTGGGGAGGACAGATGGTCTGGGTGGATGCCTACATGGGATATAAAGCTGATATATGTTCTGTTTTCCAGGGCCACCAGTAAATATTTTTGTTGTTTTTCCTTCATTTTCAAAGAGGACTAATGACATCATGGGGGTGATGTCTTCACTTGTTCATGAATTTGTTAAAACATACACACACACACACATACACACACACTAAAAAACTTAGGGGAAAAATGGACCTTTCCTTAATATGATAAATAGAATCTATTTAATCAATCAATCCACCAATAAACATTTATTAAGTGATTACTATGTGCCAGGCTAAGGACTGGATTTACAAAAGGGCAAAAGATAGTCCCTGACTTTACAATCTAATGGAAGAGACAACATGCAAATCAATATAAACAAAGCAAGCTATACAGAGTATAAACAAAACATAATTAATAGGGGGGTGGCACTAAGAAGTAAGAGGGGCTGGGGAAGGCTTCCTGCAGAAGGTGGTATTTTAGTCAGGACTTAAAAGAAGTCAGGGAAGTTGGTAGTTCAAGCAGAGGACAGAGGACATTTCTGGCATGGGAATACTTAGGGAATATGACTGGAGCTGAGAAATGGAACAGTCAGGAAACCAGTGTCACTAGATTAAAGAGTTTGTATTAGGGAATAATATATAGGAAGATTGGAACAGTAAGAGGGGACTAGGTTATCAAGGGCTTTGAATGTCAAACAGACCATTCTGGATTTGATCCTTGAGGCACTAGGGAGCCACTGGAGTTTATTGACTTGATCAGCCCTAAGCTTCAGGAAAATCACTTTAGTGGCTGATTAGAGGATGAATTGGAGTTGGAGCCCAGATATGAGGTGATAAGGGCCTGTAACAGCATGATGGCAGGAATGGAGAAAAGTAGTCAGAGAAGAGAAGGAAGCATATTTGAGAGATGTTGCAAAGGTGACATTGACAAACCTTGGCAACAGCTTGGATATGGGGGAAGACAGAGACTGAAATGTTGAGGATGAATTTTTGGTTCTGAGCCTGAGAGACTGGGAAAAGGGTGATGTTCTCTGGTTAGTTTGTTTTCCTTTGTTCTCAAAGAGCACCAAAATGAAATCACTATGTTAGAGTCGAGTTACAGCATGTCCAACTGTGGCTGATCAGATCAATACATCACCCAGAATGCTCTTTGACAGGTCAGGAATAAATAGTCCATGTGAACATTTGGGGTGGATTCTCTAAATTTGTGCATCTAGTGTTCTTTTGAACTACTTCAATTCTGCTTTGCCTATAGAGCACAGAACATTCTTTGGTGCAGGTACACCACACTGTGTGGTTCTTTGCCAGCATCTCCCATCACCCAACCATTTCTAAAGTTCTTCAGAAAGATCTTGAGAATGTCCTCTACTGTAATAAGGAAAGTAGTAGGATGGGAGAGTTTAGGGGGAAATATAGAACCTAGAGGTAGCATTATCTATAATGAAGAAATGCTAGAAGTGTTTCCAAATTATCAGTCAAAGCAGAGTGGTTTGATTTAGTTCTAGAAATGTTAGCTATAGCAACAAGATAAGAAAAAAATTGAAGAAATAAATATAAGTGAAGAGGAAACAAAATTGTTACTTTAGCAGATGATAATATGGTCTACTTAGAGAACCCTAGAGATGCCACTATAATGTATTGGAACAACAACTAGCAAAGAAACAGAATATAAAACAAAACCATGTAAATCATCAGCTTTTCTTTATATTGCCAAAAAATAAAAATAAAAACCTCAGCAGGAAGAAATTAAAGGAGAATTCCATTTCAGATTAACTACAGAATAGAGAAACTATTGGGGAGTCTTTCTATCAAGACAAATAGAAGAATTATATGAATTCAACTATAAAAATAATCTTTACAAAACTAAATATGGTCCTAAATAGTTGACGAGATATTAATTGCTCATAGTTGGATTATGACAATAAAGTGAAAATTATAATACTAATTAAATTAATTTAATTGTTCAGTTCCATTTCAATAAAACTTCTAAGGGGTTACTTTATAGAGCCATATAAAATCATAACAAAATTAAATAAGTCCGTCAACAAATACTTATTAAGCACTTATTATGTACTAGGTGCTCTGGGAATACTATTGTTGCTCTTCAGTCATTTCAGTTGTGTCTAACTCTTCATGACCCCATTTAGGGTTTTCTTGACAAAGATACTGGAGTGGTTTGCTATTTCCTTCTCCAGCTAGTTGTACAGATGAGGAAACTAAGGCAAACAGGGTTAAATGACTTGCTCAGGGTCACATAGTTAGTCAGTGTCTAAGGCTGGATTTGAACTCGGGAAGATGTGTCTTCCTGACCTCAGTCCCAGCACTCTACTGTGCCACCCTGTTGCCCACCTTGTAAAACAGAGAATAGCAAAAACAGTCCTTCCAACAAAGAGCTCACATTCTTATGGGAAGGACAACATACAAACAAGTATTTATATACAAGGTATATACAGTATAAATTGGAAGTAGTCTCAGATGGAAGGCACTAACACTAAGGTATTGGGGGGAGATGGACAGAAGGAAGAAAGGCTTCTTGAGGAAGTTGGGATTTTAGCTGGGACCTGAAGGAAACCAGAAGGCAGAAATAAATCTAGGCACAAGGGATACTCAAGTGAAAATACAAGGAATTGTGAGATGGAGGAACAGTAAGGAGGCTAGTGGCACTGTATCTTAAATTGCAAGGGAAATAATGATGAAAGTACAAAGGAATGGACCCTGGTAGTTCCAGACCTCAAATTGTGCCAAAAAGTAATATTCATCAAAACTATCTGGTAATAGTTGAAAAGAAAAATTGATGGATAGGACAGATAAGGAAGATGATCTGGAAGCATATAAACATGGTAGCATAGTGTACAGTAAACCCAAAGACACCAATAATTGGAGTAAAGATTCACTCTTCAAAAAATTTCAGGGAGAAGAATAAAAAGCAGGGTAGAAATTAGATCCAGAACATTATTTCATACTATCTATCACAAGTTCCAATGAATACATGACCTAGATATAAAAGCTCACATCACAAACAAATCAGAGAAAAAGGGAGAGATCTTTCACAGGTATAGATAAAGTTATTTACTGAATGAAAAGAGACTCACAGGAAATAAAATGGACAACTTTGAATATGTAAAATTGAAAAGCTTTTACATACAAAACCAGTACAATTAAAGTTAAAAGGAAACAGTGACCTTAGGAGGGGAGGAATATTGTAGCAAGTTCTCTGGTCAAGTCTCATATCCATAAAATACAGGGAAATAATTTAGATATACAAGAAAAAGAGACATTCCCCAACAGATATATGGGCAACAGATATTAAGAGGCAAAAGGAACAAAACACAAAGCTATAACAATTATTTGAAAAAATATCCAAATTATCAATAAGAAATGCAAATTAAAACAATCTTGAGGTTCTAACTCACACTCAACATATTGTCAAAGACAGGAAAATTAGTAAAGTTGTGAATTAGTTCAAAATTTGGAAGTAGTTTGGAATTAAACTCCCCAAAAAAATCACCAAACGATGCATACCCTTTGACTCAGCAATACCACTACTAGACATAACCCAATGAAATAAAAGACAAAGGGAAAGGCTATATATGTACAAAAATATTCATAGAAATAGTTTATTTTGTAGCAAAGAACTAGAAACATAGAGAGCAGCCATCAAATGGGTAGTAGCTGCATAAATTATAGTATATGAATGTGAGAAAATATTGATATGCTATTAGAAATTATGAAAGGAACAGATTCAGAGAACTCTAGGAATATTTGTATGAACTGGTACAAAGCAAACAAACAGAATCAAAACAATTTATACAATGATTAATGTAAAGGGAAACAGCTTTGTAAAAATTAAAAATTCTGATAAATGCAATGATCAATTATAACTCCAGAGGACTCATATTGAAATATACTTCTCACCACCAGAAAGAGAGGTAATGAAGTAGAGGTTTAATGTGAGTAATACAATTTTGGACATGGTCAATAAGTGGGTTTATTTTGTTTTAAAATCCTAACATAAGGAAAGAGGGTTATTTTGGTTTGGGGATTTTTTTGGTAGGAAGTTGGACAGAGAATTGAGGTGGGGGAAAGTAGGTGGGGGTTAGTGATAGATCTGGCAAAAAAAGAGAAAAATTATTATTGAAGTATTTAAAGAAAATGTATACTAGAGATCAGAAGAAGGTTCATAGGGCAACAATCATGGAACTAACATGGGAAACTGAGGATATACTATTTAAAAAACAAGTCATACATGATGAGATTTGCACTTTGATAAGCAGTCTCTCTTTTTTCCTTTATATAAAGAAATGTTCATGTTTACAACTATTTGTCAAGTTCATAGTAACAAAGGAATTAAACATTAAAAATAAGAAAGGGTGTGACGATTACCACTTATAAAGTTCTCTTCACTATTTCTGTGGTTCCTGATGCCAAAATTCTCTTCTCTACTCACCATTCTTCTATGTTATCAAAATATAAGATCTTAAGTATAAAGATCATCCCACTTTTATATGTGTATCCCTGATATGTAGCATCCTGGACCACAGGATCATAAAATAATAGATTTAGACCTCAAAGGGAAAATAGAGGCCATAGAATACAACACTGTTAGTATACAGATAAGTAACCTGAGGCACATAAAGTTTAAATGATGCTCAGAATTATATACAAGATTCCTAGCTGAGATTTAAGTCAGATCTTCCTGACTCCAATTCCAGTGTTCTTACCATCATAGCATGCTGCTTCTAGAAATTATTATTTTTTATTTTTTAATAGAATTTTATTTTCCAAAATATATGTAAAAACAAATTTTAACATCATTTTTTTTTAATTTTTCCAACTTCTCTTCCTCCTCTATTCCCACTCCCCACCCACTAGAACTCAAGCATTTCAAAATAAATTATACATGAGTAGTCATGGAAAACATTGGGTGGCTTGCCCGGGGTCATGTGGCTGGTGGGTGTTGGGTGTGAGGCAATTGGGGTTAAGTGACTTGCCCAGAGTCACACAGCTAATAAGTGTTAAGTGTCTGAGGCCGGATTTGAACTCAGGTACTCCTGACTCCAGGGCCAGTGCTCTATCCACTGCGCCACCAAGCTGCCCCTGGAAACACATTTTTAAAAAAAATGTTTTTTCTCTTTGACAATTCCTCAGTCTGAAGTTTGGGGAGTTTTTTGACTTTTTTCTTAGAAATTATTTTTAAAATTAAATTTTATTTTTTAAAAATAACCAGATATCTATTTTTTCTTTCTCCCATCCCCACCATACTGGAAAAGAAAATTAAAAAGAAAATATAAAAGAAAATTCTTCTAATAAATATGCATAGCTAGGTGGCACAGTGGATAAAGCACTGGCCTTGGATTCAGGAGGAACTGAGTTCAAATCCAGCCTCAGACACTTGACACGTACCAGCTATGTGACCTTGGGCAAGTCACTTAACCCTCATTACCCCCCAAAAAAAGTTTTTAAAATATGCATAGTCAAGAAAATTTAATTCTCTCATTATTCATGTTATATATGCACATATATTTATATATGTATATGCACATATGTTTGAGCATGTGTGTATGTATTGTATGTATGCATGCATGTATTATGTAATTCTACCCTCAGAGTAGTATATCATCTCTTCCAGGAGATGAGGAGCAAGCTTCATCATCCATCTTCTGGAATATCATGAACAATCAGAGCATTGATCAGAGTTCTTACAGATTTCAAAAGTTGTTTATTTTTATAATTTTGTTGTTATTGTATAGATTTTTCTCCTGGTTCTACTCATTTAATTTACTTTCAAGGGGAAGAAAGGAATAAACATTTATATAGCACCTATGTGCCAGGTGTTTTACAAATATCACTTCATTTAATATTCACAGCAACCTTATGGGGTACATACCGCTATTATCCCCATTTTGTAGTTGAGGAAACTGAGGCAGAGGTTATATGACTTATCCAGAGTCACACAGTTACTATGTAACTACATTTTCATTCAGATCTTCCTGACGTCTCTATCCACTGCACCATGTGGCTGCCTCAAACTTCATTATGCTCCTAGCACAATTTGTTCGGCTACTCCCCAATTGCTGGGTATTCTCTTAGTTTGTAGTGTTTGGAGCAACATAAAAAGGAGGGAGATACTATAACTATTTTTACATGTAGTACCTTTTTTATTACCCTTGGGTTATAGGCCTTAGCAGTGGCATAGGTGTATCATAAGTTAAGTACTAGCTAGTAACTTTTTTATATGTTATTCCAAATTGCTTTCCAGAACAGTTAAACTCATTCACATCTCTACTATCAATGTATACCTGGTTTCCCACAGCCCCTCTAACATTTGTTGCTTTCTCTTTTTGATGCATGTGCCCATATTATCAGTATTATATAGAACCTCAGAGTTCTTTCACTTGCATTTTTTAATTATTAGTGACTAGGAGCATTCATTTTATATGGCTATAAATAACCTGGGTTTTATCCTTTAAGAGTTGCCTGTTTATATCCTTAGCTCCTTTATCCATTGGAAAATGGTTCTAATTCTTATAAATTTGAATCTATTTCTTATACACCTCAGAATTAAGACTTTCTAAAAGATGCTGCAAATATTTTTTTTTAACCTGGATACCATTTCCCTTTTTAATCTTAGCTTTATCTAAGTTGTCTATACAAAAACTTTTTTAATTTTATGTAATAAAAATTATCTATTTAAAAGGAATATCTTTTGTGATCCATTCTATCCCTTGGTCATAAATCTTTTCTTTATCCATAGGTCTGATAAGTTATTATTTTCCTTGTTTCTCTAATTTGTTTATGATAAGGCTTTTTATATCTAGGTCACCAATCAATTTGGAGTTTATCTTTATATAAAGTATGCGCAGTGTTGACCTAAATCTAATTTCTTCCAGACCGATATCCAATTTTCCCAGTAGTTTTATAAAATAGTGAATCTGTATACCAATAACTAGGGTCTTTGAGTTTACTGGACACTAGGCTACTAAGTTAATTTGCTTCTATATGTTGCATAAATAAATCTGTTTCACGGGTCAATCACGATTTTTAACCAGCCCCAATTTGGCTTGAGAATGCCTGCTTTGTAGTACAGTTTAATATCTGGTATTCCTAGACCACCTTCATTCCTACTATTTTTCATTATCTCCTTTGAGATTATTCACCATTTTTGTCTCCATAGGAATTTTGTTATTATTTTCTCTCATTCTATAAAGCAATCCTTTAATAGTTTGAGGGGCATGGTTTTAAATAAGGATAAATATTTTCAATTCATTTATTTATTCATTTGTAGTGTGTTCGCTTTGACAAATTTCACGTTGGCTCTCTGACTCTGAAATCCAACCTACAAACATTATTCCCTCCTACCACATTTCCCTTTGGATTTGCAGCTCAGGTGAATACCGATTTAACCCAGTATAACCTCAGTCTCTCTTTTTGCTTGGATGATCCCATGGTCATTGCCTGGGCTCCCAAACATTTTTTCCCACCCTCATATCCAAAGAGGACAAAACCCACTAGCTGCTCCACAATCAAAGGTCTGCAAAACACAAGCTGCCCTAGGTACTCTAAAGCTATAGCAATAGTTGGGATAAATCTCCACAGAAATAAAGAATCCTTGTAAGAAGTGATTCTAGAAATGATTGGAAGCAGCTGTCCTGTTTACTGAAAGCATGGTGAATTGCCCAACCAGACTGACTGGGAACTTCCCAGAGTTTCTGTATCATTACAAATAATACATGGCCCTCTACCCTTGGAGATTCCCTTAAGTACAACAATGTGGAAGGATTCTTCTGAGAGATCCCCGGACCTTTTGTCATTCCTTCTTCAGCCCAAAATATACTATCTGGACACCTATAGAAGAATCAAGGGACCATGGTAGCTTTAACCAGCTCTTTCCAGACTCTAAGACATCACTTGGCATGGAGTATTGCTGCCCTGATGGATCAGTTTGTAAAGGAATGGGTCACAATTATCCACAGGAAATTAGCCCAAGTTCAACCAGTAATGTGCACACAGTGAAGTCTCCTACCTTTCATCACAATGGAAGAAGATGCCATTCCAGCATTTTCCCAGCCCAGCCACTGGCAGCCCAGCAAATGGTATGGAACAGCCTATGCAACTTGAAGTGGGTTTGTCTACACACTAGCATACCTGCCACTGGAGATAAGAGTTATGTTATTACCCTTACCATATATATGTGTGTGTGTGTGTGTGTGTGTGTGTGTGTGTGTGTATACATACATACATACACACATATGTATATATATATATATACCAAAAAGATCACTCTGTACTGCCCATAGTGGACAGAGCATTAGCTCTGGGGTCAAAGGGCCTAAATTCAAATTCCATCTCTGAAACTTTCTACTTGTGTGACCATGGCCAAGATAAGTTGCTTTCCAGGGCCCAAGGTCCTCATCTGTGAAAATGAGGTTTGACTAGATGATCTCTGACATCCCTTCCAGATGCAGATCTCTGATCCTATGAATTGTTCCTGACCCTCAAAATTAAGCTTTGGTGCCACCAGGGATTCTGAAAGGTGGGGAGAAAGGAGAAAGGAATAAGTATTAAGTACCTATTATGTTCTAAGCACTTTGCAGATATATGATTTTTTTAAATCTTCAAAACAATACTAGGAGGTATGTGCTATTAAGATCCCCATTCTGAAGTTGAGGAAACAAGCAAACAGAGATCACATGACTTGCCCAGGGTCACACAGCAAGTAAGTGTCTGAGGCTGGATTTGAATTCAGGTCTTCCGGACTCTAGGCCCTGCACTCTATCTGCTGCATCACCCAAGTTGTGGGTTTCATCTTTGGTGGGTCTATGAAATTTATTAACTTTACCTAGAACAAATGCCTTTGTAAATCTGAATCTTTGGGATGGCAGTTGAAATAATCAATGAGCATTAATTCCAGTCCAGACTTGTGACCCAGGAGACTGAGATCCTATATATCCAAGTGGAAAAGCATTAGGAAAAACTCAGTCTCAATGCAACCTATTCCTCTGGTTTTACTCATCATCATTCAAATGGTATTCAAGAATCTACCATTTTGTAGAACTTGGAGAAGGCTATTCCATTCAGCACTGCCTGGAACATATTATGGAAACATCAAAATATGGCCCAAAACATGGGACCTGAGTTCAAGTCCTGACCCTGATACTACCAGAGTGACAATACATAAGTCACTTAACCTTAACTGACCTTCAGTTTTCTCATTTGTAAGAAGAACTAGGCCCAACTCAGAGGGGAGGATGAGAGTTTAGGGAGTGATATTTGAGTATTTATTATTTAGGTTCCTTTTTTATCATCTACCTCATATTTCTGTTTCAAGTTAATTGGCTTTTTGTTCCAGGACCACAAAATGATGTGTGTATAACTTTGGCTGGCAAGTGAGAGAAATTATTACTTTATTATTATGTTAATAATAAATTATTAATTGGGGATTTGAACTTGTCTCCTTTATTTCCTCATTTAAGGCCCAGACCCTATAAAAAGTCAGTCTCTGAAGGACATGACTAACTGATGACATTGTCCTAGCCCTCAAGATACATGCTCTTCAATCTTGGGTAGGACCCCACCCAACCAGGTGACCTTACTTCTGTTTAGAGCATGAACAGAATCTCATCTAGGCAAACTCTCACCCAGGGCAAAAGATTCCCTATCCTCATACCACTCCATTAGAGTTTAAGGTGACCCAGCTCATGAAGGAGAAAACCAACCAGAGAAGTATGGGTAAAAATAAATTCCCCCGTCCATATTGCCAAAGATGATCAAACCATGTTCTCAGCAGGAGGTTCTGAAGACTTCTAGCCCACTTCTTCATTAAATGTTTACCAATCAAAATTGATTTTCACTTGTCAGGGGCATTCCTTTTCAAAAAAAAAATTTAGACTTTCAGACTCTCCATGATTTTGTCTTTGATTACTAAGAGAAACTACTGACCATCAGTTTACTGATTATTAGCTAGCCTAATTAATTACCCAGAAACTCTTTCTCTCAGGGTTTTCCATTCATCACATAAGATAAAGGAGGAGAGAGATATGAGAAGGGCTTGGTCAATGAAATTGGGAACTCAATATAGGATCTAGGAACCTGTATGCAACATCTAGAGCATGATGCAATTACAATGAAAGTTTTCTAGAGGAGTATCAACATGTTGTGGTGATCAGAGCCCTTAGCATTTAGGTGGCACTAGGCACCCTTGGCCCTAGGCCTCAGGAAGAACTGAGTTCAAATCCCACCTTAGATACTTGATAAGTTGTGTGATCCTTGGCGTCACTTAACCTCTACCTCCCTCAGTTTCCTCAAATATAAATATGTATAGGGATAATAATAGTACCTACTTCCTAAGGTTGTTGTAAGTATCCAATGAGATAATATTTGTAAAAGGCTCAGCATGGTACCTAGTACATAATAGGCAGTGTTTTCTTCCCTTTCTCCCCTCCCTTTTCCCTGTGCTGTCCCTGGGCTGTGAGACAAGATACCTGAGTTCTAGTTCTGAATCAGTCTCTAAATTTTCTGCATGATCTCCAACAATTCACTTCCCTTTACCAGGGTTTGATTTCTTCCTGTGCAGCACAAAGGAGTTTATCCAGAGTTCTGAAGATCCCTTTCCAGTTCCAATATGCTAGAATTCTAGAACTTTGAAGCAGACATTGGGGTAGCTAGAGAAGCAAGAGAACAGTGACTCTAGAGCAATGATTCTGGATCACGTTCCATGCTGTAACTACGTCCTTCTGGATTTTCAAGTAATTAACGTGCAGTCAAAAGAATCTGGAGTGGCCCCATTTGGTACCAATTTTATGTATCTACCATCATAGTGGATATGGGACAGGGTAGCACTAACCCGAGTGACAAAATCTACCACCCCAGCCCTGTCTGGGAGAGGGAGCAACAGCACCAAGAAGAAAGGGAAGGACCTGAGAACAGCAGAAACAGCATGCTAGGAAGGATTCTTATTCTTTGTATGTGTAATGGAGCCCTTTGGCAGTCTGGTTCAGCATATGGACAGATCCTTTCTTCAAATCATGCTCTAGTTATTGTTGTATCATTTCAATCATGTCCAATTCTTTGTGACCCCATTTGTGGTTTTCCTAGCAAAGATATTGGAATGGTTTGCCATTTCCCTCTCCAGCTCAGGTTACAGATGAGAAAACTGAGGCAAACAAGGTTAAGTGACTAGTCCAAAGTCGCACAGCTAGTAAATGACTGAGGTCAAATTTAACTCAGGTCTTCCTGACTGCAGGCCCAGCCTTCTATCCACTGTGCCACCTAGCTGCCCATCATGTTTGTTGGCTACATTAAACATTAAAGGAAAATACTAAATTTCAGTTAGAGATTAGTGAAAATAAAGATGTAATTTTTCCCCATCCAAATTCATGAATCCTAGAGTAGAAACTCGTTGGCTGGAAGACTTTGGAAGAGATGGAGTTGTGCCTGCAGGCAGCACAATTCCCTGCCCCCTCCCCCCTCCTGTGGCAACAGCAGTTCAGGAGCCTCTGGCTCATTCTCACCTGGTTTCAGCTGTCACACAGCTTCCAACCCCAGCCAAGGACTACAGGAGAAAACCCAGACCATTGCCAAATTCTCTACCTGAACCCGTGTGGCTGACCTCAAACTGCCAGGGTTAGTCACGCATCTGCTTCTGCCGTTCTGACACATTCATTTGCAGTGATACCTCAATTCACGAATCGTCTGGAAAAGGAGTTCTTCTAGATGAAGTATTGGGAACAAAATCTTCATAAATCAAGCCAAGGAGACAGGGCAGCATGACCAGAATACCTCTGGGTTAACCTTCCCTTTGTCCCTGCCTGGTTGAAGGTAAATAGAACTGACCCAGAGGCAAAATTCTGAAACTTTAGGAGTCGGCCTTGTCTATCCCCAGCCTCCCATGTCTTTTTGTCTTTTTTCCTCTATCCTAGCAACAACCCCCCCCCAACCCCAACACCTTCAATTCCCAGAACTTTCTCCCACTCTTATTAAAAGAGAGTGCTGCTATCCTGATTTAATTTGTTTCACTCAACCCACTTGCATTTGCATTTGAAGGCTTTTATCCCTAATTGTGCAATGAGTAGCTTTGTTCCCTTTAAAAGACACTTCAGGCAGTAGGACATAAGTGGGGGAAATATTAGGGAGCTGGGTAGAGATATGCTGAAGGCTAGTCTTTAGGCACTTTGGAATAGTGAAAAGTACATTGGGTTTGGAGTCAGAGAAAGTGGGTTCAAATCTAGACTCTGCTGCCTTGGCCAAAGTCCCTTCCATACACCAAGCCTCAGGCTCCTTATCTATAAAATGAGAAACTTGAACTAGATCATCTCTCAGATCCTTTCCAGCTATAGGATTCTGTGTTTCTAATCCAGATTCGCTCCTTTTTAGAGTATGTAATGGGGATGCAGGAGAAGAAACATCACTTCCTTCCTATTCCAAAGGACTCCCTAATCCTTGGGGGAGAAAAGAGTTGAGAGAGGATGTGACCTTTTCTTAATATCAGTTCTTGAGTTTGATAGGGCTCAACCTATGGGAACTTTGTGTGGTTCCTACCCTCCATACCTTCCTCTTCCTTCCTTGAGCTCTGGTCAGATGTTCCCTCCCTAATTTCATTTAATCTTAACTTTCAGGTCCTAGACTCCCTTATCACGTCTTTTTTATTATTTTATTTTTATTTTATTGTACATTTGAAATAATTTTTAATAAAATTTAATATTTCCATATGACAAACCCCACTTTATCTGGCATCCTGCAGTGTAGGCATCCTATGCCTCCCATGTTCTTTTTACCTGTGAAAATAAAGATTCAGATAAAGAACACAGAGCATTCATACCACAACCACCCTATTTTTGACCCTCATGACCCCTCATCCAGTCTATTGCAATAGACTTCTAGCTAGCCTCCCTACATTCAGCATCTACTCGAAACTACACTTTACACAGCTGCCAATTTTATATTCCTAAAGTACATTCCTCTGTTCAGGAACCTTCAATGACTCCCTATTGACTATAGGATAAACGTGCAAATTCTCTGTTTGGCATTTACATTACTTCACAGTCTGGCTCCCACCTGTATTTCAAGGCTGAATCTATACTACTCCCCTTCATACATGCTAGAGTTTAAGCAAAATTACTTTATTTACTGTTCCTAGAATTCAACATTTCATCCCTTTCCTCCTTGACTTCACACAGGAACTAGTCCATGCCTGGAACCCTCCAGCTCCTCACCTCCAACTCACAGAAACCGTAGTCCCTTCTCTTCAAGAATCAGCTTAAGTGCTTCCTCACTGATTTCCAAAATTCCCCACCCCAAAATTAGTTGGCATTTATTTTTAAACATACCTTGTATGGGGGGCAGCTAGGTGGCGTAGTGGATAAAGCACCGGCCTTGGATTCAGGAGTACCTGAGTTCAAATCTGGCCTCAGACACTTGACACTTACTAGCTGTGTGGCCCTGGGCAAATCACTTAACCCCCATTGCCCCGCCAAAAAAAAAAAAATTGTGGTAAACATACCTTGTACTTACTAACCAGGGAACATATTATACTTGCCACTAGTGTACCCCACCCCCTCACACACACCACCTCCACCCTGCAAGGAGAATAGTCCTCCTCTAGGGCAGGGACTGTCCCCCTTCTTTCTGTATTTATATCCCGGGATTCTAGCACCGTGTTTGTCACATAGTACATACTTAAAAAATGCTTATTGATCTATTAATTGATTATATTGGACTTGAAGTTGGGAGAAAGGTGTCTGAATCCCACCCTCGGTACTTACTAACTATGTGATCATGAACAAGTCACTTACAGAGTCTGTTTCCTCATCTTCAAAATGAGGATAATGTACAAAAATGGAAATAGGGGCTCAAGTTAGATATAAGTTTAAAATGTGGGATGTCCGGTTGGGCTTTCAGATAATAAGAAAAGTAAACATACATAGTAAAAATACATAGATTTATCTGAGAATGCTTTGCAGCTTCTTCAGTGCCATTCGCATTGTAAGTCCTCACAGCATCTCCATACAGTGCCCTACACCCAGCAGGCACTGACTAAAGAGATGTTGATTCTAGTAATGCCAACTCACCCCCAGATTTGTTGATGAGAGAATCAAACCTTATTAACGTTTGATGGAGCAATTTGCGAATAAATGACACCATCAGTTGCTGAATAGCATGGAAGGCATGTGGAGAATATAAAAGGAAACAACTCACCCACCTGTCCTTTCACTGATTAGCTGGCTAGGAATTACCCAAGGTTGGCATAGTATCCAGGAGTGTGTGAGAAGGTAAAGGGGAGGCAGGGTGAAGGATTTGGGAGAAGTTTAAACTGTTTGTTTGGTCTCAATTCTCCTGCTCCTTCCAAAATGGCCTAAGGGCCCAGTTTGATGATCAGTCTCCTGATGCCTGGTGACCAGTTTTCCTGTCTGTGCTAGGTTCTATTCTAATGTCATCTTACCAAAAAAAAATCAAATGATTGTAAGTCAGTTATTGCAAATATGCCAAATTTGCCCCAGGTCTGTCTTCTAAATGCAAAGGCAAAAAGAAGGTTACATTTATGCCAATTGTAAACCAAACCATAGGAAGAAAATAGAGACAACTTCATTTATGAAATGGGTGGTGTGGTAGGGAAAGGGCCAACTTTGGAATCGGAAGAGTTCAGTTCAAATTCTTCCTTAGCCACTTATCTCCTATGTCACCTCTCTGGGCCTCAGATTCTTCTATAAAATAAGAGTTGGATTTGATAACCACAAGTCTCTTCTAGCTCAAAATCTGTGACCCCCAACAGCAAAGAGCCTCTTTGCCAACTCTCAGCATCCTTCATTTAGTTGAATAAATAATATCTACAAAAAAATAAATTATTGGATTTATTCAACAAATATCTCCAATAAATAATATCACTAGTTAATTGTCTATTTGTTTGGTTTATCTAAAAACCCATCTGGACATCTCAAATTTTACATTTATTACTAACTCAATTTTTAAAACTCCACCACCTTTCCTCCACTCGTTGCACATTAGTGTCTTTCATACACTCTATATTCCAGCCAAACTGGAGTTTTAGTTATTTCCATGCCTCAGGACAAATATTGCACAGACTGTACCCCACACCTGGAATGCATTCCCACCTCAATTTTAATTCTTAGAATCATTGCCTCTTTCCAAGATTTAACTCAAATACCATTTCCTACAAGAAGTCTTTCCTTCTCCCCCCTCCACCCCCCCACACAGTTCAAGATGTCTATTTTATTTATTTTTAACATTCTTTTTAAATTTTTGACCTTTTTAACTTCTTTCCCTCTCTCCCATCCTTCCCCCTATCCACTGAGAATGTAAGCAATACTTCTTTTCTTTTTTTTTCCTTTCTTTAATTTTTTTGCAGGGCAATGGGGGTTAAGTGACTTGCCCAGGGCCACACAGCTAGTAAGTGTCAAGTGTCTGAGACCAGATTTGAACTCAGGTACTCCTGAATCCAGAGCTGGTGCTTTATCCACTGCACCACCTAGCTGCCCCCAGCAATATTTCAATTAAACATACCAAACCCTGCAAAACATATTTCAATATTAGCCACATGACCAACAAAGCAAGAAAAATTAAGTGAGAAATTTGCAGTCAGAGTTCAACAGTTCTTCCTCTGAAGGTGAATAGTACTTTTCATCATGAATCCTTTGGAATTGTATTGATCAGAATAATTCAGTCTTTCAGACTTGATCATCATTACAATATTGCTGTTACTATGTACAATGATTTCCTGGTTTGGTTCATGTCACTTTGTATCAGTTCATTTAAGTCATCCCATGTTTTTTTCTGAAACCATCTCCCTCATCATTTATTTTTACCCTCATTTCTTATAGCACAATAATACTCTATCACAATCATATGCCAAAATTGATTGACTGGATTTACTTTCTCTGCTGTAGCATGAAATCAATTGCTTAGTTACTCAACAATGGCAATGACAACATTTATTAGGTGCTTGCTACATATGAAACACTGTTCTGGATACAGGGAGGGGAGGGAGGGAGAGACAAGGGAGAAAACAGTCTTTACCTTCAAGTGACGTGGGAGAAAATAAGAGCAATATTATTTGAGGAGGTAACCATTCCCCAATTGATGGGCATCCCCTCAATCTCCAATTCTTTCACACCACAAAAAGAGTTGCTATAAATATCTTTGTACATTTATTTTTCCCTTTTCCTTTGATCTCTTTGGGGTATAGACCTACTTAGTAGTATTACTACATCAAAGTGTATGCACAGTTTTATAGCCCTTTGAACATAATTTCAAATTATTCTCCAGAATGGTTGGACCAGCTCCAGAAAGCCTTTCCTGATCCCTCCATTAATACTGATTTCCACCTCCTCAAATAATATTGCTCTTATTTTCTCCTATGTCACTTGAAGGCAAAGACTGTTTTCTGCCTTTTCTCTCCCTCCCTCCTCTCCCTGTACCCAGAACAGTGTTTTATATGTAGTAAGCATCTAATAAATGTTGTCATTGCCATTGTTGAGTAACTAAGCAATTGATTTCATGCTACAGCAGAGAAAGTAAATCCAACCAATCAGTGACCCCAGCAGTATGTTTGAGCACAGAATTGCATTGACTCAGCTGGTTATAAATACCACTGCTTGCATCACTTGGAGTTTCCTTAATGGTCTGCCTATGCCCCATCTAAGTTTCACTTAGGTCTAAGGCTGCTCAAAGAAGGAAATCTGACAAGTTCACTTCCCACGTGAGTGTGACTGCCTAAGTCTCAATGACGTCCATGCATGGTGCGTTTGTAAGAAGGAACAGTCTAAAAATAATTTTAATATATTCTCATTCAATTTTCACTAAATAACTGGTATAATTTGAAGGCAGCAAAGCAGCACTTATCCATTTTCTCTTGAAGCCTACTGAGTGTCACAAAGACACTGAAATGTTCCAAATAAGAGCATCACCCTAATTGCTTACAGGGAAAATTAGAATGTGCAATGCTTTCCCTGAAAGAAAATAATCTCTCTCAAAGGGTGGGTGGTATAAATATACAATATTATATTAGCTCCTGAATAAAGGGAGGCAGATAAAAAAATGGGGGCCAAAAAGGGAGGAAGGAGGGGAAACGAATAAGGGAGAAAAGAAGAGAAAGAAAATAAAAGTAGCAGAATAGAATGACATAAAGCCATTTTTGTGAGGATTGGGGAGGGGAATTATATTCACAGTGAACAGTTCACCAGTTAATATTTACTGATGGTTATCTGACCTAAGAAAGAAAATACATGTGATCTAAAATATAAGTTTTTATGTTCTGTTATATGTGTGTTATGTATACATATCACTATAAAGTTTACAAAATCCTTACTCACAACATTTGTCTTTTGATTACATTATGATTTCTTTTATCATAGGCTTATGTTCCCAATTATTCTTTACTCTGGTTAATTTAAACATCAGCTTGCATTTCCTGAGCCTACATACCAACTGATGATTTGGGAAAGCTCCCAGAAGCCTTCTTGGATAGCAGAGGACAAGAAAAATACAAGCTTTGCCAAAGTCAATTTTCTCCACGTATTAGAGAATATGACCTGGAATAGTGAGGGAGGAAAGGGGGTGAAGTCAGTCACAGTATAAAAGAGCTGTCTCCCTAGTCCATCAGCCACTCTGCAAGAGGGTCCTCGAAGAGGAGAGGGTTGTATGCACTACAAAAGAAGTAGAAGTATGTGACTGTAACTGACTGCCCCACAGGTCTCTTCTTTCTGCAGAAAAAAAAAAAAGCATAACCAAAGAGGAGACCACCAGGAGGGAAGGAAGGTTTACCTAAACCTAAAGGGGAAAATAGAATCCACTAACACTGCTCCATGTAGTACATCACTTATGTTCAGAACACAGCAATCACAGCAGCAGTCACAGTTGTCCCTGGAGAATAAATGAGATCTGCTCCCTCTGATTGCTTCACCATAGAAACTACTCTGGAGCAGATTCAGGCTGGAAAATTGCAGTTCATTTAACCCTGGGTTGTCTGTTAATCCACAAAATAGGGCAGCCCATGGGCCCTTGAGATAAAGGTTTCTCAATCCCAATTATTCTACATGGGAATAGAAAGGTATAATTTTCTAACCCAGAAACAATATCTCTGCAACCTCAGCCCTGTGGCTCTGAGAGGCTCAGAGAGTGGGAGTCAGAAGCTGGAAGACAAAAGAAGCTAAGGAAAAGAGAATTATTAGGCTAGAAGCAGAAGAAGGAAGAGTCAGGTTTTTTAAGTATGTAAGTAAGTAAGTAAGAATGTTAAGAAGTGCGGTCTCTTGTAGGAAGTAGGCTTAAACAAAGTACATCGGTATTAAAGCATATATGTAAACAATACATGTGGCAAAATGGAATCTCACAGCTCCTGATTACAGGAACTCCTTTTCTCCCCTTATACAGTCCTTATGAAATGTCCCTGAGATGTAATTCTTTGCCAAATCCCAGAATCATCAGCATCACCTCAGGAATGAGTGCTATGCTGATTCTACAATTTCTCTCTCTCTCTCTCTCTCTCTCTCTCTCTCTCTCTCTCTCTCTCTCTCTCTCTCTCTCTCAATAAGGGTTAAGTGACTTGCCCGGGGTCATACAGCTAGTAAGTGTCAAGTGTAGTCTGCCCTTTTCTCTGTACAAAAGCATTTCAGTCCCTGAAGATTTAACCATCCTGGGATAACCATGTTTCCACAACCATCTATAAGTGCTTCCTCAGACCCTGGCCACTGTCTCCAGTGGTCTCTACTATAAGCTTTGGGAGACTCTGCTACCAACTTCAGTCACTGAAGAGGCCTCTCATTGGATCTTGGGATCTCCCAAACTCACAAGGTTATGCCTGCATTTATCCACCTTAAAGGACTCATTCCCCAAATATCAGGAAAGAATAAACACAAGAGAAATAGACGTGACATGTATTCACTGACACCTGGCATCCAGGTGGGGAAATTTAGCCAAGTGCTCTTTCCTCACTCCAAAGCCTTCCCCAAAGTGGCAGCTGGTGGTGCCCCAGTGCCCAGAGGGCTGGGTCTGGAGTCAGGAAGACACAAGTTTAAATATGATCTCAGACATTTACTACTTGTATGATCCTGGACAAATGATTCAACCTCTGTTTGCCTCGGGTTGCTCAACTATAAAATCAGGGTGATAATAGCACCTACCTTAGAAGGTTATAAGAGGATCCAATGAGATTACTTTATAAAAATCACTTAGCACAATGTTTGGCACATAGTACCATATAAATGCTTATTCCTTTCCCTTCGCCCCCCCCCTTCTCCCAGGAAATCAATAAGGAAAGTGAGAGATGAAAGGGTCAACCCTTTTGTATGCACATTCAGTTCTGGCTCAGTCATTTCTGAGCTATCAGTTCTTCCAGCTCTGCAGACAATTAGAAGACTAAATGATACCAACCCCTCATTCATCATGGCAAGAGACTTTCTGTACCTTGTTTAAGGATTGTATCTCCATTGGTCAGTACTCCCTTGCTGGATATAAAAACAATAGTTGCTTACATATGTATATGCACATGCATATATACATATACTTATAGAGATATATACATGTGTGTGCATGCAGAAATAATATAGATATCTATATTAATGCAGAAGATATCCATATTAATCTAGATAGATAGATAGATACAGAGCATCCCAAAATACTTTTGCAATACCCTCTATCTTTGCATGTATTAATACTATTTTTAGGGAAAGGTGACCTAAGACTGCAGGAGTATGCAGCCACCCTTGAATCAAGAGCCTACAATACAGCATTAGAAATAACCTTCAAGGCTGGTATTAATCAATCAGATTTTTCATACACATTATCTGAATGAAATATGACCATGCCTTCTCCATTCTCAAGAAATCTTCACTTAACCCATCCATCCCCTGCTATCTATTGTCCCATATCTCTCCTCCCTTTTATAGCTAAAGCCCTTGAGAATGCTATCTAAGATAAGCTCGTTCCCTTGCTTTCCTCTCACTCTCATTTAATTCTGTACAGGCTGACTTCTTATTTCATCATTCCACTGAAATTGAAACTCCCACATTACTAATAACCTCTTAATTGCCAAATCTAATGGCCTTTTCTCAATCTCATCCTTTGTGACTTCTCTGCAGCTATTGACACTATTGATCAACCTCTTTTTCTTGATATTCTCTTTTCTCCAGATTTGCAGAACACCATTCTCCCCTAGTTCTCCTCCTATCTTTTCCTTCTTAGTTTCTTTTTGCACTATCTTCATCCAGGTCATATCCACTGATTATGGTTGTTCTAAAAGGTTCTGGCCTGGGTCATCTTCTCTTCTTCCTCTGCACTATTTTACTTATTGATCTCATCAGCTCCTTTGGATTCAATATCATCTTTGTGTTGATGATTCTCAAATCCTACCATGGTCATTAAATCATAGAATTTACAGCTGCAATGAATGTTGAAGGTTACATAATCCAATTTAAAGATTAAGAAAGTAATACCCATAGATGCAAAGGGAGCACCCAAGGTCACACAGCAAGTGTCCAGTGCTCTTTCCCCTATATGTTGCATTGTTTTGGACAGTGCTACCTGTCACTTCATGTCCATATCAACCATCTAAAAGTTTCTTGAAAAGCAACAAATAAAGGATTCATCCTTTTGGCTTGTTATAGAATAGTGGAAAGAGCCTTGGACTGGAAATGAGAAAACCAAGGCTCCAGTCTCAACTCACCTAAAGCCCACAGTCAGCTGGGTGGCCTTTGTAAACATAAGTTTAAAAGGAAATCATCTGATCAAGGTAATTCTCTTGCCTGTCTCAGTTGCTTCATCTGTCAAACAAATGGGGTTGGACCAGGGGTTCTTAATGTGGGGTCTATCAATATGTTGATAACTTTATTTCATTATCATCGGTTTGCTTTGTAACCCTATGTATTTTATTTTTGCATTTAAAAACAGTCTGAGAAAAAAAATTAAGGCTTTACCAGGCTACCAAAGGTGTCCATGTCACCAAAAAATAGCTAAATAGAATAGAAACCTATAAAGGCCCTTCCAAAATTAATAATAATAACATATTTCTCTCTAAAGATCTGAGTTCAAATCCAGCCTCAGATACTTACTAACCTGTGACTTTGCATAAGTCAATTAATCTCTGGAGAAGGAAATGACAAACCACTCCAGTATCTTTGCAGAGAAAATGCTATGAACAGTATGGACCAAGGGGTTGCAAAGAGTCAGACACAACTGAATAAACAATGCGAAGTCCCCCTTCAATGCTTTATTGTGGCAGAGAGACAGCTCCTGTTTTCAAAGGTAGCAAGGTTGCCCAACAGACAGCTGTGGACCCAGAGTCAGTAACACCCAAGTTCAAATCTAACCTCAGACATTTGTAAGTTTTGTGTCCCTGGGAAATTCAGAACCTTGCAAAGTCCCAGTATCCTCATATATAAAATAAGGAGGATAATGATACCTACTTTGCAGGGTTGTTGGGAGAAATCAAAGAAGATAATATTTGTAAAGCACTTAGCATGGTGGTTGAATAAATGCTTATTCCATTCTTTTCTTCAAAGGCTATGCCAGTGAGGTATGAGCTTTGGCAGGCCCTAGCCAGGAGAGGAACCTTTGCATCTGGCCTGGGTAGTGAACTGGATGTATTTTGTCTGAAGCTGAGCACAAGTGCAGAGATGTTTTGTTGGTCTAAGCAACTCTTGAAGAAGATGCTCCTTGTCACCCAGGTTCACAAACCCACTATCATAATCGCAATCAAAAGCACAGGACACAGTTGAAGTCTCATCTTCAACTCATCTCACCCTCATCTCACATATCCAATCAGTTGCCAATTGTGTCATTTCTACATTCACAGCAACTCTCCTCCTCATCCTGCTCTTGCCACTCCGACAGTTGTTACCTTGTCACGGGTCCTCGTTGCCTCTCATGTGAACTATGGCAATCACCTCCTCATAACTTGCCTCAAGTTTCTCCCCACTCCAATCCATTCTCCACAGAGCTTCCAAATTGCTATTCCTAAATCCCAGATCTAGGCATATCATATATCACACCTCAATAAACTCCAGTGACTCAACCTTATCCCCATGAACAAACATAAAGTCTTTTGTTTCCAATCTTCTCACATTTTATTACCCTCCACATACTCTACTGTCTCTGTGTCTTTCTGCAGTGTATCTGCAACTGCCTGAACTGTCTGTTCCTTTGGATCCCTAGCTTCTTCAAACACCACTATCTACAGGAGGCCTTTCCTTATCCTCCCGCCTGGTACAAGAGCCTCTCAGTAAATAGAAAGTTAAGCTCCCATCCATATGTAACTTGTATCAACATGATTACTTAAATACTTACTGTCTTTCTTATACAAATGTGAGTTCCTTAAGAGCAAGGACCATTTTTCCCTTTTTTGTATCCTCAGTTCTTAACAGCATCTGGAATGTAGTAAATACTCAATAAATGCCCCTTGGTTGATTGATTACTAGTCAAGGAAAGACTGAAATTTGCTTCAATGGAGGGAAAATATATAGGGAAGCAATCACAGATTCCTTAAGTATTTGAAGTACATTTATATAGCACTTTAGTTTTGCAAAGCATGACCTTGACAACCCTATGAAGTAGTCACAATTTGCATTTTATAAATGAGAAAACAGGATAAGAGAGCTAATTCAACTTGCCTGAGGTCACACAGCTTTTCACTGATAAAGTTGAAACTTAAACCTAGGCCATCTGCACCCAAGATCAATGTTCTTGCATTCACTGTGGTGCTTCTCAAGAACTCTGGGATGCTGAGGTTGCTGCCCCCATTCAGAACTTCCATCCTACTGAGTGATGATGTTAGAGTCAATATAGAACTACGTGACATTTATTTACTGTAGGATGTGGATGGCAGTGATAGATCACTTACTATAACTGACTGGAACAAACATAATAGAGCTGGCTCTCACCAGAAGAAAGTCAGGCAACAATACTGCTCTTTTCAGCAACAAGGATAGTATGGTAGTGGGTTTTTTTTAATTCTTTTTTTTTTTTGCAGGGCAGTGAGGATTAAGTGACTTGCCCAGGGTCACACAGCTAGTGTCAAATGTCTGAGGCTGGATTTGAACTCAGGTGCTCCTGAATCCAAGGCCAGTGCTTTATCCACTATGCCACCTAGCTGCCCCGGTAGTGTTTTTATTACAGTTCACAGAACAAAAGGTGGAAAGAAGGGGAGATGGGGAGAAAAGAGACACCCAGTCACCAAACAGATAGTAAACTGTTCCTGGTGGATAGCTTGTTGGGATGTGAAACATTTTCTTCTGTGGAAACAGAAGTCTCTCACTCACTAAGTCATTCACTACATTAATTCACCTACTTAAAGTGGGTTCCAATGCTGAGCTAGATTGGCAGTCCAAACCAGAGGTGCTGTCCCAGGTGGACAGTGAGGATATGAGAAATGGGATAGGATGATAAGTACTTACAGGGGGGCAGCTAGGTGGTGCAGTGGATAAAGCACTAGCCCTGGATTCAGGAGGACCTGAGTTCAAATCCAGCCTCAGTTACTTGACACTTACTAGTTGTGTGACCCTACGCAAGTCACTTAACCCTTACTGCCCAGCAAAAAAAATAAAAAATTTTTAAAGTACTTACAAAAAAAAATAAATAAAAATAAAAAATAAAAAGTACTTACAGGTCTTGTAAATGTGTTGTTCTGGAATGGAAATCCAGCAATTATGGGGTTAAATTCCAGACTGTGGAGCAGCAAGGTCCTAACCAAACAAGAGTACTAACTACAAAACCTGGCCTTGTATGTCTGGGAAAAGTTCATGGCCAAGAAATGCTGGTCAAGTTGGGTGGAAGGAGGTAGAGGGAGCAGTACAAAGTGTGTGTGTGTGTGTGTGTGTGTGTGTGTGTGTGTGTGTGTGTGTGTGTGTGTGTGTGTGTGTGTTACCAAAGGTTCTAAAAAAACAAGGAACCATTGTAGGGAGAAGCAGCCATCAGCTCCCCAGCAGGAACATCATAAGAAATGTCAGATTAGGAATCAATACCTAGGGGACAGATTCATGAGAGGAGAATAGAATCAAACACAAGCATGAAATTGGAAACATGCAGAGAGTACAGAATAACAATCACAACTGTAGCAGATTACTCTAATGGGGTGTATAAGCTACTTTAGACATCCCCCTTCTCTCTCTGCCCTTCCCTAGCCATCCTCAGGGTCTGGAAGGGGTTTCCTGGGCCTTCTCAAGTCATGACAATGTCAGTCTTAGCCATGGTGCTTCACCTAGGCTTTGAGTAACAAAGTGCCTAGCCCACAAAAGATACCAGGTACTATTTTTCCCCAGGGACAAAGGAAACAGCTAATAGTACAAGACTATTGTACAGGTTGTGTTTTAGCACTCTTGCAAATATTAGCCTCTATCTCTTTTAGGTTGGCCCCGATGGGTAGCTGAGCCAAAGGAAAAATACCTATAGGTCTGATTGGAAAAGACACTCAGGGAGCAGCTAGGTGGCACAGTGATAAAGCACTGGCACTGCATTCAGGAGGACCTGAGTTCAATTCTGGCCTCAGACACTGGACACTTACTAGCTGTATGACCTTGGGCAAGTCACTTAACCCTTATTGCCCTGCAGAAAAGAAGGAAAGAAAGAAAGAAAAGAAAAGAAAAAGACAGGTTCAGACCAGTTCTACAAGTGAAAGCACATAGCAGATCTTTAATAATGTTTCTTGATTGATTGACTGCTTGAAAGGACTAGGAAAGAATGAAGGAATGGGCCAACTAACATTTTGAAGTGGATTATATTTCAAGAGTTTTACAGAAGATGATTAAATTTTTTTAAAAATTAATGAATTGAGCTGAACAATTAAAAATTTTCCTAGGAAGGCACTACAGAGTCTTCTAGGAGGGCCACTGCAAACTCTCTTTGCTCACTAAAGATAATTAGTTTCATCTGAATAGGGCTTTAATGAGAGCAGCCCTTTTTGTCAGTCACTTCTAGAGGACCCTTTTGTTCACATAACAGAGAATATCACTTAAAACCATGATACAAAACTCTGAAAGGGCCAAGCCAAAGGGATGAGAAGTAAAGAATGTGAATTTGCCCACTTGGCTCCACGATCACATACAGTCCCTGGGAAGTGTTGTCATGGTTCCTTTTTTTCACCTCTGGGAGATGTCAGAGAGCTGTATGTGGTTTCATCTATCACTGTATTATTAGGTAATGGAGAAAGCAAAGAGAAGGATCCTTCTCAAAACAGGGACAGAAAAAGAAATAGAACTTGATTTATTCATGATTCTCTCATCTCATGCACCCAAGGAAAAGGGCCTGTCAGAGGGATGAATGGAGTATATTTTCCTTCCTCTCTTAGAAGATCTGTAGCCGTTATAGAAGCTACTGCCTGACACCAGTGGGTCTCCTTTAGTCTATATTGAGAATTGTCAAGAACAATTGCTCTCGGCAATAATGAGCCTGTGAAAGTGCTGGAGGACTAGACAACCACCGGCCACTCTCCCACGAAGTACACCTATGCTTTCAGACCAAAAGTAGTCCTCCATTTGGAGCCTGGGAAGCTAGCTATGAATTCCAATTCTATTACTCAATACCTGGCTGTACTTGGGAAAAAGACTTCCACTTTCTCAGCCTCAGATTTCTCTTCTGTAAAAAGGAGAACACTGAATCAAATCATCTCTAAGTTCCCTTCCTGCTGCAAATTCTATTATCATCCTTGTGTCAGACGTTCCCTACTAACATGAGGGACCTCTCTGTAACCTGATTCATTTTTCTTACTCTGGTAGAACCTGGGAATGTCATCATCTAGGACTCTCCTAATGGTAACCACATGCTCCCTTACAAGTCCTCAGGCTTACGAGGATCCAAAAGACAATAGTTTTATGTAGCTCATGAGATGTTCCTCACAGTTAGATAGTCCAGGTTCCAGTCATTTTTGTAGATGAAAATATTCCCCAAACCATAGTTAATAATGTACTATGCTTCTGCATGGACTTTCCCCCCTACTTATACCTTTTAGATGCCCTTGTTAATATCTCCCCCTCAAAATTACTTTGTAGTTATTGTGTTTATGTTTTGTACCTACCTAGATGTTTACATAAGCAGCTAGATGGTTCAGTGGATAGAGAACTGGGCCTGGATTCAGAGAGATCTGGGTTCAAATCCAGCCTCAGACACTTAGTTTGTTACTCTGGGCAAGTCACTTATCCTCTGTTTGTCTTAATCCACTGGAGAAAGAAATGGCAAACTACTCCAGTATCTTTGTCAAGAAAATCCCATGGACATAATAGTCCACAGACATGACTGAACAATAAAACTAAATATGCATACATGTTTCACCTGCTAGAAAGCACATCTGTTAAATTCACAAAGCATTTCATTTTTGTCTTTGTATCTCCAGCACCTAATTTAGTGTGTGGCACGTAGTAAGTACTTATTAAATACCAGTTTGATTGATTTGTTGATCAATTCAGAGAAAATGATAAGTATCCAAATTAGTTATCTATAGGGTGAAGACTATGAAATAAGAAAAGTGATGGCAGAGTAAGTAAAAGGAACTAAGAAAATAAAGAGACATGGAGGGAGGAAGAAGGGCAACTGAGAAATTGAAGGGGAAAAAAAATTATGATCAAAGTGAAGAATTTCCAAATTCAGTATCATAGATGTGACACAGTCCCGGGTGCTGGAGAGATCCAAAATATCCCTCCAGGTAACTGAGATTTAAATTCTAAAGACTGATGAACTGAGAGGTCCAGGTGTTGAGGACAAATTTTTGTGATTGCAAAAGAAAAAGAGTATGGGAGGAAAAAGTCTAGGATGAAGTAGCAGTTTTGTATTTGTTTTTTCTCTTATGTTTTTATCAATAGAAAGGAGGTCCCAGAAGGCCCAACAGAAAAAGAAAGGGAGACAAAACAATTGAAAGGGAACATTGTAGAATTATAAAGAATAAACATGATCCCAAAGAAGAAATATAAGAAGACATATCCCCTATAACTTTGCAGAAACTGGAGGTACATGGATATGGATTATTACATATAGTTTTGGACTTTTTCAATGTATAGACTTATTCTGATAATTTTTATTTCATCTTCTTTCTCTTTTTTCTTTAAAAATATTCTTTGTTATATAGGATGACTCTCTGCAAGGCAGAGTGAAAAGGGACAGGCCATTGGGAGAAATTTAAATGATATAACAACAAAAGATGTCCAAAAAAATGGGGGGGGGCGGCAATGAGGGTTAAGTGACTTGCCCAGGTCACATAGCTAGTAAGTGTCAAGTGTCTGAGGCCAGATTTGAACTCAGGTCCTCCTGAATCCAGGGCCAGGGCTTTATCCACTGCTGCCTCGCCAAAAAAAATTTTTTAAAGAAAAGACAGGTAGAAGAAGATAAGAATTGAAATGGATAGAGCTTAACTAGATAAAAATAAAAGAGTTCCAAAAAATGAGCTTTTTATCTTGGCAGATAGTGACTAAATCTCTGAATTTAGAAAAAGAAAAACTGGAGTTTGTTGGCCGTTTGATGATGAAAGACCAAGTAGACCAGGCTCTCATCCACCAGGGCCCTGAAAAGAGGGAGAACCATATCTGTGCTAGGACAGGAGGATCAACTTGTTCACTCACCAAGTCCTAGGACATACTGGGCAGGGACAACAGAGACTAAATCAAGTATCTGGTAATCAGGTCCTTATTAAACATTCTCAATACCAGTTCCTTTCCTTCATCTGAAAGATGGCATACAGCCAACAAATGGATACCCCCAAAAGATACTCTTTTCCACTTGGCTTCTGGTCAGATATGGTGTCTGAGGCTCTGCTAGAGTTCTGGCAGTGAAAGAATTGGTTTCTTGATGCTTAGTGGATATAGAAGACTGAGGCATCATTTTGTCTCGGTGTTTATTTAGTAACAAAGGAAAGATTAGCCACTGCCTCCACACATGACAGAAGGTTCAGGGACAAGAAGGCAAGGGCTGGGACACCCATCTTCCCAGGCAACTGAGTCTTTTGGATATCTGGAAAAGTACTCCTTTCCTCTTTCAGTTTGTCATTCCATCTCTCTTCTTCTTTAGTAACTGGGTTGAATTATGCAAACAAGGCTATCTCCTCAACACTCTGGAAAACAAAAATGGAAAGGGTGGATACAGTAAATCTATAGGTGGTTCTCAAGGATATATGTGTTTATACCTACATGCAAGGATGCTTACACACATAAACATAGACACATGTAAATACATGCACACATACATATACACATGCATATGTATATGTGTATATACATGCTGTGTATATAGCTGCATATATATATACACAGATATGTGATATATAGATTAGATAGAATGATAGAGAGAGATACAGCTGTGTGTGTGTGTGTGTGTGTGTGTGTGAGGGAGTGTACAGCTAGGTGGTACAGTAGATAGATCATCAGGCCTGGAATCAGAAAGACCCATTTTCCTGAATTTAAATCTGGCCTCAGACATATAAGAGCTGTGTGACCTTGGGTAAATCATTTAACCCTGTTTGCCTCAGTTTCTTCATATGTCAAATAAGCTGGAAAATGAAATGGCAAATCACTCCAGTATCTTTGCCGAGAAAACCCTAAATGGGGTCATGAAAAGGCAGACACAACTATAAAACAAGTGAACCTATACATATAAATATACACATATACACATATACACACATGTGTTTGGGAATACATATATATTTAATAATATCTATATAATACATAAGGCAGAGAGACAAACTCTTCCTAACCTACTATAATCCTATATTTGGTGACCATATTTAAAGGAACATAGAACAGTAGAAAACTTCTAGTGTTTCTAGACTGATTCCAGAATGCTACTATAACAGAAAACTAATAAGATGGAAAGAGGCAGTGAAAAGGACCTCTGATGTAGTAAATCAACAAACCAATAGCAGACTGGAATTCCCCAGGTACCTCCCCTTATGTGTTTATTTCTACATGTTACCTATCGTGATATCTTTGCCTTGGGAGAAAGTTTGGGTATTCCCTCAGTTGCCTCTATTTGTTCCCACATTTAAAAAGCATATTCAGGATTTGTTCCATTAGGAAACCAAGAAGTTATTGACAGCCAAAGAGCTGAATGGCCACAGGCAGAACTATTTGAACCTGCCTGATAATACCTGCCACACTCAATTCCCTTTCTCTCAGGCCATTCCCTTTGCCAGAGACAAAGCCTCCATTCCCAACATTGTGAATGTGTTAAAGGAAAGCTAACTATGACACGAGAGTGTGCCTAAATTCAAAAGAGCTCTCTGCTCACAAGACATAAAATCATTCCCCAAGACAATGGAGACAGTGGCCCCTTGGCTCAGCAGCCCTGGCAGGAAACTATGCCCCAGGGCGGAGATTTTCTATCACAAGCCAGGCTTCTGACTCATCTGGAATCTGGCAGATCATCTCTGAGACCATGGAAACCAGCCGGCTGGGATGAAGCGATAGCAGGAGGAGGAAAATCCCCTAGTTCTATTGACCATGAGAGGGAATATAGATCCTAGCTTGAGATTAGAACCTTCTTATTCTCATCATCATGTAAAATGTGTTATATAAGACGAACTCTAGTTATTGGCTTCAGATAAACTGGCTCATACATCTATATATCAAAAATAATAGATAAAATAAATAGCAACATGACTTGGGGGAGTGAGAAGAGATTTTTTTTTTAAATAATCAACTGTAAGGATTTTTAGCTTGATCTCATCATATACTGTTTGAATAGTTTTGAATTGTGGGTAGGGCAGAAAATGGGGAGAAATAGGGAGGAGGCAACCATAGAAAAGAATTGTATTCACTCTCCTAGAAGTAAAAATAATTTCCAATGCAAAGACAATTGGCCACAATGGAGAGAATATTACCCCCTAAAATCAGCTGTGTGGCCTTTAGTAAGTCACCTAATTTCTCTATTCCTCAATTTTTTATTATTACTTTTTTATTTGTGATATATAATTATATTTTATACATGTATCAAACATAGATATAATATACACAGACACATATATGACATACATAATGTAAATTTTATGCATTATTACATTTAGATATAGCTAGATATATTCTAAAATAATTCTATGCCTCAATTTTTAAAAGTATGGACCATGATACATAATCTTGTCTCATGGCAAATGTGAGAATGCAAAGTGGCTATTGCACATACACATTTTGGTCTCTTTGGAAAGAAATGTTCATGCATGAACCCCTAATACTTTTCATTGTATTTTTATAAGAATACTTTCACCCTCTACTTTTTAATGAGGAGTATATTCTGGGATGTAATACCTATGCAGATTTTATACCCTAGTCCATAAGCCATAGATTTTGGAAATTAATGTAGACCTTCCATTTCATATTTACTGGCTTTAAGAGCCTTGAGATTTATAATCACATCATTGTCTTCATGTCCCAATTTCATTTTCCCCCAATGGAGAGAAACAGAAAATTCAGTCTTGTGTGTAGCTACATAATGTTGACAGTGACAAAGAACAGTAGGAGAAGAGAAGACATGGGAAGAAAAATAATAAGCTTAGGAGATAAACACAAAAATCTCACCATCAACGACTGCCAAATGAACTTGCACACATCTAAATCATCAAAACAATCAAATACTCAAAACAATGAGAACTCCATCCCCACACTTATCCCCCGAGCCCAATCAGCCTCCAGAGCTGATTGAGTGGTGATGCCTTGTCCAATTCATTCTCTTCTTCCTTTCTTTCTTTCTTTCTTCCTTTCTTTCTTTCTTTTTTTCTTTCTTTCTTTCTTTCTTTCTTTCTTTCTTTCTTTCTTTCTTTCTTTCTTCCTTTCTTTCTTTCTTCCTTTCTTTCTTTCTTTCTTTTTTCAGTGTGATGAGGGTTAAGTGACTTGCCCAGGGCCACACAGCTACTGTCAAGTGTCTGAAGCTGGATTTGAACTCAGGTCCTCCTGAATCCAAGGCCAGTCCTTTATCCACTGCACCACCTAGCTTCCCCCAATTCATTCTTTGTGTAGTCCCTCATTTCAAGACAACTCTCACTCAATGATTTACCATGGGGTAAGATTTTCATTGTGTCCATCACATTATAAGTACTTAATAGGTATTTGCTAATTGGTTGATTGAAAATGCAGTACAATGGAAAGAGCTCTGGACTAGAAGTCAAAAGAACTGGATTCTAGACAAGGGTGTGATGGTAAAGGGCAGCTACATGGCACAGTGGGTAGCTGGGTAGCTCGGTAGATAGAGTTCTAGGCCTGGAATAAGGAAGACTCATCTTCCTGAGTTCAAATCCTGCAGTCTTCTGGAATTGTGGCTGACTGTTATGTTGATCAAAGTTAAGTCTTTCTAAGTTGATTAGCTTCATGATATTGCTGTTGAGATATATATATATATATATATATATATATATATATATATATATATATATATTGTTCTCCTGGTTTGGTTCACTTTGCTCTGCATTCATTTCTAGAAGTCTCCTCAGGCTTCTCTGATACCATACCCATCATCATTTCTTACAAATCAGTAGTATTGCATCACACTCATATACCATAACTTGACCACTTTTATTTGAGATTAGGCAGAAATAGAGCAGGGGAGCCAACTACAATTGTGATAGTATAAGATTAAAATAAGGATTATATGAAAGTGCTTTTTCAATTATAAAAGGCCATGCAAATCTACAGTATTGTTATTATATTAGACATGTTGACATATATCATAATGCTACATTCATATACATTTAAAAGTATAGAAAATTTTCAGGAAGAATTCATTTTATTCTCCCTCAAACATAATTACATTTTACCTGGAATCTTAGAATGTCAATGCTGGAAGAGACCTCAGAGATCATCTGACCCAATTATCCTATTTTATATAGGAAACAACTGATGCCTAGAGAATTAAAGTGACTTGGGAGGTCACATTCTGGAGTTCAGATCTCCTGACTTCTAGTGTAGTGTTATTAGGATAATTTTTATTAATTTCTTGTTCTCTTTTAATTTTCTGATTTCCTTTATAGGAAATCACCAAGTTGGGCAAGAGAAAATCAGGAAAACTATGTGCTAAAGGGACCATAGAGGGTCATGTTCTACACTGGTAAGAGGAGTCCTTGCCCTAATATCACCAGTCCATTGAAGTTTTGAAGTATATCAATATTTCCCCAAATCTTCCATTCCCTTGATATATTGTTCTTTTGTTTGGAACCTACTTACAATCATGTCAGACTAATATGAAACTCTGTTGCTGTCATAATGCAGTGCTGCAATTTATTCACTGTGCCATCTGAGCATAGAAGGTGAGAGATGTACAGACATAAATGCACAAAGCAATCACCAAAATCCGGTCCTTACCACCACTAAAAACATAAAATGGTCAACACAAGAGTTACAACCAGAGAGAAAGTTTTATTTTTTTTGGAGATAACTAACTTATGGTGCAGTCATTTTTTCTATACTCCAAAATTGTCATTGGAAATGTTCTCCTAAGTAAGTTTCCACCTCTAAAATAAATTGTCTGTTTCCATCACTCATGCCTGTCTTCCATCACCCCAGGGGGAATATGGCATCCTTGTCAACTAGCAGTCATTCTTACTGTTCTTTAGATGTGGCTCTGGGATTGGCACTTCTCCCTAAGTACTCTGCCAGGTGATTGTTTAGCTTGGGAAGGAAAAGTATAAAAGACCCAGGAAGAGAAAACTCAGACCTGAAAGTCCCAACATAGTACAAACTCAGAACTAAAGCATGATAGCTATCTCAAGAATATACTCCCTCATACTAGTATAGAATATACTTATATTCTCATATAGAATGTACTAGGTCATAAAAGCTTATTGAATTTTATAAGCATTATCTCATTTTGGATTCACAACAATGCTGTAAGGTAGACAGGACATTCTAAAAACCATGTTGCAGATGAGGAAGCTGAAGATGAAGGGAATTTAAGTGATTTGCCCAAGATCACATGGGTAGTAATTTTTTTTATTAAATCATAAAAGTATTTTATTATTTTCCAGTTACATGTAAAGATAATTTTCAACATTTCTTTTCATAAGATTTTTAGTTCCAAATTTTTCTCCCTCCCTCCTTTCACTTCCCCTCCCCAAGATAGAAAGCAATCTGATATAGGCTATATATGTACAATCATTAAACACATTTCTGCATTACTCATGTTGTAGAATAAGAATCAGAACAAAAGGTGAAAACTTCAAATAAGAAAAAATAAAAATAAAACTAGAAATAGTATGGTTCAATCTGCATTCAAAATCCACAGTTCTTTTTTTTCTGGATGTGGAGAATATTTTCCATCATGAGTCCTTTGGAATGTCTTGGATCATCACATTACTGAGAAGATCTAAGTCTTTCACAGTTGATCATCACACAATGTTGCTGTTACTGTGTACAATGTTCTCCTGGTTCTTCTCACTTCACTCAGCATCAGTCCACTTAAGTCTTTCCAGGTTGTTCTGAAATCTGCCTGCTCATCATTTCTTACAGCACAATAGTATTCCATTATATTTATATACCGCAACTTCTTCAGCCATTCCCCAGTTGATGGGCATTCCCTTGATTTCCAATTCTTTGCCACTACAAAGAGAGATGCTATAAATATTTTTTATATGTTGGTCCTTTTCCCTTTTTTATGACCTCTTTGGGATATAGACCTAGTAGTGGTGTTACTGGGTCAAAGGGTATGCACAGTCCCATAGCCCTTCAGGCATAGTATCAGAGATATTTGTTTCCAAAATTCTTTCCTAGTTTTCTACTTCCCTTGTAATCTTGATTATGTAACATATGTTTCAAGAAAGATGTTGATATCTATCTCCAGCCAGCCAGCCAACATTTATTAAGCACCTATTACATGCAGAACACTGTGTATGGCATTTGGTGAGTTCTCAAGTTTAGCAAGACACAGTTTTTGACCTCATGGGGTTTTTACTCTAGTAGCAGTCCATGTTACATATGCAAATAACTATATAATACAAATCAAAGTTTGGAAAATGCATAAAAGAAGTACTCTAAGAGTCCTGGGACAGAAAGGAGCATTACAAACTGGAGGTATCAGGAAAAAAATTCATGAAGGAGATAACATTTAGGATCAAAGAATTTTCAAGCTTCAAAGGACTTCAGAAATTCCAGTCCTTTCATTTTAAAAATGAGGAAACTCAGGGCAGCTAGGTGGCACAGTGGATAGAGCACCAGCCCTGGAGTCAGGAGGACCTGAGTTCAAATCCAGCCTCAGACACTTAACACTTACTTGAGGTTCTGAGAGGCAGTAAATGGCAGATCCAGAATTCAAACTGAGGTCCTCTGAATCCAAATTTAATCTTTTTTTCCCACAACAGCAGATTGCATTTGAACTAATAGGTAGGATTAAAGGTTGGGTAGGATTTCAACAGAAAGAGGTAACAGAATTCCATTATTGGGGAGAATGTGAAAAAAAACACAGAAGAGGAAATGGAAAAAGCATATATAGGAGATAGCAATTAATCCAATTTGGATGTGATGTAAAATACACGGAGGAGAATTAGTATGAGATAACACTGGAAAGATATGGTAGTATATTTTGGAGTGCCTCAAATCCAGGCCAAGGAATTTGAGTAAGCAATAAGAAGCCTGTAAGTCTTTTGAGCAGAGAAATTACATGACCAGCTCTGTGTATAAAGATGATGAGTTTAGCAAAAAGAAGAAAAGATGGTTTAGAGTAGAAGAGAGACTGGAAACAAGAAGGGTAGAAGCAAAATCTAATTGAGTATATATGGACTGACCCATTAAAGCTCTGCCACTGATTAACTTTGTGAAAACTTGGGCACTTAGTCAATGTATCTGTATTTCAGTTATGCCCTCTGTAAAATTGTTAAATTGCAAAAGCAGATTATAAAAACTATTTATGTAACTATAGAAGAAATTCCACAAAAACTACCTTAAAAAAATAAAATTTAGGATCTCCTTCATAGAGTCAGGGAATTTAGGAAGACTCCATGTGCTGGTATTTTTTAATGAGAAAATCAAGACTAAGGAAATAGTCCCTGCCCTGAAGGAGCTTACATTCCATTGTATGAGGCATGCTGCTGCTAACTGCGAGCCGGGCTGAGTCAAACTCCCGTCAGCATCAGTCTGTGCAGCACAGTCAGGAGACCAGCAGAGCAGGAAAAAGCTCCCACTTCCGTTCTCTCCTTGCCTTTTAAGCTCGCACCCCAGAAGTCGAGTGCGCAGCAGGCAGACTGGTGTGCGTAGCTCATGCCATTGGTCTCCTCCCCTAAAGGGTGGTCCTTAAAAAACTGGCGTCTTTCAGTTATCCTAACCGACTGTTAAAAAACTTTCATTTTTTTTTATCACAGTACATATATATGCATATGTACATATATATGTATGTTTGTAAATTATTCTACACATACTTCCATTTATCAGTTCTTTTTCTGGATGCAAGGTATTTTTTAAATCATTTTTAAAACAAGGTTAGTTTTAGAGAGACACTAGCTGATGAAAAGAACAACATAAAGAGATGCTGATGCTTTACTTCATTTAGGCAGACATCCCATCCAGGTCTTATGAACAAACGTTTCATCCCCTCTTCTGACCCATCAACCTATAACACAAAAAAGGGTATCAAGGATTAAGGATTATAGCCCATGGACACTAAGTGTCCATACCCTTGTTATGCCTCTAAACAATGTTGCTAAGAAATTAAGTAGCTAGACAGATGCTATTGCTAAGAAGATAATTTTCACTTCTGCAAAAAATGAAATGGAACAACGGAAAACGGCATAGGTGGGCAGGCATAAAACATTTATAAAACTGTGTTGACAAGCCTTTGAAATGAAATGTGTGTGCTTGTGAATGAATAATAGTATCCATTCAGATAGCTATTATTTTACAGTTATAAAGAATTTTTCACACATCTCATTTTACAAAAGGTAGCATGGTATAGCAGATAGAAAGCTGCCCCTGGAGCCAGAAAGACCTAGGTTCACAATCCATCTCATATATATATAGACTGCATCACCCTGAGCAAGTCACAGCCTCTCAGTGCCCTGAAGAACCCTAAATCTATTCATTGCAGAGAAGGTGCCAAGCTGTACTGGTAAAGAAAATGTCCTCACCTGGAAATTCCCTATGCCAATGAAACCATTGGTCTATTCTTTATCTCTATCTTATTTTCTTCTCTTAACAACATAGCTTTCAAAAAACTTTAGAAATATGATAGGTATGACCCCAAAACCTGAGATACCAAAAATCAAAGTTAATTTAATAATGAATGGGAGTCTGAGAAAGGAATTGCCAATACTGCAATAACAAAAGATACCAATGCAGCAGAAAAAGGAAAGCATTTAAAGAAATGTCTGTAACTTCACAGGGCTCAGAATTTAAAAGGGAATCTAAGGAAAGGGATACAATCAAAGATAAATACAAAAAAAGTGGTATGGACAAGTAAAAATAGATTGAGGAAAGCTAAAGTTCAAAATGATCTGAAGCTTATTTAAAAAAAAAAAAGAACTGACCTTTTTTTGCCCTAATAATATCTTGTAACTGTCCCCATTTCTCACCTCATGTACCCAACACACTGGCTTATGTCCTTCATTAATTTTCACTTGGACTATTGAAATAGCCCTCTAATTACTCTCAGCCTCAAGTCTCTGCTCTCTCCAATCCATCTTCCTCACAGTTGCCAAAGTAATCTTCCAATAATATGGTTGGCCATGCCCCTACCCTGATCAAAAGCCTTGGGTACTTTTCTATTGAAAGGGAACTAGGTGGCACCGTGGATAGTGTTCCAGGCCTGGAGTCAAGAAGACTAGTCTTCCTGGGTTCAAATCTGGCCTCAGACACTTACTAGACATGTGACCCTGGGCAAATCACTTAACACTGTTTGCCTCAGGTTCCTCATCTGTAAAATGAACTAGAGAAAGAAATGGAAAGCCACTCCAGTATCTTTGCCAAGAAAACTCCAAATGGAACCATGAAGAGTCTGACATGACTGAAAAATGACCAAACAACAACTAGGATAAATGAAACCTCCACAACCTAGCATTGTAAGTCCTGCACGATCTGGCTCCAGACTATCCCACTACTCTTATTTCATATTGCTCCCTTTCATTCATTTGATATTCCAGGCAAACGAACATTAGGGACTACCTGAGGTCAACATTACATATCCTAGGTAAAGAACCTTTGCACAAGCATCCCTTGTGCTCAGAATGCCCTCCTTCTTCATCTCTGAATCTCAGGATCCCTAACTTCTTTTCAAGGCTCAGCTCAGGCGCCATCTCATTTGTGAAACCTTCCAAATGAAATAACATACATAAAATGATTTGCAAACTTTAAAGTTCTATAAACTTACTGGCAATGATGATGATGACGACAGTGGTCGTGGTGGTGGTAATGGTTATTATTCCCTGATCTGTGCAATTGACAGTGATATCTTCATCTCAATTTTACTGAAAGTTTGTTTATTTATATGCATGTATCATATATATGTATATGTATATACACATGTGTTTTATATTTATATATTTTATGTTTACACATATGCATGTGTATATGTATATATATATACATATATATACATATATATATATATATAATCACCCAAAGAAAAATAAGCCACTAGAACAGAGACTAGTTCATTTTTTCATATATCCCAGCACCTAGAACATCTCTGTGCACACAGTGGGCATTAACAAATGCTTGTCCAGCTGTATGTTTGGAATAAGAAGAATGAGACAAGAAAAGGATTAACTCACTTCTTGGGGATATAACAGAAAAAGAAACTACCTGGCTCCACTTTATCTTCTCTTTTCTATCAAAGAGGATGATCTTATGGGGCAGCTAGGTGGCTCAATGGATAGAGTACTGGCCTTGGACTCAGGAGGACTTGAGTTCAAATGTGGCCTCAGACACTTAACACTTACTAGCTGTGTGACCCTGGGCAAGTCACTTAACCCCAATTGCCCCACCAAAAAAAAAAAGAAGAAGAAGAAGATGATCTTAAAATGTGTAGGGCAGAACAAACATGAGTAAGAACAAACTGGAAGTCAAGCTAGGTGAGAAGATAGTAAGAGAGCAACAAACTATTTTAATTTTACTTTTTAATTTTATTTTTTCCTTAACAATATTTTGGTTTTTTTTTCAATTACATGTAAAGAAAGCTATCAGCATTCATTATGTTTTGGGGCAGGGCAATGAAGGTTAAGTGACTTACCCAGGGTCACACAGTTAGTAAGTGGCAAGTGTCTGAGGCTGGATTTGAACTCAGGTCCTCCTGAATCCAGGGCCAGCATTCTATCCACTGTGCCTCCTAGCTGCCCCTCAACCTTCATTTTTGTAAGATTCTGAGTTCCAAACTTTTCTCCCTCCCTTTCCTTCCTTCTCTCCCCGCTCCCCAAGATGGCAAGTAATCTGATATAGGTTATATACGTACAATCATGTTAAACACATTTCCATATTAATCATGTAAAAGAACAATCAGAACAAAAGGGAAAAAACACAAGAAAAAAACAACAACAAATAAAGTGAAAATAGTGTGCTTAGATCTGCATTCAGACTCCATTGTTCTTTTTCTGGATGTGAAGAGCATTTCCCATCATTAGTCTTTTGTAATTGCCTTGGATCATTGTATTGTTGAGAAGAGCTAAGTCTATCACAGATGATCATCACACCATGCAACAGATTATTTTAAATAAATTTATGTCCCCAGTTAAATACTTGCACAGAATGCTGAAAGAACTTGAAGACTCAGTCACTGAACTGTTTTTGGTAATCACTGAGGCACAGAACTGAAACTAGCATAAAGAAGGTATGTTTCTTCCCTGACTCTCCCATCTATAGTAACTGCTGAATCATGTAACTGACCCCACTTCCCTGCTTGGCACCAGGCTGCCCAGCCCCAGTGTCCTATGGTCATCACACTGTCTGACAATTTCACTTGCTGGTTTACCTGGACCATCTACCAGACACTCCCTAGTTCTCTTCTCTCCACCTCAATTAAATTTTCCTAAGTGTCAGAATCCCTATTTATGGCTTTGCTGCTAGATTGTGGAGAACAAAAGATGTTCTGAAAAACTAGAAATGGAAAAATATAGTTCTGGTGGTCTTTTTTATTTAAAGTTTATAATTTCTTTAATCAAAGGGTTTTTTTGGTTGGTTGGTTGGTTGGTTTGTTTGTTTTAGTGAGGCAATTGGGGTTAAGTGACTTGCCCAGGGTCACACAACTGGTTAAGTAAGTGTCTGAGGCCGGATTTGAACTCAGGTACTCCTGACTCCAGTGCCAGTGCTCTATCCACTGCGCCATCTAGCTGCCCCAAAGGTTTTTTTTAATTAATAAATATGTATTTTCTTTCCTTCCCACCCTTGTGCAGGAAAAACACATTCTTTGCAATAGATATGCCTAGTAAAGCAAAATAAATTCCCTCATTAGTCCTATTCAAAAATATGTCTTATATCTGGAACCCATCACCTCTTTGTCAGGAGGTTGATAGTATGCTTTCTCTCTGATTCTCTTTAATCGTGTATACTCGTTGCATTGATCATAATTCCTACAACTTTCAGAGTTGATTTATAGTGTTGTTACTTTCTAAATTGTTCCCCTGGTTTTCCTTGCTCCACTCTATTCAGTTCTTCATCATTTCATCCAAGTCTTTCTATGTCTCTTTGAAATCATCTATTTCTTCATTTCTTCACTATTCAAATTTCAAAAAATGGAAGGAAGATGAATTTTGCAAATTATAGACTAGTGAATCTTGACAATATCTGTAAATGTTCTCCAACCAATTATCAAACAGATGTCTTATGAGAAATTAAAAGGGAAAGGATTAATCACCAAGAAGCCACATGAGAAATAAATCAATGTGAAAGGCATCTAGGTGGCACAGTGGATAAAACACTGGACCTGCAATCAGGAAGACTCATCTTTGAGTCCAAATCCAGCATCAGACACTTACTACCTGTCAAAAGCTGGGCAAGTCACTTAACACTGTTTGGCTCAGTTCCCCATCTGTAAAAATGAGCTGAAAAAGGAAATGGCAAACCACTCCAGTTTATTTGCCAAGAAAACCCCTAACAGGGTCATGAAGAGTAAGACATGACTGACCAACAGACTAATATGATTCTTTTTTGGTAGACTTGTTAACCTGGTAGTTCAGGAAAATGCCATTGGTACAGTATATCTGTATTTCCACCAGACATTTAACAGAGCCTCTCAACAATTAGAATATGAATTACATGCTGACTATATGCCTGAGTATATAAATACAAAGACGGAATTTATCCTTATTCATAAGGAGCTCATAATCTAAAGGGAATACAATATCAAACAAAAGTATACACAGAATAAATATAAAGGGGATAAACACAAGTCAATACAAAATTGTCACCTACGAAGTATTCAATGTGAGATGGAGAGCACCATCTGGAGGACAACAGAAAGGGTTCATGAAGAAACTGGTATGGGAGCCATATTCAGAAGGAAGAAAGGGATTATGGAAGATAGAGGTGAGGCATGAATGCATTCCAGACAATAGTGCAAAGTTACAAATGTGGGATCTGGAATGTACTGTTCAAAGAAGCTGGAGACGGCTAGTTTGGCTGGATCACAGAGTTCAGGAGGGGGAGTAATGTCCAATGAAGTTGAAAAGATAGTCTTGGGGGAGGGCAAATGGAAACAAATGCACTGGATGATGATAGAGGTTTTTTTACAGTTGGTTGAATGGCTATACTCATAGCACCTTGATTAATGCATTGAGGTCAACCTGGAAGGAGGCCTCTATCAGCACATTCTGTCCTCCATTCTGTCCTGCTCATTGGTTTTATCAGTGTAGAGGAAAGAGTACTTGAATCTGTAATCAATGTACCTGGATTCAAATGCCAGCTCTTCTACTCACCAGTTATATAACCTTGAAGAATTGTTTAACTATCCTGAGCTTCAATATGCTCATCTTGAAAATGAGGCAATTGGACCAGATTATTTCTAAAACCCCATACAGCCTTGAATCTTACACCCTTTATGATTCTTACGGTTTGGATGAAAACACTGTCAAAATCTTTATCAAATTTTCGAATAAAAAAGCTAGATGGAACAGAAAACTATGTTACATGACAAAATTAGTGTCCAGTACAGTACTGACAGGCTAAAATGATGGAATAAATATAATAATACATATAATGGAACAAGTACATCTGTCTAAAATAGGTGCAGGCTGCCTCAGAGGTAGTGAATTCTCCATCATTGAATTTTCAGGTAGAGGCTAAATAACCAATTTTCAAGGATGCTATCAGTGGGATTAATGATTTTTTAAAACTCTGTTACCTCTGGTGTCTCTTACAATCCCAAGATCCTGTGATTCTATAGCAGTTTTACACTTGAAAAATGTAAAATCCTGGATTCTAAAATATTTCAGTGTCTCAAGGATCCTTATTTTCATGGGTTCTGGTCCTTTCTTTACCAATCCAACTCACTCCCTTCCATACATTGTTAATCAATAAGCACCTATTATGTGAAAACCCTGAGGATACAGAGCTAACAGCTTAAATAATTCCTATATTCAAGAAATTTACATTCTACTTGAGGGATGCAATGCACACAGATGAGCAAAAGCAAAATAATTTCAAAAGGAAGAGAATACTCACACAAGCAATCAGGAAAGGCCTCCTGTAGAAGATGTCGCCTATGCTGAGTTTTAAAGGAAGTTAAGGCATCCAAAAGAGAGAATAGAAAAGAAAGTGCACTGAAGACATGAGGTCACCTGCATAAAAGCACAGACATAAGAGATATATAGTGGGCAGCCCTCTGGGGAGGAACATCTCAAAAGTTAATTAGGCTAGTCCTCCCATAGGAGACCAGACTCAAAACCTTCCTGTCTTGGTGGTTCCTACTAGAGCATGCTCACTACTGGCCTGGCTTCTGAGAACCCATAGTCACCTTTACATCACAGTGACCTCTGAGTGTCCAAATCTCAAAACTGGAAGGGGTGTCAGAAGGCACCTGGTCCAAATCATACCTGAATAAAACTTCCCTCTGTGACATACCTGACAGGAAGTCATTCAGTCTTTTCTTGAAGACCTCCAGTTAGGAAAGATATATTCCCTCCCAAGACAACCAATTCTGCTTTTAGATAACTTACTGTGAGAAGCTGTTTGCTTACATTAATCTGAATTCTGCCTCTCTACTCTTTCTGCCTGTTGCTATTAGTTCTGCACTTTGGGACCAGGCAGAACAAATCTAATACCTTCTCCATGTGATAGCTGCTCAGATACTCAAGGATGACTCTCCTGTTTCCCATAGGTTTCTTCTGTAGGCCTAACACATAGCACCTCAGAATTATAGACATCTCAATCTCAGTTTCTCTTGCTGGATCTTCATCCATGTCATGCCCACCAAATAAAGGTGACACTTTAGAGAAATTATTTTACTCTTTTATTAATAACCAAATATTAATTTGGGATCCAGGCTTTCTCCTTTATTTCCTCATTTAAGGTCCAGCTCCTGCAAAAAAAAAAATCAGTCACTGAAGGATATGACTGGTTGATGAGACTGTCCTAGCCATCGAAGTACATGTTCTTCAGTCTTGGGTGGGACCCCCATCCAACTAGGAGACCTTACTTTAGAATATAAACAGAATCCAGTTTAAGCAAGTTCTTACCAGGGGGAGGGAGGGCAAAGACCATGAGTTTAGGGTAACCAAGCTCATGAAGGAGAAAAGCAACCAGAGCAGTCTGGATGGAGATGGAGTCCCCTGTCCAGATTGCTGGAGGTGGCTGAGTCTCATGATCAAGTTATGTTCTCAGCAGGAGGAGCTGAAGACTTCCAGCCCACCTCCTCATGAAATGTCCACTAATCAAAGTTGATTTTCACTTGTCATGGGAATTCCTTTTCAAAAAATATTTAAGGCAAGGGGGCAGCTAGGTGGTACAGTGGATAAAGCACCAGCCCTGGATTCAGGAAGACCTGAGTTCAAATCCAGCCTCAAACACTTGACACTTACTAGCTGTGTGATCCTGGGCAAGACACTTAATCCTCATTGCCCCGAAAACAAAAAAAATTTAAAAATATTTAAGGTTTTCAGGCTCTACATGTTTTTGTCTTTGTTTACTGAGAGAAACCACTGACCATCAGTTTATTGATTGCCAGGATAACCTAATTAATAAATTAATTATTGATTACCCAGAAACTCTGTCTCTTGGGATTTTTCATTTGTCACACACTCTAGGCTCTATATCTAACCCTCAAATGTCTCTATTTTCTCTCACTTAGTGATTTCATCAACTCCCATAGGTACAATTATCATCTCTGGGTGTATAATTCCCATATCTACATCCCTGTTCCTAGTCTCCCTGTCCCATATCACCAATTGCCTATTGGACATTTCTATTAGATATTTCACAAGCTTCTCAAACTCAAAATGTTCAAATAAACTTCATTAACTTTCTTTCTCACCCCCATCCCTCTTCCAAATTTCCCTATTACTGATGAGGGGACTTCCATCCTCCTCATCACTCAGGTTTCCCAATTTGGTATCACCTTCAACTCCTCCTTTTCACTCAGGCCACATAGTCCATCAGCTGCCAGATCTCACCATTTCTACCTCTATGTCATCTCTTGCACATGTTCCCTTTCTCACCACTCACACATCTTCCACTCTAGTTCAGGCAATTTTCACCTCTAACCTAAGCCAGCCTCTTAATTGGTCTCCCTTACTCGCCTCTCCTTACTCTAATCCATCCTCCACAAAGCTGCCAAAGTGATTTTCTTTTTTCTTTTTTCTTTTTTTTTTTTAGTGAGGCAATTGGGGTTAAGTGACTTGCCCAGGGTCACACAGCTAGTAAGTGTTAAGTGTCTGAGACCAGATTTGAACTCAGGTCCTCCTGACTCCAGGGCCGGTGCTCTATCCACTGCGCCACCTAGCTGCCCCTCAAAGTGATTTTCTTAAAGCATAGGTGAGACCATGTCACCCCCATATTCAAAAATCTCCAGTGGCTGCCTTATTATCTCCAGGATGGAATATAAATTCAGTTGTCATTTAAAGCTCTTCACAATTTGGTCCATTTCCATCTTTCCAGTCTTCTTATACATCATTCACTCTCCTCCTCTATGGTCCAGCCCAGTACAGCTACTTGTTATTCCCCACACAAGATGTTCTTTCCTATCTCTGTTTTTGCTAGCTCCATAGCTATTCTCCCTCACCTCCACATTTTACAGTCTCTGGCTTACCTCAAAAATTACCTTCTGCAGGATGCTTTTTCTAACCCTTCCAGTCACTTGTACTTTCTCCTCTAAGGTAACATTCCATTGCCTCAATATATGTCCTTTCTTATTTTATTTTATTCCAAACATAAGAAATAAAACAAGCATTTTCATAACATAGTAATGCAGAAAAAAAAGATGATTGTACATGAAACTGCAAGTCTATTATGTACTTGATTTTTCTTTTAAATAAATAGTAAATCATCATGTAACTTTTTTCTTTCCTTTTTTTCTTCCCTCCCCCCATCCTGCCACTAGACAGAAAAAAAAAATTAAGTAGTAGCTAATGGGGCAGCTAGGTGGTGCAGTGGATAGAGCACCGGCCCTGGATTCAGGAAGACCCGATTTCAAATCCGGCCTCAGACACTTGACACGTACTAGCTATGTGACCCTGGGCAAGTCACTTAACCCCAATTTCCTCACCCCAAAACAAAACAAAACAAAATAAAAGTAGTAGCTGAATGACTTCACCTTCTCTCTGGTGCCAGTAATCATTAGCCCATCTATCTACCTTCCAAGACCTCATGGCAGTCTCACACTCCTTTGATTTGTTTTCCCAATGTAGCTTTTTGAAGAGCGTCTAAAATACTTTTTTTTTTTTTGGTGAGGCAATTGGGGTTAAGTGACTTGCCCAGGGTCACACAGCTACTAAGTGTCAAGTGTCTGAGGCCAGATTTGAACTCAGGTACTCCTGATTCCAGGGCCAGTGCTCTATCCACTGCTCCACCTAACTGCCCCTAAAATGTTTTTGTTTTTTTTTTGTTAAACGTGCCATTCATTGGAAGCCTCTGCTCATTCAGAGCTTTAGCACTCCTGCTTTTTTACAGTACCATACCATATTTGGGCATTCACACATATCTAATGTTGTCCTTGATGAATTTTTAATATATGTTTTCAAATCTATATCAATGAGTTCCCTTTAAACCCACTTGAGTCTCATTAGACAACTCCCCTTCATTTTTTCTTCTTCAGCAGAACTGTTCCCCTTTGGTGTCTTCAGAATTACATCCTTGAGAATTTCCCATCTCACCTGGACTGACTTCCCCTGTATATTTTTAGAACATGGGGTATTTCCATTTATTTCTCTGAGTTGTCCTTTATAATCAGAAAAAAAACTAAGCAAAAACATCCAAAACAGAAGCCATAGCTGACTATGCATACAATATATTATCCGAGAGGAACTTAGGTGTCACAGGGGATAGAGCACTGAGCCAGGAGTCAGCAGCAGTGAGTTTAAATCTAGATTCAGATATTTACTAGTTATGTGACCCCAGGCAAGTCACTTGACTGCCATATGCCTCAGTTTCCTCAACTGCAAAATGAAGATGATAATATCAATGTAGGAAGTTTTAGGTGTTTTTTTTTAAGTTTCTCCTATTGTCTATGTCATTCTTTATATTAAATATCATCTAGCTTTTGTTTGGCTAAGCATTCTCTCCTTAGCCACAGTTATGAACTAAGTCTTTTTTATTTTTTTAATCATGTGATCTTTTATATGCTGATTTTATATCCATCCTAAGCTTCTTGTGGCATATTATGCAAGATAATTGTCTGATCATAATAGCTGCCCAACTAATTCTTGGTTTTTCCCAGCATTTCTTGTAAAAGGGGTAGTCTAACCCTTTGTAATATATGTTCTTGGGTTAAAGAACATTAGACTACAGTTATTAATTACTTTTGTTTCCTGCTTATCTGATCTATTCCCCTTATCTTATTTATTATATAAATTGAAGCCTGGTAATGTTGTACTCCTTTGATCCTTTAAATTTTAGAAAACACTTTGTTCAGTCAAGTTCTAAGTAACTAAAAAATCAGTAATGGTCCCAAAGAACAAAAAATAAAACATACCTTCCCTCTGATAGCAGAATGGCAGGAAAATACTAGGACATGATGTTTTATACACATTGATAGAAATACTCACTCAATATTGGTCTTTTAATTTCTTAGTTATTCTGTTATAAACATCAGTTAAATGGAAAGTGGAGAGGGAGGGAGGAAGAGTGGTAGGGAATTTCCTCCAATAATTGGTGGAAAAACAAATGGCATTTTAAAACATTTTCCTCACAATAACCCTCAAAACTACCTTTCCTACTTCCAAAGGTTTTTCCACAGTACTAGATACCTCTGGTAAACAACAGTGCTACATAAAATGAGGAAGTTCAACATGAGTCAACAATGCGACATGTCTTTCAGACAAAATGCAGGCTTAACTTAAAACTGGACCTGGAATCAGAAAGCCTCAGACATTTACTAGGTGTGTGATCCTGGGCAAGTCACCTAACTTCTGTTTACCTCAGTTTCTTCAACTATAAAATGGGGATAATAACAGCACCTACCTCAAAGTGTAATTATGAGGATCAAATGAACTAATATTTCTGAAACACTTAACAGACTGCCTGGCACAAAGTACGTATTATAAAATGCTTATTCCCTTCCCCCTTAAAACTACTCTAATTCTTTGGGAACACCTTGTATATATTTAATCTTGGGCTGAATTTAAAAAAAACTATTGTTTACAGAGTAAGAAATAGTCCCAATGTGTTCTGTGCTGGTTCAATCATAACTTCAGCACTATGCCAAGGTCTAATTTTTTTTAAGAAAGATATTGTAAAAACAGAGTTTAGCTCCTAGTGGAGACATCAGGATAGCAAAACTCTCTAAACCATGTCATATAAGAAACAGTTAAAGGAACTATGAATACTCAACATGAACAAGAGAAAATGTATTAGGTCCATGGTTGTCTTCACATAGCTTGAAGGACTGTCATCTGGAAAAGGGATTGGAAAAAAATTGTTCTAGAAAGCAAAACTAGTACCAGGGGCAGAAATTTTTAGGAAACCAGATTTTATCTAGAAATAAGGAATTTTCTAATAATTGGAGGAGCCCCCAAAAGTTAATTGCCTAATCCTTGAGGAACTTAACTCCTTTTCACTAGTAGCATTCCAGAGAAACGTGGTCACCATCCTTTTTCAGGTAGGAGGCCCAAAGAGCTGACAGATGACATCCCTCCAATTCCAAGATGGTCCTCATAGAATTTGGATTGTAAAACAGAATTCCCAATGTGATTTCCAAAAAGATTAATGAGATTTAAAGTCCAAGCCTGACCTTCTCATCTTTATGTTTCAGGCACTAACTGCATTGAGTCAGGACCAGAAAAGAATCTTGCAGGACTTTCAAATGGATATTAGTAGGTGACTAAAGGGTAAAATCCAACAACACCAGCTGTTGTTTTTATTCCATTCAAAAATTCTATTCCATGATAACTGGGTTTGGAGATTGTTTTTAATTCCACCAGCCACTAGAAGCCATGGATGAGTAAGCTCAGCCTCCTACCCACTATGAGATATAAGGAAGTAAGGGCTACGATTCCTCTTTCAGACATGGATAAATCACGACACAAAGAGGAACAGAGACTAAGGGCAGTAGACTGCTCATTGTGAGTCAGCAATAGAGCTGGGTTTGCTACTCACACATTAAGTTTTTTATTTCATCTGGCATAAAACAAGTCTCATTAATGTTGCCCTAACTAGCCACATTCTAAAGGTGCATTGTACAATTCTAGGTTCTTTGTTCTGGTTTACTTTTGAAATTTGTTTTCTTGCTTGATTATTGAGGGAGGAGGAAGGATAAGAAAAGGAGGATTTATTTAAGTCACTTTAAATTAGAATCTACATAGTACCTAATATGGAACATTATAATTTGGATTCCTTGCTAGCTACTAGTATGATAGAGTGGTGAATTTGCTGTATAGGTAGGTCCCATAAAGAATCCTTCCTGAAGGGATCACATTATTCAAATCTGCACTGCATATTTCCACTGAGCTGGTACCAATTACCATATTTTACATAATCATAACTTCAAATAGTTCAGATCCAAAACATGTGACCACTTCAGAGGATTAATCACTATAAACATTGGTATGAAGTGATGCATCTAATTTAATAAGGTCCACTAATTAGGAACCTAGCTGAATATATAAAAGAAAAGTTTTAGATGAATTTCCTGATTCAAAAAGTACTTGGAATGCACTTTGATAAGCAATTCAAACTTTACAGTGAGACACAAGTTCTCTGATTACCTTTAACCATGAATTAAGAATAGGCCGTGTGTCCTATTGGAAAATCCCAAAAGAAAAGGATAGATTCAAAGGTAAAAAAAAGCTCTATAGGAGAGACTTGAGATATGAGAGAATACAATCAACATTTCTTAACTGCTTAATATGTGCCAGGCACCAGCACCCCCTTCATGAAATCAATTAATTGATAAAAAGCACTTATTAAATGCTATGTGGAAAGTACTGTGCTAAGCCCCAGAGATATAAATATGTGATAGTCCCTGCTCTCAAGGAGCTCATACTCTAATAGGGAAGGAAAACACATACAGATGGTTCCATCTGCAAACTGCATTGGAAAGGCCCAGTGTTCCTTAGGGTACAGGGGCAAAAAAGATTTTGATGCATTTTCTTTAATGTCATTTCATTGACCTTATGTTTGGGATTTTGAGCTACTTGACAGAATTGAGGACTTAGTTGGCAAGAACTTTCTTTTCCAGGTCATCAGTGGCTATGATTTGAGGCTACCAAACAGCCCTGAAGATTCATAGTGATCCCCAAAGAAAAGAATTCACTTCTACCCTGGCCCCCCATAGCCAACATAAAAGAGAATTCTATCCACTAAGTTGCTGAACTTCTAGTTGTATGTGCCTGGAGTTGCTAGGTTATACTGTTATAGAAATAAAAAATTAATACCATCCTCTTCAGAGCTCTTTGGCTTCTCTGCCAGCCAAGGACAGCTGGTAAGCAGTAGTTGTAAGTGGTGATGAGGAAAGTAGACTCTTCTACAAGGGCTGTACCCATCTATGATAGCTGTGAGGATAGACTGGAAGCAGGGTCAGTGGTCTGGATGGTGCAGCTATTCCTGGAGTCCTTGGGTTCAATCAAGATCCTAGGCTATCTACACCAGGGATTTAAGGGAAGAAGTGGTCACAGTGGTGGTAGTAGTTTCATGATGAGAAAACCGAAGTTCAGATAAGTGAAATAACTTGTCCAGGATCATGCAAGTAGTAATTGGCAGAGCCTAGACTTTAATATCAGCCCTTGGCCTCAAAAACCAATGATCTTTCCACTCTACCCTTTTTGCCTCCCATTTGATACAGGTGGATTCCAGCTCAGAGAAATTCGGAAGTTTTCTCTATGTGCAGTGATTTTGTGCTCTAGACAATATTGAGTTAGAAGAAACCTATAATAGTATGATTTATATGTGCCACTGTCTCTACTCCACCACCATACAAATCAACAGTCTCTACTTCCCACACTTCAAAGATAATACAGTGAAATGGAAACTGTACCAAGAGTCAAAAAACTTGGATTTAAGAACTACCTCCTTACTTAACTATGTGATCCTGGACAAATCACAACCTCTGGGAGTCTCCTTTTAATGTTTGTTCTACCTACCTCACAAGGTTATTCTGAGAAAATCAATTTATAAAATATAGAGATAGAGATTGTTTACATATAAATACACACATAAAGATACATAGGTATATACAAAGATAGATATGCATATGTATGTGTATGCATATAAACATTATATATAATTGTCTCATTTGTCTCATCTTTTTTGATGAAATCAGATAAAAATGGTCCTAAGGCAAATTTCTATCCTGCTATTATTCCTTTATGTTTGATGTTTTTACAGGTGGATTAATATTTCACAAGTAGATAATTTTGGAGTTGAACATAGTATTAGCAAATAAAGTATTGCTATTTTTGTTATTATTTCCTACCTCTTAAGATTGTTGTGAAAAATCAAATGATTGACAATCCAGATAAATAGCTCTACAACTATCAAGACCTCTACTAACACAAATTTTTATCATTCTTTAATTGCCTATAGCACATAGATGTGTGCCAATCAATTCTCCTTTGGGCCTACTCACATCCCTGTAACTTTCTGGACCAAAGACTCTTCCCTGATCACCACTTCCATGTGTTGGTTGTTTCCTACATTAGAATGTAAGTTCCTTGAGGGCAGAGACTTCCTTGGCTTCCATATTTGTATCCCCTTTGCTAGGCACAACGAGTTTAACAAATACTTATTAATTTATTAATTTATTCATAAATTCGAATACTGAGTAGGTGACCTGTCAAACTGCATGCCTCTTACATATCTGCATATATAGCTTTTAACTACATGAGTTTCTTTTTGTTTCTCTGTAATAAACACATTTAGGTGTATGTGGAAATTCCATTGGACAGTATTTGATACTGTTGACTATTCCCTCAAACTACATATTCTCTTCTCTTGACTTTAGCAATGCCATACCCTCTAGAATATCCTTCTCCTTTTCTATTTGCTCCTCTATGTCTTATTCATTTGCTTCCTGTACTCATCCCACCATGAAAGTGGCCCATTCTTTTCTCTTTCCTATGATCTCTCCCAAATTAATCTCATTCACTTCTGTGGCTTCAACTACCAATACCATGCAGATTACTCAAATCAATATCTCCATCCATGATATATCTCTCAGTCTCCAATTGCCTATTTTGAAAAATAAGGCCTCACCTGCTTATTATTCTTCACTCTAAACCTTCTCTTCCTTCTTACATCTATATTTACATCCGAGACATCACCATTCTTTCAGTATCCTCTGTTATCAGCCTTGGTGTTATCTTCAAGTCTCCCTTCCCCTTCACCTCTCATGTCTAATCAGGCACCAAATATCACTTAAACCTTCATTATATCTCTCCCATCCATCCCCTCCTCTCTGATTTCATTGCCACCTCACCAGTATAGGCACTCTGTCTGACTTACTGCAATAAACTCTTAATGGACCTTCCCCAATTCATTCTCTTCCCTAACCCCAATCCATCCTTCATATCACTGAGTCATACTACTGTCACTCTCTGTCATACACAATGTCCTAAGTCACTCATCCCTCCTGGAAAATCTTTTTCTCCAAAGTAGAACTAAAAGGAGCTCAGAAATACACAATTGACACATATTATATAAGACAAAAATCAATTCTTACAACCTCTCATCATTACTTTTTCCTGGTGGCATTTAAGCAGAGGGGGTCACTATAATTCATTACCCTATACCTACACAGTTTCTTCCAGACTAACTCTTAACTCACTTCTGGGGCCTTCCAGCTTCACAACTCCTATTGACACACTGTTCCATTTACCCTCAGTAAAATCACTCTCTCATGGATTCATTCCCTCCCTTAATCTCTCACCCTTTCAAATGCAGCTATCAAATCAACTCCCTAGTCTGTCTGGCCATCAGTACCAAGTTTCTGTCTCCATTCCCACTCTTCCCTCCACCAGTCAATTCCCAGTCAATCTCTAACCACTCACTAGACTAAACATCCATTTGGAAGCTATATCCCAACCCCCTTCAATAGTCCCACAGAGTTGTCCCAGGCACATATCCAGTCATAGAACAAGAATGATGTCATTTTAGAGTTGGAAAGGACCTCGGCAGCCCTGTACTCCAACCTACATACATGAAAAAAAGAATTCCCACTACAAAATACCCAAGTGGCCATCTACCTTTTGCTTAAAGACCTCAAGTGAAAAGACCCCACTGTCTCCTAAGGCAGATCATTCCACCTCTGGACAATTCTAATTGTTAGAAAGTATTTCCTTTTATCAAGCATGTAGCTGCCTCTTTACAATATCCACAAATGCTCCTGGTTCTTCCCTCAGGAGCTGAAGTAACTAAGTCTAGACCCTCTTTTACTTGATTGCTTTTCAAATGCTTGAAAACAGTTGCTTCTGTTCTCCTTGTTCCTTAGCTCCTCCAATTTAGAACACATTGCCAAACTAATCTTATGCTCAACATTTTTCATTGATTTCCTATTGTTTGTTGTGTAAAGAGCATTTGTTTTTGCCTGACATTCAAGACTTTCCATAACCTAATGCTATTAATCCATTCCAGCTTGATCTCATACTATGCTCTTTTATGTACTCTATGCCCCCAAAATTTGGGACTAATCTCTGACCTCTAAAATATCCCATCCTTTTTTTTTAACCTCTCTGTCTTTCTCACTCTATTCCATGGGCCTGGAATGTTCTTCTGTCCCTCACCTCCTAAACTTCTTTTTTCAATAAACATTTTTATTTAAAGCTTTAAGTTTCAAATTCTATCTGTCCTCCCTTCCCTACCGCTCCCAATTATGTAAAACATTACCATATTAGTTATTTTGTATAAGAAGACTCAAATAAAATAAAAAGTGAAAGAAAGTAAAAATAGCATGCTTCAGTCAGTGTTCAATCAATATGAGCTCTTTCTCTGGAGGGGATAGTATCCATCATTAGTCCTTTCGAATTGTCTTGGATCATTGTATTGCTGAAAATAGTTGTCATTCACAGTTCTTCATCACACAATATTACTGTTACTGGGCACAACATTCTCCTGGTTCTACTCACTTCATGATATATCAGTTCATAGAAGTCTTTCCAGGTCTCTGAAATCATCCTGCTTGTCATTTCTTATAACACAATAATATTCCATTACAATCACAGGCCACATCTTGTTTAGCCACTCCCCAATTGATAGACATTCCTTTGATTTCCAATTCTTTGCCACCACAAAAAGAGCTATTATAAATATTTTTGTACAAACAGGTCTTTTCTCTTTTGAGGGATGTCTTTGGGATATAAATGTAGAAGTGGTATTTCTGGATCAAAGGGTATGCACAGTTTTATAAACCTTTGGGCTATCAATTGCTCTCTAAAATGGTTGGATCAGTTTCCAACTCCAGCAACATTGGATTAGTGTCCCAGTTTTTCCACATCCCCTCCAAAATCCATCATTTTTCATTTCTGTTATATTAGCCCCTCTGATAGGTGTAAGGTGGTACCTCAGAGTTGTTTTAATTTGCATTTCTCTGATCAATAGTGATTTGGAGCATTTTTCACATAATTGTAGATAGCTTTGATTTCTTTGTCTGAAAACTGCTGTTCATATCTTTTGACCATTTATCAACTGGGGAATTATGCGTATTTTTATAAACTTGACTCAGTTCTCTATATATTTGAGAAATGATGTCTTTATCAGAGATACTTGCTGCAAAAATTCTTTCCCAGTTTCCCGCTTTCCTTATAATTTTGGTGGCATTCATTTTGTTTGTGCAAAAGCTTTTTAATTTTACATAATCAAAAGTATCTATTTTACATTTTGTAATGCTCTCTATATCTCCTTCAATTCAAAATTCTTCCCCTGTCCATAAATCTGACAGGATTTCTACCCACTCTTGAAAACTCAAATCAAAGGCCACCTTCTCCATGAAGCCTTCTCTGATTCCTTCTTCCTCTCCCCCCCCCCATCACTTACAACCTTGCCGTTTTGGGCTGCATATAGCATTCTGTTTTGCCCCTCTCTGATGCAATTATATTGTAATGTTGACTATTGTAGTTCCTTCTGTTTGTGGGCTTTTCTCCACTGGACTTGACAAACTCTATGAAGGTAGAAACTATATTTTATCTAAACTTTGCATCTCTGCCATGATCTAATGATGTATTCTGAGGACAGTGGGTAGTTTATACATGTTTGTTGAATATATTTGCTAACTGAATAAACATTTCCCAGGGACATTTTCCTTTTAAATAGTATTTTTGAAAATTAAAAATGCTTTGAGATAAACAACAAAATGTACTCATAGTGGGATGATTTGTGGATATATATTATATTTGAGGACAGGAAGTCCTGTCCAGAACCCCCTAAAAATCATACCACAAAGGAGAGTCTTTATGCTGCCTGCTAATTGACCTTGAGACTAGTGTCCTTTCCCCCCCACCCCCAATCCTTTCTTTACTGGGTAATGTGAGAGGGCTAATGTTTACAAGATCTACCTTTCTGCCTTGATTTTTCCCTAATAGCTCTGATGAGACTCAGGGTAGAATCTGGAAGGCAAAACTGTGTCCAGAAACAGCACTCATTGCAGGAGCTATAAAGGTGGGAAGCCCCAACCCAAATCTAGAGAGCAGAATTCAGAACATAGCCATGTCTACCAAACACATTATTCAAACCTTATTAATGAAATTAGAATTTATAATTATGAAGCAAGATAACATTGACAAGAATTGGGAATGCTGATTTCAAATTAGGAGAGAAGAAGAAATATTTAACTATAATCTAAGGGAGGCATAACGGTATTCTGGAAATCACACTGAACTAAGGGGTAAAAAGCCTGAGTTCTTTGGAAAGACCTAAGTGGACTGATACTGAGTGAAGGAAGCAGAACCAAGAGAACATTGCACACAGTAACAGTAACATTGCACAATGATCAACTGTAATAGATTTAGCTCTTCTCAGCAATACAATGATCCAAGACAATTCCAAAGGACTCAGGATAGAAATTGCTCTCCACATCCAGAAAAAAAGAACTGTGGAATCTTAAAGCAGATTGAACCATACTGTTTCTACTTTTTGTTATTGTTGTTTTTTCCTTTTTTGAGGGTTTTCCCTTTTGTTCTGATTCTTCTTTCACAACATGACTAATGCAGAAATATGTTTAATGTGATTGTACATATATAAGCTATATCATATTGCTTTCTGTCATGGGGAGGAGGGAGGGAGAGGAGGAAGGGAGGGAGAAACATTTGGAATACAAAATCTTATAAAAACAAATGTTGAGGGGGCAGCTAGGTGGCACAGTGGATAGAACACTGGCCCTGGAGTCAGGAGTACCTGAGTTCAAATCCGGCCTCAGACACTTAACACTTACTAGCTGTGTGACCCTGGGCAAGTCACTTAACCCCAATTGCCTCACCAAAAAAAAAGAAAGAAAGAAAGAAAGACCTGATATTGATTGAACACAAACTACTGAATGCTATTTTTCACTTTCTTTCATTATTTCTTTTATTCAAATTTTCCTATACAAAATGACTAATATGGTCATATTTTACATAATTACACATGTATAACCTTTATCTGATTGCTTACTGCCTCAGGGAGGGGGAAAGGGAAGGAGGGATAAAATTTAGAACTCAAAACTTTAAATAAAAATGTTCGTTATTTTTTTTAAATGGCTAATTGACTGAAAGATATTACAGCAGGGTTTTGTGATGTTACAATGGGGTTCCTTATGATTCATTAATAGTACTGTTTTGCAATGGCAAAGTGTGGGAGGATTTTGCCTCTGCATTAAAAGAGCTTATTGGAGAGAAGACTCAAAAGGTTGGGGGAGGAGAGTGGAGAAAAGAGGAAAGGGAAAAAGCCATAAGTAAGGCCAGCCTCCTTACAAATAGACATGCTATTAATGCTTATCAATTGAAGGGAGGTTAAGATCCAAGTTATACATGAGGCAAGAGTTCAGCTGGAAACAAAAGTGAGAATGTGAAAAACCTAATGAATTGTTGTCTTGATTCAAGAGACAAGATTCAAGTGACAGTGAAAAATGGGATTCGAGAGGAAAGGTTATGCTAACTTAAGACAAGTATGGAGTCCATTCAAACATGTCTCCCTGGTCTTTGATTAAAGGCCTTGTTAGGCTACTCTGGACTCTAGGGGAAAGTCCCATTCACTTGCTCATGTCTAAAGAGACTTAAGAAGAGTTCATATCCATGCCAGGCAAATGTGGAGTGTTCTTATTGGTCTAACTCACCACTGAGATGGTATTCAGTTACATGCACAGCCATTTCCCCTGAGATCTGGAAAGGGAATCCAGAGGTAGAGGTGATCAGTCAGTCAGGGAACTGGGTTTTGCCAGCCCTTGTTTCTGAGTGGTGGTCCCCAGAGAACTGCCAAACCTACCTTTGAGATACATCACAGGTCCAGAACCCCTACCCACAAAATATCACAAAAAATAAGAATATCTTACAGGGAGTGTCCAGCCAGGAAGATGTCCCTTCCCTAAGAAATCCCACCTAACTTCCCCAGCCCACTGGCCTAGCATACCCCAGAAGTTTTCTGGGGTAAATCAAAAGAACCTTCTGTTTGAGAAACTAAACCAAAGGACAGACACAATTAACCAGTCTCCCCCATGCCTCAGGGAGATGGGATTGGGTCTGGCTGCTGCCTTTGTGGCCTAAGGGGGAGAGAGATGGCTTCAGAGATTCAGAGCCACCCTTCACCCAACTTCCCCCAGCCACCACCAGTGGAGGATGGTCCTCCCCCAATGAGGGAACTTGCCACAGTCAGATAATCACCTCATTGGACCACCATCAGTCCTCTATAAAAGTATCTGCCTGTCTTCTGCTGGAGGAGATAGGTATCTCAGAAATCCACGTCTCTGTGCCATGCTTTCGCCCCATGAGATGAAGTCCAAGGATTTCTCTCTTGGTTTCCTTTCCCTAGCACCTAAATAAACTATTATTTTATTCTAATTGGATTTGTGTGTAAGAGGGTGTAATTCTTTAAAGAGGAATGCCTAAGAACCCTTACTCTAAACCCCCATCTATTTCCCCCATAACACCATCATGGGCATGCCCTCCCTACCCTCTCCCAAGGCCTGCCTGCCTCCACCCCTCATTAGTCACTCAGTATAGACCTCCTTCCATAGTAAATATCTGAAGACTTAACCCCCCCCCCCCCATTGATTGTGTTAACTCCTGCTATGTCCAGAAATGTTCTAGGCTCTGGGAGAGAGATGAACTTGCATAACAGGTCCCATCTGCATGGCACTCACCCTCTAGGAGTGGGACATGAAAAGTAACTCTAAGACAAAGTGAGGCAGGAGAAGTACATTAGAGAAGAACCACTCCAGTTCTTGCCATGAAGCAAAGCTACTATACCAGAACCTTGGTTCCCACCCAGACTGAGCAAGGGACCTTGAGAAAGAAGCATCTGCATTCCTCTCCTTCCCCATCCCAGAGGCAGTGGCAGGCACTGAGCAATGAGACCCTGGGCCCAGCCCAGGCAGCTGAGGCCCCTTGCCCTCCAAGGCAGCCCTGATTCTAAGACTGGAAGTCAGAGTACTAGAGTCAAGTCCCTCGGTATGATCCTAGGCAGGTTACTGAAAGTCTCTGAGCATGTCTTCTCTCTAGAAGGGGAACATCATACTTATACATCCTCTCTCATAATAGAAAAGCATTTTGGAAACCATGAAGCTATATTAATGTGCCTTATAATTGTTGTTGTTAATTGTTGTCATCATCATCATAGCATTCTTTTGTCTTTTTCGATAGAGAAGGATTTTCAGTGGTGCTTGGCCACTACCGGGGACCTAACCAAAATGGCAAAGTAAGAGTCTTCTCTTTCCTTTTTATTCTACTCATTTATTATTTTATTCTAACATTAGTCCTTATTAACCAAATAAGCATCCAAGAAAAACAAAACCAACATAAAAATAATTAGGCAGAAACATGCAAACACCAATCACACATTTGTTTTCAAAATGTATATGTTAACCTAAAAAAGAAAAAAATAATTTTAAAAAATTATCCAGCTTGCAAAAAAAAGAAGAGTTCATATCCTAAAAAAGAATGAATCATCTATAAAATACAATCCATATTGCTGTTGTTTGTCCTTCATTCTCAAAGAGGACCATGACATCTGGAGGTGATGTCATGACTTCCAGTAAATTGGATTTAAGTGGAGGATTGTGCAAGGTCACCAAGCTCACTCTCTCCTCCAGAGCCATCTGGATCCAGTGGCAAGATATAAATCAGGATTCCTAGAAATAGCCCTAGATGTTTAAGGCAATTTGGGGTTAAGTGACTTGCCCAGGATCACAGGGCTACTAAGTGTCTGAGGTCATATTTGAACTTTCCCACCTTCAGGGCCAGTGCTCTATCAACTGGACCGCCTAGCTGCCCTACAATCTATAGCAGCCAACTGGCTGAAGTTCAAGGGTTTTGTTTTGCTATGTGGTCTTAATTTTGTTTTGTGGCATGATGTAGAAGTAGGGTAGTTAGAACACTGGGCCAGGAATCAGGAAGACATCTTCCTGAATTCAAAGAAAGCATGAAATATTTCTGTTTGTAACCCTATCATTTACTAAGAATTGAAAATAGGTATCCCCCAGATTACAATGGAGAGGCAGTTGGCAGTTGAACACAGGCTACAACACAATACAAGCAGGAAATTATGAAGAGGAAGGAAAATAAAGAATGTTATCAAAAATATGAATAAATGTGATCAAAATATTTTTTCTCATGTGTACCATGTGACTCCCCTATTCTACCAACTCTAGTAGATTCCTATCACCTCTAGAATAACATATAAACTCCTATTTACCTTTCAAATCTCTACACAATCTGACTGTAACTAATCACTGGACACCACTCATTACATGTTATTTTTCCTCCCATGCTTTATAGTGCAATCAGATTATCCTCTCTGTTCCTCAGTGGAACTTCATCTCTCCTGTACATGCCTTTGTATATGCCATCTCTAATGCCTGAAATACACTTTCTCCTTATTTCATAGTCTTTTTCTTCACCCAAGATGCATCCCAAGGTGGGTGGAGGTATGGTAGAGGTCTGTCCAGAACTCATACACATGTGTGACAACAGCAGCAGCAGCTTCAGGAGCTCCCAATCCAGAGGTGCTGGGGAGTTTAGGACAACAGTTCAGAAAGAGACTACGGGGAATCCTTTGCTAGCACTGGATACAGCTGGCACTTAATGTCAACTCTACTGGCCATGCACAGTTCTAGGTCACAGTTATAGGGCATAGAGAAGTGCTTGTGGTCAGTCACAAGGAAGCAGAGGCCCTAGTACCAAAGCAGAGAGAAGCACTAGCACATGTAGCTACTGGGGACCAAGGATCCTTCCTTGGTAAAGACCAGAGCAATGACCAAACATCTTCCAGGATCACCTCACATTGGAAGCACCAGAAACTTATAGATCCCCAGAACTAGCTCTGAAAATAGAAGCATAAAAAGTCTGAAGCTTGGGCTAATGCTTTCCCACCCCTAGGTAAGCAGAGCCCAACTTTAACATAAATTTCAAAGTAAATAGGCTAGAAAAATGAGCAAACAACAAAGAAAAATTTGATCATAAAATGCTATGAGAGGCAGGGTAGAACAAAATATAAACTCAGAGAACAACAATATGAAAACAGCTACAAAGAAAAATGTTTATTGGACCTAAATCCAACAAGAATATCTGGCAGTTTTAAAGAAAGGGATAAGAGTAGTAGTGGGGAAAAATGGGAAATGAGAATGGTGAAAAAATTATGAAAAGAGAATTGCAACTTAGTAGAAAAAAGGGAGGCACAAAAAAGTACTGAAGAAAATAACTTTAAAAACAGAATTGGAGTAATAGTAAAAGAGCTACAAAAAATCACTGAGGAAAAGGACTACCTAAAAACTAGAATTGGCCAAATTGGGGGGGGGGAGGGCAGGGAGTACAAAAGCTTACTGAAGAAAATAATTCCTTAAAAATTAGAATTGGGCAAGTGGAAGTTAATGACTCCATGAGACATCAAGAAACAATAAACCAAAGTGAAAAGAATGAAAAAGATTTTGAAATATCTCATCAGAAAAATGAATGACCTGGAAAATATATCAAAGAGGATAATTTAAGAATTATTAGACTAGCTAACAGCTATGACCAAGGAAAGAGCACAGACATCATATTTCAAGAAATTATCAAGGAAAATTGCCCTGATATCTTAAATACAAAGGGTAAAAGAAAAATTGAAATAATCTACGAATCATGTCCTGAAAGAGATCCCAAAATGAAAACTCCCAAGAATATTAAATTGAAATTCCAGAGCTCCCAGGTAAAAAAGAAAATACTTCAAGGAGCCAGAAAGAAACACTTCAAATATTATGAAGCCAAAATCAGGATCACACAGGATTTGGTGGCTTCTATATTAAACAAGCAGAGGACTTGGAATATGCTATTTTGAAGGGCAAAGGAGATAGGATTATAATCAAGAATCACCTACCCAGGAAAACTGAGTATAATCTTTCAGGAGAAAAGTGGATATTTAATTAAATAGAGGACTTTTAAGCATTCCTGATGAAAAGTAAAGGAATTAAATAGAAAATCCAACATTCAAACATAAGACTCAAGAGAAGCATAAAAAGGTAAATAGGAAAGAGTAATCATAAAGGCCTCAATAAAGTTAAACTATTTATCTTCCTATATGGGAAGATAATATGTGTAAGTCCTAAGAACTTTTATCATTACTAGGGCAGTTAAAAGGCGTATACATAAACAGTGTCATGGGTATGAGTCAATTAAGTTGGAATGATCTCCAAAAAAAGTGGAGGGAGAAAGAGGGATACACTAGGAGAAGGGGTAAAGGAGAGGTAGAATGTAGAAAATTGCCTCACATAAAAGAGGCTCTCAAGGAAGAGATTTTACAAAGGAGGGGAAATGGGGAAACAAGTAATGTTTGAACCTCACTCTCAATAGAATTGATTCAAAGAAGGAAGAATATGAATACACACTCAGTTGGATATAGAAATATAACTTACTCAGTAGGGACATTGAAGGGGAAGGAGATAAGTAAAAGGGTAGGGCAGATAAGGGAGACAATGGGTAGAAGAAAAATAACCTTCTGAAGAGAGACAGAATTAAAAGAGAGAAAGGAAATACAAGATAATGGAATGGAGTGAAATACACAGTAATCATAACAGTGAATGTGAATAGGATAAAACAGTAGATAGAACAGAAACCAGAATCCAACAAAATGTTGTTTATATAATGCAACCCAGGTACCATCTTCTACATGAAGCTTTTCCTAATTCCCCCCAACTTTTAGTATCCTCCCTCCCAAACTATCTTGTATTTAACTACTTTGTGTTTATTAAGTATGTGTGTATATTACATGTGCATGCTGTCTCCCCCATTAGAATGTAAGCTTATTACTTGTGGGAATTATTCTGTTCTATCATCTAACACAGTGGCTGGCCCATAGTAGGCACTTAATAAATATTTGTTGATTGATAGATCACAGATCCATTCTAGTATTTTGGTGAGGGATATTTTGTGGGACTTGGGAGACCTGGGTTCAACCAAGAATTCACTGTGTCTTTAGGTCAATTTTCCATGCTGCATGTTCCTCTCAGCAAAGAAAAATACCTCCTACTCTATCTAGCATATGGTGCATACAAATAAGGTATTTCATTTGTTCATTCATTTTCTTCCATTTTGCATTTTTCCTCACCCTAGTGCCAAGGTCACATAGCTAGTAAATGGCAGAGAGGATTCTGAATCAGACCCTCTGAATCCAAGTTCATGTTAGTTGTACTCTGCCACCCCATAACAGACATTGATAGCCAAGAGTCCTGGCAATCACCCCAGTTTTCTCTTATGGGGTCTGGAGGCAAGTTGCCACCTTGGCAGCCCTGGAGCATTTGTTTTTGGCAGCACTGGAAATATTTTTTCTAGGCAGGCAGGTCTGAGGACATCTTTCCTTGTAGTTCCTTGTGTTGGCTCTGAGGAAATTCAGAAATACCACTCCTGGGAGCCAGGAGCAATTTTCTCTCATAATTCTTCCACATTTACTCCCTACTGGTAGAGAGGTTTAAAAAAAAAGTAGAGAAGTCTGGTAAATAAATAGAGTAATATAAGTAAACATTCTGGGCAAAGAAAAGCTCAGAGCATTATTAATAATAGTGATTAATCATACTACTTGTCTGTTGTAAAGCACAATAATAAGATGCAAACATACTAAGGAACATGTACTAGGTTATCCATCAAAGATGAGACTGGAATTTTAAGTTCTTACAAGTATAATAAGGGGAATGAGGAATAGAAGGATTTGGGGACAAGAAGGCAGAAGAAGAAGCAGTTGGTGCTTTATGCAGTATATAGGACATTGTCCCAGCTACTCCCTGATGATCCAGAACAACTTTGGGGAATAACCACTCTACCAATGCAGATGGCCCATGGGCAAACATTGTGAATTCCATGCTGCCTTTCCTAGAGATGGATGGGTCTTAGGCAAATTGACTGTAGGAACCTCCATTTGATATTTAAATGAGGTTGAGTTTTAAATAGATAGTACTTAATGAGCTAATAAAATGACCAGTCAGGTTTTTTTTTTTAATCCTACTTTCTGGAGAGACCTCCTGATCATCTGTCCAAATCCTCTATGTAATTTACTAATTACTCCTTAACATCTGCCTAAAAACTGTAGGATGGAAAATAAATCCTCTTGTGGTACTTTCTAGCCCTATCATCTGCTAGTCTCTGAAAGTTCCAATAAAAAGATAAACAATAGTTTCCTATGAAAAAAAATCTGGAGGTTTTTGTGACCTGAAAGCTCAATATGAGTTAATATGTGACCTGGGAATCCTAATGACTAATCCAAGCCTTAGCCTGCCTTCAGAAGATCATTGTGTTCAGAGCAAGACAAGCCATTGCATTCTGTTGGGGTCAAACTACATCTTGAGAACTATGTTCAGTTATAGGCACCATATTTTAAAGAAGGGTATTGATTGACCAGCTGGCAAGTGTCCAGAGGAAGGCAAACAGCTTGCTGAAAAGACTAAAAAATCACACCATAGAAAGATTGGTTGAAGTGCCCTCTCCAAAACTAAAATTACCTTTTATTTATTTTCTATATATTTCAATCACTTCCTGTGTATACAGGATCATAGATCTAGAGATTGAAGAAATCTTGTAGACTGTCTAGTCCAAGTCCTTCATTTTAAAGATGAAGAGATCACTTATCCAACAAAAATCTGACATTTTTGCTGAATTGAAAAATACTCCAGAAATCCAATGAAAACCTACACTAAGTGATTGCTTCCATCCCAGAACTGCATAGTTATCCACAAGCCCACAAGTAACAGGAAGAAGGGCTACCACTAAAGCCAGTGACAGTACAGGCAGAGAATCCAGTAGCCTCCCAGATCAGAGACACATGTAACCTGCAAGACTCTGTGCCCAAAGGCAAAAACAATCAAGAAATGGTGTGGCAAGTGTCAGAAAATGGCCTTTGGAAACCCATGTGAATGACAGCATTTAGTGCAGCATGGCAGCATTCAGACCAATATAGCCCAGGAGCCAGGAACTCTAAGGTTCCTAGCACTCTGTCTGGAAATAACACGGAAGGCCCTAAAGATAAGCTTTCTGAAACTAAGATACCCAGAGGAGCCTAACTCCATGAGGTGCAAGTCAGAGCAAGAAACCAAGGGACCCTAAAAAAGACAATCAGGGCAAACCATACCACTGAAGAGCAGAAGAGTAAATGAAGCCTGTCCAGGGCACAAAGCCTCAATTTTGGAAGCAAGTGAGAGAGAGGACTAAAACAAAGAAAACACCAACCAGAATAAAAAAAATATATTGTAGATCCAAAGATCTGCCAATATCCAGCCTAGAAAAAGAAAATAACAGTTGTGAGCCGAGACTTGGGAAAGGGGGGTGGAAGGGAATGGATTTTCCACAAGGATTTAATGAACACCTAGAATAAATAAAGCAAGATGTTTAAAAATGAAATAAATGTTCTAAAAGAAAGAATTGAAAGAGGAATTAAGAGCCAGCTTCCCCCAAAAAAACTAGGGTGGGGGGGGCAGATTAGAACTCACATTTAGATTTTAAACATCACAGAACATAAAGCAGTAAACCTTTCCCAAACAATGTGTTCCTTAAAAATTAGACCAGATCAAAGAGAAATCAATAACTTCCTGAGACAGCTAAGAAATATTAGAACAAAATCAAAAGACTGAAAAAATAGAAGAGTATGATATCAAAAACAAGTGATCTGAAAAATAGTTCAAGGAGTGATCACTCAAGTCATTCAACTGCCTGAAAACTATAAGTTTGTGTTTTGCTTTGTTTTGTTTTAATTTGGTTATTAGATTTAAAGAAATAATATATGAAAACAGATAATAAAAGAAACTGAGGCCAAATACTTTTCTATCTACCAATAGAATGTAAACTCGAGGACAGGTGCTAGTTTATCCTTCTCTTTCTTTCACCAACACACAGCAAAGTACATAGAATGTACCTAATAAATGCTTATTAAATTGAATGAAATGAGAATGTTTAGCCTGGAGGAAAAAAGCCTTAGGAGAGACATATCCTTCCTTAAATATGGGGAGAGCTAGCATGTGGAAAAGGGAATCGACTTGTCCAGTTTGTTTGGTCACAGGGAGCAACTTGCAGAGAGGTAGGAGGTAGTGGGTCAATTTTCACTCAAGGTCTTCAAGTAAAGGTCTATGAGCATTTGTTGGGGAATGTTGTTAGGGAAATATCTATTCAGGTATGAGATGTCCTAGGTAATGTGATGTTTAAAATCTAAATGTGCACTCACCTTAAATTAGAAGCTTTAACACCAGTCTTTGGGCATTAAGCATTTATTAAAGCAAACCAGGTATTCATGTAGAGTTCAGAAAGTTAAGAAAAGGCCTATCTATCCTAGAGGTCCAGCCTGGTTGGGTTCTTCTTCAAGTCCTCTGCCACAAGCCTGCTTCAATCACAAACTCCCCACAAACTGAGTGTGGAAGCTTTTTATAGGTCTGGAGTAGAGGTGGTCCTTACACACTGCTTCAAGCTGATTGGTAGGTGTCATCCAAATCCATTAGTTCACTGGACTTGAAGGTGGTCTCAAGTTAAGTTCAAAGTCTTTAGGTTTTGAGAACAATACCTCTTTAAGGGCCAGTCAGGTGTAGTTACAATCTAATTAACTTGAAGTAGGCTAATCAGCAGTCAATCACTCTCACTTAATTCAATCAGTTTAGATTAATCTCCAGGTGGGCCTTTGAGTATCTGCCAAATCCCATTATTTTCTCACAGTAACTAGGTGAAGGTCCCTTCCAGAAGAAGCTAGATGGTACATTAAATGGAGCAAGAGGCCTAGAGTTAGGAAAACCTGAGTTCAAATTCAGCCCTACATACTCATACATACTCATACATACTCAATAAGAGGCATTCTCTATACTGACGAAAGCACAAGTTTGTACCTAAAAACAAACAGACAAAAAATTGTAAAGCATCCAGAGGACAATAACCAAATTAGTAAAGGGTCTCTAGTTAATGCCATATGAGGATTGTGATCTATCAATCAAGGGAAGGGAGAACCCACACTTATGAAAGTATAGATCCTTGAATCATTAAAGCATGAAAATCAATAGGACTGATTAACTAGGGATCTTAGGGCTGAGGGAAAAGAACAGTCACAAGTGATTTCTAGGTTACAGGTCTGAGTAACAGAAGGGTGAATTATAAATAGAAACAGTGAAATTAGTTGGAGGGTCAAGTACATAAGACTTGACTCAAGTTTTTCAATGCATTATGTACTAAAAAATAAGAAAAAGTAAAGTAAATAAAGGGCTAATTTTCTCCTTCTTTGCCTCCAAATTCTTCACTCCTACAAAAATTTATAAAGTGGAAATGATCTAATTCCTACAGTCAAGAAACCTCAATTTAAGTCTAGGCTCTGAAACTTAGAGTAAGTACTTAAAATGTTTGCTTGATGAATGAATGACTAAAATGAAGACTGACCACAATATTCACTTCATAATGTGGCTTGACTGAGGTATCTGGAACATGGACAATGGTACTCACATAGCAACATTTACTACACATGCCAACAGGTGTTTTTCTTTTAAGTTTCACATCTTTATTCATTCATTAAAACCAACCTGATTTCATGTAACATGAGAGGAAATCTAACATTTTCTATTTAAAAGTGGAATTATAGGATGGCTTTACTGAGTAGAATTCACACTGATCAGTAGGAGTTGGCTCATTTCAAGGTTCTACATTATTCTTTCTGTCCCAATTGAAATCAGGATTGAACATTGTTAGAGGCAAGAAATAGAAAGCTGCTTCTGTGCCCCCAGATTTGATAAAAAGAGACAAGGTCAGGTGCTTCCTGGCCTAGCTGAAGATCTGACAGAGCATGCTGGTGGCCCAAGGGCTCAGATGATATGGTCTCACTGAGAAGAAGGGGAGAAGAAGGAGGAGGAAGAGGAGGAAAAAGAGGAGGAGGAGTTGAGTTTACTTTTTTAAGTAAGCAAATATATAAAGGGAACTCCCAATATGGGAATTCCCTCCACCTAAGTCCTAGAGCCTTGCCAGAGGTACCTAGACATTAAGTGACACATATAAGGCAAATGTGTCAAATTTATGGCTAATTTGACTGGAGTCCAACCTCAACCAGATTAAAATGCAATTGGGAAACGATTAACAAAATAAATAAAAACACAATACAGTATAGATAATGTTCATTTGTAATTTTCTAAGTCAATACATGGACTGCTGTGATCCATTTCTATTTGAGTTTGACAGTACTGCTCTAGGGTCACATAGCTAAAACATGTCAGAAGTAGGACTCAAACATAGGTCTTTCTGCCTTCCTAGTCCAGAATTTCAGCTACTACATCAAGCTCCTCCCATTTTAACAAATCAAAAAGCAAGGATTTCTGGAGTAGGAAGCATTGAACAAAAAATGCTTAATGGGAAATTTGAACCCAAGATATGAGAGGAGATGGAAAAGAAAGTATTCAGTTGGACCAGATGTGCTCAAATCATTTAGCCCAAATGAACATGCCAGGATACCCCAAAAGGGAGTAGACTGTTGAACTTCTATCAGTGACATTTTTAATTATGAAAAACATATATAGAACAAGAAAATAGTAAATAAAGAAGACAAATTAGTCAAACAATGCCAATCAAAGCCAATGAGTCTGTCAAAATTTCAGAACCTATTATTAAAGGGACAGTTGGTGAACACTTAAAAAAGGAAATGGTCATCATTAGGAACTAGCATGGTTTCATCAAAAACAGATTATGATAAACTAAATTCATTAACTTTTTTGAAAGAGCTATCAGACAGGGTAGATAAGGGGAATTCTGTAGATATAGCATAGCTATAGAACACCCTCTCCAGGCTCACTCCCTGAAACCACACTGGCACTAGCAGGTTGCATTCCTAGAGAATACTACTTCCAAGGGTCACCCTGTCAGTGACTATCCTCCTTGAAATGTGCTACAAGGCACTATCACTGTCTTTCCCTTTTAAAGTTATCCAGTAGACTCGGTACTTTAGTAAAGACATTTACCAAAATGGCATGGCAAGAAAGATAATTACAAAGTATTTCCCTGTGAACCTGGGACATATGTTCCCACAAATATGCACAGATTCCATGTGGTGGGGAAGAATGGAGATGAACTTAAAATCCAGGGGCAGAGCCCCCAGTTGTTGTTTGTCTTTCATTCTCAAAGAGGAACATGACATCAGGGTGATGTCATGACTTGCACTGAATTGGCTTTAAGCGAGAGAGGTCTGTGCAAGGTCACCAATCTCACTCTCTCCTCCAGAGCCACCTGGGTCCAGTGGCAAGATATATATCAGGACCAATATACTCTCACACACACACACACGTGTGTGTGTGTGTGTGTGTGTGTGTGTGTGTGTGTACAGATATATATATATACATAAATACATGTGCATGTATGTATGTATGTATGTATGTGTGTGTGTGTGTGTGTATAATCTCAAGATAAATAGAAATGGCCCTAGATGTTTAAGGCAAATGGCATTAAGTGACTTGCCCAGGGTCACACACCTAATAAGTATCTGAGGTGAGATTTGAACTCAGGTGTTCTCAACTTCAGGGCCAGCGCTCTATCTACTGCACCACCAGTAAGAAAGAGATCAAAGGATATGAATAAACAGTTCTCAAAAAATATTACAAGTATTAACAACCACGTGGAAATATTCTCCAAATTACTGATAATAAGATAAATACAAATAAAGACAACCCTGAGGTTCCATTTTACACTATGCAAATTGACGAAGATGATGAAAAATGGAATTAGTCAATGTTGGAGGGATTATGAAAATATAAATACAACAGCAAACTGACACAAGCATTTTGGAGTTATACAAATAAAGTGACAGATATATCCATAATCTTTGACCCAGAGATTCCATTACTGAGCTTATATCCTAAGGAGGTCACTGATATGAAGAAAGTCCCCATGTACACCAAAATATTGATGGTAGTAATTTTGTAATAGCAAAGAAATGGAAGCAATGTAAATTCCCACCAATTAGGGAATGGTTAAGCTAATTGTATATATATGCATATAATGGAATATTGCTGTTCTATTAAAAAAATTATAAACGTGATAAATACAGAGAAGCATGGAAAGGTTTATATGAACTAATACAGAGCAAAGCAAGCAAAACCAAAAGGAGGGTGGTTGATAGACACACAAACACATTTTCCCAATGGTTACAACAATGAAAATGGAAAGAAAAACCATTCAAAAAAATCAAAAGTGAATGACTCAAAAGAAGAGATATGAGGACATTTCCAACCCACTCCATCAGAGGAATGGGAGATCCACAGATATTGCACAGAGGCACTTCTTTTCAGATTTTTTTCAATGTATTGGTCAGTTATACTGTTTTTTTTCCCTTTTCCTTTCTTTTTTTGTCTTTAAAAAAACAATTTGTTATATTGGGTGATTCTCAGCACTCTTTTTTTAAATTTTTTGTGGGGCAATGAGCATTAAGTGCCTTGCCCAAGGTCACACAGCTAATGTCAAGTGTCTGGGGCTGAATTTGAACTCAGGTCCTCCTGAATCCAAGGCCAGTGCTTTATCCACTGTGCCACCTAGCTGCCCCTGGGTGGTTCTCTAGAAGGGGAAGGCATACTGGGGGAAACCATGATAATAACAGAAATAAAAAGATGTTAATTAAAAACATATTTTTTAATCATCATTTTGAGATTTTAAAAATATAGTGGCAATGAGGCACACTCATAGGGGCTCTAGAACAAAAGAGTCTCAGTGTCTTTGCATTCTTAGCAATGTTCTCTTGAACTTCTTTGTGAATCATAGTAACGGTGATGGATGAGTCACTCTACTGATCAACTTGGTTTCCCCTCAAGGGATACAGTATCATTACTGGACAGGTCAATCTATTAGTCCCCTGGGCTTGTTGTTTGATGGGCAGTTGTAGTGTTTTGCCATATTCAGCCACTGAGTTATCTGAGTGGTATTAAGTTGTCTTTAGCCAGTATGCTCTTTTTAGTTGAAGTACTCTACTCTTTCAGCTAAGACAATGGGATTAGTAGAACATTCTTTTCTTTGACTTCCTCAGAACCTCATGAGATTCATCACCTCCAGGAATGAGGAAGGAAAGGTCTAAAGAGAATTATTCCTGTTTCAGAGCCAGTTCCTTCAACCAGGGACTCGTCCTTGGCTTATGTTGATCAGTTCTGATGCAACCAGCTATACTTCCCAGAGTTATTTTTTGGAGTCATATTCAGATGAGTGGCCAAAGGCAAAAGTAGGAATGAAGTTTATGTCCTAGACGAAAGTTCATCGTCTTTTCTGTCCTTTTTATAAGGAGTTAAACAATTGTAGTGGCAGGCCCTTTCCACTATGTGGAATGCTTTCTTCTAGATCTGAAAGGATTCTTCTCCCTCCCCTTAGATTTTAATTCTTTGGTCTTTTCACTCCTACTGAAAACCTTTATCTCCACTAAAGTTTAATAATGGTACATTATTACACCTACATTTTAGTGAAGTTTTTGACAGACTCTTTCATGCTAGTTTTATGTTCAAGATGGAAAACTGTGGGCTGTATGTCAGAGTCTTTCAGGAGAATACAGCTTGGTAGTACAGTGGATAGAGCTCTGAACTTGGAGTCAGGAAGACCTTACTTCAATTCTTGCCTAAGAAACTTGGTAGTTGGGTAACCCTTGACAAGTCACTTCATCCAGCTTCACTCTCCTCACATGTAAAATGGGAATAATAATAGTACCTATGGGTTGTTGAGTGGAACAAATGACACAACACATCTAAAGTGCTTTACAAACTCTAATGTACTATGTAAATGCTAGTTATTAGATATAGTATTTCAAAAAGATATGATGACATCTATTATTATATCTTTATGTGCAAAATATATACCATCTAGATGATAGAATTAGAATGGATTCAATGGATAGTCAAATAATAGGTCAATGTCAATTTGAAGGAGCATACCTAGTGAAGTTCCCCAGAGACCTGTCCTTGATATTACCCTATTTTATCAATGATTTATAGTTAGCATGGTGTGATGGGAATAATAGGTTCTTAGCAAACATCAGTTGAATAGAATCATTCATAAGGGATTTAACTTGCCAGGAGTTATACAACAGTAGCCAGAAAATGACAGAACAGAACATTGGAACTTGGGAAATAGCTGACTCAGATCTGCTCCCTTTGATGGTATTTAGAGATAATTTTGTTGGTTAAAGAAAGCATCATTAAAAGCATGTAATCTCAAGGATGAAAGTGAGATGCAATACACACTATAATAGGAGAAAGACAGTGTGGTAAAAAGTTTTTTATCAGTCGGTTAGTGAATACAGAAAGACACCAATTTTTGAAGGACCACCCTTTCAGGGAGGAGACCGACAGCCATGCACAGGCTACGCACGTCAGCCCGGCTGCTAAGCACTCCACTTCCAGGGTGTGAGCTTAAAAGGCAAGGAGAGAACGGAAGTGGGAGCTCTCTTGCCTGCTCTCCTGGTCCAATGACTGCGCTGCTCAGACAGACGCTGACTGGAGTTGGACGCGGCCCGGCTCGCCGTTAGCAGCGAGTGCTTGACTCGGTTCTCTCCTCCCCAAAGGTGGCCTTGGATTTTTGGTGAGTTTTATACGGAATATAGACTAAGCTTAGACTTAAGACTATTTGTTTTGTATTTCTATTTTCCTATCCCTCTAATCAACATCACCTGGTAACTACCACACAATAAAAGCTCTAACTAGAGACCAGAAGTTTCTTCCATTTACTAGTCTGGGAGATAAATTAAGGGAAAGGTTAAAGAGGGGAAATTAATGCTCTAGTAACCAATTTTAAATCTCACAGTTTGGCAACCATGAAGGGATTACACACACAAAAACTACAGTAACACTAAATCAGCAGTAACTATGTCAAGGTATCTGGAAAATAAACTGATGCATTGTAATTGCATGTTTATTTGCCCACCAATCATATTATAAATGAAGCTAAACAACAACTAAGGTAGGAAATCAGGACCAATTGAGGAGTTGTAAGGGAAGAACTACAAGAGTAAGCATCATGGGAGGTGAGAGGGATACAGATTCTGAAGATAAAGTTTTCCTGGGGAAGAGGAAAGTTAGACTATACATGTCCAGCAAGCTTGGTCTCTAGAACTATTAGCTAGGTCTATGTAAACTTAGTAAAGTACTGAGATAAGTCCAGTTTATTCTATTCTTCTCCACAAGACTAAAAGGCCACAGTGGAAGGAGGGAGCAACAAATTGAACAAAGGAATATATCACATTCTTAGTAAATTTGAAAGTGTCATGAAATTAGAAAAGATAACTAAGACTTTGGATGAAAGAATCACAATCTGCATAGATCTTGACAGGCTAACACAGTGAGCAGAATCTATTATGACAAAAATTAATAGAGAAAAATGTAAATTCCCAAACTTGGATTGAAAAAAATCAATTCTACAAATTAAAAATAAGGGAAACATTACAAAGCAGAAGTTTATGTGAAAAGACCTGGAGATTATAATTTAGTACTACATGCTCAATATGAGTCCATGGTGTAACCAAAGATGGTAAGATGTTAGGCCTCATTAAATGGAAACATGGTGTCCAAAGTGATAGAGATAACAGTCCTCCTATACACTGACCTGAATATCATGTTCAGTTCTCAGGGCCATGTTTTTAAAAGAATGTAGAGGAAGATCTGGTGCCTCACATTGGGCACCAGAAATATGTCACAGGAGGAAATAGGTGGTGGAGGTCCTTAGGTATTCTTCTGTAAATTATTACACTCTCACACACAGTCCAATTATAATTAAAATAGTATTTTATATGGGTGATACAGAAAGTGAGTGAGAGGGATGTCAAAGACTTAGCATCAAGGGGAGGAGATGGCTTAGAGACTGGAAACTACATCGTTGAGGAATAAGTTGAAGGAATAGGGGATGTTTAACTTAGAGAAGAGAGACTTTGAAGGAGGAACATCAATTACTTGAAGTGTCTTCATGTTGAAAAAAGATTTAACTCTTTTTTTCTTGGCCCCCACAGGGGAAAAAATAAGAATATTAGATTTAAATTGCATAAAGAAAGACTTGAAGGGAGGGAGGGAGAAAAATTTGAAACTAGAAATCTTATAAAAACAAATGTTGAAAACTATTTCTACATGTAACTAGAAAATAATAAAATAATTTTATGATAAAAAAGATAGACTTGAATTTTATATGAGGAGAAAATTCCCCCAAATTCAGATTATCCAAAATGAAAATGGTCTTATTCAGGAGGCAGTAAATTTTCATTGTTGGACATCCTTAAGACAAAGCAGGGCATTGTAAAGGGAATGCCTCGTTAGACGATGGGTACAATATATGACCCCACAAGTTCTTTCAATTGTAAGATTTGGGGGGGTTTTGTTGTTGTGGTTGTGGTTGTGGTTGTGGTTGTGGTTGTGGTTGCTTTTACTCTATCAATGATTACAAATTCAATCTAAGTAAGCAGTGTATTGTGGTAGCCAACAAAGTTAATGCACCTGATCTTCAAGTTGATTAAATATTTAATAAGCACCTACTTTCCACCTACAAAAATAAACATTAAACAATTCCTGCCCTCAAGGAGTTTAAATTTTACTGGGGATGGGGATGGGGAGATATACCATGTACATAGATCCATATGCACAAGGTAGAGACTGAAGGGAGCAAAGGAGAGTTCTTCCTAAAGTGATATGTGGAATTTGAAGAAAGAGGGAGAGTAACAATATCTGGGTGAACTAAGAAAAGATTAATGAAATAAATGACTTTACACTTAAGCCTAACAGGAAGATAAGGAATCTGAAAGTGGGAGATGAGGAAGGAGTGAATTCTATACATGGGAGCACTACCTGTACAAATGTGGCAATTAGTATATCAAGTTCAAGGAACAGTTAGTAATCTGATTTGCCTAGAGGCAAGAGGAATCCACAGAAGATTTTTTAGCATAATCCCTTTGCACCTTGGCCTTTTCAAAACACATCTATAATATATTGTCTATTCCTGGACACTACATTTTAGAAATGATAACATTTGGGGGCAGCTAGATGGCGCAGTGGTTAAGCACCGGCCCTGGATTCAGGAGTACCTGAGTTCAAATCCGGCCTCAGACACTTGACACTTACTAGCTGTGTGACCGAGGGCAAGTCACTTTACCCCCGTTGCCTGCAAAAAAAAAAAAATTATAAAAAAAAAAAGAAATGATAACATTTTAGAAAAGTAAATGGTGAGAAGATCCAAAATCATACTATAGAAAGATCAGTTGTTGGAATTAAGGATGTTTAGCCTGCAGAAGGGAATATTTAAGGAGACATCAAAGCCATCTCAAATTATTTGAGGGGTTGTCATGTGAACAGCAATTAGACTTCTTCCTGTTCTCAGAAGGCACAACTAGAAAGTCAATTCAATATAATTTCTAGCAGAGTTGGACCAAATTGAAATGGCCTACCTTTAGGAAATGGTAGGGTAGGGGTTGGAGGAGGGTAAGGAAAGAGTTAAGTACCCAACATGAAGTCATTAAGAGGCTGGATAGTGTAGATGAGATTCATGCTTTTTATAGGACAAGTTGAACTAAATCATATAGTTTCCTATCTGACTCTGAAATTTTATAAAGAATGAGAAGAGAGACAGCAGAATGTTGTAGAAAGAGCATGGAACTTGGAGTCACAGGACCTGAGTTCAAATCTCACCTCAGGCATTTACAACCTATGGAACCTTAAGCCAGTTCCTTAAACCTCATCCATAAAATGAGGAGATTCAACTAGGTGACCTGTAAATTCCCTTCTGGTTCTAGATTCATAATCACAAGATTTCATGATTATAATAGATTATGTAAGGCAACATAGCAGGTTTTAACTAAACTCATAGGGCAACCCATTCTACTGTATCAATAATATCTGATTCACATATGATTCTATAAAGTTAACAAAGGACTTCACATATAGTGTCTCATTTCATCCTCACAACCACCCTATGTAGTAAGTAGACTAAGTATTGTTAACCCCATTTTACAGATGAAGAAGCTGAAGTTCTATGAATTGCCTAGGATCATACAGTTATTAAGTGTTGCTCTTGTAAAAGTGAGATAATTGGTTTACTCAACCCCATATCACTTAATGTGCTCCCTAATAATGGGCCTTAGACTAACTGCAGAAGAGCAGGGGGGGTGAAGTGATGCTGCACAAGAATCATGTTTGGATAATCCAAGAATATCGATCATGTCACAGAGCTCATCTCTAAATTACCATTCTGTCTGAGAAGAGATGGATTCCAGATCTAGAAGAAATAATGGAATTCTAGCATAACTCTGAGGAGTAAAGGTAGGATGGAGCTGTGGCAAAGAACACAGGAGATAGTGAGGCAAACCTTTGGCTCTACAGGCATCTCGGAACAAAAGACCCAGACCCGAAGGAAGTCCCAAGAAAAAGTTGGATCCCAATCCCCATCTTCTTCTTCTTCTGGTTCCTATCCATCCATAGACACTATAATATAATCTGTTGTTTTGTTACATACACATTTCCAGCATACTGAATTTTACCTTCACCACAAAGAGTTCAGGGTTTAACTAGAAATAGATATAAAATGTGGAGCTAGGCAGAAAGCCCAACCTCAGTTTAAATTATAGGAATTTTCCTAACTGGGGATTTGGTAAGATTGTAACCAAATTCCTAACTTTTCATCTAAGATAAACTCCCTAAAGTGAAAAGGGAAGAACCACACAAACCTTAAGGCCCATTACATTGCCCCATAGACTTAAAATAAGGTGATTATTGTAATAAGGTTTTATACTCCTATTTTTGCCCCACTGCCAAGGAGAAAAGTTTAATCTTTTCCCCACATAACAACCCTTAAAATACTTTAAGTCAGTCAATAAGCATTTATTAAGCACCTACTATGTTTCAGGCACTGTGCTTAGCACTGGGGATGCAAAGGAAAGTAAAAAAGACAATTGCTGCTCTCAGGGAGCTTACAATTGAATGCTAATAATCATAACAATCCATGGTAATACTCATCCTATCCCCCTAAGTCTTGTCTTCTCCCGGCTCAACATATAATAAATTTAATAATAAATTCAAGTATATCCTGGACCTTAATCCCTTCATTTAAAACCAACCCTCAATGTTTAGTTTCTAATTGCTTAATACCAAAAGTCCTTCCTTTCATGTCAAATGAAGCCAGGCTAATTTTTGAGCATGTCTTAACTAAAGTGTGCATCTTTCCCAGTGCTAGGGCACAATATTCTGTTCACCACAAGCCCTTGGAATATTTTCAATTGAATTTAACTGTATGTTTTTGTGACATCCACCCCTTTCCTAGAATATTCTAGTTTTTCCAGAAAAAGATAACAGGAAAATGAGAAGCCAAAATGAATACATAATGTAGTAAAAAGAGGTCTGCACAGGACATCAAAGGGACCATTTTTGCCATTTACTAGCCATCTGACCTAAACCAAATCATTTTACCACTCTGGGGTTCCATTCCTTCATCTGTAAAAATGAGGAGGGTTTGGAATAGGCAATGTCTCCTTTCTGCTCTGAAGTCCATAAAAAATGTCTTTAATATCAAAGAGGTAAAAAACTAAGCAAAAGACAAAAGAGTATCCATACCAGTATTGCCTGGAATATTTAGCAACTTGATCTTCTGGGCTTCTCCAATCTGCATTCAGAGTTCATCCATTCTCTGGAGATGGATAGCATTTTCCATCATAGAGCCTTTGTAATTGATTTAGATCATTGTCTTGATCTAAGTAGCTAAATGTTTCACAGCTCATCATCTTACAATGTTGTTTTACTGTATACAATGTTCTCCTGGTTCTGTTCACTTTGCATTAGTTCATATAAGTCATCCATCCCACCTTCAGTTGATGGACATCTTCTCAATTACCAATCCACTTCCATCATAAGAAGAGCTGCTATGAATATTTTTGTACAAATGTGTCTCTTTCCCTTTAAAAAAAATATCCTTAGGATACAGACCTAGTAGTAGTATTCATGGATTAAAGAGTATGCACAGTTTTATAACTCTTTGGACATAGTTCCAAATTGTTCTCCAGAATGATTGAATTAGTTCACAACTCCACCAATAATGCATTAATGTCCCAACTTTTTTCAAATCCCCTCCAGCGTTTATCATTTTCCTTTTCTGTTCTATTAGCCAATCTGATGGAGCAGCTAAGGTATCACAGTGGGTAGAGCACTGGCCCTGGAGTCAGGAGGACCTGAGTTCAAATTCAACCTCAGACACTTGACACTTACTATCTATGTACCTCTGGGCAAGTCATTTAATCTGGATTGCCTCAAAAATCCAGGGCCACGTCCAGTCATCCTGATGTATATCTTGCCACTGGACCCAGATGGTTCTGGAGAAGAGAATGAGTCTGATGACTTTGCACAATCCTCCCTCCATTAAATCCAATTCACTGCAAATCATGACATCACCATCCAATGCCATGATCCTCTCTGGGAATGAAAGAATTTCTGCTTACATATATTAGCAACAGCTAATCTGATAGGTGTGTGGTAGGATTTCAGAGTGGTTTTAATTTGCTTTTCTCTAATCAATAGTGATCTTGCATTTTTATGTGACTATTTATAGCTTTGATTTCTTCGTTTGAAAACTGCCTGTTCCTATTCTTTGACCATTTATCAATTGGGAAATAGCTCATTTTTATAAATTTGGTTCAGTTTCCTATTTGAGAAATGAAGCCTTTATCAGAGAAACTTGCTGTAAATTTTTTCCCCAGCTTCCTGTTTTCCTTCTAATTTTGAATGCAATAGTTTTTTTGTGTGTGTGTAAAAACTTTTTTATTTCACAAAATCAAAATTGTCTCTTTTACTTTCCATTATCCTCTATATCTCTTGTTTCATCATAGACTCTTCCCAAAGGGATATTTATCAAATATAATAACAACAGTTGGTACAAAATACTCTCCACAAAACAAAATGCTATGATACACTCTCCAATCAATACATACCCAGGTTAGGAGAAAGAACAACAGTCTTGTTTTTTAAAAATCAAAAGCCTTTAAGAACTATGATCAGTAGAAGACACTATGCATGATTCCAGAGGACAAATGATGACATTGCCCATTACTGTGAGAAAATAATTATTGATAATGGATTTCTTGAGGGACACAGGGACCCTGTCTTAGGCAGCTTTCTCTTCACCCCCACTTGTCCTTTTGGGACCAGCACAGGATCCCATGGGTGGAACAATAGAAATGGAGATTAAAACCACACCTATCTGAAATCACCTTTGGTGGCTGGGGAGGGGGGGGCAGGATGTCTGTCTGTCTTTCACTAGACTATGATGTTATCATGCACAGTACAGCTCATTTTAATTTGGACCACCCTCAGGTCCTGTCAACCAAAGGAATTGAATGATGCTAGCTAATTAGCTTTGATCAGTGTGTAAGAGCCACCTCTATCAGAAGAGGAAAAGAGATTGAGATCATGTGGTGAACAGCATGATAGGCAAGGAAGGCTGTCTGGTAGCTCTCTCTAGGTAACTTAGGACTTCTGAACTCTGCTTGGAGCCATATGCTCTCTTGAGCCAGAGACACTCTTGAACTAACCACGTGCCCTCCCCTCTCATTTTCTGGGACTCTTCATGCTGGGTATGTAACTGTTCAGGCCTGTAAGGCCTGTAACTAATGGGGAAGTCAGTCAGACACATGATCAATACCTTAGTAATATATGCTCTTAATTAATAATAAATGCTTACTGCCAAAACTGGTGCAATAGCCTTTAGTTTCTAAGTAGCAATATATCTTAGAAAACCCTAGCCTTCTTCCCCAATAATTTAGACAGAAACAGACTGGTCCCACAATATTTTAAATGACACATTACAGAGTGGAGATGGATTTACAGTACAAAATGAAATATAGATTTGTGCAAACAGCCATGGAGGGAATTTGGCTTGCTGGAGTATGCATATTTGTTACAAGACATTTTTTTAACAGAGTTAGAGAGGGATGTAAAGAAAATAGATTTCTTTTTCTAAAATTTAATAAAGGGGCAGCTAGATAGTGCAGTGGATAGAGCACTGGCCTTGGATTCAGGAGGATCTGAGTTCAAATCCAGCCTTGGATACTTGACATTTACTAGCTGTGTGACCCTGGGCAAGTCACAACCCCAGTTGCCTCACCAAAAGAAAAAAAAAAGAAAAAATTTAATAAAGGAGAGGATGTTACAAATGTGAAATCTTTCAGATAAGGTCACCATATTATTAGTTTTACTTGCCTCTTTTACTTTGTTACAAGACTTCCCATAAAGTAAGAGTAATCTGTAAATGTTTGAAGTATAAAAAGAAAACACACTAATAAAACTTTAAAAAAAAAAAAAGATGCTTTGTAGCCATGAAGTCAGAAAACTTGCACCAAAAATACTTTATTCCTAAAATGCACTAAGGTGGAAAAAAGGGAATTTGATATGCTGAATCTAGCATCCAAATGAGAATTATATTTTTACTATTTGTTCATATAAGTTGTTTTAAAAATAAGTGGTATTGATATCATGTGTTTTTACATAGACTAATCTTCCCTCTCTCTCTCAACTTTCCCCCTCCTCAGACAACTATCTCAGATAGCAAAGAGTCCATGCAACCTGTTAAGGACAGTACTGTTTCACTTTCTTGTTTTACATGATGGTTTTGGATTTAATTACAAATTCTGGATGCTTCTAAAAAGCACCCAATGTCATGGAAGTAATTACCATCCCTTTCTGGTAAAGAAAGAGGCACAAAAAGCAGAAAGAGAAAATTAGCAATGATTTTGAAGGTGAGGTTCACAGTAATGTTTCCTTTTCTTTCTTAGTTTCATCTTTGGCATTTTGGTCTTATACAATCAGATATAAATTTTTAGTCTTATGTTTTCCCTACATGCAGGAACTCTTTCTTGGAATGCTTACACAATATCTTCAGTGTTACAGGCTAAAAACTGAACTCATTATCTTACTCCCTCAAATCAGGACCCTTCCCCAATGTCCCAATGATTGTTAATAATTTAGCACTCTTTTTTCCACTATTCTCTCCTATAACCTGAAAACCTTCTAGTCAACTTTTGCTCCTCCTGTTCAGCATTCCCATCTAGTCTATTACTAAAACCTACTAATTCGCCCTAATCTCATCATTGTATTGTCTAGCTGTGGGAATTTAGGTGTCTTTGAAATCTTGATGACAGACATCAGTATTTCAGAGATACCTAAATTCACACAGCTAGAAAATTTCAGTGATGATATTTGAATACAGGTCTTCCTGACTACTTCCTCTCTTTTCATCTGTACCTTTTTCTGCCTATCTGTGCGTGAGTCTGTGTTTTGTGTCTGTCATTGTTTATGCCTGTCTCTGTCTCTCTGTGTCTTTGATTTTCTCTTTGTCTCTCCATGTCTGTCTGATCATCTATCTCTTGGTCTGTCTGTCTCTCTCTGTTGGAGCTTCCTTTGTTTCTAAAGCTTGATATTTCCTCTCCTTTTCTGCAGCCACCATCATTGTCTTACACCCTCATGCCTTCATGCTCTTGGATCAACATTCAGAATTGGAGCTCCACTAGCATTATTTTTAAAAACTCATGTCACCACCACACCATAATGAATTATCAGAATAGACTTTGGTGGAAGCTATATATATATGATTTTATTTTTCTGAGATTCATTAAATGTTTATTAAATAACTAAAGATAGAAACAACTCTACAATGATATATAACCAGCAGATAATATTTGAATATTCATTTCTTGGATAATATCTTGTCCTGACAAGGCAGCTTCATAGAGTTAAAGAAGGAATAATGCCAGAAGCATATACTATAGAATTGAATGGCCAACAGTTGCCTATTGACAAAGTAATACTGCCAAACAGTGATATAATTCTCATTTTAAATGCTTCCCCAGACAGGCATACCAATACATTGTTGGCTGAGTTGTCAATTAGCCCAAATATTCTGGAAAACAATTTGGAATTATGCTAACAAAGTTACTTAAATGTCTGGACCCTTTGACCAATCGATCCCACTCTTATGCATATACAGAAGTAGGTCAAAATTAGAAGGTCCATATATATACCAGAATAGTTTGTAATAGCAAAGAAACAAAACAGATGCCCACCAATTAAGGAATAGATAAAGAAATTGTGGTACATGGATTTAATGCATTATTATTGTACAGCACCACAGAGTGTATAGAGAGCTGACCCCAAAGCCAGGAAGACCTTAATTCAAGTCTTCTGTGACACATACTGGCTGTATGCACATGGGTAAAATATTTAACCTCTCATTCCTCTAGACAATACCATAAGATGTAAGACAAAGTGTGTACCTGCAGTGGTAGAAGAAATTTACTCATCTGGGAATTCCCTATATTAATAAAATCACAGGTCCAGTCCATATCCCTATTATTATTATTATTAATCATTCTTATTATTGTGCCATAAGAAACGATGAATATAAAGAATGCAGAAAATAATGGGAAGATATACATATATGTATGTTTTAATTGATGCAAATTGAGTAGGAAAACAATGTACACAACTAAAATAGTGTAAATGGAAAGATTACCACCTACAAAAATGAAACTAAACTCTATAGAATTTTAATGAACAAGTTTAGTTCTAAAGAAGAAAGGAAAAATATCTGCCTCCCTCTCTTCTTTGTGTGACTATGGGCCTAAAACATTTTATTGCTAGCCTCAGTTGATTTTGCTGAATTACTTTTTTTCCCCTATCTCTTTCTTTTTTTCCCTTTGGTAAATTGAATGACTCTCTGGGTAGGGGATTAGGAAAAGTATACTTGGAAATGAAGGTAATGTAAAACAAAATATAAAATTATGAAATACTATCCTGTCCACATCCAGAGAAAGAACAATGGAGTCTGAATGCAGTTTGAAGCATACTATTTTCACTTCTTTTTCTTTCTCATGACTTTTCTTTTTCATTCTGATTCTTCTTTCACAATATGACTAATATGGAAATTTGTTTAACATGATTGTACATGTATAACCTATATCAGATCACTTGTTGTCTTAGGGAGAGGAGAGGGAGGGAGAAAAATTTGGAACTCAACATCTTATAAAAATGATTGTTGAAAACTATCTTTACCTGTAATTGGGGGAAAATAAAAAGCTATTAAGTTTTTTAAAAAACATTTTTTTCTTCTCAGGTTTTTTTCCTTAAACTTTTAAAAATCAATAAAGTAGAGGGCAGCTAGGTGGCGCAGTGGATAGAGCACCGGCCCTGGAGTCAGGAGCACCTGAGTTCAAATCCGGCCTCAGACACTTAACACTTACTAGCTGTGTGACCCTGGGCAAGTCACTTAACCCCAATTGCCTCACTAAAAACAAAAAACAAACAAACAAAAGCAATAACGTTAATAAGTTAATATTCCAACACTCCAAATTTAGGGAAGATAAACTTACTTGTCATCTTACATTCCTAGAATTTTGACCATTATGCATAACAACATTCTTGTCTTTCCAGTTTTTTTATGTGCATCTTTATATTTGTTTCTATAAGAAAGTAAAATTAATTCCTTGTCTCAGAGAGGGTATGGAGCAGAGTAGTATTCATCATTCTTAAATTACATTGACACCCTTCTATAATAATCCTAAGGTCAAGGACAAATTACTGTAAAAAAGCAATGACCCACATTACATTTTTACATTACTGAAAACCCCATTAGCAATTTCATTTGACTAGACCAGAACTCTTCCTGTAAACACTGGCAAATAACTCTCTGTAATCAATCAGTTTTCTTCCTAATTTAGGGTTCAACTTTTAAAAGCTTTGTATGGAAAAAAAAGAAAATGTGTTTCCATCTAACTCTTAAAACACCAATTCATGAAGATAGACTTTTAGTCAAAAAGCATCCTGTGCCAGCCTATTCACCAAAATCTAGGGGGAAGGCAGAAAATTGGCAAGTTACCACATACATTTTTTTTAAATTTCCCCAAAAGCCAGCTAAGATTCCAGAGCATGATAAAAAATTAAATGATAGCAATATACAAGGTAATTACAATGAGGAAGAAAATAAGAAATTGTCTAAAGAGACCAGTGCAGATGCACAGGGAACTCATTTACTGACTTATACTTTGAAAAGGCATATTCAGAAGATGGGATTAGGGGCAGGTAATGGGAGATAATAAAAAGCCATAAAATGCTACAGTAAGGTTAGAATCAGGAACACTAAAGCTCAGAAGGAATTGAAAGGGTGGAGGAGTACTAAAGCCTACAAAAAGAAAGTTGGCTGGGCTTCTATTTATTGGGAGAAAGGGATAAACCAAAGAAACAGAACCCTGCTGAAGACTAGATTAGACAATAATAACATATGATAAGGGGAAGAACTGTTGAGTACTAATGTTGTTTCTTTAGGAAAGATGAAATCTTGAGGGACTTTTTGCCAGCCACCTAGACATAATAAAGGCAGGACTTTAGGACAAAGGGTTGATGTGGATACTGGTGCCTCAACAGGGCTTTGCTGCAGACTTCTTGTTGTTGTTCTAATCTTTACCTCCCTTTCATTTCCATGTAAGTCACAAAGGATCATGAGGGTTGAGAAAAACTGGAGCCTCAGATCCAGACAGCCCTTGGAAAATTGTTGAAAAATGTTAACATTCCTAAACATGATTTCAAAAAGGGAGCCAGCTGACAATGGGAATTGATTGAGATTAAAGGAGACTTTCTAAATCAGTCATTTGGTAACTTGGGACAGAGCTATTGCTCCTGATGAGGAAATGAAAACTAGTTCAGACACATTAAATTCTTTCTGGCTACTTAGCTAATTGTCTATTTCTGTGGCCCAAAAGAGCTTGATCCTTAGAAGCAAAGATTCTCTTTCTAGAAAGGAAATTCAAACACAAATCAGGTCCCAGCTACCTGGGAATCTGCCAGTTACTCTCCTTGTCAAGAAAAGCTGCTGAGAAGTTTTCCTTAGTCTAATGACTGAGTGTAAAAAGTTCTACTTTCCTCACTAAAAGAGATTAATCTCTAGTCTCTAAACTGAAAAGAAATGACAGTACTCACTCTTCCTCTTATGGGGAAATGGTAGCACCTCAGTTGAGAATTCCATTACCAAAAACTGGTAGCAAAGAGGGGCTCTGCAACAATGTAGATGAGCAGCAACCATAAAACCAAGCAACACCAAAAAGATTTCATGTACCATCAGATCACTGCCAAGCAGAGACTGCACATAACAGAGACTACATGCCTAACAGAGCCTACAAGTCACACAAGATCAGCAGAAGTGACATAAGGATACCACCCAGAGACATTGGAAACCTCACATCTTTGGAGGCACTAGTTGTTCTTTCAAGCATGTCCCTTTACCATACACATTCCCTCCCTCTATGCTCTCCTTCTTTCCTATTCTTCCCACTAATAGTCTATGTATAGCTGGGACTGTGTCCCAGGTTTATGGAGGAAATGTTCCATTGCTACTTTTCTTACTATTATATTTCATTAAAATCTTAGCTTCAAATTAAAATCTAGGAGCATTAGAATATTAGAAGCAGAGATTGAGAGTTGGATGAAACCTTAGAGAACATCTTGTCTAACTCCCTCATTGCATAAACAAGGAAATTTAAATCCAAATAGGTGATGTGACTTGTTCATAGTCACCTGGTTTGTAAGTGGCAGAACTGAGACTCAGACCCAAGATCTCTGATTCTAAATTCAATCCATTTCTCCTCTGACAGGGAAATGGTGGCACTTCTGTTCATTGTAACCTCCTACTAACTAATTAAAGTAACTACATTAGTGGGAGCTCACAAGCTAAGTTTTTTTGAGTAAATACAGATCCAGAAAGGGCCTTGAATATGAGTTAAATTTTCTGGGAATCCAATGTACAGAAAAGGGTTAGGGAGAGTGCCCTAGATGCTATACTTTTCTCTGTTGAGGAAGGGTGAACAGGATATTAAAGGGTTTAAAAATCTTGCCTCATGGAGATCAATTGAAACAAATGGGAATGTTTAGCATGGAGGAAATGCAACGTGGAGAGAACAAGTTTGAACAATCAACAAGCATTTATCAGGCACAGACTAGCACCCCAGTCATTGTTCTGGGGACACAAAACCAAAAATGAAATAGTACCTGGCTTCAAGGAGCAGACATTCTAATAGGAAGAGACAATGTACACATAGATATATACAAAATACATACAAAAGAGATACACAGTAACCTTGGGCTAAAGGTCACTAGCAGAATTAGCTATTTTCTATAGTTTGAAAGGCTGTCTTGTGAAAGAGAGATTTAATTTGTGTGCTTAGTCCCAGAGGGCAAAATTGGGAACAGTAGATGAAAGATAAAAGACACAAAAAGTCAAATTTAGGTTACAGGTAAGGGAAAACTTTCTAACAATTAGAGCTATTCAAAAGTGGAATGCCCATTGAGTGTTGATCTACTGTGATGGACTATATTCTTCTCACCAATGCAATGGTACAGAAGAGTTCCAGGGAACTCATGATGGAAGAGGATCTCCAAATCCAAGGGAAAAAAAAGAACTGCAGAATATAGATACTGAATGAACCATACTATTTCTTTTGGTTTTGGTGCTGTTGTTTTTTTTTTTCTATTTTGAGGTTTTTCATCAGTGCTCTGATTTTTTCTCTTATAACATGACTAATGCAGAAATAGGATTAATTTTATTATGTGTATGTATGTATATATGTATATGTATGTGTATATGTATGTGTGTGTATATATATATATAAAACCTATATCAGATTGCCTGCTGTCTAGGGGAGGGGAGAGGGAGGGGAGGGAGGGAGAAAAATCTGAAATTGTAAAGCTTGCATAAACAAAGGATGAGAACTATCTTTACATGTAATGGGAAAAAAATAAAATTCTTTATTAATTTTTTTTAAAAAGTGGAATGGCTGTGGATAGAGCACTGGCCCTGGATTCAGGAGTACCTGAGTTCAAATCTGACCTCAGACACTTAACACTTACTAGCTGTGTGACCCTGGGCAAGTCACTTAACCCCAATTGCCTCCCTAAAAAAACAAAAACAAAAACAAAAACTGGAATGGCTGCCTTGAGAGGCAGTGAGTTCCCTCTCATTGTAAGAAGTAAGTGTATTTAGAGTAACACATTAGGTTATGTTGTAGATACAATTATTACTCATAGATTCAGAGTTAAAAGGGATCTATCTCAGAGGTCACATAGTTTGATGCTATCATTTTGTAGATAAGCAAACTAAGATTAGCCTTGAGGGATACAATGTATAGGAAGGGACAGGGGACTAGAGTCCCAAATGCTACAGTTTCATTTTGGGAACTGAGAAAGGGTGATCATAATGAGAGCAGATCTCAAAATCTTACCAAAGTGATTTGTCCAAGGTTACACAGGCAATAAGTAGCAGAGCTGTAATTTGAACCCAGATCCTTTGACCATAAATAGAGCAGTTTTCCCCCATACCATGTTTCAGGTATATATTAGGCTGGATAATCTTGGATTTTCAGAGATTCTATGATTCTAGTGTTCAACTAAACACCCTGGTTGTTGCCCTAGGAATTCACTTTGCCTTTTCACTAATACTATTCTGAGCACTGGGCAGTGAAAGGATTGAGGAAGGAATAAAAGGAAAGGGAAGGGAAAATTTTTTCAAAGGTCTTGAGAAAACTGGAAGTTAAAATCTGCCCCTTGGGGTCACAAAAATAAAAATGAATCTATTTTATAGAGTCAAATTTCACAAAGAAATAAAGTTATTTCAATGACCATTTCCTCCTAAAAATCTATGTTGCTCATTGATTTTAATATTGATGGTTTTTAAAAAACCCAAAACATACAATAATAATGAACATGAAACTCTAAATCAATGATTCCCAGTTCTTTTTATAACAACCCAAAAAGTGTTGTGGAATTCATAAGATGAAATATATTTTATTTAATTCTAAATATAAAATTCAAAAAGAATTGATTAAGTATCTACTGTGTACAGAACAATGGAATAGTAAAGATGCAATATTTAGAAAAGATTTGTTTCCTGCTGCTGCTGAGCTTAAAAGTAAATCTTTAAGGGGCAGCTTGGTGGTGCAGTGGATAGAGCACCAGTCCTGCATTCAGGAGGACCTGAGTTCAAATCCAGCCTCAGACACTTGACACTTACTAGCTGTGTGACCCTAAGCAAGTCACTTAACCCTCATTGCCCTGCAAAAAAAAAAAAAAAGAAAGAAAAGTAAATCTTTAGAAAGGATAGTGAGAGGCATCATAAAATAAAACAAGGAAGAATCTCAACTGTCCCCAACTCCTTGGGGACATGTAAACTTCCTCCTCAGTCAGTCTACTTGTGAAGCCTCTAAATATAGTTTAGTCTGTAACCTTAGTTTGCCTATAGTTTGTTTGACAAAGTAGTCTTCCTTAGAGGATGGTATAAGATTATGGATTTATCTTCTCTTTCATTTTTATGACCTAAAAAGGAATGTACAAGATTGCAACACATAAACAAATTATTTCTCTGTAACTTTGACATATTTTTTCCTATAAGAAACCTTGTCAGAACCCTTAGGAGAGTTCAGGTTTTCTCTGAAGCCTGAAGGGTTTTGCCCGCATAATTATTGTGCTGTGATAAATATGTATTTGGCAGCAGTTATCCACTGCATGAACTCAGAGAGGAGATATTTTTCCTATAGCAAACTTGGTGAACCATGAAGGAAGAGGCAGTGAAGTGGGAAACACAGGGGCTTCCACTTCAGAAATTCTTCAGTGTACAAAGGTGTATTTATCTTGGAGAATTTTGAAGCGGAAAATTCAGCCAAGCCATAAGTACTACCATCCAAAATGAAAAAAAAAAATAGCGAAAAGTTTGGTAATTTTGTCCTCTATATGTGTCCTATGTACTTCTATGTATAATTCCGTATTGTATTTTGGGATTTTTGTCTCATATTTGAATAGTCTATTGAAACTGTTTAGGTGCTTAATCTAGTAGCCACCCAGACATTCTTGGCTAGACTGAGATACTCTGGATTTTGACAGGCAAGATAAGGTCTTTTCTTTTTTTTGCCAGGCAATGGGAGTTAAGTGAGTTGCCCAAGGTCACACAGCTAGTAAATGTTAAGTGTCTGAGGTCGGATTTGAACTCATGTCTTCCTGAATCCAGGGCCACTGCTTTATCCACTGTGCCACCTAGCTGCCCCCTCAACAGGGTATTTTCTCCAAAAAGCCTTAAGCCTCTTTAAACTTCAAGTACATAAGCAATAGTCTTCATTATACATTGTAGCCATTGTCTCTGGTTTGAACTGGGTTAGAAGCTAGCACAGTGTTCCTGACCATGCTCCAGGTTCACTGCCTCTTGACTGGTAGAAAGCACTGCAGTGTGTTACTCAGGGATCCCCTTTTTGGTCTGGTTCATCACTGTATAAATGATCTTTGTAAGAATGTCCATTTGGCATATACCTCAGTGTTATATTGAAGGTAATCAGAAATAATCTAGGGATCTCATTCTTTCCATTTATTGTCTTTGTTTTCTATTTTGCAGGGTTGTCATCACCAACAACAAAACTTTGACTAACATATAAAAATTTATTTTGAGGGGTTCAGTAAATTGATTCTAGTAAAGGGGTTTCAGTTATAAGGAATTAATTGTGATTTGGGGTTTTCGTAACCCTATCTTTGCTTCATTATGGTCAGACTGAAAAAAATGCCTAAGAGAAGATGGGTCTGTACTTTGGGAGATAATTGAACAAACAAGAGGAACTCTGACCACAGGGAACATTTATTGAAACTAAGTAACTAAGCCTTCCCTAATAGCTTCCCCATGCCCACGTGGGCCTGGCCAGATTATAATGGGGACAGTCCATGTGGGTGTGCTGAGCCAATTGAAGACTCAGCATGACTAAGAACTGTGCCTTCCTGGGAGAGAGACAGTTAGAGGGAGTTGGAGAAAAAGGCAGTTAGAGAGAGAGGAGAGTGTTCTGAGAGAAACAGGGAAGGAAGGTAGGGACAGTTAGAGGAGCTGCTGGTGTTTTGACCTTCAGACAAAAACAGAACTACAAAGCTAATTCTCCTTAAAGCTACAGAATTTGGGTGGTGGTGAGTTTATGTTTTTGAGGCAAAGCTAGTTATTTGGAGCTGGCTGGGCTGGAGGCAGGTTTGGGGTGCCTGGGGCCTTTTTACCCCCCAGAAATTTATACATTGTTTCTAGTTCTATTAATCTCACTTGTGATTTGAATTTGTTCCCAGTAATAAAACCTGTTTTGTGTTTTTGAAAGAGGCTATTTCGTTTCTTACCCCAATATTAAGGTGAGCCACCCAATTAACTCTTCCCATACTAAATTTGGCCTGAAAACAGTGAAGTAGTCTTGGTGATTCTGATTTTGTAGAATATGTGATTACAATATTATTCTTTCAGATTTTGAGTTCTTTTTGCACTAACAGTGCTTGACGGTCTTGAAAAATAAAAGGATTGGGTTTGGGGAAAAGAGGGGTTATTTTTTTCTTTTATAATATCATTGAGATAAAAAGGATATAAGAAACTTTTTGGAGAAACGCCTGTTAGCAATTTGAGATTGACAATATTCTATCAAATTATATTCACCAAATGGAAACCATAGTAATAAATTTGTAGCACAGAATTATTCAAGTACAGCATACTAAAATTCTGTCTTTGAAGGCCCATTAGAAAGGTGTGTACCAATTTTTATGTGGGGAATATATAGTCATAATATCATTATGTTTACAAATTCCATATATTAGGGGACCTTCATGGGCCCCAAAAAGAGGATGAAGAGAATAAGAAACTGCCACCAAAAATCTTTGAAATAAAGCTAAATGAAAGAAGTGGAGCCTTTAATTTAGCGTGCTGGCAGATGATGGAAAAATTGAGATTGAATGATATAATTTGTGACTGCAATTCCATATTTTATTTGATTAATTTTGTCCTAAAATTAAATTATAATATGATCTCATTTAAAGTGAGATGTGTTGTCCTATTTGAATAATTGTAATGTTTGATCCTTTGTAGGTAGATCACACATTAATGCAAAATACACTTGATATTTGACATTAAGGTGATATGTTTTAGAAACTTCATAAATAAGAACTAAAAACATAATTATACTTACTGGTCTTTGAATGTGGTTAATATAAAATTCCAAATTGATTGCTGGATGAAGTGATTTTCTATGTAAGATGATTAGGAAATGAATTCAAATGAACTAATGTCATTTGACAGACAATAAATCTTATTTTATGTTTTAAAAATCCATACTATTGTTTGTTAATATAAGGCTTCTAATTTTTCTTGTATTGTGATTTTGGTGAAATCATTATATAAAGAATTCTGTGAGTTTGAAAAATAATACCTAAAGGGTGATGCAATTGTTTCCTTAGAAAATTAACATCTCTTTTTAATCTGGATGCTGTTAGATTATGAAATGAACTGATAACGAGCATGGTCATAATGTTTAAAAATGGTGAGTGTTTAATTGGATGTATTCTCCTTTAAAATTGATAACAATAATTACTTAGTCTTTGGGGAAAGTACAAGAGTCTTTCTGTAAAGTTTTTTGGAAGCTTGCCACATTCTCAGACCCCTCCATTTTCAGCCTTAATGAGGTCATAAGATCTTATCAACTCTGTCAGAGAAGTTTCTGAAAGAATTTTGTGAAGTTCTAAAATACTGAAGTGGTGTAATGAGAAACTGGGACCTCTCACAGCTGAATAAGAGGGTATACAAGTTTGATTTGTAAGAGGGGATTTTTATTTAATAAATTGGCCATTGCTTATGAAGATTATAAAATTGTACCTGGAGTGTGTATTGAAGTTATACCTTTAAGCAAACTGAGTCTCAACAAACCCCAGGTTTAAAATTATATTTTTGCCTTGGGAATTAATATGCAATTCCTTAAGATATGGATATCTGTCAACATAGAACTTATAACAACCATTGTTCTGTTAATATTGTTCTGAGTTTTAAGTTCAGGTATGATTGTCTAATATGTTATTAAGTCAATATTCCACCATCCAAAAGAAATGCTATATGCTGTCCAATGGGAGTACAATCTGAGAACTAATACAGGTGGGTATCTGTGCCTAGGAAGGTTGATTGAATAACCTTTGCAAATGCAATAATAGGATTCTCTTGACTCAATCTCCCCATTTTTTTCTTTTGGAACAGGAAATCTTCCCACCTAATTAATCCTGAGCCTGAATATGATAACCTGTGAATAAAGTGAATTTTTACTACACAATTAGAAATTTTAAACTTTGTCTCTTCCCAGGACTCAAAAAGAGCTAATGAAGCTTTATCCTATTATGCTTATGTCAGGCTGGTGTGTACTCTTGAAGGGACGGTCTTGATTTTGTTATAAAAGTTTGTTTTTGTTTTGTTCTGTTTTTTAAATGATGGATCTTGTGGTTGCAATATTCAACTCCCTGAGTTACTATAAAAATTACAAGTATGAAAGACTTTAATGTTTTTAATTTTATTATTCTGAATTTGTGGTCACTAATTGTTTCAACTTCCTAACCTAAATAACTAGGTGAATAAGTCCTTAGGCTTACCATGCATCTTCTTGTTAATGATTACGCATTTATGTGTAGAATCAGGTCTGCACATTGCCACCCCTTTTCTAAATGATCTGAGAATGTGTGTGTGTGTGTGTGTGTGTGTGTGTGTGTGTGTGTGTGTTTCCATGGATATATACATATACTTACAAAGGGGAGATAATTCCAAAGATGTGATTTAATAAAGATGTAAAAATTCTAAGTTTAAATGTTATGCAAAACTTTTAAGTTTTAATACAGTAGTAATCTTCACTTTGAGAAAAGCAACAAGATTAGACTTTTCCCTAAAACCTAGGGTATATAATAATATTATATTCTTGACCATTTGTTCTTTCAGATATTTGTCCTGGTGCAATAAAGTAGTCTTTTGATAGTTTGATTGGTATGGCCCTAAATAATAAATAAATTTAGGTAGTATTGTCAATTTTTATAATTTTGGCTCAGCCTACCCATGGGCAATTAATATTTCTCTATTTATTTTGATCTGACTTTATTTGTGAGAAGACTTGTGTAATTGTGTTTATAAAGGTCCAGTGTATATGTTAACAAGTAGACTATCAAATATTTTGTACTATCTGTGGTTAGTTTAAATGGAATTTCGCTTTCTGTTGAATTTTCTTGATGATACACAGAAATGTGGATGAGTTATATGAGTTTATTTCATATCCTGCAACTTTTCTGAAGTTGTTCATTGTTTCATTTAGTTTCTTAGTAAGCCATCATATCATCTGCAAAAAGCAATAGTTTTGTTTCCTCTTTGTCTATGCTTATTCCTTTAATTTCCTTTTCTTGTTTTATTTTGTTTTATTTTCTTTTTTTAGTGAGGCAGTTGGGGTTAAGTGACTTGCCCATGGTCACACAGCTAGTAAGTGTTAGGTGTCTGAGGTCAGATTTGAACTCAGGTACTCCTGAATCCAGGACCGGTGCTCTATCCACTGCGACACCTAGCTGCCCCCCTTTTCTTGTTTTATTGCTATAGCTAGCATTCCTGACACAATATTGAATACTAATGATGATAATGGACATCTTTGTTTCAATCCTTATCATTCTAGAAAGGTTTCTAGCTTATCTCTATAACATATGAAGCTCTCCCTTGGTTTTGGAGAGATACTACTTATTTTAAGGAAAGCTCTATTTATTCCTATGTTTTCTAGTTGTGTTATTGTTCTTTTTAAAAAACAGGAATTGGTATTATATTTTGTCAAAAGATTTTCTTGCATCTATTGTAATTGGCATTTGATTTTTGTTGGTTTTGTTATTAATCTGGTCAATTATGCTTATGGTTTTTCTAATACTGAACCAGCATTGCATTCTTGATATAAAAGCAGCTTGTTTTATATATATATATATATATATATATATATATATATATATATATATATATATATATATATATATATATATTCCTAATTGCTTATATATTATTTAAAAAATTTGCAGCAATGTTCATTAGGGAAAATGGTCTATAATTTTCTTTTTTTTCTGTATTGACCCTCCTGGGATTAGGAATCAAGATAATATTTGTCACAAAAGGAATTTTGTAGGACTTCAACTTTTTTTAACAGTTTATATAGTACTTGGAGTCTTCAATGTTTATTAGAATTCACTTGTAATTTTTTTTCCCTGTCCAAGCTCATGGGTACCCTTCAATCTATCCATGGATCCCTTGGAAATCCATGAAGCTCGGATTAATAATCACTGTTCTACTGCAATTCATTGTTTTCTAAAGTGCTTCCCTAATCCAAGCCCTTCCCTTTATAGATAAAAAATGAGGCTTAGATAGGTGATTCTATGAAAGAAGAAGCCTACACAATATTAAATACAAAATACATACACAATAAATACAAAGTAGCTTCAGAGTAAGGGGTAATGAAATAAACAAGTTAAAGTTTTCAGGAGGTGATATATATGTGATTGGCATTCAAGATATCAGCCACATTGTGGGAAGGGAGAGGTACAAGGGCTTAGGCCAGGTGTTGGAACCTGGAGACTGAGTGGGCAGTGCCCTTTTCAGCTGGCTTCATGGAAGGGTCCTTGGATGTTTTTAGATGTGGAAATGGGAAGTACTCTGTACCATCCAGGGGGCTATGCTCTGTGAGATTTCCTCAGCACCAGTGTCTCAGTGGTATGAGTAGTGTTGGCATTCCCTGGAGCTGTCCTTTGCTGCAGCGGGTGGAAGACATAGAGAAGGACCTGATTTGTTTGGCCCAAATGGACTTGGCTTCTGGTGCCTACAAAGGAGTCCCTCTGTGCTGGTCAGAGGATGGGGCAATTCCAAGGGGGTACAGCTAGAAGTGGGGTGAGCTACAGGTGATCAGTGGGTGATATACACATTATGTAAACATGACCAAGCAAGTAGAAGGCATTTCTAAATCCTGCCCTCTCCTTTTCCAGAAAGGAATCCTTTCTACCCTCAGGCCATAAGTGGTAGGCCAGGAGTTAGGGCAGCTTCCCACTCACCCACAGACCCTTGCTCCAGCAAAGATGGTAGATGAGGTGGTGACCCCAGAAGCAACTACAGCAGAGTCTCCCTAGACTCCAAGCTCAAAGCCATAGTGGGCCAGGGTGCAAACCAGACAATTCAAGGCCAAGATGAAATAAAAATGGGGGGGGGGGAGCAAGCAAGGAGACAGTATGACATTTCAGATGAGTGGGGTTTCCTGTTGGTGGAAGGAGGTGTGGGTATAAGAGGCTAAAATTCTAGCTAGTCTGTCTAAAATATCTAATGAGTGGTCGCCAATAAATTATAAGCTTTAGCAAGAGTTTAGACTTTTAAGCATTTATTAAGGAGCATTAGGATCTAATGATCATAGAGAAAGGTAAAAATCTAACTATTTCTAAGAGACCCCATCATCCCACCTGCCACAGCAAGGTCAGGCCCCAAAATGACCCAACGCCTCCTGAAAACTCAGCACATCCCCTCTACACGCACACACAGCTCCAAGCTAATTGGCTGGTAGCTTTGCTAGATGGTTCCCATGAACAAACATCACTTCCTGACACCAAGGACCTGACTGCATGGCTTGCCCTCAGATGCCTTCTCCTCATGGCAGAGCTTTCCTATAGTAACTCTCCAGCAGGTGGAGTCACTCCAATTGTTACACAGCTGCATCAGGTTGTTCCCTGTATAGGGGAACTGTAGAAGTGGGAGTACTTTTGTCCACATGACCACTGGATTCCAGGGGAATTTGAGGGGAAGTAAGAAATACCTTAGATCTCAGTCAAAGTGTGGCTATGACTTGATGGGTCCATGGGCAGGCACTCCAACGGGCTTGGGTAAGGTGGAGAAGGGGGTATTTTTGGAGGCAAAGGGGACAAAGGATAAGAGAGTAGAGGACAACATAAATTTGAAATTAATTAATTCTAAAATCTGGTTTCTAAATGAAGAAAAAATAGAAGTTAGAGCAGGGAGTGATGGATTGGGAAGGCAGGAAATGATATATTAACTGTAGGTCACTGAGCATGAAGAAGTTTGGGCAGAATAAATTATTTTCCTTTTGTGGAAAGTTGATCAGAAAAGCCTGGTCAACCCAATGTGGTTTTACCTGTTCAATAAGTGTGCTATCCTGTTAGGGCCACATTTAGTATGGGGAGAGTTAATTGGACAGTTCACCATAATATTGGGTTCCGAAAATAATGAGAGACCTCTAGGTCCAGAGTTTCCCCTTATCCAAACTGCCTCTTTTTCAGTTATGTCTCCCAGACTGATAAGAAAAGAGTTTAACAGCCTCTTTTCCACAAACAAATCAGGTTTTATTAATGGGAACAATAATACAACACAAATGGAGTTAATAAAGCCAGGGACAATGAGAAAGGGGATAGACGAATGGAAAAATATGGCCCAAACTCAGATGGTTAGAATCTAAATCTCTAGGGTAAAAAGGCCCCCAGTTACCTCTAATAATCTCTGCTTCCTCAGCTACTCAGAACAGTTTGTGTCTGGAAAAAACTAACCCAAGCCCTAAACTTGTTTCCAGCTCAGCTGGTTTAATGAGCCAGTCTCGTTTCAACAACACAAACTCACCACCACCTAGAATCTGTGGTTCTAAAGAGAATCAGCTTTTCAGTGTCTCCTGGTTAGGTCTGAAGATCCAAAAACCAGCTTCTCTCTCTCTCTCTCTCTCTCTCTCTCTCTCTCTCTCTCTCTCTCTCTCTCTCTCTCTCTGTCTCTCTCTGTCTCTCTCTGTCTCTCTCTGTCTCTCTCTCCCCCTTCCTTCCCCACCCCTCTCTGAGTACTCTCTCCCCCTTCATGCCTCTCTGACAGGAAGGGTGGTTCTATAACCATGCTGAGTCTCCAATTGGTTTGACATACCCCACTAGGCTGTCCCCATTATAATCTGGCCAGGCCCATGTGGTTGTGAGGGAACTCATAGGTGGGGTTAGGCACTTAGTTTGATACTTTGATTCAATAAATGTTCTTTGTATTGTTTGTTCCTATAATCTCTTAAAGTACAAACCCATCTTCTCTTAGGCTTTTAAAGCTTGCATCTTTTCAATCTGACCATGATGAAGCAAAGATGGAGTTATAAAAACACCAAATCACAATTAATTCCTTACAATCCCCATGAAGCATGGCCTTCATGAGGATAAGCAGTTGTATGGGACTTAATGTGAAAAGAACGCTGCTTCCTAGATAGGTAGGATCATTCTCTTGAAGTGATTAAGCTTGCTATCCCCATGGATAGACTGAGCTTAGGACTCTGATTGTACCTCCATTACAGGTAGAAAGTCCCAACTGCATGATTGATGAGAATATCCTAAAGTATCAAGGAGTTAGAATTTGGTCAAATGGAAGAGACTGTCCTTAGCAATCTTCTAACTTTTTTTGATAGTTAACATTCAGTGTGTCAGGGTCTGGTACTAGGCTCTAGACCAGAGGTTCCTAAGGTGAATCCTGGGAACTTTAAAAATATATATATTTCATTTTACAAAAATGTTGTATTTCAATTGTTTCCTTCATAATCCCATATATTTTATCTTATGCATTTAAAAAATTATTCTGAGAGGTCCAGGATGCAAAAAAGTATTAAGAAACCCTAAACTAGGTAATATAGCTTCATTCAAGCATTTGACATAGTCATGATACTATGTACTTATAGATAAATAATATTATGGTTAGGAAAACTTTTAGTTGTTTCAACCAATGATCAACAGCAATCTGCAGGAAAGTCCTTAGTGGCTTGCTAAAGGCTCTGCTCTTGGTGTCAGTTGATTTAATATATTTATAAAATAATTTGTTAAAATGAATGTCACATGCTGATCTAATTTTTCAAATGCTGTAATGCTAAGATGGCTGGGTATCATGTTGTAGGACACATTTAGGATTTTTAAAGTCCTCCACAGGCTGGAACAATGAACTGAATCTAACAAAGTAAAAGTTATTATGGATAAATGTAAAATCTTAAATTTAAATTCCGAGATTTACATTACATTTAAATTGAGAGAGAGAAATTTGTCTGAAAAATATTTAGGTACTTTGATTTACTGAAAATTCAATATGTATCAATAGCATTATGTGGCAATAAAAAAAACTAATGAAAGGCTGTATTAATGAAATTTAGAGGACAGAAAGAGTTAGGTGACAGACTGCCACATAACACTGGGAGTATTATGTGCAGTCCCAAGCAAAATGTTTTAAAGGGTATTAATAAGCACAAATAAATGCATAAGGGGCAGCTAGGTGGCACAGTAGATAAAGCACCAGCCCTGGATTCAAAAGTACCTGAGTTCAAATCCGGCCTCAGACACTTGATGCTTACTAGCTGTGTGACCCTGGCAAGTCACTTAACCCCCATTACCCTGCAAAAACAAAAATAAAACAAAAAACAAATAAATGCAGAAGAGAGTGACCAAGATGGTAAAAATATTCAAAATTATGCTGTCCTCTACATTTAGAAGAACTCTTATGAGGGAGAAGGCATTCAGTGATTCTCTGTAGTCCCAAAGGACAATGTTAGGAAAAATGGGTAGAAGATACAGAGGCAGATATCTGTTCAGTAAAAGGAAGAGTTCTCTAATGATTAAAATTACCCATAAATGCAGTGTGCTGCCTTGTGAGCTACCACATTCCCTGCCACATGAAGTCATAGAACATAGATTTGGAGCCAAAGCAGGCTGGAGAGGCCTTCAGATGGGGAACTAAAGCTCAGAAATTAAATTGCCTTCCCATGGTCACAAAGGTAACAAGTGGCAGAGGCAAAATTTGAAATCAAGTGATCTGACTCCAAAGCCACTACTCTTTCCACTCTATTATCCTGTCAACAGTGTTTTTTAAAAGCTGGCTGACCACTTAGAGATAGTATAGAAGCAAAATGGTGGAGGTTGCACCATACTTGACTAGAGGATGGACTATACGACCTCTGAATTTCTTTTCCACTTCAAGATTCTATGATACTGTGAATCAAGGATGATATAGCTTCACTATTCTATCATAATTCACTGTCTTTTTTCTATATTCTTCAAATCATTGCTGTTTCTATTAGGCTGAAACCTGCTTGAGAGCAGAGGATATGTCTGTTTAATGTTCCTTATATAGCAGTTCGCAAGAAAAAAATGCTTTTTAAACAATGGCGATGTGAATGAGAATGATCAGATCCAGCCAGAAGCAAAGGCAGAGTAGACAGTCGCCTTTATGTTATAATTTGAAGGGCATAAAAAGGTCTCCCTGCCCTAAAATTATTTCCCTACCAGCCCATCACACTTCCTGAAATTCCAATATTAGAGGGTTATTCCTTCTGGTTAAGAAGCATCCTCTTAACAGACTGTTTTCTGATGAAGAAATCAAAACTATCTACTGCCATATGAAAAAAATGCTCTAAATCACTATTGATTAGAGAAATTCAAATTAAAACAACTCTGAGATACCACCTCACACCTATGAGATTGGCTAAAATGACCAAAAAAATAAATGTTGGAGAAGCTGTGGGAAAATTGGAACACTAATGCATTGTTGGTGGAGCTGTGAACTGATCCAACCGTTCTGGAGAGCAATTTGGAACTATGCCCAAAGGGCTATAAAATATGCTACTCTTTGACCCAGCAATACCACTATAAGGTCTTTTTCCCAAGTAGATCATAAAAAAGGGAAAAGGACCCCACATGTACAAAAATATTTATAGTTGCTCTCTTTGTGGTGACAAAAAAATTGGAAATTGAGCAGATGCCCATCAATTGGGGAATGGCTGAACAAGTTGTGATATATGAATGTAATGGAATACTATTGTGCTGTAAGAAATGATGAGCAGGTGGATTTCAGAGAAACCTGGAAGGACTTACATGAACTGATGCTGAGTGAGATGAGCAGAACCAGGAGAACATTGTCCACAGTGTCAACAACATTGTGTGTTGAACAACTGTGATAGACTTGACTCTTCTCAGCAATACAATGGTCCAAGATAGTTCCAAAGGACTCATGATGAAAATGCTCTCCAAAAAAGAACTGTGGAATCTAGATGCAGATTGATCCATACTATTTCTACTTTTTTTGGTTTTCTTTTTTGAGGCTTTTCCCTTTTGTTCTTATTCTTCTTTCACAGCATGACTAATGCAGAAATATGTTTAATGTTATTGTACACACACACATACAAATATATATATTTAAAACCTATATCAGATTGCTTGCTGTCTTGGGGTGAGGGAAGGGAAAGAATGGAGGCAGAAAATTTTAGAACCAGAAATATTATAAAAACAAATGTTGAAAACTATCTCTACATGTAACTAGAAAATAATAAAATACTTTTATAATAAAAAAAGAAGCATCCTGGACAGCTAAGTGACACAGTAGATAAAGCACCAGCCCTGAATTCAGGAGTACCTGAGTTCAAATCCAGCCTCAGACACTTGACCCGTGCTAGCTGTGTGACCCTGGGCAAGTCACTTAATCCCCATTGCCCCACAAAAAAAAAGAAGCATCCTCTTATATAGCAAATACCACTGGGAGATAAATCAGAATTTACCATCACATCTTAGTGCAGATAAACTTAATAAGATCCTTCCCACCACCCCCCCAGCATCAAAGATCATTACACTGAGCAAAGAACAGTCTCTCTCTCTCTCTCTCTCTCTCTCTCTCTCTCTCTCTCTCTCTCTCTCTCTCTCTCTCTCGTCTGTAGGGAAAGAGAAGGGCAGTTTTGGAACACAGGGCACTATCTAGAGAGACTATGAGACAGTAATGAGCTGGTAGATGAGGAGATGAGGAGCTCTGGAAAACTGAAGGACCTCATTTTCTAAATCCTCCTTAGGCACATAGTGGCTTTTATATAATCTGGTGACAAATCCAAAAGCAACTATGACTGTGATCAGGGAAGGACTTTACTATGTCAAGATAATCCCTGTATAGCTTTTCTTCAGAATTATATTAGTAAAATAGAGTTTTGGAAGGCAGGACGGTGTAAAGCAGCATTGCATTTAGTAAGCATTTTTAGGGCCTTTATATGCAAAACACTATATTGGCACTGATGGGACACCAAGTTTAATTAAGATGTGGTCCCTGCCTACATGGATCTTTTATAGTCTAGGAGGGTAATAAAACACATGTACAAATAACTAAGGGAGTATAGTGTGGGATGTGGTGGGAAATTTGGGGATTAATTATTTCATTCGTGAAAAGTACTCTTGGTGTGGAAATTCTCTCCAAGGGTGAAGATTGGCTATTTGTCTTACTGAGCACTGAAAGTTACCCATGGTCACACAGTGTCAGAGGAAGAATTTGAACACAGGACTTTCTGACTCCAATGCCAGTCTTGTACCCCCATGCTGCCTCTCAAAAGGAATTAATAATATCGCATATGTCATTTTAGTTTAAATTACATAATATATATGGATACACACTAAGTACAGTAAAGTGATGTGAAACAAAATGCTATAGAAATATAATGTGTAGAACACTGGGCTAAGAATCAGGATTCCTTAGTTTAAGCTCTACTCTGCCACCTATGCAATAAAGTCTCAACATCTCCTTGGACCGCAGGTTCTACATCTGTAAAATGAAGCACTTGAACCAAATAACTTCTGTGGTCTATGAGTCCTTCAGTGATATGTTTCTAATGAAAAAGTTGTCCAAACTCACTGATTAATTCTAATACATGCCCAAATACAAATTGATTTAAATGAACAATGAGTACAATGTGACTTCAGGAGGCAGGTGAGTCATTGCAGGGAACTGAAGTTTTGAAAAACAAACACGGCTACCCTCTGATTTAGTTAGCCCTAAACTCTTTATTCTCTGATACACATTAACATATCCCAAAAGCATAGGCTCAAATTACATTCCTGTCTATAGAACTGCTTCCAGGGGGAAAAAAGGAAAAAGAACATATTTTTTATGTACAGCATATGTACAACCAGCTGATGGTAACAATGTGTGCAAACGGAGTGACTTAATTTGGCAAGTTTCTAGGAAGCAGTGAGGAAGTTTTTAAGTCAACACCCTGTATTTCACTGTAAAGAGGATTCACCAGAGAAGCTCCTGAGAAATTTAATGTCCTGGAAATCATTTTAATGAAATTCCACGGTGTGGACCTTGACTGGACCTCTCATGGAGGTAAACTTGGGTTCTAGCCCCTTGCTGAGAGTGACTGGAGTTTCCTCCCAAAAAAGTGACTACTAAGAGTAAAGGTGGAAGGCAGAGGAGTGTGGTAGGGAAAATGGACTCTTGGAAATCATTCTTTCTACTTGGTCTCGAAAATTCAAAAGGCTTAGTCCTTTTTCACCATCATTCTTTCCCTTAGGGCTCTATGCTTGAATGTCTCCAAGGAAGGGGAGAGGATTTCTCCCTTCCTACCTCATCTAACAGAAGCAGAAATTGGAAACTTGCAAGAAAACACATGAAGTTTGAGGAGTTATTATTGGCTGCTTTCTTCCTCCTTTCTGAGTATGTCAGAAGTGACAGTTCTTGAGAAAGAATTTTGCTAGGCTTGGGGGTCATATCATGAGTAATCCCAAATTCAAGAGTTCCCAAATTTTAGAGTTTCTGAGGGGGAAAAAGATTTCACACCAGAACTCATAAAGGGAAAAGATTTTCTATATGCACAGTCTCCCTTGAGAGCAGGGGATATCTTACTTTCTTACTGACATTCCCAGGGCATAGTGTTTTCCACATGGTTGGCACTTAATGAATACTTTTTGTCATCATTAGTTCATTCCTCGATAGCATGAGCCTAGGAGAAGAAAGTGGATTGCTAAGAAAGAAGACTGCCAGTAGACTACCCTGACGCTGATGGACTAAAGCTATGGCATGGAAGGTAGAGGGTGTGGAGGAGGGATGGGAAGGAAAGAGGGGAGCAAGAGATCTGGAATTTACTAATTTATCATGCCAGTTATATCAGCCACCCAAACAGTGCCATTCTGAGGTAAATGGCAAGTTCTTGTTAGCAGCTCCCAAATGAGTCTTTTCCTTCTGGGGATTATAGTGGTCTACTGGGTGCTGTATATTTTATATTTATTCATGGGTTCCTGTGAGTTCTTTGCATATTATAAGAATTTTCTTTAATGGGTGAAATATAAGCTATTTTATACCAGATTAACCAGATACACATATTGAACATTGAATAACTATACAATTGAGAATGCTGTTGTATTGGGACAAACATAGACTTAAGTTAAGCATCATTTTGCTTGGATTCACTACAAACGGAAGCAAGAAGTCAAAAGGATAAACTGACCTTTTTCACCCATACTCCCCTGGAGGAAACAGGATCTTTGAGAACCCAGAGACCTTGGGAAGGTCCTAGCGTCTAGCTTCTTAAACTGTGGGTTGCAACTCCATATGGAGTTGCAGAACTGAATGTGAGGGTCATGAAAAATTTGGCAATAGTAAAAGGTTATGTATAACTCTTTTATATACCTATATACCCAGGGTCACATAAAAATTTGTCCAGAAAAAGAGGGTTTCAAGAGGAAAAAGTTTAAGAAGCCCTGCCCTAGACCACAAGTTATATTATTAAGGTTTGAATGAGGTCTTTAAACTTTATGTTATGCCCACAAAGAAATAAAAATGCAGCATGTTACTTTAAGACATAAAGGGCATATCTTCTTGTCATCCACCTAGCCTGTTGCTGAATCTTCTAGACCACCAGACCTAGAGACCTTGCCCTTTGGGACTTAACCCTCTCAGCCCTGGAACTCCTGCTTTTGGATGGTGTGGTACTTCTAAGTGTCACATGGCTCACTAACCCAAGCCATGCAAAACATTCCACCCCAGTCATCTTCATGCCATCTCCAAGTTGTTACCCATGCTATACCCTCGCCTTCCAACCTCCATTCCCAGCTCTGAAATAGTCATCAAATCAATACTTCTATGACTCTTTCAAAGAGTGTGTCACAGTCCACACTCCAGTGGATCCACTTATTATCTTGGGAACTTTCAAACAGAACACTCTCTAACCACTACTTTCTTATATGTATTGTCTCTTCCTTTTAGAATGTAAGCTCCTTGAGGACACTCACTTTTATTTTTATCCCCAGTGATTGGCACATAATAAGCATGTGAAAAATTATTTTTCATTGATCAGTTCATTCATTCATCAGAAGTAGCATAACAGTGAAAGAATGTTGGAGTCAATGATGCTGAGAGAGACAGGAGAAGATAGACAGTGATGATTACAGATAGGAGTGATTACCTCTGCCCAACTCTATCAGCAGTACACCTGGTAATTAAATTTGTAATAGTGGAATGGGGATAAACTGTGCAATAATGACAAGGAGGATGAGGTTATCAATGGCTATGGAAGGGAAGAGAGCATAAATAAGTAGTAGAATGAATGAATTATTGAGTTCATAAGTGGTTCCTCCTAAAACTGTGCTTCTATGAACAATATTTTCAATCCCCCCCCAAAAAAATGAATAGGCTGCCTCATGAGGTAGTTATTGCCCATCTTACTGAATATGTTCAATCAGAGGTTGACCGTGTACTTGACAGAAATGTTGTAGAGGAAATTCAACCTATGAGATCCCTTTTAGTTCTGGAATTCTGTTCTATTGTGTGTTTTGTTATTTTTAACTTTGTTACCCTCTGGTATTTACTACATGTGTGCCTTTAGGCAAATGACCTCATTTTAGTGAGAGGGACATTTTTCTAATCTGCAAAATGAATGAGTTGTACCAGATGCAGGGCTAAACAGTAAAAAGAGTACTAGACTTGGCTTCAGAAGATCTGAGTTCAAATCCCAGCTCTGACATGTATTATCTGTATGAATTTAGATCAGTCACTTAACGTCTCCTTACCTCAGTTTCCCATTATGTAAAAAATTGGGAGTTTGGATTAGATGATCTCTGATACCCTTTCAGTTCTACATTTAGGATACTCTAATATCTAAGATTCTTTCCAGATTGAAATCCTAAGGTCATATGACACTTTTAGTCATAACCTCACTTAAAACAAAAGGAAATGTTGCAAATAATTTCTGAAAGAAAACACTAACCAATAATTCTTTGGTCTCCATCTTGGTCTGCTCATTTGAATAGCAGATAGGGTTGTCCAGGCCCTGCTTCCCGGTAAGCATAGCCTATGCATTCCTATCAGAAACTAAAGGGAACATCATTAACATATCTCAGCCTGTCAGTAGAAGGAAGTTGTGCAGTCAACAGAAATTCATTATCCCCTTGGGCTTATTTGGCCCTTCACTATGCTCTCCTGGCATCTTTGAACTGACTTTTGGCATTTTGGGCATCCATCCCTGGTTATTCATTTAGCATGATGTTCTCAGCCTGTGCTCCTTTCATAACTGTCAGCACCAGTATTCTAGATAATAACTGATAGAAACATTCTGTCCCTCTGTGGCATCTCAACTTTCAACCTTTTCTAGGTCCCTCCTGTCAACTGCTCCCCTACACTGAGGTCTTGCCTCTGCAGGTTGCCATTAACCCCCACCCAAATCCCTGCAACTTGGTGATAGGACATGACAATAATATCTGGTCTTCAGTTTAGCCAACCTGACTCAGAGATTTTTAGAATTGTTATTCAAAGGACTGATCATCTGGCAAGACTTTATGCCTGACAATAAATTCATAGTATCTGATCTTGTGAATAAAGCCATCCTACAGATATTAACCACTGATTGGCAACTGGGTAGGAAGCCACCTAGACTCTCCACACTCCATCTCTTGACTCCAGGCATTTTCACTGTCTTTTCCCCATGCCTAAAACTCTTTCCCTTCTCATCTCTGCCTCTTGGCTTCCCTGGTTTCCTTGAAGTCTCAGGTTAACTTTCTGCTTCTACAAGAAGTCTTTCCCAGTCCTTAACCTTAGTGCCTTCTCTCTGAGAACATCTCCAATTTATTCAGTCTATGTTTTGTTTGTCACTAGTCGTTTGTATATTGTCTCCTCCATTAGAATGTGAGCTCCTTGAGAGCTCCTTTCTTTGCATCTCCCAGTGCCAAGCACAGGGCCAGTACATAGTAAGTACTTAATGAATTCTTTAGTGACTGACTGATGGACTTCTTGATATGCTTGAAGTGTGGACCTATAGATGGCAATGTAACTAAAAATCAATGGTATATCATTTCTAAGCAACTTCACATCAGACACTTCAAGGAAATTGGTCCCTAACTTGGCATTGTTAGAACAAGTGAATGTTCCCCTGTTCCCTTCTCTATAATAGACAGGAATACCCTTGAAACCATTGGGAATCTTCTGCAGTGACTGGAAATATGTTACACTCCAATGCACAGAGTAGAATGAATACTTCTCTAAAACAGTGGACTCTGCTCAGATAATCCTGAAGGTTGTAATCAGTGTATGAAATATACCACATGGTAATGGATTGCACAGGAAAGCACTTTTACATGAAGGTCACCTATAACCTAGTCAAATTGTCTACATGCCAATTTTATGTGTTTCAAGAGCACTGTTTTGAACATAGATTAAGAAACCATCTTCTCAGTGTGAGCAATGGGGGTTCACAAAGCTGTGAAATAGAGAAATGAGATAATGTATATGAAAGCACTTTTAAAAGTATAAAGCACTCTCCAAATGCAAGCGATTATAAATTATTTCAAAGATGGAAAGTGGTGCTAAATGCAGTACAGTGGCTGACTCAATAAAGGCTGTCATGTTTCTTTCCCCTCTTTAAAGTCTTCCCTATCAGCTTTTTTTTCCCTCCCAGCTCTTCTCACTACTGATTTTATTATTGAGCACCTCATATCCTAAGGGCTGAGTCCATGTCTAGAATTATTACCTATCTCATGGAGATACTGACAATGGTAGCTCTTAGTATACCAGAAGCAGCCACATTGTAAGCAGACCAGGCCCAAAATCAAGAATGTTCAAAAGAGAGTGTGAACCATGGTGATCTGTCCTACTGATCTAGCTTAGACCTACATATTTGGCCCTGTGAAACAGAACTCAATCCTCTAAACCAAGAGAAAGGGATTTGGATAGCAGACTTTAAGGTTTTAATATGCATGGACTGTGGAATATGGACTAGTTTATGAACACTAGCAATGGAAAGTCTACTTCTTCTTGCCTATAAGCAGCTCCAGTGTGAGAAGCAGGTTAATTCATTCCTCAGTTATTGGCTGAAGCTAACTGCCTTCCTGCCACAGCTGAACTGTACTGCTTTCTGTGCTGTGCTAACTAGGAGTATTGATAATTGCATTTTATACAATGCCCTGGTCAGACCACATTTTTTAAGAGCAACATTAACAAATTTAAGTGCAATCAGCTTTTAAAAATTGATTTATTTTTCTAATTAATGAAAATCCATCTAGTCTCCCTTTCACGTATCTCACTTTCCACTTAAAAAAATAAAAAACAAAAGCAATGTATGTAAAGTTGAGCAAAACAAATTCCTGCATTTGCCATATCCAAAAACTATGCCTTTGTCTTCACCCTGAACCTGAACCCTAAAAGACAGAGGTCTCTTTTGCCACACACACATTTATACACATGTATACACATGTATACATATGTACATATATACAAACATATATAATTTATTTTTTGAATAAAATTAAATTTACTTACAATAAAAAGGTTAAAAGCATATAATTTACTAATGAAAAAGGACTCTACTCCCCTCTGCCTCTGCCTTCATCAGGATGAAAGACATAAAATATAAAACATTCTCTTTTTTTCTTGTCTTTTGGCACTAATTGCCTTTCTTGTTTTCCCCCACTTAATAGTATTCTTTCCAATTACATGTAAAGATAATTTCCAACATTCATTTTTATAAAATTTTGAGTTCCAAATTTTCCTCCCTAGCTCATTGCCCCCCCTCCCTGAGACAGCAAGCAATGTGATATAGGTTATACATGTACAATCATGTTAAATATATTTCCACATTAGTCATGTTCTGAAAGAATATTCTCCTGGTTGGTTCACTTCACTCAGCATCAGTTAATGTGAGTCCAAGTTTTTCTGAAATCTGCTCATCATTTTTTATAGCACAATGGTATTTCTTTACATTAATATACCATAACTTGTTCAGCCATTCCCCAATTGATAGGCATTTTCTCAATTTCCAATTCTTTGCCAACACAAAAAGAGCTGCTATAAATATTTTTATACATGTGGGTCCTTTCCCCTTTTCTAAGATCTCTTTGGGATACAGACCTAGTAGTGGTATTGCTGGGTCAAAGGGTATGCTCAGTTTTATAGCCCTTTGGGTATAGTTCCAAATTGCTCTTCAGAATGGTTGGATCAGTTTACAACTCCAATAAAATGCATTAGTGTCCCAATTTTCCCACATCTCCAACATCTATCATTTTCCTTTTCCATCATCAATCTTATAGGTATAAGATGTTACCCCAATGTTGCATTGATTTGCATTTCTCTAATCAATAATGATTTAGAGCATTTTTTTTTCATTTGACTATAGATAGCTTTAATTTTTCATCTGAAAACTACCTGTCCCTATCCTTTGACCATTTATCAATTGGGAAATTACTTGTATTCTTATAAATTTGACTTAGTTCTCTATATATTTGAGAAATGAGGCCTTTATCAGAAATAATGGCTTTAAATATTGTTTCCCAGCTTTCTGATTTCCTTGTAATTTTGGTTGCATTGGTTTTGTTTGTGCAAAAACTTTTTTTATTTTAATGCAATCATAATTATCCAGTTTGCATTTCATAATGTTCTTTCTCTCTCTTGTTTAGTCATAAATTCTTCCCTTCTCCATAGATCTGACAAGTAAGCTATTCCTTGCTCTCTTAATTTGCTTATGGCACCACCCTTTATGTATAAAGCAAGTATCCATTTTGACCTTATCTTGGTATACAGTGTGAGATATTGGTCTATGCCAAATTTTTGCCACACTATTTTCCAGTTTCCCCAGCATTTTTTGTATGATATTTTATTTAACCAATAAATAACTTGGATTTCTTCCTCTGAAAAGTGCTTGGTCATATCCTTTGACCATTTTATCAATTACAATATCTTGAAAGTTCCATCTCACACTCATCAGATTAACAACATTTATTTTTTTTAAAAGAAAGAAACAGAAAATGACAAATGCTGGAGAAGCTGTGGGAAAACATGTTCTTTAAAGTAATGTTGGTGGAGCTATGAACTGATCTAGACATTCTGGAGCAATTTGAAAATATGCCTAAAACATTATTAAATTGTTCATACCCTTTGACCCAGAAATACCATTATTAGGTCTTTAAAAGTGATCAAAGAAAGAGGAAAAATATCTATATCAGCTCTTTATAGTTGGGGTAAAGAATTGGAAACTGAGGGTATGCCCATCAATTGGTGAATTACTGAACAAGTTATAGTATAGATGTGATGGAATACATATTATTATACTATAAGAAATGATGAAAGAGATGTTTTAAGAAAAACCTGGCATGACTTGTAGAAACTGATGTAGAGTGAAATGAGCAAAACCAAGAGAATAATTTATGCAATAACAACATTATTGTAAAGGCAAAAATTTTAGAACTTTAATTAATGCAATGGCCAAGTACAATTCCAGAATACTTATGATGAAACATACTACCCACCTCCTGAGAGAAAGGCAATAGACTCAGAGTGAAGATTGAGACACATTTTTGTTTGGTTGTGGCCACTGGGAGAATTTGTTTTGCTTGACTGTACAGACTGTACATTTGTAATGAGATTCTTGTTTTTGTTTATGGAAGTAAGACAAATCTGGGAGAGAGAGAAAATAAATGTTTGTTAATTTAAAAAATATAAGCAGGGGTGGCTAGGTGGCTCAGTGGATAAAGCACCGGCCCTGGAGTCAGGAGCACCTGAGTTCAAATCCAGCCTCAGACACTTAACAGTTATTAGCTGTGTGACCCTGGGCAAGTCACTTAACCCCAATTGCCTCACTTAAAAAAAATTTAAAAAATATAAGCAATTAAAAATGGGAGGGGTGGAGTTGGCTGAGACTTTCCCTGCTATTACCATGAAAAGTAATGGCAAGTCAGGAAGGTAAGCTGTAGACAATTATAGATTTAAAGCTAAAAGTGATCTCAGAAGGCATCTAATGTAATGCTCTCAGTTTACAAATTGGAAAACTGAGTAACAGGAAATTAAGTGACTTGCCTACATCATACGGATAGCAGATCTGAGATTGAAACTCCAATCCCCTCTGACTCCAAATTGTGTTCTTATTTTTCTATTTTTCCTTTGTTCCTTCTCTCAATCATTAAAGACTCAGTTCCTCTACACTAATAAGTACTTATATAAAAGTACTTGCGGGGAGGATATAGGCACTTTGAGTGAAGAAAATAGGGACAGTTACCATCAGAGCTTTAGATAGCAATTATGACTTTAAGAGAGTAATTTGTTTCAGGAGGAGAAAGGAAGAGGGGACACGGGGAAACCATTTCTAGTAGTAGTGGGATGGCAGCGGATGTCTGTACAAGAAATTAACTGGAGTGTGGCTGCAGTGAAGGAAGGAAATGAACTATATCTAGAAACTTCCCATTTTAACTAATTGTGTGGTAATTATTTTTGCCAATTAGGTACAAAGCTCAGTTGTTTTATGCTATAAAAAGAGAGTAAGTATAATTAGACACTCAAAATTTTGGTGGCCTTAAACATTGATCCAATGGCTCCAACCAAGTTTTGGCTCTAGTCACCAGAAACCATTATCAAGCTATACATTGGATGTTATTATTGGTTGTAGCTCAACAATCTAGAACTTCAGAACAGTAAGGTTCACTGTCACTCTCTTTTTGGCTCTTCAACAGAATACTTTCTGGGGGTCACAGTACAGGCATGTTTTTTCCTCCCATTTTTATTGCAGTACTTTTCCCCTACTCATTTAAGTGTAAGTGAAAACGCAGACCCACTTAATGCCATCTCATCTCTGAAGAATGTTCACCCTTTCACATAGATATTTGCTAGCCTATATTTCCTCCAGGTGACAAAGCCAGTATTTACCAGAAAGAAAAAATGAAGTCACATCATTCATTATTGTTTGCCTAACTCCCTGCTGGTCCTAGCCATCCTGCATACAAGTCTATCTTTAAAGCCACTTTAACATGCTCCAAGTGGCTTACACTCAAATTTAAAGAGGCTGTTGCATTTTGCAATAACTAGAAATGTCTCCTCATTTTGGTGCAAAATACCTTGAATTTGTTAACATTCAATACTTGGGGCAAAGCACACCTCCTTAGTTTCCAAATGAATGAAAATGACACATTCATAGCTAGGTTAGCCACAGCAGCTAACTGCCAAGCAATTACTAATGACTCACAGGAAGATAGAGAGGATGTGTAAGCATCAATGAAGGTCACCCATTTTGTCAATAAGCATTGCATGGGAAATATGGTGTCACTATGCAACTACAGAAAATGTACCATCAGAAATCACTGAACCTCTTAAGAATATTTTTTTTTGCTTTCCAGCTGACTGATAAACCTCCTGATTCCAATTTTAGAGACACTCTAGTGGAGACACTGAGACTGCTGATATTGAAAAATGTCTAGATTGGCCACGTTGCCTTGTCATGTACAAGATTGCTGATCCATTGTGAAATGGCAATTAGATTGCTTTGCTAGGAGCACTCATTTTAAAACATTCTAGCAAGCGAACCACAAACATTCCCACAATGACAAAAATAGAGTCAGGATACTTACATACATATATGTGTGTTCGAATGCCTAAGCATTAAGAGTACCTCGAGAAATCTAAAAATAAATAAAATATTTAGTGTGCTGTTCCTCCCTTATTAAATATTTTATTGTGATTGTTTGGGTTATTAATATTATCTACCTTTCAGTGCTATACTCCTGACATATCTGTAGTATAGCCAAGTTTTTGAGGTCAAGTTATTTTACCATACATAAGCTTTTTCTAGCAACATTTTTTATACATAAAAAGTTATTCACTGTCTTTGGTGCCACAAACAAGCCCATTTTATATTTCAATGATATGGCATGTATAAATTCAATACAAAAAATAATTAAAAGGGAGCAAGAACCCTTCTAATTTGACATTCTACTTAAGTAAAGGGATCTGATGACCTTGCTTCCCTTTTTAACATGGATCTCTCAGTAATTTGACAAAGAACAGTGCATTCTGAGAAGGAAATGAACATAGCAGTGGGAGATTTGGATCTTAACAATGTATACTCATTGTACAAGCTAGAATCATTAACTCTTGGAACTTGAAGAGACCTGGCATCCTTATAAAAAAAATAATAATAATACCTAAGAATTCTACCTCAGAGTCAGAGAATGAAGGCTGTCTTCAGAAGATCAAGGGGACTTGAGGCAGTAATGACTTCACAGGAACTAGTCACCATGGCAGCACTGATGATTAGCCCAAAGTTATTCCTAATTTGAATCCCAGGACCTGCTTTTCAAAAGCTGGTGCCTATGCACTGGTACAAAGTACCAGTGTGCCATGTGCCAATACAGGACAGCACTTGCTTCCTGGTTCCAAAGTCCTCTGGAGACCACACTATTGGTTTTGGCCACCTCTTACCCCATACTGGCTGTGTCCCCTCATGATATTTAGTCTATGGCACTGTGGGAGCACCTCCTACTTTACATGGGACAAACATTCTCTGTATCCCACCCATTTCCTTTATATCTCTCTTGCAACTTTCCTGACAGAACACACTGCCTTGTGAAAAAGGATACCTGGTTAAATTGCTCCCAAACCATCCCACCCTTCTCTTAAGAAGGCAACATTCTGGCTGAAAAGTTATGCAGAAGTATGAGATTTTCTAATGTAGACAGTGTTTAGAGGAGAGCAGCCAGTATGCCAAAGAGCATTGAACTCAAATGTCCTATGAGGTTCAGTTGAATGAACAACCAATATTTAACCTGGATCATGGTATCATATATTTGGACTATGTGTAATTTAAGATTCTAAATGTGGGTTCTAATCTGTTCCTCCAGTTTTGGGGTAAACTGACTAAAATCACTGATAAAAATGAGTTTAGGTTTTTAAGGGTTTATTGAAAGGTAGAAAGAGAAAGATTGAGAACAGAATTCCAACAGCATGGCAATCCTATCTTTCCTCAATTTTCCTGTGACTTCCTCTGCTGCCCCCACCACCACCATAAAGTCAGGAACCAAAAAAAGAGAGCCCTCTCCGCGCAGGCCCTCCTTCCTCCTTCCTCCTTCCTCCTTCCTGTCCCCTCCCAGAAAATGGGAGGCTCCTCAAGTTGACTGGCTTGTAGCCTTGGTGGACAGTACCCATGCGCAAATGTTACTTCCTGATGCCAAGGAAAAGCCACATGGCCTTGCCCTCTGAGGCATTCTACTCATAGTGGACCTTTCCTATAGTAAGTCTCCAGTAGGTGGCATCATTCCAATCATTACAGTTCCCCGTTTTGTGTCATTTGAAAAACGAATGCGTTTGCTCAATGAAACAACCAAAAATAATATCCTATGCTAGCTAACAATATGTAAATAACAATATAGAAAAGAGAGAGAGGAAAGTTTTGTCCAGAGGGGCAGTCCCTCACGAACTGCGCTTTGACATAGGTCTTGCAAAGGGAGGGCCTCTGCAGAGATTACATATTACAGATGGTGTATATTATAACAGAAACAGAAAACAAAATCAACAGAACAAAACTATTCATATAAAGTCTCTGAGTTCTCTTGTCTTCTTGGGGTGCTAAGATGTCATCAGGAGGAAACTGGACTCTGGTCTGGAAAACTGGGCTCTGGACTCTGGGCTCTGATCTGGATAACTGGATTCTGGACTCTGGTCTGGAAAGTTGGATTCTCTTCTTTAACTGTTTGAATTGCTGGATTTTTACTAAAACTTAGCATAGCGTTGTCAATGATCAAATTAATAAACTCCATTACATTCCCTTTGCTGGTGTGAAGAGAAAAAGGGAGCTGGGCGCTCTGTCTCTCTCTCTTTTCCTGGGGACACTGATGGAAAAGGGAGCTAGAAATGCACTCTCCCTTTAATAGATAGGAATCTAGGCCTTTTCTTCTCTCTTTACCAAATTCTTATTCTCCTTAATAAATGCTTAAAAGTCTAACTCATGCTAAAGCTTATAATTTGTTGGCAACCACTCATTAGATATTTTAGACAGTTTAGCTAGAATTTTAGCCCTTAACAACTAGAAAGGAAACTTGAGAATCATATAGTTTACCACCCCTACTCATTTTTACAAATGAGGAAACTGAGGCTTTGAGGAGTCAAATCACTTGCCCAAGGTCACATAAATAGTAAATGACAGAGATGGAGTTTTTAACTCAGATCCACTGAATCTAAATTCATTCCTCTTTATTTAGGGTCAATACAATAGCAGTCTTCAAGTGGTTGAAAGGTTGTAGGTTGTCACCTGGAATTAGTCTGGCTCTGTTTGGGCCCCAGATGGCATAAATAGGTGCAATGGGTAGAAAATAATGGAAAAAGGTTAATGGAGGCCAACTATAAGAAAAAGTGCTAATAATTATCCAAAAGTGTGATGGATTGCCTCAGGAGATTTCGTACTAAAAGTCTTCAAAGACCAGATAGCCTCTTGTCAAGGATGATATAGAAGATATTCTTATTGAGCTATGGGTTGGATGGCTTCCCAGTATGTGATTCTATAATCAATAACATTAAAGAATTGGTCCTTCCATGCATCCAAAAGAAGATAAATCACAATGTGAAATCATTTCCTTATCATCTTAGAAGAGAGTGAGAAGTGTTGATATCTACCATTAATTAGAGAAATGCAAATTAAAACGACTCTAAGGTACCACCTCACACTTATACGATTGGCTAATATGACAGAAAAGGGAAATGATAAATGTTAGAGAAGATGTGGGAAAATTGGGACACTAATGCATTTTTGGTGGAGTTGTGAACTGATCCAACCATTCTGAAGAGCAATTTGGAACTATGCCCAAAGGGCTACAAAATGGTGCATACATACCCTTTGACCCAGCAATATCACTACTAGGTCTGTATCCCCAAGAGATCATAAAAAAGGAGAAAGCATCCTAATGTATAAAAATATTTATGGTACCTCTTTTTGTGGTGGCAAAGAATTGGACATTGAGGGGATGCCCATCAATAGTGGAATGGCTGAACAAGTTATAGTATATGAATGTAATGGAATACTATTGTGCTATAAGAGATAATGAGCAGGCAGATTTCAGAAAAACCTAGACTTACTTGAACTAATGCTGAGTGAAGTGAGCAGAACCAGAACATTATACATACTAACAGTAACATTGAGGAATCATCAAGTATAATAGACTTAGCTCTTCTTGGCAATATAATGATCCAAGACAATTGCAAAAGACTCAAGATGGAAAATGCTATCCACATCCAGAGAAAAGAACTATGGAGTCTGAATGTAGATTGAAGCATATTATTTTCACTTTTTTGGTTTCTGTTTCTCATGATTTTTCCCTTTTGTTCTGATTCTTCTTTTACAACATGACTGATATGGAAATATATTTATCTTGATTGCATATGTAAAACCTATATCATATTTCTTGTCTTAGGGAAGGGGAGGGGAAAGAGGTAGGGAGAAAAAATTGAAACTGAAAATCTGATTAAAAATGAATTGAAAACTATCTTTACATGTGATTAGAAAAATAAAATACTATTTACAAAAGTTAAAAAATAGAATGCAAAAAGAAGTGTTGATACCTACTAATTGAAACAGTATCTAAACAAGGTGTTGAGGCAACTATACATCAGATTCATTTTCTCTTTCAATCTGAAGAAAACATTGCTTGTGATCTGAGTGATTCATTTTATTTATTTACAATAATTGCAGTCACTGGACAATTGCTCACCTCTTCATTTCATCATTCTTGTGTTGACATTTCCTATGTAGTGGAGCAGCATGGTTGATTGTTCTGTCTCCTTAGCCTCTTTTTGTTTGATGTTCTACTATTCTACTCCATTATAAAACTGCTTTCCCTTATTTTCCATTAAACTTATTTTCTGATTTCCCTGCTAGCTATCTCTATGCCTTCCTCTTTTTCTTCCTCCTCATAATGGGCATCTTTCCAAGACTCAGTTATTGGCTCTCTGCTTTTTTTGCTTGTACTCTCTCCCTCTGAAAACTAATCCACTCATGATTTCAACAATCACCTATGTGCCTATTTATCTCATCTTACCTGAAATCTAATCCTGTGTTTTACACTCTCTTTGGAAATTAGATAATTTTTGAGTTTCAAGGAACCTTAGAAATCATGAAGTGCCCCTAACTTCCCATTTTACAGATGAGAAAACCAAAACCCAGGGAGTGAACATAACTGACCTCAAATTACATAACTAGTAAGAGGCAAAACTATGTCTTCACCACTTTTTTTTTAAAAAGAACAGTCATAAGCTGGAGAACAACCAGAGGAGGAAAACCAGGGTGACTAAAGAAAGCCTTGAAATCAAAATATTTGAGAATCAGATGAAGGAACTGAGGATGTTTTAGCCTGGAAAAGAGAAGATGCAAGAAAATGGAGTGGCTTTCTTCAGGTATTTGAGGAACTTGTCCTAGAGGGGAGAGTATAAAGACTTATTCTGCTTGGCCCTAGAGCAGTATCAGAAGCAAGGAGTGGAAACTGCAAAGACAGGAATGTAGGCTTGATATGAACAATAATTTCCTAAAAATTAGAACTAAACAAAAGTGGGAAAGGAGTCCTTAATCAGTGATGGGCTCTCAAGGATGAACGTCTTCAAAGAGTCATAAGACCACTTATTGAGGATATTGTGAAGGGGATTCTTGTTCAGGTGTGGGTTAGACTAGATGTCTGAAGATTCCATAATCCTGTGACTCCAAATCCAATAATCTTTCAATTATTCTATGCTCTCTCCACTTATAATTGCCATCTTCTCAAGCTAACTGTATCCCATATTGAGTTTATTTTTGTTGTTTCTATACCTAACTCTATTCCCAGTTTCTCCAATTCTGTAAATGGAACCACCATTCTTATACTTACTCTAGATCAAAACCTAAGAGCTATATTCGACTCCTCTCAGCCCTTCATTCTCAGTGTCCATCTGTATCTTCATGACACACTAACAAATCTATGAATTCATATGGCCTGGCTTCAATCTTGAAAGCTTCTCAAGAATTATATCTCTGCCTCCAGATATATGGCAATATATGGCATCTGTCCTACTGATCTTTTGCTATTTCATCCCTACCCAGATTTTCTCTTAGAACATTATATATTGGCTTATGTTGCTCCAAAGGCCATTAGCTCATATGTAAGTATTTAGGTTAATAGAACTTAAAAAAGAGGATAGATATTTATTTAACACTATAGAAAACACAAAGAATTCATGCCCAAGCCTGTAAATAGTCAATAACAGCTCTCCTTCCTTTCCAGGGGGCTTCTGCTTTTACCAGGAGCCTATATGGTTTTTCTGACTTGTAATTCTACCTTGGTTTCAAACAAACATATACATGTATGTACAGGTACAGGTACACATACACACACAGAGGAAAAAAAATCAGAGTTTCTAGAAAGTCTAGCAACTCTCACTTCTTGTGGGTATCACCTTCCTTGGGTATGTGTATGTGTGTGTATAAAAATATAATATATAAAATATAAATATTAAATTTATTAAATATAATATAAAACAAATATATGGGTATATATTAAATACAACATAAAATATGTACATACACATATGCCATATGTATGTGTAAATATTTTTTTATATTTACATATTTCTAGGTGTATCTCCCTCTGACTCCAGAGGAGAAAGCTCAAGGTTTAGAGTGAAGTAATTCTCCCAGTGACAGGGAGAATCTACCTTTAGTGGAGATCTTACCTACTTACATGACTCAGTGTCAGTGAACAGATAGGTCTAGGTTGCAACATTATGAAATGTCTTCCTTCTGATACTGGCCCTTCTTCCTGTTCATGCTTCCATCTAATGACAACTCCTTTCTTTCCAAATCTCCAATCCCCTAGTCTGCCTGTGGGCAAGGCTATTGGGTCTCCATCTGGGGCACATTTTTCTTCTTCTTCTGAAGAGTGACATGGTTGCATTTCAAATCTTTATGTGTTTGTCTATCTCCAATTTCCTTTTGATCTGTTCTCTCTCTGATACCAACTCCACAATGTGCATGATTCCCTAGAGGAACAAAATGTTTCTTTCCAAAGACTAGAGTCCTATCTGGCTGTATCCTCTCCTCCTTTTGTAGTACTTCTCTTTTAAAGGTCGAGCACAAGAGGTATGCAAACTTAAATCTTTGGTAGAGCCAAAGCCTCAGGAGGAAATTAAAAGGAGGAAAATTTACACACACCTTGTCAAGGGATTTCATACCGAATCAAGGAGATGCCAGAGGGAAAAGAATTGTCCTCTTTAAACATACTTAGGCATATCTGTCATACAACCCAACCTCCTAATCGGAACATTAAATTGCTGTCTATAACAAAGGTTCTTAACCTGGAGTTCACAGACTCTTTGTTTTTTTTTGGCGGGGCAATGAGGGTTAAGTGACTTGCTCAGGGTCACACAGCTAGTAAGTGTCAAGTGTCTGAGGCCAGATTTGACTCAGGTCCTCCTGAATCCAGGTCCTATGCTTTATCCACTGTGCCACCTAGCTGCCCCCAGTTCACAGACTCTCAAGAAGTCTATGGATCTGTAAACCTAGATAGGAAAAAAATACATCTTTATTTTCACTCACCCTTTGTTGAAATTTAGCATTTCCTTCAATTACGAATTTTTCTAAAACTTCTGGCAATAGGACTATAAAACTGACTGCCAAGGAGTCTGAACCTCAAATATCTACATGTATAAAATTCTTGTGGAAGGGTGAGAAGAGGTGAATGAAGAAGAGATGAGGAAATGGGATTTCTCTGCTCTTTTCTCCAATAAGACTAGAATTATATCTATTTGCTACACTACAGATATCTGTGTAGCCTAAGAGCATGAAGATAGGAAAAAAGAGGAACTTTGTCTGGTTCCCTCTTAAGGCAAAGGATGTTCCTTGGTTTATTTTCATTACCTTAGTTCCTTCCAAACAAATACTGATTTACAGAAAAGACAGTCACAAATAGCAAATAGCAAGTAAACCCATTTATACAAGTAAATAGCAAACAGAAATTGGAGAGATTAAACAGATTAGAATATATCAAAAATTATGCAAAAATGAATTAATTCTTCAGATGGCAGTGAGATTAGATCTCAGCTCAAATCAGAAGATAAACAACTTTCTCACTCAAAAGAAATACATTCTATCAGTCACTAGAATTTCAAGCAAGACCAAAGACACAATAGGGTCAACTTCCCATGCAAGTCTTCCATTCCAAAGTCTTTCTCTCCCTCCCTCCTTTGAGTGTCCTCTCTTGTCTCTCCCCAAGTAAGCACAGCATTCTCTCTGACAATCAGGAGTCATATCTCCTTCAGATATAGCAAAAAGCTTTGGATGAGGTTACAATTGTATGTGCCTTTTTATTCAAATGTTGTCTTCCATATTTGAATGTATGCTCCTTAAGGGCAAGAACCATCTTATGTCTTTCTTTGTATACCCAGAACAGTGCTTGGAACATAGTAAGCACTTAATAAATGGTGAGTGACTGAAGTAGAGCAAGTTAGAAATCTTATAAGATTTGATGAAACAAATCTAATGGGATGAAATGTATTAGTAGGAAATGCAAACTTTTATACTTAGTTTCAAAAAATCAACTTCACAAAATACAAGGCAATGGAGACTAGATATATAGAAAATATCAGGGTGGGGGTGTAATGAGAAAACAGTATAACTTGGAAGCCAAAATATCTAATGCTATGTTAGCCTTCACTAAGAAAAAAGCAAGACACCCAATTCATAAGACATCCAATTTTGCTCTGCCCTGATGAGATAACAACTAGAGTATTATGCTCAGTTCTGAGTACCACATTTTAGGAAAAAACATTTGAAGCAATTCTTTGAGATGCTTATCCCAGCTCCCATTCACTCTGGTAAGTTGGGTACTATAGAGCTTGATTATAACATCCCCTTGCTGCTCTAAGGAGAGATTTAAGGGGCTGAGGTGGCTGGTTTTTTAGTACTATAGGTCATAAGCCCTACTGATGTGCTTCCCCTAAAGATTCTCAGTTGAGAATCAATTAAGTTAGCCAGCCTTAAGAACAGTTAGCATAAAACATGTCTCTAAAAGTTTGTCACAAGGACATCTTGGTGGCACAATGGATAGAGCACCGGCCCTGGAGTCAGGAGGACCTGAGTTCAAATCTGACTTCAAACACTTGACACTTACTAGCTGTGTGACACTTACTAGCTGTGTGTAACTGCAACTGCCTCACCAAAAACCAAAAACCAAAGAAAAAAAAAAGTCTGTCACATTCTGTCTGAGAAGTATATATAGAACCCAGGAAGTAGTGGGCTCAAGCTTAAAGAGCAATTTGGATCTACTACAAATTTTGTCTTATCTAATCTGAACTTGACCCTCATTGCCATCAAGCAATCACTCTACTTCTCCCAAATCAGATCAGAAGAGATGGCCCTTCTCTCTGCCAAGGCAGCACCCACACACACACACACACACACGTTCCCTATATGTATCTTTGATCCCATCTCTTCCCATCTTTTCTGGCAGATTTTCCCACCATTATCCCCACTCTCTATAATCCTTATTTTCTCCTTATCTACTTCCTCCTTCTCTCCTTCCAGCCCATGTCTCCCCAATTCTTTAAAAACTCTCACTTGATGCTACCCTCCCTACTAGATTTCATGCCCATATCTCTTCTCCCCTTTTTTGAGCAAACTCCTTAACAAGGTCATCTACAGTAGATACCTCCACTTCTCTTCACACTTTATTCTAAACTCTGCAATCTAGCTTCTAACCTCATCATTTAAATGAAACCACTGTCTCTGAAGGTAATAATGATCTTGTAGTTGTCAAATATAATGTTATTTTCTTAGTCCTCATCCTTTTTAACCTCTCTGCAGCATTTGTCACTGTTGATCACCCTCTCCTCCTGCATCTTTTGTCTCCAGGTTCTTGCAGCACTGATCTCTCCATCTACTCTACTCTATCTCCTTTGTGGTTCTTCATCTTTATCATTCACACCCATTAATAATAACAAAATATTTTAAAAATACTATCTCCTTTTATCTTCACAACCACTCTGGGAAGTAAATGTTATTACTATCCGCACTTTAAAGACGAAGAAACTGAGAGGTTAAGTGACTTGCTTATAGTCAAATGCAGGCTTTGAACTTAAATCTTCCTGATTCCAAGTCCAGTACTCTATCTGCTGTGCTACCTAGTTGTCTCAACTGCCTTAATGTCCACTAACCTTAAGTGTCCCCTAAGGTTCTGTCCTGGGAATTCTTCTCTTCTCCCCCTGTAATATTTCACTTGGTGATCTCACCAAATATCATTGGTTCAAAAAAAATTTTAATTAAAAATTAGGGCAGCTAGCTGGCACAGCAGATAAAACACCAGCCCTGGATTCAGGAGGACCTGAGTTCAAATCCAGCCTCAGACACTTGACACTAGTTGTGTGACCTGGGGCAAGTCACTTAACCCTCATTGCCCCACAAAATAAATAAAATAAAATAAAATAAATATCACAGGTTCATTTATCATCTCCATGCAGACGATAGGAGACAACTGGTGGTGCAGTGGATAGACTGATGGGCCTGCATTAAGAAGATGCATCTTTGTGATCTCAAATCTGGCCTCAGACATTTATTAGCTTTGTTATCCTAAGCAAGTCACTTAACCCTGTTTGCTTCAGTTTCCTAATCTATAAAATGAGCTGGAGAAGGAAATGAGAAACCACTCCAGTATCATTGCCAAGAAAACCCCAAATGGGGTCAAAGAGAATCAAATAAAACTGAACAACTACAATGTAAATGATGCCTAGATTTATATGTCCTTTCCTAATCTATTTCCTGATTTACAGTCCCACATGACCAGATATATTTTTTGAACATCTCAAACTGGATGTCCCATAAGCATCTTAAACTCAGCATGTCCATAACAGAACTCAGTGGACTAACACCTCTAGAAGTGTTTCTGGAGGTTGCATACAGTGTGTGTAGAGGCAATGAAGATGGCAAAAATATTCATTAAGTGGCTATTTTGTGTTAACACTGTGCTAGGAGAGGTTCTGGAAATACAAAGCTAAAGATGAACTGAAGGAGCTTATATTCTAGCAGAATAAAAAAGATGTGCAAAATGTGAGTAAATACAAAATACAATTTGCACCTTTTCTTTCCCTCTCAATAGCCACTCCTCCCCACTCTCACAAAATGAACCTACCTCTAAGGAGATGGCTACCAATAAATAGTATTTGCCTTTTGAGTAACCGAGTTCAGACTGAACACAGGCTTCTCTCTTAACTCTGGGACTCAAGCAAAAAAAAAAAAAGAAGAAAAGAAAGAATTGTATGATCTTGAAATATAGTATTTGGAGGATGATCAGTGTTAAAATCCTAGCCATATAATTTGATGAATCTTTCCCCCCTTTATAGGAATAACCTTCCCTATGTCACAAATCAGGCCACAGGTTGTATTTACTTAGGGAAAATGAAGTGAGAATTAAGGTGATTGTGTAGATTATTAAGGAAAAACAAAACACTGTCCCTCAGTATATATAGTTAATTGGGTCAAAAGTAGATAGGCCAGCACTGGCTCTGGATTCAGGAGGACCCAAGTTCAAATCAGACATTTGACACTTACTAGCTGTGTGACCCTGGGCAAGTCACTTAACCCCAATTGCCTCACCAAAAAAAAAAAAAATTACATTAATTTTAAAAAGGGGGCCGTGGCAGCTAAGGTGGCGCAGTGGATAGAGCACTGGCCCTGAAGTCAGAAGGACCTGAGTTCAAATCTGGCCTCAGACACTTGACATTTACTACCTGTGTGACCCTAGGCAAGTCACTTAACCCCCAATTGCCTCACCAAAAAAAAAAAAAGTAGATAGGCTTTATTGTTTTTGTTTTTTCATGTGGATTATAGATAATGCTAATGTTCCACTTTGCTTGGAATATGTACAAAATAAATATACATGATGTGGGGGTGGGGGAAGGCATTAGCAGTTAGATGGAATCAAGAAAGGTCTCATGTAGTGGGTAGCAGTTGATATGAGTTTGGAAGGAAACTTGATTATAAGAGATAGAGGTAATAAAGAAATATATTTTAGGTATGGGGGATGGCCTGTTCAAAGGTCTGGAGGTGGGAGATGAACTATATTTAGGATAGCCACTGTATCTGCCCAACTCTTGATCTTTACCTAACCCTTTTACCTCTTTTTGTTTCTCCAAGTTTGACTAATTACTTGCCTGAATGTATGGTACCTTCCTGCTTCAATCCATGGTACCTGCCAAGCCAGACTCCTGGACTGGCCTTTCCCCATCACCACTGTTTCACTATCCATACGTGTATACTAAGAAAAATACATGCCATATGCTAAACGTTCTCCCTTTCTGGGTTTCTATCCCCCTCGCCAAAACCATAGATCTTTCTCTTATGCTTTGGAATTCCCTGACGTACACAGTTCCTGAAACTTTCTCTCAACTTCCTTTTGCCTTCGTTTTTATAATGTCTGGTGGTTTTATGTGTCTGAAGAGAGGATGCAATATCTACATTCCACCAATAGACATAAAGGGTTCTCTGGCATATGATGATGTATTCTGAAAATGTCATAATTCTGAGGCTTCAGGCCACGTAAAATGAATTTCCTTTCTATTTTAAAAGTTTTGAAAGTTTCATATTAACATCTCTTTTTAAACAAATGAAAAAGGGGCACTTTGATCTTCCAAAATTTCATGGGGAACCTACAATTTCAGAATTGTCTGAATTTCAGGGCAGCTAGGTGGCATAGTGGATAGAGCACCGGTTCTGGAGTCAGGAGCACCTGAGTTCAAATCTGGCCTCAGACACTTAATACTTACTAGCTGTGTGACTGTGGGCAAGTCACTTAACCCCAATTGCCTCACTAAAAAAAAAAAAAAAGAATTGTCTGAATTTCACACACACACACACACAATTAGAGGTGAAGGATGCAGAAAGAATAAAACTGAGAGCTATTGCTATAGTCATAGCATCAGGGTGATTTCCATTTTCTACTTGTCCCTGTGGCTTAATTTTTAACTGAGTAACTTCTTCATTCTTATCAATACTCCTAACTTAGTCAAGCAAAGTGAAAACAGGACAAACCACCATCTAGGTCAGATGGAAAAAATTAGCATGACATAAGCATAGCAATAGCTTAATAGTTTAAACTATATAACTGCCGATAAATATGACCTCCTTCAAACATTAAAAAAGAGGAGTAATGATGACACAGAGCCTGGTGATAAACCACAATAGAAAACCCCAGGATTGGTCAACATCCATTTCATATCCTCTGGGCTCTTTGTCTAGAACATAGCAATTGAAGAGCTATTCTTTCTAGTCATTTATACTTAATGGGTTTATATATTGGTTCATATATATATGACTTATAGCCCAGTGTCCCCTCTATGATGTTAAATGACTAGCAAATGCTTGTTATGAGTGGAAATAATCTCAAATTCTTCACATTTCTTAGAATGTCAGAATCATTCAATATTATTCTTTAAGTAAACTAAGGTAGACCGTGAATGTAAGATCATTCCAGGCAACATTGTTCTAACTCCAGAAAACCATGGGTGCACAATCCCACAACCAGAAGAAATCATTCAATGGCTGAAGAGTTAGAAGTGAAAGTAGTCATTGAGAGTCTGCTGGCATCAGTTTTGTGCACTGACAGACATTACATGCTATTGCTCCTCAAACCACAACCTTGTTTTTTGCCTTCAAGATTTATCTTTTAAGACCCAAATATCCTCAAATATCCATAGCTTAACTCTTTGTTAAGTGGTGGCAAAGAACTAAAAACAAAGCAGGGCCTCTTTCATAGGGGAATGACTGAGCAAATTGAGGTATAGAAATGAAATGGAGTATAATTCTACTGTGTGGTAAGAAAAGAAAAACACATAGGAAGACACAGGTGAACTGATACAGAGTAAAATAATCAGAATAATAAAAACAATATATGTAATGGCTACAATAATGTAAATTTTTTTAAATATTGAAAGGAAAATAATATCTCAGCTGAACCAATTTTGCTCCATGAGAAAAAATATATATAGTAAATCTATCTTTCTTCTATCAGGAGAAAGATGGAGGTGGGAAGAAGACAGGAGGGGGGGGGAGAAAAGGTGCAAAAAGGCTCCACATAATGTCAAATTCAGTCACCTAATTCATTGTTTTGCATAACTGTTTTTATTTTAAGTGAGACTTCTAGACAGGAACTAAGAGTAGGAAGGGTATCTGTAAATGACTGATGTAAAAACAAAGAGCCTTAATGTAACTATAATGATAAATACCTTTAAAATACGTTCCTTCAAAGACCCTGAGAGGTTAACTTGGAAATCTCTCAAAAGAAGACATAGGAGCTCCCTGTAGCAGTTGATCTTAATATATACCTAAGGAAATTATAGATAAGGCTACCAATGAAGGCACCATCAGAAGAATTCTCCCCAAGGAACCACCATAAACTTCATGAGATCAAGGATTTTAACTTTCTTTTTAAACTTTGTATCAATCTGTCAATAAACATTTATTAAGCCTCTGTTATGTGCTATGGATACAATAAAAGGCAAAAGACAGTCCTTTGCCTTGAAGAATTTACAATCTAATTTATATCTTATTCCTGTCTAGCCCCAGTGATCTATACACACTCTGTGATCAATAAATGTTTGTTAAATGAATGAATGGCTTTTGTGTGAAAATCTAGAAGTGTGGTAAGCTTAGCATTGAAAAAAGAATTGTCCTTCAAAATCGTTAGGCCTTTTAGACTTGTTCTTCTCAGAGCATTTACATTATGATATAGTAATACTCTCCTATACCTTCATCTATAACTTCATAATAATAACTTCTTTCATTCATTCTTCAAAAATGATTCTTTAAATACCAACTACATACAAAGGATTGTGCAAGATGATGGGAGAGATTTGTGTTGGCAAAGAATTGGAAATTGAGGGGATGCCCATCAACTGGAAAGTGGCTGAACAAGTTGTAGTATGTGATTGTGATGGAAGATAAGAAATTTAATAAGAAATGATAGTTTCAGAAAAACCTGAGACTTATATGAACTGATGAAAAGTGAAGTTAGCAGAACCAGAAGAATACCGTAAATAGTAATAGCAATATTATAAGGATGATCAACTTTTAAAGATTTAGCTACTCTGTTTTAAGACAATGATCTAAGGCAATTCTGAAAGATACATGATGAAAAATTCTCACCTGATGAACTCTGAATGCAGATTCAAGCATACTTTTTTTACTTTTTGTTGTTTTATTTTGTTTGTGTTTTCTTTCACAACAATACTAATATGGAAGTATATTTTGCATGACTTCACATGTATAGTTGAAATCAAATTGCATGTCTTCTCCAGCAGTGGGGAAGCATGGAAGGGAGGGAAAGAATCTGGAACTCAAAAAAAATTTTTTAAATGATTGTTAAAAACATTTTTACATGAAATTGGGAAATATTTAGTAAAATTTAAAGTCACTAAAAATAAAATGATGGTGTTGGACTAATCTCTAAGGTCCATTCTAGTTCTAAATCCTATTATGCTATGATCCTGTGATTTGGTAACTGGTTAGATATGGGAGGTAAGAGCTAGTTTTTCAACTAAGGTCAATTCAAGGTCAAGAGGCATAGGCCTATTTTTTAATCAGATATGAATCAATGTAATGTAAATTGATAATAGCAACATTACCATGGGTCTCTAAATGCTATCTTAAAAGCTCTTCAATTATAATATAGACAAAATCTTGGATTAAGTTTCTATATCTGTGCAATGAAAGGTTTAGTTCTTTCTAGCCCTAAAATACTGTGACTCTATGAAAATCCTTTCCCTGGGTAGTCTCTTTTCTTTTGTATTAAATGGTGTTTGGGGAAAGAGAAAGAATGTAATTATAATTTCCTACTGCTCATTTACATTTACAGCATACAATATAACATATAAACATGTCATGATTTTTAGATATTTTCTTTCAAATCTAGTTTAAGATGAATTGTAACATCATGGTTGTTATCCTCTTTTTTCCTACTCCATTACTCTTTCAGTAACAAATAACGACCTCATTTACTTAACTATTTTAGATAATGCTGCTGAACATTTCTCTGTGGCTATCCTTCAAACTTAACATATTTGAAACAAAACTAATCATCTCCCATCCACCCCTAAATGACCTCCTCTGCTCCCAACTTCCCCATTTCAGTCAATCATGTAGACTCAAGTCTTGATGGATTAGAAAGAGTATTTAACTAGAAGACAAGAGATTTGGGGTTAGGGTCTGACTATGTTACTTGCTTGCTGCATTATCCTTGGGAAAATCATTTTACTTCTTAGTCTCAGTTTCATCATCTGCAAAAATGAGAGAAGGGAATGAGATAATCTCTTAAATTCTCTTCCAGGTCAAAATTCTATGATCATGTAAAATATTCTTTGACTTGTCCCTCAAACCTAGCCTCTGTAATCAAACCCTTCTAAGTCCATTGTTCCTTCACCATGTTTCTCAAATCTTTCCTGCCTTTTCCCACAGCTGGTACCTTACTTCAGTTATCACTTCATGACTGCCCTACAGAAGTGGATTTTTTACCTGGTCTCTCTATTTCTGGTGTCTTCTACTTCCAGTCTCTGTTTTTGATACATATAGGGCTTGACCCTCTGGCCAGACCGATTTTCCCTAAAGCACCTCTTTCCCTATGTCATCTTCCCTGCTCGAAACCCTGACACATTAAGTACCATATCAGTGTGATCTTCAAGGTCTTCTACAATCTGACCCCATTCTAGTCTTTTTTCCCCATAACACCTACAGGAATTTTCTACTTCAGACTGGGAAGAATCACTATTACCTGAACAAGCACTATGTTTTCCTACCTTAATTCCTATTTTTGTCTTCACTGTCTCCCAATCTCCAAAGACCTCCTCTTATATTTTTTCTATTAAAATCCTAGTCCTATGTTTTATGATCCAGTTTAAATCTTTTTCCTCCCCAGATTGTTCCAATCCCAAATCATTTCTTTCCTCCACTGCCTATACCACATATTTGATATTTATCAAATATTACT